>NW_028094186.1:3963141-4663215 GCF_014824575.4 Sturnira hondurensis | reverse complement strand
CAAGCTGGCAGCCCGGGTGGGCGGCAGCGTCTCTTGGATGAGGCATCTGTGTCTCACGCAGATAAGGTCACTCACTGCCCTCCAGTCACAGGCTGCACGGACATGCCACGGTGGCACTTGGCCCAGTTCAACTCACCTGCTGCAGGTCTGCCTGGATTTCCTCTGAGTGGGTTAGGGTAACTTCACTGTTCAGAGGGAGGAAAGGTCTGCCCAAGGTCACAGGCGAGCTGACCGTAAGCGCTGTTTGGCATAGCCAGCTGACAGCCCTCCCGGCACTCTGAATGTCTGCTCTCCTGCTTCTACCGTGGGAAGGCTCGCCCAGGCCAGAGTGGGCAGCCTGGGCTCCCCCGACCTGTTCTGATCCCCGTCAGTCTCAGCTCCCTCCTGAAGCCTGCTGGCTGACCCCTGTGCCTTGGGGCTGAGAGCAGCTTGGCTTCAAGCCCAAGAATGCACTGGCCCTCGCTCCTGAATTTCTTTGTCACCCACTCACCTGCCTCCTGCCTTTTCAGGGTTTTCCAGCTTTTCAAGGCCCACAGGTGAGGGGCCACTTCCAGACTAGTCCCCAGGAAGGCACCTGGAGAAAGGTGACCCCAGGATGCACCTTCTGGGGAGGCTCCTGGCCAGTGTGACGTTGGGGTGGCCCCAGCGACTGTGGGCATCAGGTCTGGGCCGGGTCTTGCCCAGCCTGGAGAGCTCAGTCAGACAGCCACGGGGGACAGGGGCCTGGTGAACCACTGTGTCCCCTCTGAAGGCTCTGCCTGGCGAATCTGACTCGGGTGAGTCAGTGGAGAAGGAATGCAGGTTTGAAGCCCAATGGGGCTGAACCCCAGCTCCAGCATTTCCTAAGAAATACATTTCCTTTGTATGTATGAGTCTTATTGGTAACATAATCTATAAAATGGGCAGAAACAGCTTATGCCATGCTTTTTTTTTCCAAGAGAGAGAGAAAGGGAAGGAGAAAGAGAGGGAGAGAAACACTGATGTGACAGAGAAACATCGATCAGTTGCCTCTGGAAAGGGCTACAGTCGGGGACCAAACCCGCAACCCAGGCATGTGCCCTGACGGGGAATCGAACTGGCAACCTTTTGCTTTGTGCGATGATGCCAACCAACTGAGCCACACTGGTCAGGGCTGCCGTGGCTTTAATAAAACTCAAGTAAACAGCCCAGCACGGCCATAGGCACACCCCGCACTTCCTTTCCTGATAACTGGTGCACAGCAGCACTCCCATAAGAAATAAAAGTGGCAGGAATTACTCTTCAACCACCCAGTTATTCCTTAGGCCATCTCTCCTCAGGCTCCGTATTAGTTCCTCCTCCATAGGTGAGAAGCTGGGGCCCTGAGAGGCCAAGCAGCCTTTCTGCAGTCATGTGGCTCGTTAGGGAGAAGTTGGGGCAGGAACGCACCTGCTGCACCGAGAAGGGCAGCTCTGTTGTGCTGAGAGCATTTACCAAGTGCCCGGCTCTGGGCTGAGTACTCTGACCACCACATGCAAGTCGGAACTCATAGGAATGTTATGTGGCGGGGGCACGATTATCCCCCTTTCACAGAGAGTGAAGATCAGCCGGAGAGATGCTGGTTCACGCATCTGAGTCCACACAGGTGATGCGCTAGCACGCCAAGGCCGCCCGCCACCCGAACCCTGCAGTATGGCCTCCTGATACCCCAGACCCTGGCCCTGGGCAGGGGCCTGAACACAAGGCTGGCTATTGCGTGCCACCTCGGGGTAGCTCCCCACCTACACCGTGACCTTCAGGGACAGGGTGGGTGTAAGGCCAGGGTCCCAGACGGGAGGCTGCGCTCACTAGTCCTGCCCCTTAAGGGGGTGGACTCAGTCCTGGCACAGCCCCATGGTCCTCCTGGTAAGACACAGCCCCGGAACCAGGAGGGTCAGGACGCACAGGCACCATGCACAAGGGCCAATTCAGGCCCATCTGGGGAGTGAAAGCGCCTGTTGGCGCCTCTCTGGTTGGCTACCTGCCCCAGGACGGGGGCCCCTCTCCATTCTGACTGGCAGTGTACCGCTGGCAAAGGTACCTAACTTCTGTGAACCTTACTTTCCTCACCTATGACGTGGGAACCATAGCGCCTACATCCCAGGGAAGCTGTGAGGACAATGGCGGTGGTCGTATAAAGGGCCTCAGACAGCGCACAGCCTGCAGCAGACATGGAACGCAGAAATGTCAGTCTCTGCATCAGACCCACCCTGGCTGCTCCGAGCTGCCAGCAGGCTTTTTCCAACAAGCACCCGCCCCTTGCAGTTGAGGGATGTGGTGGAGACAGGGCAAAGGACCAGAATTCAGACAAGCCCCGGCTCTGCCACCTACTAACCCGCCTTGAGGACCTGCTTCCTCATCTATCAAGCGCTTCCTAGTTTCTAGGGGGGCAAATAGAATGACATCTTAAAAAAACACACACACACCCCTCTATAAACTACACAGTACGGTGTAAAGGTCAAGGGTGAAAACAGTACCACCAACATAAACAGCCACCACACTATGCCAGGCCAATTTAAACCAGCACTTTATATGTATTTTCCCATTTAATGTTCACAACCTAAAGGAGGCCCAGTTCCCGTTGTACTGGAGACAGAGGAGGCCCAGAGAGTTACACGATTAACCCAAGATCACACAGGACGTGGAAGAACCAGAACTCGAACCCAGAGGCGCTGGTTCACCTTGTTCTCTTACCCGGACTGTTCCCTCTTTGCCTGGTCGTGCTTGCCTAGCTCCCAGCTGTGCCTTCAGGCGCCAAGGTAGGGGTGTCCCTGAGTTCTGGTCTGGCTACCACAGACAGACTTGCCTTTTAAGTTTCTAGCTTTTATGTGAAAGGCTGTGTCCCCTTTCAAAGGCACCTGGGTGGCACAAAGCAGGCAGGGCTCTGCTGTCCCCAACACAGAGTGGCACAAAACCTCCATCCACCACCCTGCCCTGCTCCTCAGGGAGGCAAGCGGGAGGCTATGCCCCTGAGGAGCTGCTGGGGGCCAGGAAGAAATGGGGGGGGGGCCAGGGGGGCAGCACTGCCCCCTGGGGTGCGACAGGAAAGACCTCCTTTCCTCTAAAAGACACAGCTGCCTAAAGTTCCTAAGTATCAAATTAGAATCTTTTCCATCTTTCAGAAAACCTTCCTTTGGGAAGCTTCCTGTCCCTTTGCAAGGATTGGTCCCCTTCAAGCCATCTTTTTTTTATTTTACCTACTTTTGAGTATCTCGAGGGTTTTTTAAAAATAAAATTTTAACCACATAAGTATTTGTCGAATCTAAGTTCTCTCACTGATGGATTAAGTGACCGGCTTTTCACAATCTGACCTTTCCCTCCACCGAGCGTCCCAGGGAGGTGTCAGCAGGACAGGGAGATGGCAAAGGTCTTGGCCGCTGAGGGTTCAGGCCAGGACCCCTCCGTGTGACAGCACGGGCTGCATGACCTCACGTGGAGGAGGGGCCGACGGGCAGATGTTCACTCAACACACACAGCTGCAAACAAGACAGACGTGGAGTCCTAACCCACACGTGAACCGCCAACACCATGGTCACCCAGAGGTGCCGAGGGCCTCACAAGGGTTGAAGGGAAGAAGTTCGGTTAGGGGCTTCTCACGCAAGTCCACTTCTCAGGAGGCCGAGGAAGGCTGCTGCCCACTGCGAACAGCTCCCAGACGAACAGCCCCAACGGCTGCCACCTGCCCACGGCCCCACCATCCGGTCTCGCATGCTCAGCCCCGATTCCCTAGGCTCACAACTTGCAAAAGTCACAGTCAGTACCAGTTCCAACCAAGCAGCAGCTTGAAGCCACAGAAGCCAGGACCATGACCACCAGAGTTTGTGTGTCTACTGGGCCCACGGGTGCTGGGCTGGCACTTGACCTGTGGGCTCCCTAGTTCTCAGAACTCTCCTGTTTTACAGATGAAGACACGGGCTCAGAGACAAGTAACTCACTCGGGACCACCCAAGTGACGGGACAGGCATTCTCACGCAGTTTCACTGCATCCAAAGCCGACAGCCTTCCCACTCTGCCAAGCTCCTCCCTCGACTGGCCTGGCCGGGGAAGACCTGCTGACCGCCCTCCTCCGCAGCCCACTGGCTGGTCACCCTCGCCCGGTGCTGCTTACCCAGGAGGTGTTTGATGATGGCTTGGTTGTGTTCCCAGAGGTTGCTGAACGTCCCCCAGCGTGAGTGGCCATCAGGCACGGGGTTGGCTTTGATCCAGCCGCCACAGGCGTAGGTGAAGAAGTCCTGGCAGGGGTCCACCGTGGGGTCCATGGAACTCAGGATGGAGCTGGTCACTGAGACACAGGCCTGGCTGAGGCACACCGAGGGGGCTCCTGGGAGGGGACGAGGACAAGAGGCCAGTGAACGGCAGGCAGGGAGGAGGCTGTAGGACTACAGTACCGGTGGCCTGGGGCCCTGGGCTGCCATGCCCCACCCTGGCTGTGACCAAATAGATTTGGAGCTGGATGGCCACTAGACCCCTCCAGAGAAATGATCTCAATAGATTTACCGTCTTCTGGCTTAAAAATGAAGTTTTCTGTTCAGATACCTAAAATTCTTTCTGTGGCTTCGAAATACCCAGAAACAAGATGTTTCTCTCTATTTATTTATTTATTTATTTATTTATCTACCTATCTACCTTTAGTGGGGAAGGGAAGGAGAGAGGGAGAGAAATATCAATGTATGGTTGCCTCTCCTGCGCCCCCTACTGGGAACTGGCCTGCAACCCAGGCATGTGCCCTGACTAGGAATCGAACCTCGATCTTTTGGTTCGCAGGCCCGCGCTCAATCCACTGAGCTACACCAGCCAGGGTAAGATGTTTCTCTTAATTAGTCCTTCCCTCTAAAAATATTTGTTGACTTTTTACTATTCCTTGGTATTCAACAAATTCCTTCACTCAGACATGAATTCATTTTTTCAGCAAGATAATTACTATCTGCCAGGTTCTTTGCTGAGTGTGGTGTGTGTGTGGTGAAGGACGCAGAAGGTGAAGTCCTTCCCTTCAAGAGCTGAGAGCTTAGCTGGGGATACACACGTTACAAAGGAAAAGTCAAAAGATAACAGGAGGTCCTGGCTGGTGTAGCTCAGTGGACTGAGCGCAGGCCGTAAACCAAAGGGTCACAGGTTCAATTCCTGGTCATGGCACATGCCTGGGTTGCGGGCCAGGTCCCCAGCAGGGTCTACGTGAGAGGCAGCCACATGTTGATGTTTCTCTCCCTCCCTTCCCCTCTCTTTAAATAAATAAATAACATCTTAAAAAAGATAACAGGAGAAGAAACCTCCGTCACTCATTCCATGAACATAAGCTGAGCATATTCAGTGTGTGGCAAAGGGCTACAGACATTACAATGCCAGGCCTTAGGGAGAAAAAAAGTCGGTTAGAAATCGAAGGGAAGTATGAAAAGTCACTATCACTGAACACAAGGCAGGAAGGTGACCTCACTGAATCCTCAAAACAAACAAAACCGAAACAACCTTAGGGGTCATTTCACTTTTGGTCATTTTTATATAGAGGAAACTGAGGCACAGAGAAGCTAAGCGGCCTGCTCAGGGGCCAGCGGGATGTGAACCCCACCGTCTGTCAGCTGTGTCTGCTCTGGGCCTGGACGGAGCTCTCCTGGTGAGGACTCCCCCCAACACTGCCAGGAGTCGGGGCAAGCTGCACCTGTCGGGGCAGGCTAACGAGGGTCGGACTTGGTGCAGGCAGGCAGTGGGCAGCACTGCAAATCCCACCAGTGCCCCTCAAACACAAGGAGTAGAGAAATCAGCTTCCTCTGAGCTGGTTCTCACCAATGTGGGCAGAGGGGTAAGGGAGGCCTGAAGGCAAGAGGCCAGGGGCGGGGAACGGACCCCTGGCTCAAGGTTGATCAGTGGGTGTCAGCAAAGGACCCACACTGTGGGCAGCCTCCGCTGTGGCCCAGCTAGAGGCAGCACGATGCACCTGACTCTGCAGGGAGAGAGGCCGGAGGTCCAGGCCAGGGACTGAGGACAGGCCCAGTGGGATCCTCTGTTGACACAGCTGTCCCGGCGACAAGAGGTACTGTTCACTGAACACAGCCCTGCATCAAGTACTTCACGCACATCCATGACCTCATTTAGGACTCAGTAAAAGGCTCTTATACAAGATAAGGCAGCTGAGGCTCCGAGTGAGGGGACAAGGTTACCAGCTGCATGGCAGAGCTGACACTGAACCTGGCTCCGTCCTGCGACAACTCCACAGCCCGCCAGGGTTCCCCGCTCTCCCTCACTGCCTCTTTGCCGGGCGCACCAGGCGCTGCTGTGGCCTTTCTGCTGAGTTTGCTCTCCTTGCTGTACAGGGAGGAGTGAGGCACGGCAGGCAGACCTTGTGAGCGCTCAGACCTGGGTTCGAATCCCAGCTCTCCCCTTCTGGCTGTGGGCCTCACACAAGTGACTCATCTCTCTGAGCCTCGGTTTCACCACCCAGAAATGAGGAACAGCAGCAGGACCTGGTCCATGGTGAAATGACCTAACACCTGGGCTCGGGGACTCAGCTCCCTCAAGTCCTACGGTCCAGGGCTGCTGGGACAACTTTAGAGAGAAGAAAGATCGCGCTGGCTGGCTGGGGCAGTGCTCACCTCACTGGGAAACAATGCTAGCGGGGGCTGGGTGGCCTGCGGGCTATTAACACCTGATGACAAATTTGAAGTCCCACAGGTTGAGCGAGGACTGGGAGGAGCTGCACAACAGCACAGAAAACAAGGTGACTTTATTTTGAGGTAATTACTTGTCTTGAGACAGCTATCCAACAATTAAAACTCATGAGCCATTAGGCAGGAAAATAGAGACAGGCCATGGCAGGACTGTGCACCATTTTCAGGACCCTCTAGGCGAGGTCATCTGGAGCAGAACCGCGTGCCCTGCCCCCCAACAAGGGGAGATGCCAGAGCCTTTAAGGCAGGCGGGGGTGCCGTTGGACAAAGCCTATTCACTACCACGATATAACTCCCTATTTGGAAAAGGAAATGAATAGCTATTGTTTCTGTACAACAACCCACAGGAAGTAAAGCCTGACAAAGTCTTGGCTGCTGGAAATACCAAAAGACAGAGGGTAAGAGGGTGATCCTCGGACGGGGAAATACATCAGAATCTGCGTGTGTGTGTGCGTGCATGTGTGCGTGTGTGTGTGTGTGTGTGTGAGTGAGAGAGAGAGAGACTGAGAATTAGTCTGAGTCCTTCACTAAGCACCAACTCTGCTCAAGCACAGGGCACGGTCCTAGGTGGTACTTAAGTAATACTTTTTTATTATTTAATGGTTTATAGATCCTTTACCAACTATTCTTGGCCCAGCAGGTGCTTAATGCATATTTGATTAATTGTTTCCAGCCCCCTCATTCAACCTCAAGGTCAATAGTCAGGCTCCGCCTCCCTGCAGAAGCCTTCCCTCACCCTCCTCCCTCTCTGGGCCCCTTGGCCGCCTGGCCCAGATGTAGACCGGACCACAGACGAGGCTGTGTCTCAGCTGTCTCCCCGTCTGCCACCCCCACTAGAGAGTGAGCTCGAGGGTAGGCCCGGCATTGTACTTGGCACCTAGAGGCTGTCCAACACACTGTTGGATGAATGAATGAGTGAGTGAGTGAGTGAGTGAATGAAGGAGGTTTGCCCAGCACTTGGTCACCACCTGTGGAGGCAGAAAATATTTCTTCCTTTTGGAACGTGCACGGTCATTCGAGAAAGCAGGTACAGGTCCCAGATCTAGGTCCCAGGCACTTGTCTGGATGGCACCTGGCCTCGACACTGAGTAAGACATTTCGGAATATCTTCTGGGAAAAGTTATTGTGTGTTTTGCTGCTGCTGTTCCTAAAGAACCTGCAAGGTTCTAGAAATAAAGGCGCAGCAGGAAGGTAGATAAATGCGTGTTTAAGTGCCCAGACATAACTTGGAGGTGAGTTTCAGAATCCACAGAGAATTTGGTTTGTGTGACCTCATGTTTGCTTAGATGTGGTCAGGGCCAGCACCTGCTGCTGGGTAATGAGGTTCCTGTCAATATGTGGGGTGGCCGCTGTGTGTCCACGTCCAGGCAGCTGATGAAGACACGTGGGTTGGCTCAGGGGTCACCTGATCCCGGCCCAGCTCCCCCCTGAGTTCCTTTTGCCCAGGTCGAGGCTGGGAAAACCCTTCTATGCGCCTGAGAAGGCTGGGGTTGAGGCAGGAGCAGAATTCCATCCCGGGGGTCCCTCCATGGCCCAACTGCTAGGAGCCTCCCCTTGGGAGTCCCTTCTGGTTTCTGGTGGAGAAACACCTCGGGACATCCTGGGACAGTCTCAGGGCCACGCTGGCTGCTGGAGTCTCACCCTCTCCCCAGGCACACGGCCAGGAGCTGGGCAGATGAAGCTGGGCAGGGCCCACATCACCTCGCGGCGTGTTTGTTCTGAGGGGAAGCTGGTTTAGGTGAGACTTTTCCTCATAGGCAAGATGGCGGCTACAGGACAAGTGACCAGTAGGAAAGGCCTTCCCCAGCTTTGTCCTCCTTTCTGTTCCTTTGTCCACTCAATCATTTATCTATTCAATTTGCAAACTATTTGTGCACACTTTTGGCATTCAGGCATTATGCTAAGTACACACAGTTAAGGGCCTGGAAATCATTAACTAATTAATCAAATGTGCACCTAGCGCCTGCTCAGCCAGGCCTAGTTGGGAAAGGACCCATAAACTACAGAGGGACCTGACACAGAGCAGGCACCCACTAAATGTCTGTAGAATGAACGCATGAACGAACAAACAGGTCCTGGACACAGGAGGGATGTAAGGATGATGCAGACAAAGTCCTGCCCCCTGTCCAGGCCTGCCAACTTCTCCCCATCCCAGTCTGGTGTGGCCACTATGGTGGTCCAGCAACTTCACAGGGCGGGTGGCGCAGTGAGGCCTGGGGTCAATGTTCCCTGACCCTGCACGGGTTTGTGCTCTCCCGGATGGAATGAGTGACCAAGTCTATGGGGCTGGGCCCACAGAGGCCGTTCAGCCAGGTGGACAATCTGCCATCAGAAAGCAAGGCGCTGGGCACACGGGAGTGAGAGACCCTAGAATCAGTGGGACCCCCACCCTCGTTTTCCCCAGGGCCACCCTTTCCAGTTCCCAGTGCCAGCCGAACACCAAGTTCGTGTGAGGCACTTGGCCAGATACTCCAGGCCAGACACGGAGAACCAGCCTCAGGCCCCGCCCGCAGAGGCCTGATCACCTCACTACTCCAGGTCAGAGAAAGAGGCGGTCACAGAGGTCCACAAAGGTGAGCAGCGGCACGACCTGATGCACCCTGGGGTGCACCCTGCACCCCAAAGGCAGGCGGAGCTGGGCCCTGGGGCCCGATGGCCTGTAGCTGATGCCAGGCTCCCCAATCCCTGCTGCAGAAACCTCAGGCAAGTCACTCAGTCTCCCTGACTCAGTTTCCTCATACGTAAAACGGGGCCAAAGTAACCACACTTCATAGGGCTGCGGTAAGGCAGACACGAGATTACATTTGTGAAGAAGTGGTGCAGTATTTGGCCCACATAAAACGTTAAGTCCATGGAAGCCGTTGTAGCTGTTTTGTCGGAACTAAGGATGCTGGGCAGTGCCAGCCTGCACTTCTCACCAGCCCACACATCCTAACAACAGCGCCCACAGCTAAAGTTAAAGAAGTCCTGGTGGGCACCAGGTAAATGCCATACATTATCTCCGATCCTCAGAGCCAACCCCCAAATGGGCATCATTTGTCTTTAACGTAGAGAGGACACAGGTCCTGGGAGATTAAGTGACTTGTCCAAGGTCATACAGATGGTAGGTTGCTGGGCCGGGATGCAGACTCATGTCCTTCTGACCCCAGAACCTTCCCACCACCCACACCGCCCACCTGCCAGGTCTCAGGCTATCTCGGCAACCTGAGCCTGCCAGGCCGAGCTCTCTCAATGACCCTGGAGGCCAGTCCAACTCGAGCAGGGAAGCCCCCTTCCACAGGGGGACAGAGCTGAGTTAAGCCCACAATGAAACACAGAGGCACTTACTTGTCTGGTACTGGACGCCCAGCACTGCCACACAGGCCACCAATCCTGCTGCCAGAAGTGCCACCAGCACCACCAGCCGCTTCTCCACCTGGGTCAGTGTGGCCCAGCATCTCTGGCCACTCCGGGGGCTGTGGAAGTTCACCTGCAGGGAAGGAGGAAGGAGGGGTGGGGAGGACGTGAGCCCTGGGCCCCCCTTCTCCAGGAGGAAGGGGCTCTGTGGCAGGCCCAGGCCCCGCGGGGACATCAGGGCGGCCCTCCTGCCTCAGGGGTGGCCTGGTTCCCACGGACTAGGTCCTAATCCAGGAGAGGAACCGCCACCCCGCTCTGGAGCTCAGATTTGCTCCTAAACTTCAGAGTCAAGTAGCTCAGCCCAACTGGGCTTGTATTTTTTGGTGTCACTCGATATGGGTAGAAGGAAAAAAAAAACAGCTTTCCCCTGTTTTTCCAGTAAGGAGTTGAAAAAAAGAACAGGATGTTTGGACTTGCAGGCATCCAGTGAGTGTCCAGCTGGGCTTTCCTCAAAGCCCCTGCATCAATCGGCTGGGACAATATATCACAGGGGCGACACCGAGACAGCTCACACTTCCCAAAGTGCGGACGTCATCTCAATTCAGCGTCAGCTCGTTCAACACCCACAACCCCGTGAGGGCTATTATTAGTTCTCTTTTTATAAATGAGGACAAGAAAGTTGCAAGAGGGAAGACCCTGCCTCCCATCATGCAGCTGAGTGGGTGGAGCTGGGAACGGACCCCAAGCCTGTTGATTCTGGAGCCACCAGCGGGTCAGAGATTTGAGTCTTGAGAAGATGTTGGGGGACATGCAATGACGATGCAATGGACAAACAGCTCCACGCAGGCTGGCCCTCAAAGGGAGGAAAACCGGCCCCAGTCTACAGGCTGGCCAAACAGGAAGGGAGGCACAATGAGAGGAAGTGGGTGTGGCATGGCAGGGTCCTTGGGGCCGAGGGGCATGCCAGCCAATGGCACTCACAGCCCTCAGCCTGGGCCAGCTCGGGGCTCCCCACCGTTCCAGGAGGCGCTTCTTGCAAAAGCTGGGACCACTGTACACGAGGTGTCCCCTGTGTCCTCTGTGTTCAGTGACTTTACAGCTCTGTGCCAACAGCTGAGCACCAACTCAGGGCCATGTTGGAAATACTGAGTGGAAGACGGGCTCCCTCATTTTCAGGGGTTCACAGCCTAGCAGACAAGCTGATAAAGACACAGACTAGAGTGGGCAGGGGTCTAGTCAGGGAAGGCTTCCTGGAGGCGAGGGATGCCCGGGCTGGGTCTTGAAAATTAAGTAGAAGCTGGCCAGGTGAGTGCAGGAGGGAAGGGGATGGAGAGGGAAAGGAGCTGCCAGAGGAGGTGGGGAGACCCAGACTCTGACCTGCACGTGCCCCACCAGCAGCTGAGGGGGTGGTTGTCCCCAGGAGCCAGCTCACACTGGCACTTGGGGGTTTAAGGCTGGTCACCTTGGGGAAGGAAGGGCACTCAGTGGCCTCATGGTCATCATTGTGGTCATCGCTGGGTATGTTCTGGCCAGGAAATGACAAGGAATTGTTGTGCCAGAGAAAGGGGAACGCAAGAAATTCTCATAAAAAGAAAACTGGGTGCTAAAACCAAGAAAGGGAACTTGGGGCCCAGTCATATTTTCCGAGGAGGTCCAGGAGGCTCAGAAACCAAAGCAGCTGTGTCAGGTGGGGTCCGGAGCGGGGCAGTGGTGCTACCTCCTAAAATCCCTTAAGGACCTTTTTAAAAAACACGAGAAACAAAGACTCTGCCCACACTGCTGCCATTAAGTTAAGACTTCTGGCTGGGAGGGCCTGGTGCAGAGAGAGAGCCCCCGGGGTGATGTGGACACGCTCGCAGCACCGCAAGGCCCACGAAGCGCCTCTTCCAAGGCATCAGTTCACCTTGGCAGTTCACCTTGCATTCGGAGGGGCCCCGAAGGGTACGAAGCAGGCCTGACACTTATTCTCAGACTTCCAGCAACCTTGCCCCTGGGCCTCTCACGATCATGGCTTAGCTCCTGGGGAGGCGGGGAAGGTCAAAGAGGCGGGGAGCCCTCTGCCCAGTGCTGGCTTTGGGAAGCCCGGGAGCACAGCCTCCAGGCTGGGGGAGCAGGAAAGCTCCCTGTATGTGGACTAAGCAATACTGTGGTTTAGGCAGGGAGTTGGAGGAGGTGCAAGAAGATCAGACAGACATGAAAGGAAGGGAGACAATGAAAGGAAAGGAGGGGAGGAGGAAAGGAAAAAAAAGAGTTACAATGGCAGCTAATACTCGAGTGCTTTCTGTGTGCCTGGGTGGGGCTGTTCTGTCTTTACAACACCCCCAAGAGTAGGTAATGGCATCAGGTCCAGAAGGAACACAGGAAATGGCAGGGGCGGAGAAGGAGCGAGAACAGTGAGAAGGGCCATCTCGCTCCAGAACCCAAAGCCTCAGCCCCATGGCTGTGCTGCCCCCAAGGAGCAAAGTCGAGCTGAGCCTCAGTGTTTGATGGCAAGCAAACGGATGGCATTCTCTGTACAATTTAATTAGAATTAAGTGAGAATCAAAGGAGAAATCCACAGTTCCAGGCGGAAACAGCAAAGAGAATTTGAAAACAGGGTTTTTAACCTTTGGAATGGTCTTCGCTCGCCTCGTACTGCCTGGTCGCAAGGGTCTCTCGGCTTCTAGACAAGGCCCAAGCCCATCCCTGAGCGTGGAAGGGCTCCAGAGGCCGCCCCGTGGGCAGGAGAAGTCACCGGGAGCGGGAGGCAGTGTGCTGACAAAGAGACCTCTCCAGGGGAGGAGCTCCAACTCCTGGACAGGGCTGGGGCTGCGGATCCGAGGTGCCAGCGAGCCCCTTCTTCTCGCTCAGCCGCCATCATCCTGCCCTGCCTCCTTCGGGGATCGAACAAGACAGGCCACAGCAAGGGGAGGATGCAAACGTTTCCCCTGTTCCTTCTGGAAGTAAGGGCACGGCGATCACCAGGATTAGTGGAGGGCAGCCCACCCTACCTTGGGTATGTGGCCATCCGCCAAGGAGCAGAGCTGACACCTTAGAAGATGGGTTTGAGAATTATTATAAATGCTTGGCTCACTGGTGGGCTTAAAATCCGCTTACTGTTGTGTGAGGTAAAGAATGAGACAGATGCTCTGGCTGGTGTGGCTCAGTGGATTGAGTGAACCAAAGGGTCGCAGGTTTGATTCCCAGTCAGAGCATATGTGTGGATCTCAGGCCAAGTCCCCAGTAGGGGGTGCCTGAGAGGCAACTGTGCATTGATGTTTCTCTTCCTCTCCTTCTCCATAAAAATAAATAACTAAGCCTTTAAAAAAAAAAAGAAAGAAAGAATGAGTCAGAAAGAAAAGGATGCCCTCCAAAGGGAGAGGTGGAGAGGGAGACAGGCGGAGAGACAGACGGAGCCAGGGAAACGGAATGAGAGCGAGACAGCTGCGCTGTGCAGCCTGAGGGTTCCCAGGGTTTCCACGGGAAGGGAACAAAGCCCTGGTGAGGGATAAATATTCGGTTACAGAAGTGAGTGCGTGGCTGGCCTAGGCTTACAGCAAGAACGAGTTCTGCAGGCAGCTCTGCAGGTGAGGAAGGGCCACCGCTGCCTGGGGCCCAGGCGACAAGCCAGCAGCAGGAGTGGGGACGGGGGCCCAGCCTGGTTTTCAGACAAAGCAGGGGGGTCGGGAGGGAAGGCAGTGGCTGAGCGACTGCCAGGTCCTCAGGCGACCTGGGCGTCAGGGAGCAGCAGACAGGGGTCAGCCTGGCCAAGGGCTTGGCAGGGAGCCCACCCCCTGTGGCTCAAGAGCGGAGCCACCCTTGACAGGGCAACCAGGCTGCCTGCCTTGGAGTCAGCCCTTCAGAGCAGACAGACCATGACAGCTTGGTCCTGGGCAGCACTCTGCCTCTGTGAGGGTGTTAGGTTGGGGAGGTTTCTTCTAGAAGTTTCTATAGGGTGGATTTTGGCTAAGGCTACTGGGGCCAGTCCACAGCAAACTGTAAGTCCTCGGGTTCTCCCCATCTCTTCTCTGAGCCCTACTTGTCCCCGTGCCCCTCCCGCCTGACTCTTCCACGGCCCGACAACAGCTTAAAGGAGCTCCTTTAAGAATTTGCATCCTGACAGGAGTCAAAGTCTTGTATTCAGAAGCACTTTCCAGTTAACTGGATGAGCGTCTGAGGTTTGGGTAAATAGTCGTGGCTGTCTGCCATCTGCCCCCAGTTGAGGCTGCGAGGGTAACCTGAGCTTTTTTTCCCTTTCAAGCCACTGAAAAGGTGCCTGCGGGGGAGCGGGCAGGCCGGGCAGCCAATCTGCGCAGAGCACACGCTTCTAGGAGAGGAGTGATTAGATTTAGGGCATCGCCGAGATGTCACGCCTGGTGCGTTTCCACGATGGCCCTGCTAACAACCCAATCCGTTTTCTGTGCACGACACAAAAGGCTTTCACTTACGAGGCGTCATTTCAATGTTGCCACAGCACTGAGAGGTGGGGCCGTACTATTAGGCCCTGGAAAAAGCTAAGTGAGTTGCTTTCAGGTCTCAGGGCCAGTGAGAGGCAAAGCTGGGGCTCTGTGTTAGAGCTACCCGGCTTTCAATTCTGCACTCAGCCCACGGTGACTCATTTCGGTGAACCGCCATGAACTTGTGACTAAAATACGAGATAAAGGGGGAAAAAAAGACCCTTCCGGGGAGGGACAGGGGGACTCGGCTCCAGCCAAACTCACCAGTTTGTCAGCCTAGTCAGTGGTGAAGGTGGCAAGTTTGGCTGAAAGGCAGATGGTTTCGTTTGCTAGAATTGGTATCAATAACTCTGGAGTTCCTGGCACCAAATAGGCTTCGAAATCTTGAAAAATCAAGCAGTTTATTTTTATAGCTGCCCTTCAAGAGAGGGAGGTTTGGAAAGCGTCGGTCCATTCTAAAAAGCCTAAAATTGAAGGAGCAGTTGTGTTTCTAGCAACAACTGACAGGAAATTACCCAAAAGGCTAAACGGCAGTCAATCATAGTGTTCCAGTTACTGGGCCTATTGTCCAAATATAGCGGATTGACTGACTACATATATCTTTATATACTGGTGCCTTGAGGTATTACGGTTTTTAATGGCAGCACCTTTCGGAGGTTTCTAATAACTCAGAAAAATGCTTCTGAAGTGTCACGAAGTGGAAAAGCAGGGAGCAACGCTGTGGCTGAGGGTCAGCTCAACGATGTTTAAACACACACATGTGCAAATGCGAAAAACTAGATGTGGTTACCTGCGTGCGAACAGTGGGATTGCTGTTTCTTTTTAAAGCTTTTTTGAATATACTGGATTCTTTTCTTTTTCACAAATGAGCATGTAAAGAATGTATATTGGGGGGAAAACCCCAGTGATTAAAAGCATAAAATTAATAGAAAACTCTGCTCCCTCAGCAGAGGTGGGTAGGTTCTGGACTCAGGAGGACAAGCACTGGACTAGAGCACGTTTGCTTGGGAGAAGCTGCAGGGTTAAGGCAAAGCCAGACTCTGCCTCCAAAGAAATCCCCCAAATCCTCGGAGCAACCTTTTTGGTTTTTCCTGTTAAAAAAAAAAGTGGGCAAGGTATCCAGTCTGGGGTAGGGACCCCAACACTGCACTCTAACCCGCATGACAGCTGTGTCTACAGGAACCTTCCTGACCTCTCTGAGACTCCGTATTACCATCTGTCACATGGCCACAGCGGTCCTTACCTCGTCAGTCATAAAAAGGACAATCACAGCAGGCGTCATACTATGCATCCCACCCACTTTCTCTATCTCCCACTCTACAAATGAGGGAGTTGCAGCCGTGGCCCGAGTGGCTCAGTTGGTTGGGTGTCATCTTGTAAACTGAAAGGTCACCAGTTCGATTCCCAGGTGGGGCACACACCTATGTGGCGGTGTTGGGGCCCTTACAAGAGGCATTGCCGTTTCTCTCCCTCCCTCCCTGACTCTCTAAAATCAATAAGCACGTCCCCTCCAGTGAGGATAAAAAACACATTTAAAAAAGTTTTTTTAAACGAAGGAATTGTGCTTTAATGGGATTAAGCAGCTCACCCGAGATCTGAGTGGAATCAGAAATCAAAACCAGGGCCCGAGGCTTCAGGAACTGAGCGGCCTTCGCGCTCTCAGGCAGCCTCGGGGGCATGAATGTATGTGTGACCTGGAAAAGGCTGTACCCAGGCGGGCTGCTGGCATGATGGCAACAAATGGCACACGATTTTGTTGTGAATTCCAAATGCTTTTGTGTGGGTATATTTAGAACCCGCTGTGGAAGATGAGACTGAAAAGATTGCTGATTAGCCTCTGTTTTGATTGGTGAAGGGAGAAGTGCCTGCCACAGAAATCTCATTTCCTGCTGGATTTAGCCTTTCATGAAGTGCCCACAGGGAGGAGGTTCTGGACAGACTGGGTCTGATTTCTCACTCCGGATTTCCAGCGCTGGACCTGCGGTGAGTTGTCTTCCCTTTCAGAGTCTCACTCCCTCACCCGTAATGGGCACAGTAACCCCAACAGCTCACGGGCGGCCCTGAAGATTAAGGAGGGTAATGTAGGTAAGGGCGCCGCCCTCCACTTGGGATCGAGTTTGGACCTCCCTGGATGTATGGAACCCAGAGGGAGGACTCAATCGATGCTATTTCCTTCTATTAGTATTTTCACTCCAGCTTCAAAAAGGTGTCCATGAGCAGGGCTGGTGACCTGGGCTTCCATACTCCCTGAGCTTGCCCCCCAGATGGGCGGTGGTGTGGTGTCAGTTCACTGGGAGGCCCCGAGCATCCCCACTGTTCTCATGGTCGGCCTGGAGGAAGTCCTCCTGGGCTGAGCCACCGGGGGCCTCTCCCTACACTTGGTTTCTCAGGAGCCAAATCGCAGACAGCCCTTGACCTTTCCAACTCGCTGCCTGCTCCCTGCCTGGGTAAAAACTCCAGAGAGTTTTTACTCCATCAGGGTCCCAGTCAAGACTGTCCCAGTCTGTTCCGCCGGGAAAGGAGAGCAGAAAGCAGCCTTGCTCACCACTGTGCCACAAGGCGGAGAGGTGGTGGGCTTCTTGGATTCCCCCAGGGCCAGACCCTGGGAAGGGAGGAATCAGGCTGAAAAGTAGCTGGGAAAGGGGGCAGAGAATGGCTGACCCCGCCCCTCCAGAAATTCAGGTATGTGGAAAGAGGAAGAACGGGGCCATGCCCACCACAGAGCGTGACCGACTGTGTGGCATGCACGGGGATGCAGGGCTTTCATGCTAAGACAGTTTGAGACTCGGACAGTAATGGGCCGTGTGACCCAGCGCAAGTCCCTCCCTGCTCAGGAACTGCCTCTCCTGTGAAAGGGGAGCTGGGCCAGTTCGACTCCGGAGGGGTAGGGAGGGTATGTGCTTCAACTGTCACCTGGGGGCTGTAGCCCCCTGACTTCCATCCTCTGACTAGGTGGATGAGAGGGTTTGGGACAGAGCTGGGGAGAGGGGAGGCTAGTGGGGAAGTTCAGCGCACCAGGGGCACTTTTGCCTCAGGAAGGCTTGTTCCCCATGAGCCCAGGAGTACCCACAGCTTCTGGCTTCACAGCCCCCTCAGGGGTTGGAAGGATGGGGGCGGAGCCGGGGCGGGGGAAGCAGTACCAGAGTGCATGCCCCGCCCTCCTTTGCCCGCCCCCAACGGGGCTCTCATGGAGGACCAAGGGCTCCTACCTGCAGGCCATTGGGGTATCCGTCGCCCTCGGAGAGTGAGTCCACCAGGTCTTCTTCATCCAGCGTGGCCCGCTTGTAGGTCGACATCTGCAAGGCCAAGTGCAGCACAGACTCCTTCAGCGCCTCCATGGCTCTCACACCCGAATGGGGAAAATGGGGAACTGCGTGCCGCTACCGCCATCACCATCACAACCACGTGGCCACAGCCTGCGCACCCCGCCCACCCGGACACCGACACCTGCCCAGCGACCAACCCAAGGCAGGGGAGGGGGACCCGCCTTCCCCCTCTCTGTGCTTAGACAACGCCGCCCTCACCCCCAGTGCCGACAGCGACAGCGCTGAGGCCCCTGGGTGCAGTAGCCACACGGTCGGCATGCGCCCCTTGACTCTGAGGTCCCCACCGTCGCTCCCGTGGCTTGCACCTAGCTGGTCTGGGAGAGCCGGCCGGGCAGCATTGCGCCACCTTCGCAGGCGGGGCCTGATCCGCGCACGGCTCCGGTTTCCTCCCAGGCGGGACCAGAAGACCCCCCACGGCCTAAGCGTTCTGGTCCCTGTCCCAGCGGACAGTGCCTTTCCCACAGGTCAGGGCACAGCCAGCCCCTCGCAGGCAGGAAGGGGCCTGCGGCAACCCCTCTCTAAAAAACCTTAAGTCCTGCCCCAGTAATCCCCAGTGGGAGATACCAAGAGTCCAGGGTTAGGACGGTTTGGCCCACAACAGTTGCGACAGTCCTCCAATTGGCCCTTAAGTGCAGCGCGGGTGGTCTCCCCCACCTGAGCTGCAAGGATGAGGGGGAAGGAGGCAGAATAAAAGAGGCAGGTATCTCCCCTCTCATTTCTCCCTTTCTCTAGCTCAGGGGTCTTTATAAAACCTACAGTTCATGAACAATGTCAAAAAATTCCAGAGAACCCCCCTGACCTAGAAGGAAAAAAGGTGGCCAGAGTTGGATCCAATGCTTGCCTCCAAGCTCAAAGGTGCAACTCTCCACCCAAAACAGCAAGAATCCTGGCTTCAGACTCAGGCCTTGTCAAAAGCCAGGAAGGTCACCCTTTCCTCTCAGGAGTCAAGAGCCTCAAGCAGGTGCTCCCTCCTCAGGCCCTGAGGCCTCTCAGGGGCCGTGACCTAGGCTGGAAAAAGTGGGCTCTCAGATGTGAGGTGCTCAGGCAGACTCGGGACACCCACATTTTCCCTTGCACCCAGCACCCTAACTCAACAGATTCCCAAAGGACCCTCCACTTCCAGTGAGACCTGGAATCCCCTCCATTTATAAGTTTTTTCAGCTTTCTCAAAGTACTTCCATTCACTTCTGTATCTGGTTCTCCCAACACACACACATGGGAAGCCACAGGCTCCGAGAGGTGAGGTGACTTTGCAGGGTCACAGCCACAGAGACAGACAGCTCCTGGCTTCCACCCCTGCCCTCTTCAAGTCCCCTCAAGCAGCCAGAGTGCATCTTTAAAAAGGACATTCTGATCCTGTCACTCCCTTGGTCACAACTCTACAGGGACAGTCCCTCTCCAGTCCCCCATGGCCCCTGCCCACAGGGGTCTGCACCTTGTGTTGTTCCCCACTGCACTCTCTGGGACCCTCACTGCGTGGCCCTCACTCGGTTTTTACGTTTCTCTCCCTCCTCGCCCCAGAACTGTGAGCTTTGTGAGGGCTGGGACCCGTCTGGCTTAAGGAGTTCCCATCACCTGGCATGCTGAAGGTGCTCACAGATAGCATGAAAGGTGGAACCAGTGAAAAGGGAAGTGTCAAGTGCTCTGGGCCAGTGCCTTTAAATCCTGGTGCATCTAACGTGGCCAAGCTCAAGGACACAGGAAACTCCCGTAGGGGGCGCAGGTCCACGGGAGGCAGAGGAGTACGGCACGAATTTTAATTCTGGAGTCTTCTGCCTCTCTCCCACTGGGTGAAGGTGTTCCCATTACCCACCTGGGAGAGAAGGGGCCCCCGGGCCTCTTCACCTGATGCTGGGTTACAGCTGAACCTTTTCTGAAACTAGGACACTTGGTTACACTAAGTTACAGGTGTCGACCACTCCAGGAAAAGGCCCTTGGAAAAGAAGTCTGGCTCACCAAGCGTCTCCCGGTCCTGGCAGAGCGGGTACTGCTGCCTGGGCACCTAGGGCTGTGAGGGTTTGTCGGTTCTTTCACACCCACCGTCTCATGAGCCTTTCCCTCTGCAACTGAGGCTCAGGGAAATAACCCGCCCGGGTGCCATGAAGCAATGGCTCCTCCCCCTTCATCTCATTTCAGAGGTGACTCCTTCTGCGGAGCTCTCCTGACCACCCTCCCCTGACCCCAGGTGGTGGTCCCCTGCTCTGCGTTCCCCTGCTCTACCTCCCCCTATCTGGCCCCCTACCCCAAGCTTCCTTCCCCGAAGCACACAGCACTGTAGACCGGACGGGAGAACCTCGAAGGCAGGGCCTGAATCTCATCGGGCTGAAAGCTCGACCTGGGGGCCAAGGCCAGGCAGCCCCTGCCCCCCATCCCACTGCCGGACAGACAGACACATGAGGAGGAGAGCTCACATACCTCCCAAGCAGAAATCCGCAGAGAGCTGTTTATTTTTCAACACACAAAAGGTGAGGGCCCTTCCTGAAACACCTGCCTGGGGCCCTGAGGTGAAACTGAACCCACCTCCGGCGTGGGAACGGCTCAGCTGGCTCTGGCTGGAGGGAGAGCAGCAGCCCCAGGAGGTGAGTGACAGTGCCACGACAATGGCAGCCCTATCTTCGTACCCGCCCAGAGCCGGGGCGGGGCCTTCCATTGACAGTATGGGATGCCCACACCCCCGCAGAGCCTCAGCCTGGGCAGGTATCACTTCCATTTTACCAAAGCAGTGGAGGGCTGTGGAGGGGCAGACCCAACATCTACACTGTGCTGCTTGTCAAAAATCTCTCCTGACCCCACGGCGCCTTGTGAAGGGGGAATCGGCACCTCCACTTCACAGATGAGAAGCCTGAGGATTGGGGAAGAGGCAGGACTTGTCCCCCTCACTACCCCCTCCCCAAGTCACCTGGCTAGACAGCACACTGATCTCATGATGTGCCATCAGAGAACCGGAGCCACACAGCTAGTAAATGGCAGAGCTGGGCCTAGAACCTGGGTCCTGACTCTGGGCCCCGTGCTCACTGAGGGAGCAGCTTCTGCAGGTGGGGACGTCGTGGAGTCTGGGGGCACTGAGCTGGCAGGGTGGCCAGCACCTGATCTCCCTAATTGCCTCATTTGTGGCTGTGGGTGCCACGCCTGGCCTCGAGCATCCGGGAAAGGGGAACAGCCTCCGCAGTGTGGAGAGATTATGCCTGGATCTGCTCGTTCTGGTCCCGCCCCACCAAACCCCACCCCACCCAGCTGAGGAGGCCTGGTGTTCCCCAAACCGAGAATGGAGGAACCACAGCTTGCTCCCCAGCTGCACAGAGGAGGTGATGAAACTCAGGTGAGGGTGTGATGGTGCCAGCTCTGAAGACCCCACCCTGTGGCAACCAAAGGCCCGGAGTGAACAGAAATGAGAAATATACATGCTCAGGCAGCTCTGACAATGGCCTGAGGGCTCCTGTGGTCGGTTTGCCCTGGGCAGAGGATCTTCAAAGAATTCTGGGGCATGTCAGAGGCAGGAAAGAGCAGCTCCTGAGAGAAACTCCCAGGCCTGGGACTCCTTGGCCACACCCTCCAATCTGTTTTCAGGGTGGATTTCTAAGCCTCAGCTGCTTAGGGATACAGCCCTTTGTGGCCAAGGGCCCTGTCAATTCCTGCCTCTCTAGTGCCAGTAATTAGCAGAGATTTGTTAAATCCTTGTGTGTCCTCAAATACACACTCATGTTATATGTTAGTTTAAGACGTGCATTTAACAGATACAATAATACGGTACGTAAAAGCTCTAGCTCCGAGCCGCAGTTCAGATCTCCACTCTGCCACCTCCCGGCTGTGTGACCTTGGGTAAATGACTCTGCCTCTCTGTGCCTTGCTTGTCTCATCTGTACAAGAGGGATGATAATAACAGTACCTCCTTCATAGGACTGTTGTGACACTTAAATGAGTTAATGTAGATAAAGTGCTTAGAACAGTACTGGGCACACAGTGACTGACCACCAAGTGTTAGCACTTATTATTTGCATAATTGTTTCTTATAAAACAGAGGCTCAAAAATTTTCAATTGATCCCCACCTCCTTAAAAGCAAAACCCAAACTACTTAGCTTGGCATTCAAGGACTTCCCCATCTGGCCTAAACCTACTCTCTAGGCTCACCCTCCACCTAACCCTCAAGTGTGTGGCCGTCACCCTGACCCCAGACCTAGCTCTGCAGGTGCTGAGCGTTCAACAGGAGTTCAGGAAGTCTTTGATGCCTGTCTGGCCCTGTGCTGACGGCTGAGGAGTGGTTCTGCGTAAGACTCGGTCATCACCTCAAGGGACCTGTACCCAGTACCTCCTCTCCCAAGACTGTGAGCCTTCTGCCCCACCTCTGGCCTACCTCCTCCTCCATGAGGCCCTCCTCTCCTCCCCAGGCTGAGGGAATTATGCCCTGCCTGCTGGAGGGACCATGGCATAGCACCTGCATTACACTCAGGCCTTTGTCCAGGTGTCTTTACCCCTGGGACAGAGAGGACCCGAGGGTGGGCAACAGTCATCACCCTCCCTTCCTGGTGCCCAGTGCAGAACCTGGCAGTACACAGGTAACTGGCTACTTCACATCCCAGGTTTTCGCTGGGGCACAGGCATCTGTGACTTCCTGAAGAAACAAAATTTAGTTGCTTCTTGACAATTGAGTAAGATTCAAATAGGGCCACTGTGGCCAATGGGCAAGATAGTAAAAATATGACCATCACTCCTGAAGATGACACTATGTGGTATCTATTATCACTATGACATTATCTATTACATTGCTCAGTATGAAATTTCCATGTGATTAATTTCTTTTTAAATTTACCACAAAGTTCCAGAAAAAGAGAACTTCTTTGCTTTCTGAGACTAGGAACCACAGGAATCAGCCTGTACCTCTCTTTTCCTTGGCTGCCAGGAAGCTCATAGCCAAATCAGACAGTCACCTGTGAGCATTTTTCTGGTCTTTATGTTCAGCGTTTTCCTTGTCCACAGTTTCCAGTGTATTTTCTCTGCTCCTATTTTTCATCTCTACTGCATATTCTTTTACAGAACGTGTTTTCATCATCACCCATCACGAATAAAGTGAATTAGAAACCACCTCTATCAGGAACACTCCTCCCCTGATTGACTCTCCTGGGAATGCACCTTCAAGGTATTTTATTCAACACCCGGAGACCGAGGCAGTAAAGGCAGGCCCAGGCACAAGCCCAGGGTCCCTGGCTCACGGGACCATGCCATTTCCCTTTCAGGCCTCAGTTTCCTCGTCGCTGGGAAGGGTCGTTGAGAGGGTTAAAGGAGCTGACACATCAACACCCATGCATTCAATATTTCATCTCCATGTGAACCGGTACCTGACGGACACGCTGCAGCTCCCGCCCCCCTGCTTTACTTTCCTTTGCTGCTTTTCTATTTGCTTCTGCCCTGGTCATATTTTTTCTGATCTTGGCCTTAGTTCAGTCAACTTCTGGCATTATTCTAGCCTTGTTGCTGTACTCAGGGCAAAAATAACAGCCTTCCCGGGTGATCGAGGTGGACATCAAGAGTGCCGAGTCCGATATGCTTACCAGTAGCACGCATACCCGCATGGTATGACGGGATGTAAACGGTGCTTTGCCTCTCTGGCCTTCATCCCCAAAACACGTCACCCCAGTCTAGCCATGAGAAAAACATCAGACAAATCCCACCTGGAAACCAGTCTTCAAAATACCTGCCCAGTCCTCCTCAAAACTGGCAAGGTCATCGAAAACAGGGCCAGCCTGAGAAACTGCCAGGCCAAGGGCAGCTTAAAGAGACACGATGACCAAATATAACAGGGTGTCCTGGATGGGATCCTAGACACAAAGAGGGAGGGCATTACGTAAAAACGGAAGAAATCGGAATAGAGTTCCGACTTCAACTCATCGTAATGTAATATCAATACCAATTCATTCATTGGGAGAAATGTATCATAATACAGGGTGGGGCAAAATTAAGTTTACAGTTGTGTGTATATGAAACAGAGCTTATTCTTGTATTATTATTTATTATTTCATCATTTTCCATACAAACAACTGTACACCTGCTTTTGCCCCACCCTGTATATGATGTTAGTAACAGGGCAAATGGGCTGTGGGCTGTAAGGGAACTCTCTGTGCTATCTTTCCAATAAGGCTACAAACCTAACACTGTTCTCAAATAGAATATTTTTAAAAAATCCAAACAACTAGCCCTGGCTGGTGCAGCTCAGTGGATTGAGTGCTGGCCTGTGAACCAGAGGATTACGATTCCCAGTCAGGGCACATGCCTGGGTTACAGGCCAGGTCCCCAGTGGGGGGTGCTTGAGAGGCAACCACACATTGATGTTTCTCTCCCTCTCTTTCTCCTTCCCTTCCCCTCTCTCTAAAATATAAATAAATAAAATCTTTTTTAAAAATCCAAACAACTGGCTGTCCCCTTAAACAGAAACGGTTGTTGACCCCAAGGCAACCCCAACACTGCTCATTGTACAAGGCTCTTTCACATACACCCTTATCTTATTTGTGTCTCATGATCACCCTGTGGACTAAGCCTCGGGGTCCCCATTTTACAGGCGCAGAGAGGGAGGTCAGAGGACGGTGGCAGCAACGTGCCAGGTGGCAGCAGAGTGGCGCTCAGCCCCAGAGCCTCCACCCCCGGGGCCCTTAGCTCTTCGTGGGCCACCTTGGAGCCTGGCTCTCTAGACCGACCTCCTCTGGAGAGAGCAGACTGCCCCGTTCGAAATGTCGGGAGGGATATGACTGGGGGTCGGGGAGGGAGACTACGTTGTGCCACCCAGGGGTCAGATGGAGCTGGAGGCCTGAGCATGAAGCAGGGCAGGAGTTACGGGGAAGGGAGGCCTGAAGGTGAGACTCAGGGAGATGCTGAGCGGCCAAGGGCACAGAGCACGCGTGGGAGGTCGAGGCAGCAGCCCTGCCAGCCGAGGAGTTAATCGCTCTGGTCTGGGCCAGAACGCCAGGCTGGGCTCCCCGTCATGTGCGGGCAGTGGGAGGCTTGCCCACACACGAAGCCGGTGGAAAACACTCACCCACTTGGCCAGGCGTTGACTCACCTGCCTGGGGGGCCCTGGAAGGCACTGAAAGCCTCACCTAGTGTTGCCAACCAATAGCCTCAGGGCCTGCTGAGGCTACCCCACACCCAAGTCCCAAACCTGGCCAGCAACTCCTTACTCCCTGACCCAGGCCACTCACCATACCACGACCGTCTAGCCCCAAGCATGGCTCCTACCATGCTCCTCTCCACGCCCGCCCCCCACAACAGCCTCCGCCCGACAGCTCTGCTCCTCTGTCCCTGCCCACCTACCTCTGCCTCCTTCCCCTAGAAGCCTTCCCTGATTAGCCCCCTGAGCACCCGGCTTCCCCACCTCCAATTATCACTGCCCTAGTCCCTCCTCCCTGGGCTGGCTCCAAGCAGAACCTTCTAAACTAACTGATACAATCCAGCCACTCTCCTTCACACACTGGCTCCCTGGAAGTGGCAGAAGAAAGCAGGAGCCCTGGCTTGACTCCCAACCCCCTTCATCCACACCCCAGGACCTGGCCCCTGGCTCCTCTCCAGCCTTTCTCTCACCACTTCCCCGTCACGTGTTCGAACCTCACTGAGATGTGAGTGTGCTTCCTGCTCCCAGGCCTCTGCACATCTACTGCCCTCTGCCTGCCAGGCCTCTCTGCTAGCCCTCCCCCTGGCTAACTCTTCAGCTCAGATGCATCCTCCCCCAGGCAGCCTTCTCAGACTTCACTGCAACCCTTCCTCCTTGCCCCCCGGCAGCACCCTGCATGGCCTTCCAGCGTCTCATCACAACAGACCGCAGCCAAGGGCAGCCATGTGACCTGGATGGAGTCATTCCATTTCCTTTCTGTGCTTTGGTTTTCTCGTCTGTCACATGATGATGTCCATGGTAGCCACCCCTTAGGGTCACAGTAAATAAAATAAGACACATAAAGTCCTTGGCCCGGCGCCCCACAGAGACGCAGCACTGAGTAAATGTTTGCATCTTGGTGGTGGATTCAGAAAGGGCTGGCTCTTCGAGTCCAACTGAGAATGGTGGAAGACGGAAGGGAAGGAAAAACCAGGAGGACCTACGGCATGCCAGGTGCTGCGCCTGGTCCTCGTTGGCATCTGTCATCACCTTGGCTCTGCCCTGTTGCATACTGGGAAACGACTGTAATTCAGGGAGGGTAAGACGGCAGCCCCCACATGCTCCATCCCGACTTCAGGCATCGCCTCCCGGCCAGGTTAAAAGGGCCGAGTCCTCCACTCGGATCTCTGAGTGCCAAGTTCGAGACAGACCGGAAACCTGCAGCCGGCCCTGAGCTGCTCGGGGCAACCAGGCTGGTAAGTTCCAAGCTGCATAGACCAAGTGTGCCAAACAATTTGCTGATCTAATCACATAAAGCTCAGGACAAAGTTAATCTGTCTCACTTAACGATATTTACGATGACGAAGATGACAGAGCTGCCCGGTAATTAGGCTCAACCAGGAAGCAGCGCACAGAAATGGTTGTAATTAGCATTGTGTGACACAGGGGCAGGTGAAGGCTGCAAAGAGGGAGGAGGCAGCAGGTAGGGGAGGCAAGGGACTCCTTGGATCCAGACACTGAGGGTGGCCAGGGCCCCCCAGTTTGGGCCAGGCCCCATGCCAACCAACTCACGCGATGATTCTGCTTAACTTTCGTAACTCCGTGATGTGGGCCCTATTACCCCTTTAGCTGAGGAAGCAGGCTCAAAGAGAGGTCCATTCACCTGCCCATGGTCACACAGCCAGTGAGGAACAGAGCCAGGGTTCACAGAGGCTTGCCCGTGCCCCCCTCCAGCCCAGGCGATGTCCTGGACAGGAGGGGGTCATCAGGGCTCGGGCTGGAAGAGAGCAGATCCGTGTTCTGGTCCCAGTTCCGACCCTGCCTCACCCCAGGCCTCGGCCAACCCTCTGGAACACAAAGAGCAGGCGTGGCCACCAGGCTGGGAGCGGCTAAGAGTGTGGACCTGGGAGCCAGGCTCCCTGCGTTAGAACCTCTGGGCAAACGCCTTCACCATCTGAGCCTCAGCGTCCTCATCCGTAAAATGGAAAACGCACATGGCGCCCTCGTGGGGTTATGGGGCTTAAATAAGTCTAAAGAAAAAAAAAACAGAACGATGCCTGAATATTAGGATCATTTATGGGGGAAATATGGGCTTTAGAGTCCATCTTTCTATCTGTATAATGGGAAGGCAGTTGCTGGATTAGACAGTGGCTGATAAACATATACATTTTTAATCCCACAGAGCCCTTTGTTTTAAAAAACTTAACATGGCAACCCAAATGCAAAAGAGACAGAAGTGAGCCTGCCACTTAAGTATTCAACAATCCCTTATCCTAACCCCAAACCTGGCTTCCTCAGAGGTTCCAAGGAATGAAGTCTGAAAACTGCTCACCTACATTCCTCTCAGAATTAATTTGCAGCCCCAAGGCTCTGCGATCGAAGGAGCGGTGGATGCAGGGAGTGGGTGCAGAGGCTGGCTGGCTTGTGCTCCCCCCCTGAGGGGGTGGGCCCATGGAGGCCCGGGGCAGGCAGGGCCATGACCTTGGTGGAGTTCACGGGCCTGCTGGCGGCCACCATTCAAGCTCCAGAACGATCTCCCCAAGGGGCAGCTGGCAGGCAGAAGGAAGGACAACGGACCCACATTCCATGCTTGGGCAGCTCTTGCCACCTCTCCATCACCTCTCCCGGCCTCGCTGTCCTCAGCTGTAAGATGGAGATGGTGACACCATCCTCCTCTGGTGACATCAGGACAAAACCGAGTCACAGGCACGCACAGGCCTCGCAACTGTGAGAGACTGCCCCACGATCCCATTTTCACTTATTTTCAGTAGATGATGTTCCCTTCCTAAGAGCACAGAATTTAGAGCCAGACTTTGGAGGTCAGGTCTCCGTTCCACAGGGTACTGAGTGCCCAGGGTGCGGCTCTCAACCCTGTTTCCTCCAGTGTAAAGGGACACCATGAAGGGGTTCACGGAGAGCCTAGCACACAGCAAGTGCTCACTCAGTAAATGCTGCTTTTGGATTTGCGGGAACAATAACTAAAGGCAAACTTGCTCCCTGGGGCCCTCGTCCAGGGCAGACATAGTTGAAGAGGGGTGAGAGCCCCGCCCCCTCTAACGCAGCTTCAAACACGGGAGCTGGGATTTTTTGGATTCTGCGCTGAAGCGTGGCTCGGGCTTTCCTGGGCTAGATGGGGGAGATGTCTGTCCTCTGTCCTCAAAAGACCAATTCAACTCAATAGCTGTTTCCTGGAGGTTCTGGGATTCCTGTTTACTTCACCATAGCCCCGCACGGTACATGGCCCTGGCCCGAGTTGCCAGATGAGGAAACGGAGCTCCAGAGACGTAATGTGACGACCTGGAGGCCAAGGTGCCCCTTCACAATGCACAGGATCCCAAGTCAGGCCTGGGGGGACTTCTCTGGTGTGGAGGCTGCCGGGAGGCTTAAGGGCCTTGGGGTACCAGCCCACATTGCTTGGTGTTCTGGTGGGAGGTGGCATCCGCAGAGTTGGGAGACCCAACTGGCATTAGGTCTTACCCAGGAAACAACCTTGATCCAGGGGAACCAGCAGCCCGAGTGGCCAAGTCCTCCAAAACCCATCCTGTGCTGCCTCCTCCAGAAGGTCCTCCTGGACCAGCTCTGCCACCTCATCCCTTCTCTGGCCCACGGTCCACAGCCCTTTGCTGTGCACCAGAACACTCTACATATGCCACTTATTTAATCCTGCTGACAACTTTCTGGTGGTGATCTCCACCTCTCTGAGCCTCGGCTTCCTCACTGGTAAAATGGGTGATGATAAGGGTAGTAATAAGGGTATATTTCACAAAGTGGGTGTGAAGACCAAACTGGAAGAAAACAATGATAATGGCAAACGCTTACTCAGCACTTCTGTCCTACCAGACCCTGGCTAGGTGATACAGATGAGACCAGGGCCTGAGGGCAGGGTCTGGCCACTCCCTGCCACGCTCTGGAATGCTGCCCTGCCGGTGACCGCCGACCCTCCTCCCCACCACCCCTGGTCCTGAGGAATGTAGCCAAAAGGGGTGAAAAGAGCACTGGAGTGGGAGCCTGGAGTCCTGGTTTGGGTCCTGGCTGGGCCCTCTCTGGGCCTGTTTCCTCTCAAGCCCCCACCCCAGGGTGGGAGGGGAGGGTGGAAATGCCGTCTTGTTTTGCCAGATGATCTTTATCTCCTCCTGCCCAAGCTTTCCGGAGTGATAGGCTTGTCTGGACCAAACACCACGGGGTGGAGATGCCCCAGCCGCCAGCTCCCCCGGTGGCGGCCGCCTGGCCTGGCCCTGGGCCCTGCTGGCTGACTCTTCCCCTCTCCTCTGCCACCGTCCTGGGCCTGGGCTCTCCCCCTGGCAGGTTCCTGCTACTCTGCCCCCACTTGCCCAGTGCTCCCCGACACCTTCAGCAAGCATCAGCCGGGCTTCCACCCTCCCAGCCCCACCCCTGGCTGCTTTCCCAGCACTTCCTCACATTGGGCTCTACCCACTGACGGCCGAGGCGCCTGGACACGAAAATCCCCGTGCCAGGGCGGGACTGACAGGTAGGGCTCAGTGCTCGTTCAGGTTGGTAGTGCCCTTGGTAGCTGGCAAATCTGCACCCCAACAGCACAGCCATCCCTGGCAGCCTCACCCCCGCTCCCCACCGGGAGCCTGGGTAGTGGTTAGGAGCACGGGCTCTGGAAGCAGCCGGTCAGGGTCCAAATCCCAGCCAAGCACTCACTCTCTAACCTGGGGCAAGTCACTAAATCCCTCTCGAGGGCTCAGCTTACTCATCTGTAAAATGGATTATTAATAAGTTGTTAGGAGGATTAGGCGACTTAATAACACTGAGTGGTTAGACTGGGCCCTGAAACAAAGGAACCACTCAACAAATACCAGCTGTTACCAACGTTCTGATTAGCCCAGGGCGGAGCTCACGGACCGGCAGCCCACAGGGCGAGTCTGGCTCACATGGGAGTTATGCTGGCCTGCAGTGCTGTCGAAGGCGTGGAGATGGCCGCACTCAGAAGACTTTTCATGAAAATCAGTTTGCTCAGCTTTCTTTAAACAACAACTTGGCAATGCTGGGCCCACATTCTCAAGTGGCAACAGCCAGCTGGAGCTAAGGAGTGTCTGTCCCCTCTAGTCTCCACGAGTCCCCAGGGTATTACTGCCAGGCCCCCCCACACACCCCAGCTCCTTCTCATCACCTCCTCCTTGTGGCCAGCCGCCAGTTTTCATGGCGCTGGTGCCCTGAGTCTCCCGACAGAGGGAAAGGAGAAGTATGTCGTGCACCCTTGTTTCAGTGGGGAAATGATTTACGCGAGGCTTAAAAATGGGCAAAACTAATGTGCAGCGACAGACATCAGAACAGCAACGGCCTCGAGGGTGGGACTTCCTGGAAAGGGGCCTGAGGGATGTCCTGGGGGAATGGGACTGTTCTGTGAAAGTCCTGTATCTCGATTCCACTGTGGTGACGTGAGTGTCTCTCTGTCCAAACTCATCAAGCTATTTGCTTCTGACCTGTGGATTTTATTCTATGTAAGTTATACTTCGACGAGAAACAAAGAAAAGTGGGAAAGTGAAAAACAGGTCAGGAGGGTCTCCTGTTTCAAGGTCAACAGCGGTGGGCTCTTTCTGGGCGTGAAGAAGACGGCCGTGAGTCTCGTGTGCTGATGAGTAAGAAGACACGACCTGAGGGCCCCTGGGAAGTCCCCCACGGTCTCCCTGCTCGCGGTGGACACTGAGACCTTCAGTCTAAGGCCGTGAACGACCGGTCTTCAAGGAGCTGTAAAGGCCTGTGGTATTCAACACAGTGGCCATGGGCCACGTGAGGCTGTTAAAGTGAAAACTAAGTAAAATAAAAGAAAATGGAAGTCCTCATTTCAGGTGCTCCACAGCCACATGGCTTTGCAGGAACACAGAGGACACTGCCGTCATTGCAGGAAGTCCTCTGGGCCCGAGCTGCTGTGCGTGCTGGCTGCAACACTGGATTGGCTTCTGGGCCAACTTCTGGGTCCACCACCTGGGCAGAGACCGTGGCCGCTGCTGTGTAGTGCCTGGCACAGAGCAAGAGACATGAGCCAAAGGAAGGAAGGAAGGAAGGAAGGAAGGAAGGAAGGAAGGAAGGAAGGAAGGAGTGAATGAAGGTAGGAGAAGCACACAGAAAAACCTGGGTTTGCATCCCGGCTCTGGCCCTCACCAACCAGGGGGCTTCCCGCAAATCTCCCCCTAAAGCTTAGTCCCTCCCTTCCTTTCAGGACGGGCGCATAAGTGATGTCCTCCTCGGAAGTGCTCAGAGTCCCAGTGGCTGACGGGGGGCCATCAGGAGGACTGACATGCTACCGGAATTCTAGAACAGGAGGGAGGCACGGCAGTGGTTGGGGGGAGGGCAGCTGGGGGGCACTTCTGTCCATGAGAGCAGCTTTTGAAAATGGGTGGCAGGCTCCAGCGGTAGTAGGGTAAAGTGTGCTGGGCCCGGTGCTGCGGGTTCAGGAGGGGGCGCTGCTGAGCACAGGGAAAAGCCTGCGCCAGCCCCATGCCTGGCTGCTGGCATCTGAGCTGGGCAACAGCATCAGAAACCATAGACCTTGCTGTGGTCGGAGTGGCTGGGACAGGAAGCCACCTTGATCCCCAAAGAGACCTTCCCCTGTCCTGTATGGCAGTCCAGAATGGGACCCACCATGGTTGCTGCTGGGAGCCCAGAGGGCTGGCTGGGTCCTGAGAAAGGAGCTGGCCCAGGTTTGTCTTCCCAGCATCCAGCCTCCATATCCAGCCGTATGGTGCCTCTAGGAAGCCAGGAAGGGCTTTGCTAATCTGTCCATTCATTCATCCAAAAAATATTTATGAGGCACCTACTATGTGCCAGGAAATGAGTTCCAGGCCTGATATACATCGTTGAATACGACAAAGTCCCTGCTCTCAAGAGCTTGAATTTTAATAGGGAAGACAGACAATATACAATGTTGCCAAGAGTTATAATAATACCACTGAACATTTATGGAGTGTGTACTGTGTGCTGAGCACTGTACTAAGTGCTTTTAAATGCATTTCTCATTTAATCCTTACAAAAATAATCATATGTATCATTGGCCCTATTTTATAGGTAAGGAAGCTGAGGCACAGAGAGGTTACAGCCAAGATCATTCAGCTCTAAGCGGTAGTTTGGGATTTGAACTCCGCTGATTTGACTCTGGAGTCTCTAACCTGCACCAGTACCCAGACTGCCTCACCTCAGGGGGACCTGTGTTGTATGGGGAAGTACAGCAGGGCGGGTGGTGGAGACCATCTGCGGAGGAGTCCAGGAAGGCCTCTGTGAGTGGGTGACAAGTAAACTGAAACCAGAGTGATGAGGTAGGTGTCAGCCGACGATGAGGGCACTGCAGGCAGAGGGAACAGCAAGAGCAAAGCCCTGGGGGGGAGGGGGACCATACTTAGGGTTCAAGGTAAGGGAGGAAGGACAGTATGGCTGGGGTGGGAGTGAGACAAGGGGACCCCCACCTCATCCCACTCTGAAGATGAATTAACTGACACGCAGAGACAGGAAGTCCCAGCCAGGACCAGAGGTCAGGCCTCCAGACTCCCTGCCCAGGGCTCCTTCCAAAGCTCAGCATGCCTGTGCCCAAATGCCATGGGCCCGGCAGCGAGGACGGAGTCAACCTGGGGTTAGGATGATGGAGGGTAGCTGAGGGTCTATGGTCTCCCTGCACCCAGGTCTCCCCTTCTAGGTCCAGTGTGTCGGCTCCCGGACTGCGTGCTGCTTGGGACTCCTGTCTGCTTCCCTGGACAGGCCGCCTAACACCAGCCGCCCCGTATCACTCCCAGTGGAGTGAGGATTTCCTCGTCATGGGTGGGAAGGTAGGTTTTCGAAGAGAGACACACGTGCCTCAGCTGTTCAGGAATGGTGACACTGAGGGAGTCGTGTCATCTCCTTGAGCCTCAGTTTCCCCCTCTAAACAGTGAGAACAGCAGTGGCTTCCTGGAGGGTGGTTCGCTGTGTCCAGTGGGACACTATGGGAAGGGGCGAGCTCGGGGGCTGGCATTGAGCGTTTCATAAAAGGCAGGTCTTTATGAAACAGTCACGGATGTGAGGACATCAGGAGCCCAAGGGCACCAGGGGCCATTCCATTCCTTGCACCCAGGGGCAATTCTGGTCACTGTCCCGCCAGGTCTGGGGCTCTCTGTGCCACTGATGAGAACAGCAGGGATGGAAGCTCTGCCCCGCCAGCCAGAGGCCACACCTGCCGCCGTGGCCCACATAGCGGCTGCTGCTCCTGGGCACTGGGCTCCAGACAGAAACTGGGAAGGGACAGATAAGCCTTGGGGAAAGCAGCCAGGCAGGCCCAGGGGAGAGGCCCCAGCCCACGCTGAGCCTGAGTCCGCCTGAGCATCCTTATGAGGGAGAGAGCTGGGGCAGGGAGAGAAGAGCCTGGTTCACGGGTTTCCTAGCAGCCCAGTGGCACCCGCTTTCTGGGTCCCCCCAGAGGGAACAGATGGGTCACCTCTAGAATTACGCCTGCCCCACTGCTCCTGCATAACCCCACTCCTCCTCGCTCACGGGAACTGTCCCCGGGAGCATGCCTCCGCCTCCACCTCCACCTCCAGGCCTTTGTTCAGGCTGTTTCCTCCACCTGGAAACCTTGCCACCTGCTCTGTCCTTCAAGGGCTAACCTTTGGAGGCTCAGCCTAAACAATGTTTCTCTAGCCCCTGCCTGAAGCAGCTCAGGGCTTTGGTCTCAGGAGCATTTTCTAAGGCTCACAACACCGGCTGGCTTCCTCTGTCACACGTCCTGCCTGGGCTTGGACACAATCAAGAGCTTCAGGCCCCGGCAGAGGCCATGTGAGTAGGACTCCTGGGGCAGCTGGGTTCCTCCCTTGGAGGTGGGAAAGCACTCTCTCACTGGGGCAAAATCCCTTCTTTGGGATTGGGGGTAAGAAGAGGAAAGGTGTCTTGTGGGAAGGGCCAGGAGACCTGAGGGAGCCCTGGAGTGTGCTCCAGAAATCCCTCAGACCAGGGACGAGGTCAAAGAGGCAGGGGTCAGGCTGTGCAGAGCCTGGGACTTAGACCTAGGAAATCTGGCTGTGTGACCTTGGGCGAGTGACTTATCCTTGCTGGTCCTCAGACTCCTCACTTGTACACCTGCCAATAGTAGGGAAGGGCCACTGGCGCATGGGAGATGCTTGAGCCTGGAGCAAACTGGAGCAAACTGGAGCAAACTGGAGCCACTGACCAAGGCACACCCCCAGAGCTCCACTCGCAAATGCTGCAGCTCAGAGCACCTCTCTGTTTCTGGGCCTCCCTCACCAGGAGCAGTTTAAAACTCCCCAGCACCTGGCCAGAAGCCAGAGCTTCTTAAAGTTACTTACTTACCTCCCACAGAGGGCTTAGCCGGACAGAGCCAGAGCCCATCACTCACGGTTCCTGGGGATTATCACAGCTGCAGAAACACCAGGGCACCTGGCAGGAGCCTGGCCCCAGCTTCTTCCCAGCCCAGCTCAGGCTGGGACTGCCCCAGGAGAGCACCCCATTTCCTCTGAGAGAATCCACAGCACTCCCCTCCCCGCCCTTCCCCAACACCCAGGCCACACTGCGGTTCTAGGGTCACATCCTAGGCATAGGCACTGCAGTCTGGTCCCCACTGGGCCACGAGATGTGGAGTTCCATGGAGGGAACTCTGTGGAGTTCAGGAGGAAGTTACCTCCACCCTGTGATAAGAAAATAAAACACTGAAGTCAACAGACCACTAGGAAAGTAAACCTCTAGCACCAGGCTTCTTGGGTTCAAATCCTGGCTCTGTCGTTTACTGGCTATGTGACCGTAGCAAGTTATTTAACCTCTCTTTGCCTTCGTTTCCTTACTGGTAAAGCGGTGCCTACCTCACCGGGTTGGGTGGAATTAGTTCTTCATAAAGTGTTCACAACAGTGCTCGGCATACGGTGAGTGTTGCACTGGTTGGATGGATGGATGGGTGGATGGGTGGGCCAATGTACCCAAGCTCTGCTCCAGGGCACATGGGACTCGTCAAGATCCTTCTGTCACCACCACCTGCCACCCCCACCTCCGGGCAGGTTATAATCACTCCCTTCCCAACAGCCCCTCTGACTAGCACAATCTCACCACTGCTCTTTTCCTTAAGAACTCCTTCAACCCATGGTTCAAATGCCACCTCCTCAGTCAAGACCCTCGGAATTGTAAGTGACAGAAACCCAGCTCTAACTGGGCTCATAACAAAGCAAACGCCCTGACCTGCATTACTTAAAAGGCAAGAAGGACCAGGACTCGGGTGGGAGGAGATCCGATGGTGCTGTTGGGTTCTCGCCCCTCCCTGATCCCATCCCTCACTTCCTGTTCTCATCTCTTGAGTTTAGATGCCCTTCAGGCCTGGAGAATTGGGCCCCGCTTACCGCCTGGCAGCTGAGAGCTTTAGAGAAAAGAGCCCTTCTCTCTCTCTCTCTCTGCCTTCCTCCCTCTCCCTCGCCCCCCAAATTAAAATCCCAGGGAAGAACTCTGATTGGCCAGGCCTGGTTCATGTGCCCTGTGAAAAGGCAGGGCAAGAGCCTATGATTGGCACACAACTAATGATGCAAGGGGTGGGGGAGGGGTAGTACCCAAAGGATGGGACTGCTGTTGGCAGGAAGGGAACAGGCAATTTGACAGACAGCACCTGTGTCCACGCCGACACCCTGACACCTGGCGCTGCGAGCTTTCCTTCCCCTGGGCTCCCATGGCACTCTGCACACCCCTCCACCAGAGCCCACTGGGTGCACGGCTGTGCTGACCACTGATCCAAAAAGCCTTAAAGATTCAAGGCCCTGGTCAGCTTGGCCCTCAGCAGTCAGCTCTGCCCCCTGATCGTAAACTGCTTTCAATAAATGAGGAAAAGGAGACTCAAGAAGTAGAAGGGAGCCACTCAAGGGGCCAACCAGGGTAAGAATCTGAGCCTAGGCTCTTCCGAGTGCACCCTGCAGCCCCTTCCCTCCACCCAGTCATCAAAATCACGCTGTAAAAACTGTCGAGGAGAGTGTAACCCACCCCTCAGGCAGCAGGAGACGGGCCCCCAGACCAGTGCCCGTGGGGAGGGAGCTCTGGCTTTGCAGTCAGGTGGACACGTGTTCAAAACCAGCTTCTTCCAAAGACGATCTTGGGCGACCAGGGTGACGGTGACGACGAAACGAGGAAACGCAGACAAAGCGTGTGTGCTCCACGCGGTAGGGACTTGAGGAAAGAGAACCACTGTGCTCAGAGCAGGGCCCCCTGGCCCTCAGGGCAGCAGCAAGCGCTGGCTGGCTGCCCAGACTGCCAGGACCAGAGAGTCGCAACCCTAGCACCTCCCTCACCCAGCGTGCCGGAATGTTCACATCATCCATTCACCCCATGAGAAGCCCAGCAGGCCCATCCCACACGCCACCAACGGCGCAGGCTTTGGGGCAAGCAGCATTGCCAGCCGACACAGCACATTTCTCTGTACCACAGCATCACTGACAGGTAGGAGCAGGGTGGACCTGGGACCTGCAGCCTGGGTTCAAATCCCGGCTCTGCCCGCTACTCCCCGTCTGACTTGGCAAGTGACATGACCAGCCTGTGCCTCAGTTTCTCAGTAAAACAGAGGTAATAATAGCACCATCCTCACTGGTGGCTAAAAGAATTCATTAAATTAAAACACATAAGGGATTTTGCACACTGGCACTGCCATTTATTTGATCTGTCTTGCATGTGAGGTAAGTACCATCCTGCCTCCCATTCTGCAGAGGGGCAGTGACCTGCACGGGTCACAGTGCCACAGAAGGGTGGAGCCAGGACTGAACGCCCAGTCGCCAGGTCAGCCTGACCCTGTACTCCCTGTTGTTTTTGCCCTGCCCCGCACCCCCATTATTCCCTCCGGGACTCAGAAATCCTGTGTCAGCACGAAGTGCTCACCCCCACCTGCCACATCTCCTGGACCTCACGGGGGGCAACTCTCCACGTACAGCCCAGCCCATCAGGGTGACCCTTGGCCACACCAGATGCCACAGAGCGGCGTTGCCTCAGTGACCAGGAATGTTCCCCTAACAAAGCCCAACCCAGGCTCAGCTTCCCATCTGGTCCCCATTACCCCTCCTCACCACACATGTCAGGCTTGCCCGGGGGAGCCTGAGGGGAGAGGGGACAAGAGGCCTGAGTCCTGCTGACAGTGGGGGAGTGAGGGCTATACTGGCTCAAGAGGACGCAAGCTGCCCATCTGCAGTCTTGGCCCAGAGTGGTCCCTAGGCACAGAACAGAGACAAAGGGGCTGGAAAACCAGGGGTGGGGGGAGGATGAAAGAGGGAGTGGAGGGGTAACTGAAGAGAGGGAGAGTGCCAGCTCAGATTTCCTGGGAACACGCCACTCCCTTCTTTGGGAAGAGCAAGGAGTTTGGAGCAGACAGACTTGGGCTTGCATCCCTGTAATCCACTGCTGTGTGGCCCTGGGCAAGTCGCCTCACCTCTCTGAACACACTGGGGACATGTGAACCTACTTCATGAAGCTGTGGGGAGAATGAAGGAGGTAATCCAAGGAAAGGTGCAAGCAATTCAAGTTCCCTCGTCTCCTAAGAGGGCCACTGTCAAGGGTACAGGCTGTGACACTGGATACTGAAGTGATGGCACTGGGATGTCCTGGCTCCTGGAGAGGCATCATGAGCAGCTGGAGTGACCCTGGGGTTCAACCTGAGCAACAGCATGGCCTGGGTCGTGGAGGTGGTGGCAATGATGACATTGGTGGTGCAATAGGGGGCAAAAATCATGCCCTGAACAATGACTTCACTCCAGGCCATATGCTTACTGCTTTCTGGTTTAACCACCACAGCAACCCCATGTGAGAGCTGTGACAGTAGAGGCACAGAGAGGTCAAGTAACCAGTCCAAGGTCACACAGCTGGTGAAAGGATACGACTCAAACCCAGGTCGGCCCAACTCTTAGGTAGTTCTGGGCCGGGACACTCACACGGGGACATTCCCAAACCCCTTCCTGGGCCCCCGAACTCCTGGATCTGTAGCCACCCAGCCTGGGCTCCTCCTCCCCTCTCTGGGGCTTGGCTCCTACTCAGCCCAGCTCAGGAGCCAATTTGCAATTGCACAATTAACAATTAGGAACAACTTCTCTTCCAAGGGAGAGAGGAGCACAAGACTTGGTGACAGGGACGCCGCAGGACTTGTGCTGGAACTCGTGAGGTCTGTCGCCAGGCCCCTGCCAGGGTGGGGAGGGGCTCCTTTCCTGACACAGCCCAGCCCAGCCAGGAAATCAAGAGGCAGGCAGCCCCTCGGCCTCTGGCCGTCCTTTCTCCTGTAAACCCTTTCCACCCACACACCCTCCCACCGGGGAAACTGCCTGCCTGTCCCGGCCCACGGTTTTCACATGTTCCTTTGACCCCAACAACCACTGATGCTTGGTTCTCGGCCTAGTTAGTCAGCGCCATCTCCACAGGATCATATCGAACTGTAAGCAACTTGCATTGGCTCAAAACAAATTTTTTTTTGCATACAACATCAGAGAATCCCTCTCAATACCAAGCCAAATACAGGACATGCAGAAGTTGCTTGACCCACACTCTACTCCTTGGCTTGGAGAACTCTCACTCACCCTTCAGAACCCAGGTCGGATGTCATCTCCTCCATGAAGTCTTCCGTGTCCTAAGCTGCCCCTTCTGTATGCATCTCTACTAGAACATCCTTCCCACCTAGCCAGGCACTGTGCTAAGATTGTTACGCTCAATGTTAAATCTATCAGTAATTCTGCAAGAGACAGTCAATATCCCCATTTAACCAATGGGGGTTGTAAGGCTCAGGGAGGTTGAGAGACTCACCCAAAGTCACAGCTAATAAGTGGCAGGCCTGGGATCTGAACCCAGGTCTGTTCATGCCCCAAGCAAATGATTCTTCAATTGGGTCAGGCTGTCTCTCCCGTGACAGGTCACTGCCACAGACCGCACCTGAATCCTGAGCCTAGCATGGTCCCGAGCTTTGTGGTTTCCTTACTGATCAGCCCCAGAAGTGAGGTGTCAGTCTTCCCCAACCCCATGGTGGCATTCCAGGTCAAAGGTAACCAACTAGGCCCAACCTGTCTGCCAGCCTCCAGGGCAGCCTCAAAAGCCCTAAGCACTTGTATCCAGGAAACTCCTGTTTTCCAAATATTCCAGGCCTCGGACGATCTGCTCTCTGTCAACATAGGCAACTTCAGAGAGGCCTGGGCTCAGGAAGGGTGCAGGCTCTGGGGTGTGCTGACTCGGGTACCGGCTGTGGGACTCTGGGAGCGTGACTCAACCTCTCGGAAGCCTTAGTTGGCTCAGCTGTGAAACGGGAAGAACCTCCTCACCAAGGAGTGATTAAGATCTTGAATGTCAAGTGCCTTCCACAGTGCCCAACACACAGCCACTCATTCAGCCAACAGATATTTGCTACCCACCTACTATGTGCCCAACACGGTTTTTGTTGCTGTTCATAGCAGCCAAGCAAACAGAACAGCATTTCCGTCCTTAAGAGGTTTTTCAACTCTAAGCACAAACCTCTTAAATTGTTGGTCAATCCCCTCAGCAGTCTTACGAGACAGTGGGCTTATCTGACCCCACTCCGTCACATAAATAACCATATACACACCTTGGAAACTCCTGTGATCACCAGGAGACATGGACGAGGAAGCCCCACAGCAGCGTTTCAATCGTGAGTGAGAAGCAACCTAAATGGCTGTCCCTAAGAGTCTGGATGAGCCACAGTTAGAGCCGCGTGTGGAATACTACACAGCACTGAAGATGGCCTGGACACACTTAAGACATGACATGAAGAGAGAAAAGCACGCTGCCAATGCCTGCTACCCATCACTTAAAGTTTTAAAACTCCTGAGCAATACTGTGTATCCTTTGGGAAGGCAGAAATACCTAATAAAATTAGAAAGGCGGTCAGTCAAGAAAGCAGATTTTTCTGGAAGAGGAGGAGGCAGGGAATGGGATCAGGAAGGGACATGTGTGGGAAACTCAACTGCATTTGCAACGTGTTATTTTTTGCGCTGGATGGTTGGTTCACCAGTGTTTGTTTTTACTGAACCCTATGCTTTTTGTATGTCTGAAATATTCCGCCACACACCAAAAATCGCGTGGGTGTCGCATGCAGACGGACTCAGATGTAAACCCAGACCGGAGCCTTGCTGCTGCGGCGGCTCTGTTTTCTCCTCCGTGAAGTGGGGACCATAATCCCCACCACTAGCTCCAGGGCTCTCCTGAGAATCCGACAAGGCTATGTTTGTAAGGGGCTGGTGCACAGTAGGGCCTGGATCACAGGGAAGGGAGCCTGGCACACACGTGGCGGGGGTGGGATGCACACAGTGGGAGCACTGGTGCCCAGCAGCTGCTACAGTTCTTGCTGCTGTTGGGAGAAATCTCCCAAAAAGAACAGCTGGAGGAGGAAGGCCAGCCCTCAGCCCTCAGATTAAGGGGGAAAGGTTTACTCGTTCCAAGGCCTGGCTGGCCTTCAGTGAAACTCGTGATGCATCTGGGACCCTGGGGATTGGCCAGTCTTGGTCCCTTGACCAGGATACATAAAGTCACGGGCCTCGGCTGGCTGGGTCCATGAGAAAGTAGGTCTCCCTCCCTGTCCAATTTTCCTTGCCTCTCTTGAGACCCTGCTCCTCATTTTGAAGGTGAAACCTTAGCCATCTGGTAGCCCAATAAATCTGCAGAGTGACTTTAACAGGTCCATGGCTTCAGCAGGGATGGCCGAGGGCCTGGGTCTCAGGCATCTGTCTTCTGGTTCACATCCAAGCTCAGGATGTGACCTCAAGATTCTCATCTGTGAAGTGGGAATTACAGAGGGCGCTCTCGCTCTCAAAGTGTGGTGAAGAGAACCTGCAAACAGAGTGTGCAGGGTCTGCAAAAAAGGCAGGGCCGTCAGGTGGTGCAGTGCAGGTGCCCAGGCGCTGCCTGCTCTGCTGTCACATTTAAACGATTCCTCCCAGCTTTGGCACAACCCAAGTGGCAGTTCTTTCCGACTCAAAGATGACCCAGGGGAGGGGAAGTGTGTGGGGACAGAGCAGGGCAAGACTTGTGGCAGGAAGTGGCAGGAAGTGGGAGCAAGGGGGCCCCTGCATGGACCCTCGCCACCCAGACCCAGTGAAATCACCCTGCTGGCGCAAGCAGAGGAATTTATCAGTGTTCCCGAGGGCCCAAGGGCACGGCTGGGCCCAGCTCGGAGAGGGCAGCAGCAGGGGGTGGGGCTGGCTGACATTTGATTTCAGATCACGACGCATCTGGGGAACATCCTGTCCTTTCCTAACCCTGTCCCACCCCCGTTACAAAAGTCAGCATGGACTAGGGGTGTCCTTGAAGCCAAGGCCCCAGTTCCGCCTCGGCCACCTATGAGTCTTTCAGGCAGACATTTCCCCTCTCTGGACTTCAGTTTCTCCATCTGTAAAATGGTCTTATCTGAAGTCTTACGCATCTGTGAGACCCACTCCACAAGCCTACCAACCAGAGCCAGTCAGACTCCCTTCCCGGCATGAGAAAGAGGCCACAGCCCTAAGCTGGGTCAAACTGGCCCTCCTCAGCCTGGCCAGTCCCTCGCATGGGGATATACTAAAAAGTTAAACAGGGAGGGCCCTGGCCAAGTCACTCAGTCAGTCAGAGTGTCACCCGGATACACCAAGGTTGCAGGTTCAATCCCAGGCCAGGGTACATATAAGAATCAACCAATGAATGCATAAATAAGTGGAACAACAAATTAATGCTTTCTCTCTCTCTCTCTCCCCTCCCTCCCTCCTTCCCTTTCTTCCTCTCTCTAAACATTTAAGAAAAAAGGCAAAGAAAAAGTAAACCAGGAGGTAACCTACAACAATTAGGAGGTGACTTCCAGGGAACCGGGGTCCAAACAGAGTTTGCACAAAGAATGTGGAACAGAGGCGGTGTAAAGGAATGTTGTCTCAGTTATGTTCTCACCAACTCATCCTTTTGGCAAATCAAATCCTACGGCTTTGGATGGACCTGGCCCTGTAGAATTATTCCCAGGGCCCAGTTTCCTCGTCAGCGAAGTACAAACAAGTAAAGAGACCAAATGGGTCTTTTGTTGTGAAGATGTGATAAGATGTTTTGTATACACGACTTGGCATAAACTAGATGCTCAGTAAGTGCCGGCTCCATGCCACCACCCTGTTCATCTATCAGGGAACCTCCCGCACCAAGCTGGCACCAGGAGGGCTGCTTGCTGGTTCCCCAGCCCACCTCTCAGCCCCCACCCCGGCCGACAAGCAGCCCGGATGTTTACACTGGCCGGTCAGGGCCCCTGCCTGCCTGGTACAGGCTGAATAAACACACTGCACAGCTCCTGTCTCTCGCCCCCAGGCTGGTCCTGCACAGGCACCACCTCCCACCCCAGGCCCTCTGTTTACAGATTCTCCCCTCAGATTATATGGGGGTCTGCTGTGTCCAGCTGATAACTGGCAGGACACTCTACCCCAGTGCACCATGCTCTCCAGAACAGGGGCGAGGTGGGAGAGGGCCCGGCAGTCAACAGTGGTGTGGGCCTGGCTGGCTTCCAGGAGGCTCAGCTTCCTCATCCATAAAATGGGGATGGTAAGGACAGGGTCCATTCCCCAGGGGACTGTGACAATTAAATGGGGTGGTGTGATGAAAGCACCAAGTGCTGGGCTCATAAAAGGCACTGGAGAATGAAGCTCTTAAAACGTTTTATTACTGCTTTATGGGTGATTGAAGAGTTTGGCCAAGAAATCAGTGGGCCCTGAGAGCAGGTCCTAAAAATAAGTAATAAAAAATTCTTGGCCAGATCGTGCCAAGCACTTGTCACGTACTAGCACCTCACTTCTGCAAAGCCACCCAGGAGATGTGATACATCATTATCACCAATTTCGCAGGTGGGGAACAACAGGGGATTCAGAGAGGCTGAGTCACTTCCATAGGGCCACACAGCCCGTTAGGCGGAGGCGGCATGAGGCTGGTCCAGGGCCTGCACTCAAATCTCCACACTCGCCCATGTGCCTGTAGGGGCCTCCCCTGTGTCTTCCCTCCCAACCTCCCGTCATTCTGGAGTCCCAGCCTCCTCTGGGCCATGAGGATCCTGGGAGCTGCCGGCAGCCCAGGGCCCAGCTGTGTGGCCCCTTCTGTCCATTGCCTGGGGGGCGCGTGACCTGATCCTCTAAGATGTCCCTCCTTTACCCTGGGTCTGAGCCCGTGGGATCCTGCTCTTCCTGGGCCTCCTGGTTCAGAGAAGGGGGAGGAACTACTGTCCAAGCATCACCCACTCTGTGCTGGGCACGGGGGACATTTCCTTTGGTCACCTCAGGACCGCCCCGCCATGATGGAGGGATCATTGTCCCCGCTTTATACAAGGAGACACCGAGGTTCCAAGAGGCAAAGGCGCTTGTCCAAGGGTCCCACAGCCAGTGAGGGGCAGCGCCGGGGGCTCAAACCCCAGCCACTGACTCAAAGCCAGAAGCCTGGCTTTCCCCAGGCCGCCTCTGTTGTTCTGGGGGAGATAAGACACGACATAAACCAGAAATCGCAGGGCCTTTGGGAAGGCCAGATAACAGGCTGGGACGTTTACAGGGTGGGACTTGCCTTCCTGAGCAAGTCTGTGAGCGACTGACCCAGGAGGAGCTCCCCATGTGGAAGAGCATGTCCTGGGGGTGCCCAACGGCCATGCCAAAGACGAGGGTTTGTTGGGGACCCAGGCCGGGGCACGCAGGGTTGACCACAGGAAATGGCCTTCCCTGTATGGCTATGGCCAGTCAGTGCCTTCACAGGGAATCCACACTTAACGAACTATTTTTATTTTTGAGAAGGAAAAACCAAGGCTCAGAAAGGGAAGGGTGCTTCCATGAGACCGTGCGGCTTGGAAGGGGCAGGTCTGCCGGACCCCCAAGTCCTAACGAAACAGCGCTGTGTCCCTGGCCACTTCTCATTGGTCTAGTCCTTCTACCTCGCTCCTCTCTCTGGCGCTCCCAGGAGGGCTTCCCCTGGCTCCCCCGCCACTGCCCCCACCTGGCTGGGGCAACTTCTGAGGTAAGCATTACACCCCCATTTTACAGACGAGGAAACCAAGGCTCCGAGAGAGGTCACAGGATAGCTTCCCGGAGAGTTGGACAGGGGACAGGCGTGTGCGTAGGTGAAACCAGGAGACTCAACAGCCCCCCTGAGCCTAGAATGCTGCTCCCCTCTGTGAAGACTGGGGACAGGTCAGTGCTGCCCCCCTCGGGCCTCCTAACAAATGCTTCCCTCCTATGACTGTGGCCACCCTGTGAGGAACTCGGTGGCCCTTGGCCAAGGGACCTGGCTGCACGGCTGGCATGGAATCACCAGGAGATGCTCTGAGGACAAAAGATGAATCAGTGTTTCTCACCCGGCTGGTACACAGAGCAGGCCCAGGGCAGGAGCTGGGCTGTGACAGGGCTTTCCCCCCACGTGTCCCACCCCTAGGCCTCTGGCCTTATCACAAAAGAGGCGGTGCCAACTTTGACACAGGAGACAGCAAGGGTGTCATTGTGGCCCCAGAAGTCAGAAGCTGGTCTACATGCTTAGCCTGGTGGGGACAGAGAAGCCCAGAGACAGAGAGGAGAGAGAGGAAGAAGGACAGACAGGGGGACAATCAAAGAATGGAGTCGGTAAGGACAAGGGGGTTCAAATTTAGCAAACACTTCCTGAGCCCAGAAAACGCACCTGGCATCCGGCTGGCACTTTCCACACACTAGTTTTGACACCTGGTCCCCTAAACCGTTCCACCCCACAACAGATAGAAATAGTAATTCCTGGTACTGAAGGCAGAAACTGAGCCTGGGGTTCAGGGGTGATGAGAGCAGCCTGAGGGCATGAGGTCAGGGGGATGGAGGAAGAGAAAAGAGGCGAGGGATAGAGTGAGCTGGCAAACACAGCGAAGGTGTCTGGGTGGAGGGGACAGTGGGGGACCCAGGCTTCAGGGCTCCCAGGACCCTGAGCCCACAGGCTATGGGGGCTGAAACCCTCCCTCAACCGCAGGCCAGTGGCTCCTCTTGCCAACTGTCAGCCAAGGACAGGAGGCTTGTCTCTGTCCTTCCGAGCATCATATGGAATGGGAAAAGCACTGTTCCAAGTTCACATTCCATCCCTGAAGTTCACTTGCTGAGTGACCTTGGACAAATCATCTGCCTTTTCTGGGTCTTCTCTTTAAAATGGAAACACAAGTTCAAATTCTGCCTCTACCATTAACTAGCTGTGTGATCTTGGGCAAATCACTTAACCTCTCTGACCCTCTATTTCCTCATCTGTAAAATGGGTCAATTAATGGTACCTATATCAGATAAAAATACATAAAAGCATATAGGTTAAGCACTTAGTACACGCCAGGCCCTTGGTATTATTAGCAGGTATTAACATTAACATACTTTTTATTGGATTATCAACGTGTCTCAAATAGGGGCCTTTCCATGCCTCTTAGGAGGTGCTGTATATGGTGGGGGGCATTTCTAGTTGCCAAATGACTGGTGAGTACTCACATTTAATCCCGGGGCCATGGCTGTTAACGTCCTGCGATGTGCGGGACGGCCCTGCAGAACTTTTTCAAGTGCTTCTCTCCCAGTGCCAACAGCACCTGCGTTGAGAAGCACTGGCTGCTAACCTCCCAGTGTCCTTGACCTTTCCAAGTCCAACAGGAGGCAGCACGGGGCGGTGTATCTCCCAGGAGAGGTCAGCCTGCTTTCATTCCGCCTCTGCCGCCAGCAAGCTGTGAGAACGTGGGAATATCATGTCACCTCCACGGGTCTCAGTGCCCTCATTTGTGAAAAGGGGACATCGATAAGTGCCTTGCACGACAGCTTGTGCCTTAAACGGGGCAATGATTACAGAGCATTCCTAGCAGGGTACTTGGGAAACAGGGGCCACTGCCACCACAGAGCAGGACAAACGGCGCTCCCGGGACAAGTGGGCAGGTGGGTGGGCTGGGTGGACTCCTGAGTTATCAGAACAGCCCCCGTGGGTGAGGACTCACCTGTGCCACTGTAAGCCCAGCTGAGTGACCTGCTTTCCTGCAGCTCCTGGTCCCGGCAGGACTCAGGGAAAGGCAGGCCCCTGGGATCCCAGCACCTTGCTCGTTAGAGCATGAGGTGGGTCTGGGCTGGGAGGGACAATCGGCTGTTGCTTTCTTTCCAAGGCAGAGGCCTGTGGTGGCCTGCAGGGACAGTTCTGGGCTCCTGAGATGGGAGGCAAGCAGGGACGTCCTGGGAACAAACAGGATGCCTGGACAAGGGCTTGTTAATGGCACTTCACAGCTTGCAGCTGGGTGGGGAGAGCGGCCAGAGGGAGGGAGGAAACCAGACATTTATCAAACACCCAACCAGGCGCCATCGTGCTTGCATTTATTTCATTTTATCCACACAACAACATGCAAAGTAGGTGGCTCTGCCCTGGTTTTACAGACGAGACTGAAGCTCGGGCAGACTGAATATGACCTGCCCAAGGTCATGTAGCTGGGACATAATCGTGATTCCTTCTCTCCCCCTGCTTCCTCTCTCCCCATCCCGGCACCGAAACCTCATTAAAGACCTCAGGCTCTGGCCCTGTTCCCTGTTTAGCCTCATTTCACAATATGTCCCCATGACTCTGCATTTATTTTAGTCCTTCATATTCCCTTAAACCACAGGGCCTTTGCATACACCGTCCCCTGTGCCTCAGAATGCTCTTCCCTTCCCACCTAATTCACATCGCCTCTCCTTTGGATAGCAGTTACAGTGTCCTGTCTGCAGAGAAGCCCTCTCTGACCTCCAACTAGGTCAGGACCCCCCACCCCCTTCAGGCACGGCAGCACCAGGTTCCTTATGAGCACAGCATTTGTCACTGCTGCAACTTCATGCTCGTCTGAGAGTATCTGACAAAGGGTTTTCTCACCTCCCCTCCCCCCACCCCCCACTCCTTACACTGATTAAGAGGAATTTATCAGTCACCCACTGTACACCAGGCACTGTCCAAGGTACTACAGGGACATTGGGGAACATGCCAAATAAAGTCTCGACACTCACAGAACGCATTCTCACGGCAGGGAACAGCCGGAGAGGGCACAGCACGTGCGAAGAAGGAGTGGAGGCGGAGAGAAAAGGGAGATGCACTCGGGCAACGGCAGTTTTCTGATGGAAGCCGAGACAGCCAGAGGCGAGGCTGGAGAAACATAAAATGCCCTAGAATCCCGACTAAGGGGTCTAACTTGCCCCCAGAGTAACAGGGAGCCATGGAAGGGTTTCAAGCTGGACGGTGACAGGGTAAGAGGCTGCAGTGAGGAGGACAAGCTGCAGGGGTGAGGCTGGGGGCAAGGAGGTCAAGGGAGAGACTTTGCCTTCATCTAGGAGGGAGAGCGTTAGACACTGGAGGCCAGTGAAGGCGAGGGGTGGGAAGTAGAAGGGGAGGCAGAATATTGATAGAACTTGGTCAAGGAGGTGTCTTGGTGCCACTCTGCACAGGGGCGCTGGGGCTGAGGTGAGCGGGGCAGGCAAGGTGCTGGTCTGGGAGGCGGGCGGGCAGCAGCAGGGGCGGCCTTCACCGGAGAAGCATCAGGGCAAGAGGAGACGGGCGGAGGGCAAGGGGTGGAGGGCAAGGCGAGGGCCTTGGGGACCCCTCCAACACGCAGCTGAGAGAAGGCACAGGACAAGCCCCAACTGAGGGACATTCTACAAAATACCCACCCGCCCCGAGAAACTGTCACAGACCAGCGGAGGTGAAGGAGACATGATGACCGAAGGTAATGAGTGTCCTAGATGGAACAGTGACACATAAAGAGGACATTAGTGCCAACACTGGTGAAACAGGGACAGAGTGTGCAGTTTAACTGTGATGTACCAGTGCTGGCGTCTTAGTTTTGACAGATGCACCATGGTCATGTAAGATGTCACTATTAGGGGGCACTGAGAGAGGAGTACACAAAAATTCGGTATCATCTTTGCAACTTTTCCGTAAACCTAAAATTATTCTAAAATAAAAGGCTTATTTTTAAAAAAGGTTGCAGGAATCTTGTTCCCAGGATTCTTTTAAAAAGAAATGAGGGGGGTGCTGCCAAGAAGAGGAGTGGGCCCAGGGCAAGGTGGGCTTGGATCTGCAGTGGGAGGAACCACCATGTTCCTCAAGGTGCTCAGGGGACAGGGCAGGCCCTGGGGTGCTGAGGTGGGGACCGTTTCCCAAATCGAGGCTCCTCACACTTCTCCAAAGGCTCCGAGTGAGTAATCCGGTACCTGGGGGCATCTGAGGACACAGCTAACAGCCTTCACCGCAGCCTCATTTATTTTCGTCTTAAAAAGTTAAGCCAGGCCTGACTGGTGTGGCTCAGTGGGTTGGGTGTTGCCTTGGAAACCAAAACGTCGCCAGTTCGATTCCCAGTCACGCACACACCCTCGTGGCAGGACGGGTCCCATGGGGGTGTCAAGAGGCAAATGGATAGATGTTCTCTCACTCATTGATGTTTCTCTCTCTTTTTCTCCCTCTCTTCCCCTCTCTCTAAAAAATACATAAAGTATTTTTTAAAGAGTCAGGACGATTCTGCATTCTCCTCCAAACCAGCACTCTTTTTTTTTTTAAAAAAAAAGATTTTATTTATTTATCTTCAGAGAGGAAGGAGAGAGGGAGAGAAATATCAATGTATGGTTGCCTTTCATGTGTCCCCTGCTGGGAGTTGGCCTGCAGGGAACCAGCCTGCAACCCAGGCATGCGCCCTGGCTGGGAATCAAACCAGCACTCTTAATTTTACAATTCCTACTACATCCCCCAGGGCAACCTCGTGCACTAGTATGAAACACCCAAATGTAAAAATTATGCATGAAACCTCCAAGGGTGGAAAAGCTGACCTTGGGAGAGTGGGGAGGAGAAAGCACTGAACCCCCCAGAACAGNGGGGTGCTGCCAAGAAGAGGAGTGGGCCCAGGGCAAGGTGGGCTTGGATCTGCAGTGGGAGGAACCACCATGTTCCTCAAGGTGCTCAGGGGACAGGGCAGGCCCTGGGGTGCTGAGGTGGGGACCGTTTCCCAAATCGAGGCTCCTCACACTTCTCCAAAGGCTCCGAGTGAGTAATCCGGTACCTGGGGGCATCTGAGGACACAGCTAACAGCCTTCACCGCAGCCTCATTTATTTTCGTCTTAAAAAGTTAAGCCAGGCCTGACTGGTGTGGCTCAGTGGGTTGGGTGTTGCCCTGGAAACCAAAACATTGCCAGTTCGATTCCCAGTCACGCACACACCCTCGTGGCAGGACGGGTCCCCACATGGGGGCGTCAAGAGGCAAACGGATAGATGTTCTCTCGCTTATCAATGTTTCTCTCTCTTTTTCTCCCTCTCTTCCCCTCTCTCTAAAAAATACATAAAGTATTTTTTAAAGAGTCATGCCAATTTTGCATTCTCCTCCAAACCAGCACTCTTAATTTTACAATTCCTACTACATCCTCCAGGGCAACCTCGTGCACTAGTATGAAACACCCAAATATAAAAATTACGCATGAAACCTCCAAGGGTGGAAAAGCTGACCTTGGGAGAGTGGGGAGGAGAAAGCACTGAACCCCCTAGAACAGCAGCTAAAGAGAAGGCAGACAGGAGAGGGGAGCCAAAACCCACCTGGTCCCTGGGACCAGCTAGGCACTGTGCCAGGGGCTTACTTCATTCATTCATTTTCTTTTCAGTTACTTATTCTCTTTACGTATAGTTTCATGCTTGTGCCTACTACGTGCCCGCACTGTTCTTGGTGGAAATACCAGGGAACTGACAAACAGAAATCCTTGCGTGTTAGTGGGAGGAGCCAGAGTAAACGAAACAAGTAAAATGGGGAGTATGTCAGACTGTGGTGAGTGCGAAGGACAAAGATCCACCAGGGAGCGGGGACAGAATGTGGGAGAGGGACACTTTTCGGCAGGGTAGCCGGGAAAGCCTCTCTGAGGTGACACCTGAGTCAAGACTGGAAGGCAGCCTCATTTCCTTTGTTTTTCGAAGCTATGGGGGTGATTATTCGCCCTGTTGTACAGATGGGGACCAGGCCACCAGCTCCTCTCTGGGAAGGTGACGGGGAGCATTTCTGCACACACACAGCCCCGCCCAGTCCCCAGGCCCTGGCAGACACCACTCATCGACCGAGCCCATCACACCTGTCTTCCTTGCTGAAGCCAGATTTCCGGGTCCTCAGAAGAGCCAATCAACAGGGCTGGTACAAGCGTCCTGGAGGCAGTTGAAAAGATCACAGGGGACTTAGGAGAAGAGGACTGGGGCTTGGGGGGGGGGGCACATCTTCCAGGCTACAAGGAGCACTTTGCTACCCCCATACCTTCTTAAGCTGACCAGGTTTAAGAGATGTCAAGGCCTGGCTAATGTGGCTCAGTTGGTTGGAGGGCCATCCCGCGGACCAAAAACGTCACGGGTTCGATTACCAGTCAGGGCACATGCCTAGGTTTCAGGTTTGGTCCCTGGTTGGGATACCAGGGACCAACCAATGTTTCCCTCTCATACTGACGTTTCTCTCCTTCCCTCCCTCCCTCCCTCCCTCCCTTCCCCTCGCTCTAAAAAGTCAACAGGCATGTCCTGGGGTGAGGATTAAAAAGAGAAAGAGATGTCAAGAGGCAGAATGGACCTCAATGCCCTGCTGAGGGCACTGGGTGGGCAGAGGAAGCAGGCGGGCGGGCTGGTCAGGGGGATGGACCCCCACGCTGGGTCAGCCCAGCACAGTTCGGTCCAGGGTGACCCCAGGGGCTGTCAGGGCTGCTTCGCTGTGTCTGGCTGCCCCACCCGACAGTTGCCTGGCACCCCCCCCCCCCCCCCCCCCGTGGCCAGAGTGCTCTTCCTGGCTGAGAAGCCAGTTTGGAAGGGCCAAGAGAGGCTCCTCCAACCTCCACTCCTTTCTGCCTTCTTTCCACATAAAGAGAATCATTCACGGTTGAAGAAATGACTCATTTTCCCTGGAGAGGCCCAGCGCTGGGCTGGGAGGGCTCCGGGCTCCGGGCCCCGGGCCCCGGGAAGGCAGGGCGCACGCAGAGGCGAGGGAGGCAGAGACAAGCGGCTGATGGAAAGAGACTGTCTCTCCTCACCCTACCTCAGGAGTGTCACTGGGTGTCACCCAGCTCTGCGAAAATGAAACCTGATGGCGAAAAAAAATTCCTTTGGACTTTCCCAGATGATCTTTATGGCTGACTCACTGCCACCTGGGGACGGCAAGAAAACTCACAAATCACTGGGGAGAGAAAATGCGCCTACGGGAAAAATCCTCCAGGGCGAGATCCGAGGTCACCAGCAGAAACGCTCACTTGCACTTTGCTCTGGGTCTTGTTCTTCACAGAATCACTGCGAAATGCGCAGGGGTCAGAACTGGCTGCAATGTGCGGTTTTCTCTGTTAAGTTTTACTTCTCCATTGGCCAGCACTAACGCGTGGAGACGTGTCCCTAGTGACATAGGAACGGTAAACCCACCCGAGAACCACCCACCTGGCACAGGAAAGCCTGCTCTCCATCCTCACTTTGGCCCTGGGAAGGCCCAGGCCTCTGCCGGGCATCTGCTGAGGGCAGGCATGCCCCCCCAAACCGGGGTCTATCTGCCCGTGAGGACTTCCTCTCCAGGACAGTGAAGTTACAGTCACAATCAAGGGCATGAGCGCCTGGAGGACAGAACAGGGCCAGCTCCTTATCTGGCTCGAAACTTGCTTCCAACTGTCTGAGTCCTCCCAAAAGGGTACCACCTGCTCCCCTGCAAGGAGTCCCCCAGATGGGGTTCCAGAGCAACCTTCTCACCCCCCTTCGCTGGCCGAAAGACAGCCTTTCTGAGCCCTTTCTATTCTCTTTGTGGCCGAAAGACAGCCTTTCTGAGCCACAAGCACACCCACCCTCAACCCTGGAGCCAGACACTCCACGGGATCACAGCTGGGGGGCCTTAGCAAGCCTCACCTTTCTCATCTGTTAAATGCGGACGCAACTGCACCCATCTCGTTGGAGCTGGCTGTAATGAAATCAGTCAGTGCACAGGCTGCTCCCCGCACTGTGGTTCCCACCTCCTGCTGCTCGCAGGGAGAACACGGGGGCAGGTGTTACAAAGAGCTACACATGTACGCGGGGTCCTGGTACTGTCCTGTCATCAGCCTGGGGCTCAAGGAAATCCTGGCTTCTCCACGATTCCATCACCGGCTCTTTCACCTGTCTACCCCGTTTCCAGCTTGACGTCCACTTCCCCCCAGTGCAATGGTTCCCATAACTGAGTGCCTTCTCTGGCTTGTCCTGAACTTGCCCCCACCCCGACCCAACAGGATATCGGCAGTGGGGGACTGAGCCAGAAGCACTGAGGGTTTTTCCTGCCACCCCCCCCCCCCAGCCCTCTTTGTCCTGCCCAATGATCTCGGCCAATGATAGCTGCTTCCCAGGCTCCGCTGCCACAGAGCACGTGGCTCCCTGAGCAAAAATATCCTTCCTGGGGTCAGCGGGAGCTCAGGAGGGGCCACGAGGTGGGAGGCCAGCGAGGGGCATGGAAGGAAGAGGGGCATCCATTTCCCGAGTGCCTAGTTTGTGTCAGGGTGAGAAGGGTTCAGTTCCTGGGGGTACAGAGGACCTCAGGAGACTGTGGTGCATGTGAGGGGGGTGCTTGGTCTCCAGGGGAGCAGGGGACCCAGGCCCCAGGACCCGAAGTCAGGCCAGGGTTCAAGGTCCAGGGGCAATTCCCAGAGAGAGGAGTCCTAAGGGGTCAGCAGGTTTCTGGAACCTGGCAAGAAAAAGGAGGGCCTGATCCCCAAAGAGGAGAATGTGGGTTCAGATACAGAGGAGAAATGGATTCAGATACAGAGGAGAAGAGGTTCATGACAGAGAGATAGGAGCTATCTTGGATCCCAGGAGAGAATGGCTTAGACCAGTGGAAGGTAGGAGAGGCCTGCCAAGTTACAAGTTCGTTTAATTGAACATCTCAGAGGTCTTGCTTGCCCAGTGGGGTTAACTGGGGAAAGAAAAAGGAAATCTGAAATGGCAACCAGCAGCGAGGTTTGGAGGACAGGCATCTCTCTGCTACTGTGGAGACCCCAGTGGCAGAGGCCCAGGCTTTGGCCCTGGGTCTCCTTTCTCTCCAGGCGGGGCACCTCCCCAGATCCCCAGACGGTTCCCACCGCTGCACAGCGAGGGGCTGTTTGTGCAGGGCGGCTCCAGCCTCCACCCCCTGCCCCACTTCCGTGGACTCCTTCAAAGCCCGGGGAGGCGCTCGGAGGCCCAGAGGTCACAGGAAAAGAATCTGTAGGTCAAAAGCACAGCCCCTCCCTGTTTGATGCTTCCAGACAGAGTCTGTGTAAACCCTCCCTTCCCCTGCAGCTACCAGGCTGTGTCCGGGAGAGAGCAGGAGGCTTGGAGCTGGGAAGCATGAGGCGGGGATGCAGCCAGTTACCGAGAATCTGGCCCCTACCTGGGACGAGAGTCCCTGCCACCGAAGAGCTGTGTGGCCCTGACCCACATCTGCTCAGACACCTTTCTGGGCTCCGTTCTCTCCTGTCAGAGCAGTGTGGGCAGGATCCCCGTCCCATCCCCATCAGCCACAGAGAACTTGTCCATCCCACCCCTCACTATCTCCGCCTGCTCCTCCCCCGCCACTATCTGCCACCAGCTTCCCCACCCCCTCCCCCAGCCCATCTCCGCTCAGCACCAGAGTGAGTTTATTAAAGGGCAAGTCAGGTCCTGTCATCTCCCCTGCTGGCACCCCTTCCACGGCCCAGTGGGCCTTCCACCCTGACAATTAGAAATGTTTGCCTCTTCTTCCTTTGCAGGCTTCGGTGGGGTCTTCTGGTGCAAATAAAATAAAATAAAATAAAATAAAATAAAGAGGAAACCTAACATTTATTGATTTGAAAATACGAGCACATGCGGGCGCACACACACACAAGGCTTCCCACTGCTCTGGGATAAAGTCCAAATCTCTCACCTGGCCTACATGGCCCCATGGCCCCTCTCCCTGGTGACCTCTCAGCCTCACCTCAGCTCACTCCTGCCCTCGCTTTCCACTCCAGCTACACTGAACGAGCTATATAGGTCACCCACCTCAGGGCCTTGGCACACGCCATTCCTGTGTCTAGAATCCTTTCCTCTCTAGCTTTTTACCTGGTTAACTCTTCACCCATGGTCAGTGCTAATCCCAAGAGGCCCCAGATCCCTTCCGATCCCATCCCTGCCAGGCACTGGGCACACAGAAGAGGTGGGGGGCTCTGCTCCTGCACAAGCCCACCTGGCAGGAGAGCCCAGCACCAGGCAGTGAGGCTGCTCGGCGGGCACGGGTCCCAGTACACGTCGGGAATGACGCTGCTTGTTTAAACCACTCGGTGAGCTTAGGGCTATTATTATTCCCCTTTTACTTATGCAGAAACAGACAATCGAGGAATTTGCTTGAGGTCACTGAAGTAAGTGCAACTCACAGCTAGGCTGGCTGACCCCGAGTTCATGAGACAGAGCAGGAAAGAAAGGTCCTGAGAACAGCTGTGGAAGGAGGAACAGGCCTGACAGGTTCCAATGTCGGTGCTGATGTTAGTGCCACCGCCCCTTTGAGTGGAGAACTGGGTACCCGCCGATCGTGCTCACGGAGGATCTTTCCCCCTCAATGTTTGCGGCCACGCTGGGCAGGGAGTTGCTATGTCCACTTCACAGGTGGGCAGCCCAGCCCCAGAGAGGAAATTTTACCTGCTAAAAAAGGGCCTTCACAACAGATAAGTGGTGGATCCAGGGTTCACGTTCAAGTTGATCCCATGGCCCCTGCTCTTAACCCCTGGGCCACACGGTACAAACAGGAATTAGTGAGCGTGTGGGACTGCGTTTAGTGCCTCTCTGCCCCATTCATCCCACCTAGGCCGTGCACGCACACGTACGCACGCACACATGTGTAAGCAGTAAGGTGGGCCTACAAGGAGGATTTCCTCGCCTCCCTGCCTATCCATGTTCACCAGAACTAGAAAGCCACTTAAGTGAAGGCTAGCACACGGTGTCCTTTCCAGCTCTTCGTGAGGCTCAGAAGGACAGAACCACAACAGTAATAACGTTAATAAGAGCTCCCCTTTGCTGACGACCTAGTATGTGCACCGCCCCATGAGCTTTACAGCTTTCCGTGAATCATTCCGACCGCTCTTTGCAACACGACCATGAGAAAGGTGTGGCAGCCATTCCATTCCACACGTGAGAGACTCGAGGCTCCGAGATGGTCGCTGGCCCAAGGCCACCCGGGACTAGAACCCAGGTCTGTCTGGCTCCAAAACACAGATTTTTCACCAGAAGGCACACTAGGTGGGGAGTCCTGCTGCTACCCACCCGTGTAGGCAAGTCTCTTTCCCTTCCTGAGCAGCGCAGTCCCTGTGAGGATGTTGGTCTCGATGACATCGGAGTCCCCCCGCCCCCAGCCCTTCTGTGGCTCTGAACTTTCTTGCCCACCCCTCCCTCCATCTACCACCCCAGGAGCCCAGCAGGATGCTGGGTAAACACCCACTTGACACTCAGGGCAAAGAAAGAAGTACCGCCTTCTCATGGCTGCCTCCTGCCCCTGATCAGGCCGGGACACCCAGAAACCACAGAGCCACAGGGTTCCCTGAAGCGGTTGGTAGGAGCAGCAGCCCAGAGGGCAGGGGGGCTGAGGATCCCTTGTGGCCATCACTTCCTCTGCCCTCCGTTCTCAGCAGGGTGTGCGGAAGTGGGGGAGGCAGGCTTTGACTCCATGCCCTTCCGGCCCCATTTCTCTGGGTCACAGGGCCTGGTGGTGGGAATGTGGTCACTCAGGGAGAATCCTGAACTCGCCCTGGAAGTCTGAGTTCAAGTTTTAACACAAACCTGACTGGCTCCAAAGGTAATCTGTGCCCACCGTGCTCTGCTGCCAGGTTTCGCAGCCTCTGCGATGCCCCGTCACCCTCTCACGTCCTCTGACGATGCTGCCAAAATCCCAGATCCTGGAGTGACAGAAGAAGCCTCCTTGCTCTCAGGACAGTTGAATGTACTGAGCCCATGCTCACCTGGCACCCTTCTCCCTGCCTCACTCCTGCCCCCTACAGTCCACCCTGCACACAGCAGCCAGGACCTTTCTAAAACAAACCAAACGGAGCCATCCCCCGACTTGCAGCCCTGCAGCACCTTCCCACCAATCTTAGACTGGAATGTCAACCTCCCTGGCGCCTGACAAGGCCCTGTATGCCCTGGCCCCTCCGTGGCCACCTCTTCCTAATCCTTCCCCCACCCCCGCTCCCTCTATCCAGTCACATAAGCCTTCTTGCTGCCCATAACAGCCCCTAACAGCCCACATCCCTGTCTCAAGGGCCCTTTGCCCTTGCTGTCCCCCTCGGCCCAGAATCCTCCTCTCCCACATCTTGGCCCGACTGCCACCTCCTCAGCCTTCAGGTCGCAGCTCAGTCATCACCTCCTTCCTTGCCCACCCATCTAGGCTAGCCCCGCCCCCTCACAGCGCCTCCCTACCACGTCACTCTTCTCTCCTTTCCTTCCTCTGAAGGCATCTCTCGGTTGGTTTGCCTGTGTCGTGTGTGGCTTCCTTTCCTAGAGTATATCTCCTCAAGGCCAGGGATTTTGCTGCCGTACCCACGTTGGTCCCCACAGTGAGGCTGGACCTCCTTTACCCTTACAACCCTACAGGTGAGGTTGCTGGAGCTCAGGGAGGTACAGTGACTTGCCCAAGGTCACAGCGCCAGGAACTGGCAGAATTCACGCCCAGGTGTCAAGACTTCCTCCGTGGAAGGGGTTCTCCCATGTCAGGGGCTCCTGCTGGGGGCTCTCTCCAGGGAGGGCTGACTCACAGTGAGGCTCCTAGGGAGGGTTCCAAGAATGAAGAGCCACTCACTTTCTCAAATGGCCCTTCCTCGGAGATATGGAACAGGTGGGGCTCACCAGTGGGACAGGCGCCACCCCAGGGGTGGGGAAGCAGAGAGCAAATGGCCCCCAAATGAGGGGAGCCCACCAGAAATTCAGGAAACTGATCAACCTACCCAATATTCTGCAGAAGGGAAACTGAGGACCAGGGAAGGGAAAGATTTGCAGAAGATCACACAACCTCAGGGGTCACACAGCCTCATGGCCTGGGACCTCCAGGCCTGGCAGGACCTTCTCCTCGACAAATGCCAGGTGCAACCCAAAGGCGTGACCTAGAGCCCAGCGTCTAGGCAGAGGGTCCACCCAGAGCTGCCAGGCCCCGAGGGCAGGGGCAGGGTCCCACAGAGCAGATCTGAAGCATTAAGACAAAGAAAGGAATCAAATTCCTTCCTTCTTTCAAAAACATTCATCCGGGGTTAGCAAAGAAGTAAGCAACACACCCTGTACACACACCACCCTCCCAGCCACACGGCGGTTTCTACGAAGTTAAACACAGGACCCTCTGGCCCCGAAGCTCCACTCCTAGGTACATGCTCCAGAGAAACGGGTACCTGGGTCCACAAAGAGACACACAAGAGTGTCACAGCAGCCCAGACACTGGCACATACATCTGCCCAGTGGGTACACGGCAGCCTGAGAAAGGAGCCGATGCCGGCCCAGCAGCAGCATGGCCAAGCTACAGAATATTCTGTGTTGGCTGAAGCCAAAGGAGACCAGACCGAGAGTACACGGATTCATGCGGATCCAGGTCAAAACCAGGGAAAACCAGAGTCGCAAAGCAGGTCAGCGGCTGCTGGGGAGGGGGACTCACGGACAGGGGCCCATGGAAACTCTGGGGAGGTGAAAATGTTCTATTTCTTGACCGAGGTGGTGGTACATTTGCAAAAATTGAGCTATACAAGGTATGTGCATCTCACATAAGTAAACTATACCACAGTTTCTAAAAAGGCGCCATCTTGCTCTTAGGCGTAGAGAGAGGCAGAAGAGGGCTGGCTGTGGTTCTTGCTGCCATGCTGATGAGAGCGGCAGAGGCCCTGAGCCCCCTGTGCGTGGGGATGGAGCTGGGTTCTTCTGAAACAGCACCTGGTTAAGCTCTTCCAACTACGTACAAAATAGGCCCCAAAAGCTCCAACTCAGAGATGAGAAATACAAAGCTCAGACAGGTGGTAATGGACTTGGCCAGAGTGCCGTGGCAAACCACAGTGGAGCTGGGTTTGAGCCCGGGCCCACTGGTCTCCAAGGCCCACTTCTGCTGTACGGGCAGCCCTGCCTCGCTGCCCTCCCCTTCCCACACCTCCAGGGTGCCAGTCCCCGCCCCACGCCCCCTCCTCTGCCAGCTGGAGGAAACGACTCATGTACTGGATTCGGTGCTTCTGTGAAAGTTGCTTAGGAAATGCATCCTTCCTCTCCTTTCCACCTCCTCCACCCTCCCTCACCCCATCACGGCTTGCCATGCGTCCCTGAGGTCATTTCTGCCCTGGACCTCAGCCCAGTAAAAAGCAACCCCAGAGGCTGGGCAGCTGTGTGTGTGAGCGGGGTGTGTGTGTGTGTGTGTGTGAATGTTGACCAAGGGGCTTCCTCAAACCCTGGGCTCCCCTCGCTCAGCCTGTGGCCCGAGTACCGGGAGGACTTGAGGTTACAGTCCCCACCCTTGGCTCCAGTTCCCAAGTGACGCAACGGAATGTCCAGATTCAGGGAATCATAAAATGTTTACCTGAAATAACTACGACCACCATGCATTCAGTTCTCATCCTGTGCCCAGAACTCTGTCGAGAGCCATCTCATTAATCCTCACCAATGGCCCTCCGAAGCAGGTACCATGAGGGTCCCGCTTTTACAGATGAAGAAAACGCAGCTTTGGGTCAGTGACTCGCCGAAGTCCCCAGTGAGGGAGTGGCAGAGCCGGCACTCCAACCCAGGCCTGGCCAACTTCCAGTCCGAGCTCTGAGCCAGAGGATTATGCTGGAACTTCTACATGCCATGGCTGAAAAGGCCCCTTAAGTCAGTCTGTCCCAGCTGAGTCATTTGACTGATGAGAAAACTGAGGCCCAGCAAGGGAGAATGCCTTGCTCAGAGCCCCGCGAAACACTAAAGCCAGGGCTTGGGCTGGATACTAGATCCCCACCCTGGGCACTGCTTTCAACCACCAGATCACAGCCCCGGAGCCAGGCCACGTGCACCTGGACGGGCAGCTCGTGGGAGGCAGGCAGGGAGCAGGAGGCTCTGGTTCCAGGCTGAGGTAAATATTGACATGTCGGTGTTTACACTGTAACCCAACTCCTCCTGGCTGTCACCCACCCCGCCCTCCAGCCTTCCTCTCCAAGGAGGAGAGGAACGCAAGGGAAGGAGGATGAGGGAGAGGCGGCTTCTACCCCGGGGGCTGCTCCTCTTGCTCACAGGGGCAAGTGTTCAGGAAGTCTGGGGCAGCTCCAGTCGGGGCCACTGAAGACTCGAGCTGGGGCCTCCAGGCAGCCAGGAGCTGGGGACACGGGGCCTGGGCTGGGAGTCACAGGCTTGGGTTTAAGTCCCAGCTTTGCCACTAACTGGCAGTGGGAGGCAGGAAGAGCAGGTGAAGGGGAGCAGAGGGCTTTCCTGTCAGGTGCGGTATGAAGGTGACAGACAACGATTGGCATTTCTGCCTGGCCCACGTGGGGCCGCAGCCAGCAACCAAGGCCTTTGGCCTAATTGATTCATCCTCCTCCATCCCTGTCCCCAGGGCCTTTTCCCAGGAAGGCTGGGTTTCTGCTGAATGGAGTGGCATCTTGGGACTGAACTGGAATCCTAAGGCATCAGGGGCCACTGCCTAGTTCCAGTCCCCAATTCCCGAGGTGATCACTGATCACTTTCACAACTACAATGGGGAAAAACCCACTTTTCTGGGGTTGGTGTGAAGACCGAAAAGGTTACATGTAAGCGCCAGGCAAATGCCGGATGCTCATTTGGCCCCTCGGTCTTCCCGCCTGTGAAGCGGAGGATTCAAACTGGACAGTTATGAATCCCCTTTTAATGCAAGCACTCTGTGGTTCTCAGAAGGTCGAGCAGCCAGGCCCACCTCCCTGTCTCTGGGTCCTGAAGTTAGATACTCCCCCAGATAACGTCCTGAATATTCTCCAGAAACGTGGCCCCTCAGAAGCCCCAGGAGCCCTCAGGGGTTCCTGAGCCAAGACAGGCCTGCAGATGTCCCAGCCACCCCTGCCCTCAGGGGTTAGGGACGGACAGATCCACCAGGCCCCAGACTCGGGGTTCAATCAGCACAGCTTGTTCATTAAACTTTGTCCCACAGACTGTAACTCTTCAAAGGACTCTTTAATGGCTCCTTATTTTAACCTCTCCAAGGCTTGGCTCCTAGGAAACATTCCCGCCTACTAACTGAAGCTCAGACGCCATCTCTTCTGGGAAGTCTCCCCTGATACACACCCACAGCCAGGGTGACTCTGGAGCTGCGTCCTCATGGGGGTACTTACCATTTTCTACCTTGTTCAGAGGCATTTGGGAACTTGGCTTTTCTCCTTTAACAGACTGGAGTTCCTTGAGGCCCGCAGCCCTGCTGTCTGTCTGTCTGTCTGTGTGAAAGGACGCAAGGAAGAAGGTCCACAGGGAAAGGGGCTCTGTGGGGCCTCTGGGAACAGGGCCTCTCTTCTCTATTGCCCATTTTGGGCAGCAGGACGGGGGTGCGGTGTGGGGTGGAGAGGACTGTGACAAAAGAGGGCAGGCCACAGTCGTCTCTCCCAGGGCCACTCCAGCGGCCTCCTAGCTGGTTTCCCAGCCTCGGGCACCTCCCCCACTACCCCCTTCTCCACAAAGCAGCCTGGGTGACCATCTCAAAACGCACGTCGGCTGTGTATCACCCTTTCCTCTGAGTGCGAGAGGGTTTCCAGAGCCCTTGGGATGAAACCTCAAATCTTCTTTCTAAAGAATTTATTTATTTATTTTTAGAGAGAGGGGAAGGGAGGGAGATAAAAACATCTGTGTGAGAGAGAAACATCAATCAGTTGCCTCTCATACACTCCTGGATGGGAGACAGAATTCGAAACCCAGGCCTGCACCCTCACTGGTGGTGAACTGGGACCTTTAGCTTTGCAGACCGATGCCCAACCCACAGAGCCATGCCCATCAGGGCCGGAGCCCCAGATCTTTAAGAAGACGCCCCCTGCACGTGCCCGCCCCTGGCCACCTCCCAAGCATTGCCTTCAGGGCCTTCAGATGAGTTAATTCTCAAATGCACCGTATTTTGTCTCATCTTGCCCATAACTGCCTCTTGTCCCTGGAATGCTCTCCAGGTCCCGTTCATTCTTTAGGCCACAGCTTCAATGTCGAGTCCTCAGGGAGCCTCTTCTGCTCCCCAGGCCAGGCTTCCCTATCTGTTCCATAGCACCCTGCATGTCTCCTTGGTAACAGCAATTGCACTTCCTGCTCCATACTGCCCATCTGCCAGACTGTGGGACACAGACCTACCCACCTCCCTCACACTGACCGCAGCCCCAAAGCCTGGTATGATGCCAGGCAAATTTGCTTGGTGGATGAATGGATGGATGGATGGATGGAGCGCTTCAACTATAGCTGGTGTGCTTATCTCGTTAACTGAAAGGGAAAAAATTGAGAGGAAACACAAAAAGTCGTAAACAGTTGCTATTGGTTCTTCCCTCACTACAGACATCAAAGTGTGGACTTTAGCCAAGCTGGTTATCTCCGCTAATGCCTGAAACTTTCTGCCAAACCCACGCTGTAGCCTTCTTACCCCTCAAATCATGTTCCTCCCTGATAAGGCCTGGTCTCTCCAATTCTTTCTGGGAAACAATGCGCTTAGCGTTAACAAAAGTTGACAACGTGCCTGTTTACCAAAAACTGTAAGGAAACACAAGTAAGTAACCCAGTTGGTTAGCAGCACAGGCCCGGCCGCCCAGGGAAAAGTCCTCCTATGCTCGGTGAACCCCACACAGGCTTCCCAAGAAGGGAGCAAACCTGCCCCACCTGGTGGGAAAGCAAGTAGGTGGTGCATCCGGGACTCAGATCTAGGCGCTGGACGCTGTCCTCAACTCAGCCTTTTACAGTAAAGATGATTCCCTCCCCTCGGCGGCAGCTTTAAGCTCAGTCCTTAGCTTGGAACATGAAGGAACAATCTCAAGGTGCCACAACAGTAGACTACAGCCCAGGTTGGGTTGGACCTCTTCCCACCCCCCACCCCCCAACCTGTCCCCTGGCAACCCTCCAAACATCCTGGCTGCTCTGGCACTATCTTGCTGTGTGACCCTGGGCAATCTCCTTCACCTCCCTGTGCCTGCTGAGTGGCATGAGGATAACTGGAGACAGAAGACAGAAAAAGCTTGCTCAGAACCCTCATCCCAAGCCTGCACTGGGCGGGCAAGGGGTGGGGATTCCACTTGAGGCCTCTAAGAACAGTGCTGACTACCTGCCAAGGGGTTAGAGACCTGGGTGGGGAGCTGGGGACCGTCAGGGAGAGGCAGCCAGGACAACAGGAAACAGCACACACACTCTCCGACCGAATCCTGTTAGAAACCCGAGGGCCAGGGGAAGCTTGGCCGCTGGAGAGGAGGGAATGCTGGATTTGTTTAAACCCCACGGAACAGGAGATCCGAGGAATAAACACGTTAGCTAGCAGCCCCGGGTCGCCCCCACCTTAGGAATGAGCACAAGGACTAGTGTTTAAGGAAAACCAAAATGATGGGGGCGGGGAGGGGCGATCTGACATCAGCCTGTACCCCACCCACATGCCGGTCGACCATCCATAGTGCAGCTCCACCTTCTCAGCCAGCCTGAGCCTTGGACTCTCTGTCTCTGGGCCCAGCAATTTCCCTTGTCCGCTTTCTCCTCTTCCCTGGCTCTCATGCCCAGGTGCCAGGCAAGCCCCACTCTGCCTTTCAAAGAGCATTTCCTGTGCTCTCACACCTCTGGTCCTCTGCTCCCACAGGTCTTCCTACCTTGATGATCTTTCCATTCAGATGTCACCTGCTCAGTGAAGCTTTCTCTCATCTCTCCAGCTGGGAGGGATCCCCGGCCTGGCATGATGTCTTTACTCTCCCAAAGATATGTCACCTCACCTGAGCATCTGTACAGATACGGACCGATAGAAGCTTCCTGAACATGGTGTTCAGGACAGTTTTTCTCCTCCCTAGCACAGGATACATATCATGCACCACCAAATATTCCATAAACCTTTGCTGAATGATGGACAAATGAATAATTCTGTTAGTATCACTGCCTGCTTTTTCTCCCTACTACGTGATAAACTTCAATCCTTTTTCCAGATTAGCACATTGGTTAGATGTCAAGCAGAACTACTCAATTAGAGCTTTAAGGCTATACAAGAAAGAAACCTAAGCTGAATTTGAGCAAAGCACTCTCGCCGGGTTATCTCACCAAATCCCCACACCAACCCTGTGAGCTGAGACTCACCTCATTTAACCGATAAGGAAACTCAGAGGTGGGGATAAAACTTGTGGGGAAGTGGAGGAGCTGGGATTTGAACCCAAATCTGTCTGATGCCAAAGCCTGGGGTCTTCCTGATAGGCTCTGAAAAATGTCACCAAGGCAAGGTGACCTCTCTTTGGTGGGGGAGTTTAAGGAGGAAAAACTTTTCTTTCTGACCAACAAGTCAGGCCAGGATTGGAGGCAGAGTAGACAACATGACCCCAAAGTCTCACCCCCTTTTATTGCCCATATTCTGAGACCCGAAGTCAAGTGCGGGTCCACAGGGAGGGAGCTCTGCCCCCGAAACGGCCCAAGCAGAGCATTCCTGGGGAGAGGTTCCTGCCCGGGGAGGTTGGCTGCATCCAAGATGAGCTCCAAGCACCTCTGGGTGTGGAGTCAAGTCATAATTTCATTATTACTGACTCTGCAGAGGCAAGTCGGGGTGGAGGGGGAGGCGGATGCTAGTGGGGGAGGAGGAAAGGGGTGTGGTAAGGGGACCCCAGCTCTGGGAGGAGCAGGAGTTGGCCCTGAGGAGTCACTGCTGGATTCTTCACGTCTGCAGGGGTCCCATCATGCCCCCCCCCCGGGCCCCCTCAGGCTTGGCAGCTCTGCCACAGAGAAGTGGTAGCTATAACCCTGGTCTGGCAGCCACCACCATCACCGGTACATGCCCACTCCAGCCCTGCATGGGGACTTGCGCCCACTTCACGGCTCGGAGAGAATCAGAGGAGCCTGTCCATGGGAAAAGAAACCAAAGACAAGTCAGAAGGTGGCCTTGGCCCCCACGACGGAGAGCCAATCATCAGGCCCTAGAGAGGTGACTGGAAGGTCTTGGCTTTCCTTCCAGGGACAGGCCTCTTCTTAAAACTGCCCCCAAAAGCTGAGGCTGGCCCAAATGGGTTTCTCCCCTGGGGCTTCAGAACCCCCACCCCCACCCTAAAACTGCCTCCCCAGCTCCCTTCTCCTTGAGGCCATTGCCTCTCTCCTCTTCTGAGGACCCATCACTGGGAGATGCGGGGAAGACCAGATTGCTGGGCGAAGGGTTCCTAAGAGTCCCCTGGTCTCTGCCAACAACAAACCTGGCTGCCCAGCCTCCACTCTCCGCCTCCTCCAGCCTTAGCAGGATCGGCAGTTCCAGAGGGTCTCAACCTACCCCTCTGAACGCATTTGGCACGGCCATCCACGATGCCCCGAGCCGAGCCTCAGGCCCAGACTGACCCGGAGTCCTGAGAAACTCAGGTCCAACTGGATCCAGCCCCTTCGGAATTACCCCCGACCCCCGCTCCAGACCCAACTGGATAACCGAGGTCTCCAAGCCTCGCCAGGTCCAGGGGCTTCCAGACATCCCAAACCAGAACTGCAACCGAACTGATTTGATCACCCCAAGCCCTCCACGTCCCGCCGGGTCCAAGCTCAGCGTGGCCGCCCCCGACGGAACCAAGCGAGGCGCCGCCCAGAGTGGAGCCCTACCCGCACGCCCCCAGACTCCACGCCTTCTCAGAGCTGCAGCCCGCGCCCAGCCCCCCGGGAACCAGGCCGGCCCCTGGCCCCACATCCGCGTCACTGTCGGCACCGTCGAGGATGGGCCGTCGCGGCACTCACCATAGCGCGCGCTCCACTCCGTGTGGCCTCCTCCGGCTCCCGGCCGCGCACCCCGACTGCGCTGCTGGCTGGCCCGGGTGGCGCGCTCGGCTCCCCGCGGACGAGCGCGGCTCCGGCGCCCAGTCTCCAGGAGCGGGGGAGGGGGGGGCGGACCCGGCCAGGGGCCAATAGCGGGGCGCGGGGCCCTGGCCGCGAAGCCAATCACACCCAGAGGCCGGCCCCCCCCACCCCCTTCCCGCCGCCGGCTCTTTAACCCTTGGCTTGCCAGCGGTGGCCAAGCGGCTGGCGGACCCCGGAGCGCAGGAGCCCACCGGGCTCGGACTTCCGGATGCCGGGTCCAGACCTCGCCGAGATCAAGGACCCGAGCTGGAGAAAGGCGGAGCCTGGGGAGCGGCTCGGAGGTGCAGGGTTCGCGCACCGGGAGCCTCAGCGACCTTTGTCTCCTGCCTGGCGCCTGCACAGGAGTGTGACCCAGTGCGCTGCAGCTGTGTGTGTGTTTGTGTGGAGTGTATGTGTGTAAGAGGGGAGGAGAAAGGAGAGGAGAGGAGAAACAGCAAAAGCGGGGGAGGGATGGATCCCGCGTGCCTGAGTGTTTATATGACGGAAAGACGGAGACTGACTATATTTGGGGTTTGTTATTGAGTGCTTCCGTGTGTGTGTGTGTGTGTGTGTGTGTGTGTGTGTGTGAGAGAGAGAGAGAGAGAGAGAGAGAGAGAGGGAGAGAGAGAGAGAAAGAAAGGAGTTGAGAGAAGGAGGTGGGAGGGAAGCAGAGAGAAGGACCAATGGCGGGCTGTGCATGTGCGTTTGTATGTGCAGGGGAGAAACTGCATGCATGTCGTGAAGTGTTTTGAGTGACAGAGGAAGGCACAGGAAAAATGGGTGTAGATGTATATGTACGATGTGTGAGCTTTGCGTTTGGGGCCTGTTGCACGCACATGTTGGTGTGGTAGAAAGAGACTCTGTCTCTGCTGTAAACAGGCGGAGACCAAATCCCGATGGCTGTGTGGTATCCTGTGTGCGTGTGTAGATGTGCACATTTGGTACACTATGTATGCAGCCCAGTTTGCAAGGAAGAGAGACAAAAATGTTGTGTATAGTGAAAGTGTGTGTGCTTTACTTGTGTGCCTTTGCGGTCAACTATATTTGTGTTGTGTTGAGAAAGAGAAACTAATGTGTAGGGGTGTAATAAAGATTGTTCAGGAAAGGCAGAAGCATCTTGGAAGATGGGATTTGGGCCTTGAAGGATGTGTAGGAATTCATGGAACAGAAGGAAAGACTGGCATCTTGCTTACCAGCCATAGGGTGGGGGAGTAAAGAACATTGAATTGGCTAGGGAGACAGGTGGATTCTAGGACAGAGGGCACCTACTGCCAGGAGGGGAATAGGAGCAGCCGACAAGAAATAACCCCTGCTCAGGAGCTGGCTCAGGGTGACTCTGGGAATGCAGATGAGAGGCACACACACATAGTGTTAGACTCCAAAAGGACTATCTGCTCCTGGGCAGCGTGTGTAGCAACCTAGAGCATGGGGGAGGGGGTTCTGTGGAAATAACTCTCTGCCCTTCCATTCAACAGCACGCTGAATTCTTCACCGTGGAGGAAAAGACACAGGGAGGAGGCTTGCCTGTCAGAACTCACAGCGTGTTGAGTGCAAAACAGGGAAGCAAGGTGGAGATGATAGGGCCATGCCCTGAAGGTGCCCAGACCTTCTCTGGCCAAGACCCTCCCTCCCAGAGGACGGGTGACTTAAACCAGCTCCCCAGCCCTGGGCTGGTTTCGGATTCCTGACCATTCCTCAAATATCTTCCTGAGAATCTCAGTGTGACGCCTAAAGGGACATTCTGAGGTCCAGAGAGACAAGAAAATGAAACCCAGCCCTGGCTGGTGTAGCTCAGTGGATTGAGCACGGGCCTGCAAACCACACGATCGAGGTTCGATTCCCAGTCAGGGCACATGCCTGGGTTGCGGGGCAGTTCCCAGCAGGGGACTGACAAGAGGCAACCATACATTGATATTTCTCTCCCTCTCTCCTTCCTTTCCCCTCTAAGTAAATAAAAATCTTTAAAAAAAAGAAAAAAGAAAATGAAACCCAGTTATTCTGCTTTCCATTGGCCAGCAAGGTGATTGTGGGGCATTCTTTTCTCTCTGAGCTTCAGTTTTCTCCTCTGTGAAATGGGATTTGCAATGCCTGCCCACCTTCCTGCACTAACTTGAAGATTTGAATTTGTATTCCAATGGGCCCTTAGTAAGCCTTAAAGCACTGGAGAACATTAAGCATCCATCCATTTATATCAAGTTCAAAACTAAGCAAAACTAATTTATGCAGACAGAAGTCAGGCTAGTGTTACCTTTTTGGAGGAAATGGTTCAAAAAGGGGCACCAGGGAGACTTCTGGGTGTTTCAGGATGGAGGGGCCAGGTGCAGGGGTGTGCTTGCTTGTGAAGTCTCCTTAGAACCTGTCTGCGTTGTTCCCTACATGTTCTAGTCCAACATGCTCCGAAAAGAAAAAGAGAAAGGTCACAGCCATCACCACATTTTATTGACTCACACGGGGTAATTGTAGAGCAGGCTCTCTCAGCAAGGTAGGAACTGGGCCGCGGATAGGGAGGGGGATACAGCAGTGAATGAGCTGTGGCTCCGGCTCTAAGAAGGAAACAGGAGAGGGGCGTGGCTTTCTCACTTCGGAAGGGGGCGTGCCATCCGTGGGGGAGGAGCTTGCCCAAAGCGCTCTCTGGAATTGGCAGCAGCCCCAGGACTAGAATCGGTGCCTCCCAGTGTTAGGGCTGAGTCTTTTCCATCCCACCAGGCCGCTCCAGCAGAGGAAGTCCCTGGTCTTATACTGCCCCAGGGAAAACAAGTGAGAAGGTTCGGGGCCAACTCTGACCCTAACCCCCAACGCCTTAGCGATCTTCATAGCTCGCCTCCTCTGCACAGCCTTCTGGGAAAATCCTCTGTAGTAGATACTATGATTCTCACCCCACCCGCTATTGCAAGTGAGAATTAATGTTCAGAGAGGGGAGGTGACTTCGCTCCTGCGCTGGCATGCTGCTGCTTCTGCTGGCATTTGTGGGCTCACGTGTTCTCTGACAGGCATGGTGGTTGTGTGGCAAGAGAACATGTTTCCCTTGTCCAACTCCTAAAGATTCCTAGGTGTGGGGTGCTTCCTCCAAATACCCAGGTCCCTTTGGGTACGGGTGGGGTGGGGGAGGCACAGCAATTGCTCAGTTGGACCACCTGGGTTCAAAATGGCGGGAAATGCAACTTAAACTGGGAAATACAGGGGGAGAGCTAGCTTTAGGCCTGGCTCCGTTAAGGAGCTCAGATGATGTCATCAGGATTCAGTGTCACTCTCTTTGTTTCTCAGGACCGTTTCCCTCCCCGCCGGCCTCTGCCTCGTTCTCTGGCAGGATCCCTCATGATCACAGTAAGGGTGCCAGCAGCCCCAGCCATGCGTCCTAGTCTCTCAACAGCCCTGCCAGAAATAGAGACTCTTTTCCACAACAGTTCCAGCAACATTCATTTCCCAAGTTGAGTCTCATTGGTTCTTACTGAGCCCTGCGGCTGCTCCATCGCTGTGACCCAGGGCCTCGAAGAGTGCGGGTCTCAGAGGCACCTGACATTTAAGTCTAGATGTGGTTTCCAGCCAGTCCAGCCTCAGGATCCACCAGAATTTGTGGAGAGGCTTACATTCTACAGGCTTTTAGTCATGGCAAGAGTTATTATTGGCATTCTCCGTCTGTTTTCGCTGCGTCATCCCCTTGTACAGAATAGGTGTTCGGTAATGTCTGGTATCCAGCAGGTGCCCAAAGAGTCCTCCGTGGTTGACTGATGCATTTTTCTGGACTGGTGCCCTGTACCAAGTCAGATAGAGTCTGGACAAACCGAGCAGCCCACAGGGCACGCAGGCAGAATGAGACACGTTGTGAGACCTATTTAATTTTTAAATTTTCTGTCTTCCAAAACAAAACTGAGACTACAGTCTAGAAACTACAGACTAGCACTCACGGGGGCATATCCAGACTCTGTATGCAGAGACGACACACGCACACTCACACCAGCCTGTCTAAGAGGACATGGTCAGGAAGGCATCAGAAGGACACACGCACACTCACACCAGCCTGTCTAAGAGGACATGGTCAGGAAGGCATCAGAAGGAGCCCGTTAGGAGGATGGAAGAGAAGGGGGCAGGCAGAGCTCATCAGACCCAAATAGACCATTTCTTGACTCATCCACCCCCACAGAGAAGTCACCTGGGGTGGGGCTGGGGAGCAGCATGTCTCAGTCTGACTCCTTCCCCTGGGGGTACCAGCCACTCGGATTCAATTGGGGCCCTTTGAGTTTCTGTGAGGGCATCGAGGTTCATCAAGTCCTGAACAACAATAACTGCTGTTTACCAAGTGTGTGTCGGGCCCCATACTGGGCACTTTACCTGGTTTAAGTATAGGACCAATGGATGTATTTTGGATACTCACATTATCCCCGCTTTTGCTTTACTTTTCCTACTATTTTCTCCCTTTGCCCTGATTTCCATACTTCATTTCCAAAGCAAAATAAAATGCATCTGTCTATTTTCTGGTTTCAAATGTAATACATACATGCTCACTGTAAACTGATATAATCCAGGAATGAGTGTAATGGAAAAAGTCCCACCGCTCAGATACTAACCACAGCTAACCCCTGGACGCGGTTCTGCATTTAGCTGTGTTAACAGATGGGTGTCTGTTTTGTGAGAGGAAAAACATTATCGACCTGTTGATAGCCTCCCGGCCTTCTTTGAGGAAGGAAACTTTCAGGTCAGGCAGCTTTTTGTCCTGTGGATCTGGGTAATGGGTGGAGGGAAGGGAAAAAACAAGCGAGGAGAGAAAGGGCAGAGGTCACTGGGTGGAAAAAGACAGGAGAGGCTGGGGAAGAGGGCCAAGGAAGTAGGAGCCAGTGCAGGCTGAGCTCTGAGAGAGCCCTTGAGGGACTCGGAACCCAGACGTGGAGGTGGGGGTGCTGGGGGCGGAGGGTGGGAGGGGAAGGTGAGAAAAAGAAACAGAAGAAAAGGAATGCTAGGAAGTTTTACTGAGATCATGAGAGAAATCTGCTTCAACATTTTCAAAAGAATCGAACAAATATTTAAATTGTTTTTCAGCTGTGGCTGGTGTAGCTCAGTGGACTGAACACCAGCCTGAGAACCAAAGAGTTGCTGGTTCAATCCCTAGTCATGGCACATGCCTGGGTTGCAGGCCAGGTCCCCAGTTGGGGGGCAGGGTGTGAGAGGCAACCCCACACTGATGTTTCTCTCCCTCCCTCCCTCTTTCCCTCCCTTCCCCTCTGCCTAAAAATAAGTAAATAAAATCTTTTTAAATTTTTTTAAAAATAAATAAATTGTTTTCCAGTGGTTTTTTTTCCTCCCCCAGGGGAAGGGGAACTGGTGTTTCTAATCCAGCGGGGATCTGAGACGAGCCTCAAGGTGGCTCAGCTCTGTCCAGATTTTTTTGTGATAAATGAAAAATGAGAGTACATAATAACAACAACTACTAAAATGTGTTGTGCTGAGCACTCTTCCGTATAGATTTACTACCTCCTACATTAGCCTGATAGCGGCAAGCACTACTATTACCCCAGTTGACAAATGAGGAAGCTGAGGCTCAGAGAAGGGAAACAATGTGGCCAAGGTCACACAGCCAGCAAAGGAGAGCTGGGACCAGGTAACATCCACTGCTTAATCTTCCGGTAAACGTAGTTTTGCTGGATTTTTGTAAGCAGTTTCAAGGCCCTTTCTGCTTGTGATTAGGTAGGGGCATAAGCAAATAAAATTTCACCATGCAGCCCTGGCTGGTGTAGCTCAGTGGATTGAGTGCAGGCCTGCAAACCAAAGGATCCAGGTTCAATTCCCAGTCAGGGCACATGCCTGGGCCAGTTCCCAGCAGGGGACCCATGAGAGGCAACCACACATTGATATTTCTCTCCCTCTCTCCTTCCCTTCCCCTCTAAAGATAAATGAATAAAATCTTCAAAAAAAAATTCACCATACATTGTCATTGAACCTGCCCCACGTTCCTTGTCACCATTTTTCACATTAAGAGTCTGAAGCTGAGTGGGACTGGTCACTACCCCAGGGTAACGCCTGGATTTTAAGTTGTGTCGTGAGATTTAAACTCAACCGTGTTTTCCCTGGAGGACCATAAAGGAGCTGGAGTTGTGGTGGGGGTCCGGGTCACGCCTCAGATACCCAGACACAAATGCACAGACTCTGAGCCTGGACCTGACCCGGATGTGAAAAGCTACCAATTCTAGCCCCTCTTTTGGTCTATGAATCTCCTCTGCAGTTTTCCCCATCGGGGTCATGTGGCCCCAGTCTGAACGCCTCTTCTGATGGGAGACCCACTACTTTTGCACAGCCCAGAGCCAGGGAAAGGGAGCTGAGAAAGTAGGCCAGGCCCCGGCAGTGAAGCAGCAAAAATCCCTGAGATTTAGCTGGGGCGCCCGCAGGGGCACCGCCAGAGGGGACAGGAGTGCAGAGACAGGGGGAAAGGGTTTCCTCGGAGGCCTTCCCTGCCAACAGTAAACAACCCTCATACAGCTCTTCTCCACTAAGGGAATAAGGATGTGCGTGTGTGTGTGTGTTTAAAGATTTTATTTATTCATTTGTAGAGAAAGAGAGGGGAAGAAATATTAACGTGTGAGAGAAACATCAATCAGTTGCCTTTCACACCCTGGCAACTGGGGATCCAGTCTGCAACCCAAACATATGACCTGACTGGGAATCAAACCAGCAACCTTTTGGTTTGTAGGCCTGCACTCAATCCTCTGAGCCACACCAGCCAGGAGGGGAATAAGGATGTGTTTTTCCAAGGGACCAACTCACCCTGGAAATTATTCCAACTCAATATATTTCCTCCTTTGCCACAGCTGCTAGGAAGCTCTTTGATATATATATGTTCAACCTCAGGATCTAATCTAGATGCCTGATAGAGTTCTTCCTATCTTTTTTTTAAAAGATTTTATTTATTTATTTTTAGAGAGAGGCGAAAGGAGGGAGAAAGAGACAGAGAAAAACATCAATGTGTGGTTGCCTCTCGTGTGTGCCCTACTGGGAACCTGGCCTGCAATGCAGGCATGTGCCCTAGACTGGGAATCGAACCAGTGACCTTTTGATTCTCAGGCCGGTGCTCAATCCACTGAGCTACACCAGACAGGGCCTGTCTATTTTTTTTTTTAAGTTTTTATTTATTTATCTTTAGAGGGGAAGGGAAGGAGAGAGGGAGCAAAATATCAATGTATGGTTGCCTTTCATGCTGCTGGGAACCAGGAACCGGGAACTGGCCTGCGACCCAGGCATGTGCCCTGAGTGGGAATCAAACCGCAATTGTGTGGTTCGCAGGCCCGCGCTCAATCCACTGAGCTACACCAGACAGGGCCTGTCTATTTTTAATGGTTTTGATCTCTCTTTTAAAATCAATGTCTTACAATGTTTGCTTTAATACTGAGCAGCTACCTCACTGCATTTTTATAAATGGAAGATATGTTGATTATAACCCAAAACATTTTGTGATCTGAGTTTGTTAGCTGACAGCTAGAGTCACATTGTAGAGAAATGGGATGGCGTATAGGACCAGGCCAAGGCGGGGAAGATGGGTCAGGCAACTGTGATTGGTTACATGGGAAGAGATGCCTGGTGCTGGAGATATTCAACATAGTGGGGAGGCCAGGGTGTAAAGAGGGAGTAGTTGAGAGGGAAAGATGGAGTTGCCCAGGGCAAGAGAGAAGGGGAGAGGACTCCAGGCAGTGGGAACAACCTGTGCAAAGACCCAGCCATGGGAAGAGGGCAGGAGAACAGGCAGAAGATTCCAGTGGCTGGAGTGCCCACAGCAGTGAGGACAGTGGGTGGGCTGGGCTAGGAAGTGGCAGAGCCGGGCAGGGCCTTGCCACTCAGCGAAGTGGCTTTTGTCCTGAGGCCTGAATATTCTTGTTCTTAGGAGCTTTCCTGGGACCTGGCTTGTGTGGCAAGTCTGGGCCTCACAGTCCCAAAGCAGGGCCTATTCCCTACCCTGGTGTCTTGGACAGATGTAGTTACATGCTTCGGGCTGGGAGTGCAGGTAAGGGTCTGAGAAAGGCATTAAAAGGCACTCACGCCTCATCCCAACTCTGATCAGGGTTCCCCGACCTGTGCTTCCACACACCCTGCTCCCTGCATTACTGCTACGTGGCACCTCCCACCTGTCTATCCCGGCTCTGACCCCAGCTCCTCAGCCCCAGAGACAAGTCCCAGTCGGCACTCAACAAATGCCTGTCTACTGCACTGAAAATCTCTTTCAGGGGACGTGGCCTGTGTAAGGAGCAGCTTCTCTCTGCGTACACTGTCGGGTCAGAAAGGAGACGTGACTTGCCCCAGGTCCCACAGCCCATAGGTGGCAACCCAGGATGGAACCCACCTCTCTCTGGTTTCAAATCTCCTCCCCTTAACTATTGCTTATGCATCCAGATTACAGTTCTTTCACTCTGAGCAGAAGGGAGAATTTAGAGATCCCAACTGTAGCTGCAAGTGGCTGGGGGCACCTTGGGGATGGGGATGATCCCTCAGAATTTCTGGGCATCAGTCTCCTCGTTTATAAAACGAAGGGGTTGAATCCATGATTCCAACCCTGGCAGCCTATTCGGATCATCTGGGGAGCTTTTTAAATGACCCGGTGCCCGGGCCCCACCTCAGGCCAATTAAACCTGAACTTCTGGGAGTGGGTCCCAAAGTTTATAAAGCTCCAGGCTGATTTGGATGTGGGACCAGGACGGAGAGTGCTGAACTAGCCCCTCAGGGAGGCCCATTGCAAGAAGCCACTGGACCTGGCAGTGGGAAGACTAGAGCCAGGTGGATGTGGGCTCTCAGCCCAGATCTGCTCTAGCATCCTCGTCCGAAGATACAGGCCCCACAGCTAGGAAGTGGCATTGTGGGGGTTGGAATCCAGCTCTACCCTCAGGTCTTGAACGGAGAGAGGAGGAGGCGTGGTCAGGCAGGTCCACCTGGAGCCTGTGGCTCCCCTGGCACCCGGGGCCACCTGAGCCTGGGTGGGGCGGGTGGGGCAGGTGCTGCAGCTGCACCTCGGCCTCCTTCTCACCCAGCACGCGCCCAGCTGCCTCCACTGCCTGCTGCGCCCCAAGACCTAGGCAGAGGCAGGCCAGTGTGGACACGCCAGGCTGCCGGTGTGGGACTGGCATTGGCACCAGCTGCAGGAACACACTGGTAGGGAGGCTGAGGCCGACTTCAGGCACCAGCAGACCTTGTTTTAAACACACGCCCCATCGCACATGTGCCCTGTGGTCTTGGGCACACCTCCCTGAAACGGCAAAATGGGTGTGAAAGTACAGCTTTTACCTGGCGTGCCCACCCCATTTCTCTTCCACGTAGGTCTCAATCCAAATGTCACCTCTTCAGACAGGCCTTCCCTAGCCAGCCTCTTGAGGGTTCCTCTTAAGGAACAAATAAAAGGTTGTTCCCCTTTTATTTCTCCTCTACCATGGTGACNTTTCCCCCCCTTCCTTTGGGCCCCCCCCCCCCCCCCCCCCCCCCCCGTCTTTCCTTCATTCTGTCTGCATTTGTGATTCTACACTTTGTTGCCTGGTTACTCATCTGTTGTCTCTCCCCCCACTTAGGCTACACAGCTCCCATGTGCAGGGGCCGTGTCTTCTTTGTTTTGTCATGTTTCTTAATGGAGGTGGAACTTACATACCACACACTGCGCTCACATTAGGTGCACGGTTTTTGGTAAATTCACGGAGCTGCACGGCCGTCACCACAACTCAGCTTTAGAACGCTCATCGTCTCAAGATCTCTCAGTTCATTCCCGCTTTCACCCTCACCCACCCCCCCCACCCCCGCAACCACCTCTCTGCCCTCAGTCTGTCGGGTGTTGCCTTTTCTGGAAACGCCGCATGCGCAGAATCATAAACCACGTGGTGCGTGATCTGCATCTGGGGTCTCGCCCTGAGCGTGAAGTCGTGGCGCTTTGTTCGTGTTGCGTGAATCAGGAGCTTGCTCCGTTTATCCGTGCTCATATTCCACGGTGCGGATGCCCTACGTTGTGTTTATCCATTCGCATTTTTTAATTTTTTGATTGCCTCCGGTTTTTGTGTAGAGAATGATGCTGCTGTGAACATTCACCTACAGGTCTTTGTGGGTCATTCGTTCTCATTTCGCCCAGGGAGACACCGAGATACCTCTGAGTGGAATTGCTGGGTTGTATGGCAAGTGTATAAGGAACTGACAAACTATTTTCCAGAGTGACTATGTCGTCTTACGTTTCTACCAGCAATGCAGGAATTGTCACCCTGCCCTTTATTTACCAAAATATCGCCAGGATTTAGGCTGAATTCCTGGCTCAGAGCACGTACTCAGTAAACAAATGTCGGTTGAATTAGCGTTTGGTTAGGCCCGTACAAGGAGGGACATATATGCTAATCACGCTATGCGACTGTGCAGGCATCCGGTGGCTGGCCTCCCTGGGACTGACATAAAACCAGCAGGACACTTTCTACACGGGGCGCCTTGGCAGTGGGTCCCCTGCCCAGGAGGACCCGTGCTGACTGGTGCCTTACCAGTGTGCCCTCGGCGCTCCTGGGAGGTCAGGAAGGTCGGAACGGACCGGACCGCGCGCAGTGGAGCAAGTCTGCAGCGCCCGGGAGAGGCCGCTAACGAAGGACGTGGTCCCGAATGCCGGTTCACGTAGCAGCGCCCAGAGACAAAGGCCTCTTGTACTTGATCTTTTAATTTTCAGCATTTATCTCCTTATTGCAGTTAATCCCACTGACTTTATAGTTTGCCTTCCATTTAGAAAAGTTCCTTGAGCCTGCCCAAACCCCCCCCCCCCCTTAAACTCCTGTGCAGAGAACCTGTATAAACTGTTTCTGGTTGACAGCAGAGCTCCCTCCACTCTTTGAAAGATAGAGAACATGTGTTTCAAGCAGGATATTCCTGTACTTCAACAGCCTCTGACACATGGGTTCTGCTCCTTAATCTGTCTTTAAAGTATTACTTGTCCTTAGAACAATACAGTGGTCATCAATAATAGTAACTCTGAGTACTTCACTAAGCACTTTTTTCATTGAATTTATGGGGATGACATTGATGAATAAAATTACATAGGTTTCAGGTGTATAATTCTACAGGCTGCTTGTATTTTAACATCAGTGTAAGGGGTCTTTCTCAGCTGAAATGGCCTTTATTCCTTAATCCTGAATCAGTTGCAATTCATTCTATTTCCCTCTTTGCCTTGGCTGAGAGGATGCTCAGAGCAGCGTTGGGCTGACTGTGAACTAGACAGCAGGGGCTGGGGGCTGGGGGCTGGGGCTTCTCCTTCCCCAGTGTCTAGCATAACTCTTGTCCCAGAGAGCTTCCTCAGCAAATGTCGGATGGGCGGAATGAAATGGCAATGCGGTAACCTCATGGACTCAGAATATTTTTGTACAGTATTTTCCAGTGCTCTGTATATTTTTTTAGACTGCGTGTGTAGACTCCTGTGGATGTTGTAAAATGTTACTGGGTGATGTATAAATTGTGACAGAATAACCATGAAGAAAACAGAAGTCCTGATGTTAAAACATCACATTGAAGGGGTAGATAAGGCACACACAAGCACAGCTGTAGGGGAAATGAGAAAGTGACAAATGCCACGCAAGGGTTGGCGTGGGCTGGAGGGGTCCAAAGCCCGGAGTTTGGCTGGGGGAGGAGGGGCCAGTCAAATATGAAGGTGTATGGCAGGTGAGACTCTAGACAAATGTTTGTCAGGAGATAGGAGGGCCAGATTTGGGGAAGTTTCCCCCCTTGTAGGAGGTGGAAGCTCATGGAAAGAGCGGTTTGTTCGAAATTTCCCTGGGAAGATGGTCTTGAAAACAGGTTTGATCCAAAAATGCTACCTTTAGGAATTTCTCCTCCAGAAATAATTAAAGATATTCGCAAAATAAAGCTACAAAGATATTCCCTTGCAGCGTAGATTTTAATAGAAACAAATTATGCCTGTTATAATTATGTTGAGAAATTTTGGGCAGAATCTCCATAACCATGAAAACTGCATCAATGTAGGATATCTGTTGAAATAGAAGATGCTCATGGTTTGTGCTGAATCCAGCAAAAGGAACACCGTACTGTTGCCTGTGCTCCACCACTCAGCCATTCCATCGTGGACACTTAGCCCAGGGAAACTCATGTCCCCAGACATGAGGAGACGTGTGTCAGAATGTTCTGTAGCACGGTTTGCAAGAGCCATCATCAGTGGAACAGGTCCAAAAGCTGCGGTGCACTCATTCCGCAGAGTCGTGAGTGGCAGTGTGGACGGCAAACTCAGGTGACAGGGGTGCACAGGGACCCATGACGTCAGACCCATAAGCAGGTTGCAGAGGGATACATGCAGACGGATACGTGCAGACAGACACGTGCAGAACTCTGTAATTCACGTGAAATTTAATAGCAGCAAAGCAGGGGCCGGAAGGATAAACCCCAAATTTGTGAGAGACCGAGTCTGGGGGAGGGGGAAGGATGAAGGGGGGCAGGTAGTAAAGGAGACCCAGGGTCTCAACCATGGTTGAGACCATATTGGTTAGGTTTTATTTTATTTTATTTTATTTTTTTAAAGAGCTGAAGTAAGAGTGCTAAGAACGTCAGGATCTGTCAGAACGCGGTTGTGAGTTTGAATGTATGGCGTAGTAGCAATCGCTGAATTTTTGTTTGCTCACAATCCTTCATTTGGAAACAATGTTCATTACATTTTTGGTAACATAAACATGTGCACGGGGAAAATGGAAATGTAAAGCGTGACTATATATGCCAAAAGTGAGTTCATTATGATTATTTTTGCATAACAAGATGACTCATTATTTTTACTTTCCTGTATCTGTATTTTCTGATTCTTCCTATAGTGAACATGGGTTACCTGTGCAATGTTTTAAAACCTGTAAAAACAATAAAAGAGTCTAAAACACCGTAGGGAGAGCATTCCAGGTGGAGACTGGCCTCGGGGGCTGGCCTCGGAGAAGGTCTGAGTCCGTGCGAGTTCGGGTAGGGGGCTGATGGCAAGGAAAACCCCTGGGAAGGGGAGTGGGCCCCACAGAGCATAGTACCAGGCCGAGGAGCTGCAGTTTGACCTTGAAAGCTATGGGGCTTCAAACCCGGGTCTCTTGGGAGCCTCAGATGTGTTCACAGCAATCTGGCTTCACAGGGACTTCCATAATTCAGGACTTTTCTCTCAGTGACAGTCTAGAACAGTGAGTGTGAGCATGTTCTGACCCCTGCAAATGAGTCAGGCTGCCTGACCAAGCACCACCCACCCTGTTACAGCGCCCACATTGGTCTGTGCTTGGGGACAGGTTGGTGCTGGGGCCCCATGTTCGCTGTCTGGGGCTGATGGAGAAAGAGAGGAGCGGGCCCCAGCTTGGCTGGTGTGTTTTCCAGTGCTGTGAGCTCAGCCCTTGGGCCTGGGAGAGTTCCAAGGACCTGGAGATGTTTCAGAACTCAAAAAAGAATGTTTATGACTCTAAAGTAATAACATCACCAAAATAACACACACATACAGCCCTATTGACTGAAATCACTTCAGTTGCCGAGTTATACAAATAAATTCCTTTTTATTACAAAAATGTGTATTTGATGTAGAGTGTGGACACATTTTAATGTGTTTGACAAGGGGTGATGTGGAGCCTCCCAGGCGAGGGTGCTGGGGCCCGTGAAGGTCTTCCCAGCAGAGGGGTCAACATGTCCAGACAGGGGGGGCGCCTAGTGAGCCACTGGCCTGTGCACTCGCCCAGGAGGGTGCCCCTCACCAAATGGGGAAGAAGTGGGCACGCCGAGTCTGCCCTCTCAGCGGTATGGGAGCTCCAGCTGAAAGCGAAGCGCAGACAAGAATCAACCCCCCCTGGTGCAGCCAGGAGCACCCTGGGAATGCAAGGCGTGACTCTGATTCTGCAAACCGACATCATCCGGCACCTTGTGGCGTTCATTGGGATGTTACTGGGTTCGTGGTTGTGTTTGTGTTCCATCCTGGAACTTGGTTTTCTCATTGTATAGGAGCCCAAGGAATTGGTACGTAGCTTTGTGTTTTAAGGAAGAGTGTAATAAAAATGTTTCAATCGACAATGTCTTGTCAGGAGGTCCTCATTTTTGAAAATTAATTAATTTATTTTTAGAGAGGGGGAAGGGAAGGAGAAAGAGTGGCAGAGAAACATTAATGTGTGGTTGCCTCTCATGTGTCCCCCACTGGGGACCTGGCCCACAGCCCAGGCATGTGCCCTGATTGGGAATCAAACCGGCAACCTTTTGCTTCACAGGCCTGTGCTCAATCCACTGAGCTACACCAGCCAGGGCAGGAGGTCCTCATTTTGATGAGCCTGTTTATATATCACTCAAGTTTGGGGGCCACTGCCAGGGCCACAGCGACATGGAAGGGCTCTGAGTGGGTAGAAATAGAGGGAGCACAGATTTGGGGAGATGAATCGGGTCATGGTTCTGGGTGACCAGCTGCAGTTAGAGAAGGGCCCGCCTAAGGCCTGAAGTCCAGAGGGCAGGGGTGAGGGGCTTCTTTGGAGCCCCCATAGTGCAGAGGGTAGGACCTAGGCTGCCACAGGGGCTGGCCGCCACCCTGCAGTTTCCTGTGCAGGGGGGAGTCCCACACCTACCTTGGGCCCAGTGCACCCATGGGGCAGAATCAGTGTACTGAGACCTCCCAGGTGTTTGCGGAGTAAGAGGGGCCGGAAGGAAGAAGATGCCTCTCTCTGCCTCCTTCCTCCCGTGTAACCCACAGTGAGTCGGCCTGCTCTGCCCCCACAGCGTGTCCGCCCAGCCCCTGCACTCTCAGCCGCCCTCGTCCTTCACCTGAATGGTGTCAGGGGGCTTCCTCGCCAGTCTCCCAGGATTTGGGGTATAAATACTCTGCCTTCAGAACTGCCCTGGCTTCTCGCCAAGCCCGAGATTGAACCCAGACTCTCTGTGGTGGCTTCCACAGGCCTGAGTGGCCAACCTCTACCGACCTCTGCCACACCACCTCTCTTCTGCTCCCCACTTGGCTCACGGCTCCAGCCACACTCCCTGTGCTTGGGACACTTGTCCTTGGGGGCTGAGGAGATGGCTCCTTCTTATCTTGAAGTCTCCTCACAGATGTCACCTTCCCAGAGGGGCCGATTCCGATTCCCTGGGTGATGCAGAGCGCCACCCTGCGACCACAGGGCAGCCGCCCCTCCCCCACCCTCCCCCACCCCTCCCCCACCCCTCCTCCACCGCCTGTGGCTCTGCTTCCTGAACTTGTCCTGTCAATGGGGTCCTCTCTCCTTTCCTGTCTGAATCTCTAGTAGACCTCGGGCCCCTGTGAGGGCAGGGCCAGCTCTGTCCTGTTCACCAGGGTGTCCTGTTCACTGGGCGCTAAATCTCCGGCATCTAGAACAGGGCCTGGCACGCAGTAGGTACGTAGCGAGTTTATTGAGAGAACAATGAAAAAACAATTACACCCACTAGAGTGGCTACAACAAAAAAGGTGGGGATGTGGAGAAATTAGAACTTTACACATTGTTGACGGGAGTGGGAAATGGCACAGACACATTGCACTTGGCAGTTCCTCAAAAAGATTAAACCCGGAGCTACCACATGACGCAGCAACTTTACGCCTCGCTACATCTGCAAGAGAAATGAAAACAGAGGCCCACACAAAATATTGTTCGTGATTTCTCACCGCAGTACTGTTCATTGTTGGCCCAAAGGGAAAAACAACCCAAATGTCTACCAGCTGACAAACACATCATGAGTACCACACGGCATATCATTACAGTGCGACATTAGTCATGGACAAAACGGGATGAAGTAATGATACATGGTATCCCGCGGGCAAACCTCAAAAACATACGCTAAGTAGAAGCCAGACACAGAAGGCCACATGTCACACGATTCTACTTGTATGAAATGTCCAGACTAGACCAACACAGAGACAGAAAGTAGATCAGTGGTATCCAGGGGCTGGAAGGAGGTGGGGGTGGGGAGTGACTGCTTATTAGCTTATTAGCAGTCACTCCCCACTTGGGGGTGATGAAATGCTGTGGAATTAGGTGTGGTGGAGCTGCACAGCTCGGTGAGGGTACTAAGACCCACGGAATAGTATTGCTAACAGAGTGGATTTTATGACATGTGAGTTGCACCAGGTAAAAAGCTTGTACACAATGTTCGTAGCAGCATTACCCATCGTAGGCACGAAGTGGGGAAGAAGCCGATGTCCATCAACTAGTGAATAGACAGAGTGCGGGCTATTCACACAGCGGAATATTTTTCAGCATCCACGCTACAGCCTGGGTGAGTCCTGAACGCAGCCAGGCACGAAAGACTGCATCGTCTATGATCCCGTTTGTGCGAAACCCCCAGGCGAGGTAAACCGACAGCCACAGAGCTGGGCTGGCCAAAAAGTTCCTTTAGTTTTTTTCCATAAAAGACTCATTTCTCATTTTCACCAGTACTTCCATGGGTTTGGATATTTTGAGTATGTTGCCTGTCTCCCACGTGGTATAACGTGGCTGGTTCTCGATTAGTGTCTCCATTTGATTATAGTGAGAAATCTCCAGTGTGATACTCCACACACCATTTTTGACACATTGGGTCAGTCACAAAACCTTCTCCATACTCTGCACAAATCTTTTTTTTTTGTATGTTTTGGTTGTTTTTACCTTTCTTGAAATAATAAAGCATAATACATAGAAATGTTGTGTATTTTCTTCCATTTTCCATGTTAAAATGGCTACACAAAAATTCACTGGTTTTGATAAGTTCTTTTTTTTTTAATTTAAATATTTTATTTATTTATTTTTGGAGAGAGGGGAAGGGAAGGAGAAAGAGTGGAAGAGAAACATCAATGTGTGGTTGCCTCTCATGTGTCCCCTACTGGGGACCTGGCCCGCAACCCAGGCATGTGCTCTGACTGGGAATTGAACTGGTGACCCTTTGCTTCACAGGCCCGTGCTCAATCCACTGAGTTACACCAGCCAGGCTCATACGTTCTTTACGCTGATATGACAGCTGTCACAATACAATTTAACAAAATTGTTTCGAATGAAGTTAAAAGACAACTAAGCGCGACTAGAGTCATCCAGTGGGAAAAACCAAAGGAACTTTTTGGCCAACCCAATAGATTACATAGTGGTTGTGCAACGAGGAGGGAGAGGAACAGCGGGTGGAGGAGTGAATAAGGAGATAAAGTAGGAGGAAGACAATGGAGAAAAATCAATTAAGAAACTCTTCCCTTGTCTAGACAGAGCTGGAGAGCCCGGGGCACTTCGCCCGCTTTCAACTTCTCTCCCCTCCCTTCTCAGATTCCAGTGGGAGCTGAGGCCTAGACAGAGCTGCTGGAAACATGAGGTGGAGCGTGACTGCCCCCTAGTGGTAGTATAAAGTGAGCGCTTGCGAATGGGATGGAGGCCGACAGCCTTGGGACACCGGCTAGCATCAGCCAGCTAGGGAGGCCTTGGGGAAGGGCTTGGGGGCAGAAGAAACGTCCAGATGCCTGGAGACAGGGGAATGCCAGGGTCGACACCCAGACACTTTGCTAAGTTGCTGAGGCTGATATCAGAATTCATCATTGTAACTTGGCTTTTCTCTGTGTTTGCTTCCTGCCCCCTCCCACATGACGTTGCACCAGGAGAACAGGGATGTATCTTTGGGTTCATTCCGCCTCCCCGGCTCTGGGCACAGGGCCTGGCACTTAGTAGGTACTTAACAAAAATGCGTGGACTGTTGCTTTTGGTAGTAGGAAGAACAGATGGAGAGGCCAGGGTGTGAATTCAGGGCTGTCTTCATTAATCTTGTGCCTTTGGGTAAGTCCGTGGCCTCTGCAGGCCGTCTGTGAGCTGGGGTGAAAACCCCTTTCCTCGTGGAGTTATGGTGCGTTTAACCGGTGGGAGGTCAGGATACAGAGGGAGCACTGCGCCCAGGGTCCGCAGGCCTGGGGTGACGTCCCTGAGCTCTGCTGACTTGCTGGGTGACATAGAGCCCCCGTGCACTTCAGGCTTCTGCTGTCTCCCCTTTAAAACAGGGAGGCTGTCACCTTTACTTCTGCTCCTTTGGCCCCTTTCAATGAATGTGTACTGCGAACCTCCAACTGTGTGTCGTGTGCCCGGCTGCTCCTGGGTTCACAGGGAAATGACAGCCACAACTGTCTCCACTGTCAGGGAGCTCCAGCCAGTCCCCCACAGCTAGACATGTCTCGACAAAGGGTGGCCGAGATTTATGGAAAAGCACAGGCAGCTGCGAGAGGGGAGAGATGGGGATTCTACCCTAGATTTAGGTCAAGAAAACCCCCTCTGGAAAAGGGCGTCCAACTTGAAAGCCAAGAGACAGTGAGGCATGGTGAGAAGGATGTTCCAGAGATGTGTGATGCATTCAGGTGGGAAGCTCTGCTCCTGGAGTCACAGGGAGGCCTGGGCTGTCCAGCCTGGGGTGGGGGGGGGGGGTGGCAGAGATGGGCTGGGTGGTCCGAGTGGGGGCTGGCAGGCTGCCTCTAAGATTTCCGTTGCATCCAGCAGATGGCAGGAAGTTGTCAGGGTCCTGAGTTGTGTTGAGTCTTGGTCTAACTTGGGTTTTCAAAGCCCACTCTGGCTGCAGCAGCGAGAATGGCTTGTTTGGGGGGAGCGATGAAGGCGGCTCAGACCTGGGTGATGGTGGTGGGGACGGAGAGAAGTGGACCGAACTGACCCGGAATGTATGGCAGAGTCCGCGGGACTCGAGGAGGATGGCTGTGGGGGTGCTGAGGTTCCTGCTTCAGTTCCAAGCAGCTGGGTGAACAGAGGTGCCATGGCCTGAGCTGGACAGGGTGGGGGAAGCCGCTCCGAGAGGGGAGGAGGAGAGCCCAGCTCTATGAATTCTCATGTGTGTTAATCCTGAGATGTCTGCTCAACCACCAGGGAGGGAATACCAAGCAAGCAGCTGGAGAGCAGGCTGTGAGGCGCAGAAAATGAGGTCTGGGCTGAAAGCCCAGTCGGTATCCCCCCCAAAATCCTATTAGCTTTCCTTTTTTTAATTGCCAAAGCAATGCACGCCAGTCTTCCCCAAATCAAACCATTCAAAAGGGTATAGAGAAATAAAACTCACGCTCCTCCATTGCCCAGTCCCAGATCAAGTCAATATTGACTTAACTCAGGAGGAGAGCTCTGTTGGGGGCTGGGAGGGGAAAACTCAACGCGGTTTGGCAGTCTGGCCCATTGGCCTGACCAGTGTGCAATGCCCCCTGGGAAGAGGCTTTCCGAAACAGAGGATGTTTGCTGGAGCAGCCGTAAGGATGTGCATTGCTGTACGACCAGAAGCAATGAAATGCTGGCCGTTCCCTTCGTGGCCAAAAATGGAAGGTTTGCTTTCATCAGTGGTTTCTGGCCCTGGCAGGCCCACCAGAATCTCCAGGGGAAGTTAAAGAAGAAGCAATACCTGGGACCCACATAAGTCCTCCCACATCAGAAGCTCTGGGCGTGAAAGCTGCATGCATTAATTAATTAATTAATTAACATCTTCACCTGAGGATATGTTTATTGACTTTAGAGAGAGAGGAAGGGAGGGAAAGTGCGAGAGAGAAACATTGATGGGAGAAAGAAGCATTAATTAATTGCCTCCCAGTGGGGATCAGACTCGCCACCCAGGCATGTGCCCTGACCAGGGGTCAAACTTGTAACCTTTTGGTGCATGGGACGATGCTCCAACCACCTGGGCCACCCGGCTGGGGCTTGTAAACCGCACTTTAAAGAGCTTCCCGGGGATCAAAGGCAGCAGGTCTATGGAGAAAGAATCTGTGCACTTGGCAGAGAACAGGATGTTTACACAGGAAAAACAATATTACAGAAACGTTGCTACTGATGTGCCTCTAGACCTATTTATCGTTCGTGTGTTATTGTTCAGGGTAAAAAGGGGTCTGCAAAATGGTACGAGCAGTAGAACTGTATTTTCCTCCTCTGGTCTGTGCTTTCTGAGTTTTCCACAGCCAGCATGGGTTGCTTTTGTGATAAGGAAGGAAGGAGAGCAACGCCTTTTGGGGGAACAGAAAAGGTGATGGCTCAGCTGCTTCTTCTTCAGGCGCTTTGTTGTGGCCAGGTGGAAAGACGGGATTTTACTCACTCGGTTCTTCGAAGGTCGTATCGACCCCCTCTAGGTGTCCAGCCTGCACTGGGGGCTGGGGAGCATGCGCAGGTGTGGTCCTGCCCCGGTGGGTACTTAGTCAGGTAGAGGGACAGACATTAAGCAAGTCATTGCATGGATGAATAAGGAAATTGCAGGCCGAACTACGTTCCCTGCGGGAAAAAGGCCCTGTCTTTGAGGGGGTTTATTATAGAATCAGACATAGCCTCTGGGCTCGTGTAGGGTCTCCCTGAGGAGGTGATGTCTGAGATGAGACCTAAAGGGTGAATAGAAGTTAACTAGGAGAAGGGAGCAGAGACAGGAAGGAGAGGGAACAGCATGAGCAAAGGCTCTGGGGTGGGAAGGAACCTGACGTATATGAAGAAACGGAAATAGGGCCCTGGTGGCTAGAGCAGGGTGTTGGAAAGATCCTGAGGAGAGAAAACGGGCAGTACCTGGTGATGGACTGGACACTGAGGTGAGGGAGAGGGAGGTTTCCAGGGTGACGCCCAGCCTGTGGCTCATGCAAGGGGATGCAACCATGGTGGGGAAGAACACTAGCGGATCAGGGTGGGGAAATCGTGAGTTTGATTCCAACGGGCTGCGTTGGAGGAATGTTTGCGAGACCCAAGTGGAGATGGGGTACAAACAGTTGGAGGGACCACCTGGGGTTCAGAGGAGAGGCTAGTGGAGAAGGAGGTCCTTAACCTTGGCAGTATTGACATTGGGGGCTGGGTCATTCTGAGGCACAGTCCTGTGCATGGTGGGATGTTTAGTAGCATCTCTGGCCTGTATCCACTAGATGTCAGTAGCATCCCTCTCTAGCCGAGACAAGGGCAAATGCCTCCAGACATCGCCGAATGTCCTTTGGAGGGCCAAGCAGCCCCTGGTGGTGATACCCTGGGCTAGAGGTGCACGTCTGGGCGTCATCAGAGTCTCTGTGGGCGTGGGTGAGATGACCCAGGGAGAGAGAATGAGATGAAGGGAGAAGGGGATCTGGGACCAAGTGTTGAGCACCGGCATTTAATTGCCAGACAGATTACAATGAGCCATCATTGAGGAAAGGGAGGCCCGAGAGCTGGGAGAAGAGCCGGAAGCCAGAACCACAAGTGAGGGAGTTTCCAGAAGGAGAGGATGGCCAGTGGTGTAAGGTGCTGCTGAGAGAGGAATCAAGCGTCCCCAGACTCAACAAAGTCCAAGGGGCTTTTGCCTGGAAAGCCATTGAGGTTTTATAACAGATTGACCAGCAGGTGGCAGCATGCCCTTGCAGGCAAGGAATTGATGCAAGCCTTCAGGTTTGGTACCCAGGGGAGCAAGAGGGGGCGCCGGAAGGGGGCCCAGGCCAGCATGGAGCCTCATTTGGGTGGGGGATAGGGCTAGGAGTGGGCGGGGTGCCTCAGCTCAGGTTGGGTGGGGAGCAAACTGATGAAGACTTGTGAGCATCTCTGGGTACAGTCAGGAGAGCTTTGTGGGCAGACAGCAGAGCAGCCTGGATGGACCAAGAGGGAAAGAGAACAGTACTAGCTAGTCCTCTGAGAGAAACTGTCCTAGGTGACTGGAGAGTTCTGGGGAGAATGAGATGAAGAGTTCAGCTTGAGAGTGAGCCTTGCTTAGGTGAGTCTGGGGAGGGGGGAGGGGACTATGCCGAGACTGAAAGAGCTGAGCTCAGGCTGGGATTTGGGGTTGGGACTTGAGGCGTGAAAGGGCCTGGTAGGGCTTTGCAGGCTGGGAGCTGGGGAAAGCATGGGGGTGTAGGGTATGGGGGTACAAGGGAAGGGGGATGAGGAGAGTCTGCCAGGCCTCTGGGAGTCCAAATCCAGCAGCCGGAGCCAGGCTGAGCTGGCCTCACCTGGCCTTATGCCCTCCTCTGTCCAGATGAGGCCTCTGAAGGGCGAGGAGGCCCTGGGGTAGGGTCAGCGCCCACCAGGCCTGACTCCCCTGCCAGTAAGTGGTAAACAGCCTCTTCTGCCTTCTCCCAGGTCCCTCGCGTCCCTGCCTGTTGTCTCAGTGGATTTATCACCCAGAGCCTATTCTCTCAGATGTGGCGATCCATGAGCACAAGGCTGCAGCGTGGCCGAGACCGGGATTACAAACAAGGCCATGGCTGTCGTGTGGACGGCACTCTGACCAGCATTTCCCTTCTTCACCAGATTCTGCCTGTGCCCTGAAGCTTGTGCCCCGGAACCCCAGGAGGGTGTCTGAGAATGACGAAGGCCTCAAACATCAGGAATAGAACAGATCTCAAGGTTGCCTGCCCCGCTGCCCCCGTTTTACGGAGGGAGGAAACCAGTGCACAAGGTCGGAGAGGTAAAGTCTTGTGTCAAAGCAAGGACTTGAACCTGAGACGACAGCTTGTCTCTTGCCTGGTTGGCAGCGTTAAGGGCAGGTAACCATGAGGCAGCTGGAGCACTTCCGCCTGACAAAGGAGCCCAGCTGGGGGACATCTCTAAGAGGGATCGTTTTCCAGGACAGAAAATGTCACTAACTCTCTGTGCCACCTTTGTCAAGTTCATCTCTGTCTGGGTACCAAAGTCTCAACTCTAAATGATCAGAAAAAAAACACCCCAGAAGGTCAGGGGAGGAACCATTTAACACATTTTATGAGATGGTATCATCTTACTTTCAAAACTGGAAAAATAAACAAGAAAAGAAAATTATAGGTTCATTTCACCTATGAACAATGAAGATGAAAATCTAAATAAAATATTGTGTCTGACCGAATCTTGTGTCTGTTGGTTTGTTTTTAATCATGGCCGAAGGGCATTTATCACAGACAAGAAAGGAGAATTAACCATCAGAAAATTCATCCATTAAGGTTTTTATGTTAATTAATAGACTGAAGGGAAAACAACCGCATGACTATTTTGTTGTAGGGACACGAACACACAAACGGCTTTTGATAAATTCAGCAGAAACTTATGACTTTCAAAGTCTTTTAACATTCTTAACTAACCAGGAATAGAAAGATAACTTACAAAGCCTGATAAAAATTGTATGCTAAAAATTTAGAGCAAATGTATTCTTAATGGACAAATGGTGTCTCTAAGAGAAGAAACAACTCAAAGGTGCTGATATCACAGCTACTGTTTACCTTAGCCTGGGGGTTCTAGGTGACATTACGAAGAAAAATGAAAGAGGTGTTGGATTGAAAAAGGTAAAACTGTCTTTTTAAAAATTATTTATTTATTTATTTATATTTTAGAGAGGGGAAGGGAGGGAGAAAGAGAAGGAGAGAATCATCAATGCATGGTTGCCGCTCACACGGTCCCCACTGGGGACCTGATCTGCAACCCAGGCATGTACCCTGACTGGGAATCAAACCTGTGACCCTCTGGTTCACAGCCCGCACTCAATCCACTGAGCTATACCAGCCAGGTGGTGAAATTGTCTTTACCTGCAGTTTCCATAGTTACCTATGCAGAAAACTGATGCAGTAAAAGACCTACCTATTAAAAACAGTAGTATTTTCCCACATTGGCAGGAACTGGAAATATAAAAAATATTAAAATACATATAAAAGGGGACTTCCGCCAAGATGGAGGCATAGGTGGAAACACTGTGCCTTCTCCCACAACCAAGTTTGAATACAACACAGGTTTGGAGAACTAGGACACACCCAAAGACCAGAAAACGGAATTATATGGAAGTCCGACAACTACGAACCGTTCAACGGGACGGTAAGAGAGGCGGAGCCAGCAGCAGAGCTGGGTCGGGCAGGACAGATCCCCCGACCTAGGCGCGCAGGCAGCCTGGAACCAGTCGGGGTATGGGGCAGACTGACCTCAGTCGCACATTCGCGCACAATGAGACGGACCACGCAGGCCCCAGGGGGCGAACCCAGTGGTGGAGGGCTGACGGCGGTGGCACACTCGCGTGCAGTGGAACGAAACGCGTGGGCCTGGTGACCGTGGTGGCTGCGGCGCCGGGATCGTGGCGGCAGGTGGCAGAGGGAAGCCATTGTCCCTCTTTGACCCCGCCCCCGCATACAACATCACAATCCAGCAACTTAGTTGCCCTGCTCTGGTGAAAACCTAGGGCTCCGATCCTGCTACGGAACAGGCATGAACAGCCCAAAAGATGGCGCAAGAAGTCAAAGTCCCAGAGCCGATAACTCTAAGCGACTGAGAAATTGCCAGCCTCTCAGAAGCACAATTCAAGACACTATTTATCAGGATGCTCACAGAACTGGTAGATTATAGTCACAAATTAGAGGAACATATGAAGGCTAAACTAATTGAAATGAAGGGAGATGCACAGGAAACCAATAGTGATGGAAAGGAAACTGGGACTCAAATCAATGGAATGGACCAGAAGGAAGAACAAAACATCCCACCAGAAAGGAATGAAGAAATGAGAATTCAAAAAAATGAGGAGAGGCTTAGGAACCTCCAGGACATCTTTAAACGTTCCAACATCCGGATTATAGGGGTACCAGAAGGGGGAAAGAAACAGCCACGAGTGGAAAACATATTTGAACAAATAATAAAGGAGAACTTCCCCAGTCTGGCAAAGGAAATAGACTTCCAGGAAATCCAGGAAGCTCAGAGAGTGCCAAAGAAGTTGGACCCAAGAAGGAACACACCAAGGCACATCATAATTACATTAGCCAAGACCAAAATGAAGGAGAGAATCCTAGAAGCATCAAGGGATAAGGGGACAGTCACCTACAAAGGAGTACCCATCAGACTGTCAGCGGATTTCTCAAAAGAGACCTTACAGGCAAGAAGGGGCTGGAAAGAAGTATTCCAAGTCATGAAATCCAAAGACCTACAGCCAAGATTGCTTTATCCAGCAAAACTTTCATTTAGAATGGAAGGACAGATAAAGTGCTTCTCAGATAAGGTCAAGTTCAAGGAGTTCATCATCACCAAGCCCTTATTATATGAAATGCTAAAGGGACTTATATAAGAAAGAGATGATGAAAAATATTAACAGTGGAAGGACAGCAAACACACAGTTATTAACAACCACACCTAAAACAAAAGCAAACCAAGAGGACAGCTAGATCAGGAGTGGAACCATAGAAATGAAGAACACATGGAGGGTTAGAAACAGGGGGGTGGGAGGGGGAGAAGAGGGGAGAAGGTACAGAAAATAGCATAGATGGTAGGTAGAAAATAGACAGGGGGGAGGGCAAGAATAGTGGGGGAAATATAGAATCTAAAGAACTTGAGACACATGGTTATAAACTAAGGGGGGGGAGAATGGTGGGGGAGGGAGTGTGCAGGTGGAGGGGAATGAAGGGGGGAATAGAACAACTGTAATGGTATAATCAATAAAATATATTTTAAAAAATAAAATAAAATGCATATAAAAATACAGTACTGAATTATGTAAGAAATGAGCTTCCTCTTCCTTTTTCTTCTTTCCCCTTACCACAAAAAATAATTTAGTCCCAGAGATGAAAGATGGGGTACAACGAGATGACATCTGTGCAGCAGGGCAGCCGTGTGGGGTGTTGGGGCTTGAGCCGGGTGAAGAGAGTGACACTCAGCCTCCAGCTCTGTCCCCTGAGAGGGCCTGGGGGGCAGTGATACCCCAGCAGCACTGAGGAGGGACACTCAGGTCCTGGTTTCTAACTACCACTCCCTGCGAAGAAGAACCAGGTCTCCTTGAGTGAAAGGCTGGTTCCAGGATCAGGGCAGAAACAGCAGAAAATGAGCCCAGATCATGTTGTTGCAAGAGAAAACGAGGAAGTGCTCAAAGAATCATGGGGACGCGGGGAAAGGTCGTGTCCCACTTGGAAAGGCTCCCTCTAGTTAAAAATGAGACAGTTTGAGAGCAAAATAAATAATGGTAGTAACAGATCAAATAAAATCTAAAAAACATGAGTCCATAGTACTACAAATAAATGCGTGAACAAATGGAAAGCTTGACAAAAATAGAGTATTCACATAATTTTAATGAACTACTGTTGAGAGTAGCTTTACAATGGCAGAATCCGGCAGGTACCACCTTCATCAAGAAAGCAGAGGAAACTCCATCAGCGACGGGACAAACTGAACTTGTGCTCCGTCTGATAGGATGTGGTGAGGAGTGCGGTACCACTTCTGTGGTGTTCCTGCCAAAGCTGCATAACCCGAATCTAACCACGGGGAAGTACCAAGGTCATTCACGCTCTCTGCATTCTATGGTCTGGCCCCAAATCCTCCTCACGCAGAAGCACATTGAAGGGTGTTTCCTTCCGTGGGGCCATGCTGTCTTGTTGTCGGGGCAACTGTTCAGGCTCAGCCCTTCGGTGCTTCCTGACCCCTCCCCCACTGGGGAAGGGGTGCAGCCTCTCACGCTGCTCTTGGGGTCCCCACTCCTCTCTGCCCAGCAATTGGCCAGGTGCCCCACTTTACATTAGCAAGTGAGTCATGTAGATGCCTGAAATGCCCTTGTGTTTGTCTTCTTTTCCTTCTGACATCACAAGGCCACCTGAGGACCCCATCGCCCTTCAGCCTGGGCTGGAGTGCCTGCCCAAGAAATGCATGAACACAAAAAGCAGGCGAGAAAAGGCACGAAGAGTTATTCCTGCAGTGCCGTTTGAACACTCAGAGACAACTGTTCCTAAAGCCAGAATTCCCCCCTGGACTTTTCAGTTATACAAACAAATAAACTCTTTTCTTCTTTCTCTCTCTCTCTCTCTCTCTCTGGTTTTTTTGGCTCAAGCCCATTGAATTTGGGCTTCTGTCACTCACAACAGAGTCTTAATTCCTCTCCCTTACGCATTTGAACTCCAACTGAATTATTCATCATACCTTAAACATTCAGTGTCTCTCTGCCCTTGTTTAAGTTCAATTTAACTAATACTTTCATGAGCATAGGACACATAAAAGGTAGAGAGTTCCAAGAATCAGTCCCAACACCTTGCTTATAGTAGATGTGATTTACTCAATTTTATTAATTCTTTCAAAGAACCAACTCTTAGTACTGATTTGGATTTCTCTCCTTTGTTATTTCATTCTTCCTTTTATCCCCTTGAGTTTGATTTGCTGTTCTTTGTCAGCTCCTTCAGATGGACAAGCCTTTATCCTTTTCTAATATATGCATTTGAAGGCTACAGATTTTCCTCTAAGAACCGCATTAGCTGCATCCCACAAGTTTCGCTATGTCATATCTTCATCATCATTCAGTTCACATGTTTTCTTATTTCCATTCTGATTTCTTCTTTGACCACTGTAATATTTAATTTCCAGGCAGCTGGAGATCTTCTAGTTCTCTTTTTTTTTGTTTTTAATTTATAGTTTTGTTTCTTTGTGATGGAAAAAACCTAGTCTAAATAGTTTCAATTTTTTTGAAAGGTGTTGAATCTTTTCTGTGGGCTATTATATATGATCAACGTTGATAAATGTTGCATGTTCACTTGAAAAATATGTGAAGTTTGAGTGTTCAGGTCAAATTTGTTAGGAAGACACCTTCAATTGATCCTAATGCTTCTTACATTATATATCAGAGACAACCTCAGAGTCCTTCTCAACACAGGACTCCACGCAGCCTCCATCAGCTGACAGGGGCCGGTGCAGGGTGTGTGGGCCAGCTGTCAGACTGCCTGCATTCAGATCCTAGCTCTGCCGACTTCCAGCTGTCAGTTGACCCATCTTCTTTGTCTGAAAAGCTTTTTCTTCCTCAGCTTCCTTGTCTGAAAAATGCTGTTAATAATAGCTGCCCTGCTACTTTTGAGGACTGAACAGGAATAACGCGCATAGCTCAGTGACTGTCACTTGGTAAGCTCGCGATAGTCAGAAATGTAGGTCTTCGCCTTGGGTTGAACCCCACCCCCTTGATGGACCCTCCATCACCCCGAGGAGTAGAGTGAAAAAATAAAAGGGAATCACTCTAGTCCAGCACTCCATTTCTAAAAGTGGGTGGAAGTCTGGGAAAACAATTCTACTCTTGTTAGTTAAAACTTCCGAAGAATAGCCTGGGAACTTTAACTTTTGAACTTCCCAGTCCTGTGTCAATGCCTAGACATACACCAAACCTCCAGACAACCCTCGAGCCCCTTGAAGGGTTAAGGAAAGAATGTTCACATATCCAGACCACCCAACCTCTATTGCCCAGACCACCGGTCACCTAGGGGATTGCCATTTTGGACTCTTCTAGAGGTAAAAACTAAGATGTAGGACTGATTCTTCTCAAGAATATACTTTTTACCATAAGAACACTTAGTTTTTATGTCTTCTTCAGAAGGCTCTGGGTATTGCCTAGTTGTGTTTCTGGTTTGCGAACCCTGAGACCCTTGAATAAATTTTTTTATTATTTCTTTTTAGCCGAAGCCTCCAGACTCTTTTTTAATTAATTTGCCAACATCTTCTAGCCTACATCTGATCATCTTTTAGGGTTCCGGTAAAATCAACCCCTCCTCTGGTAAGCAATTGCTGTTGAGCCTTCGCCTGCCCTTGTTGGTTTTGACTGCCTGACAACTGAACCCTTGCTCTTATTCCAGAGAAATTGCTTCCTTAGGAGTCACGTCAGAAGGCAGACTGTCCCCCAATTTAAAAGCAGAAATCTCCAGCCTGGGCTGGGTAGCTAAGCTGGTTAGAGTCCTGTCCTGATACAGCCAGGTTGCGGGTTCAGTCTCTGGTCAGGGCACATGTGAGCAACAAATGGATGCATAAATAAGTGCAACAACAAATTGATGCTGTTCTCTCTCTGTCTCTCTCCTTTTTCTCTCTCTCTAAAAGAAAAAATCAATTAATCAATCAATCAAAGCAAAAATCTGATTTTTCCCCCCCAGCCTCCTTTGCAGCCTGGACATGGTCATTGACTTTGGTTCAGCCAACCAAAGTTCCCACTCCAGACGGCGAATCTGAATCCGGAACTGAGAGCGCTGGAAGCAACCTCCCTCGTCTGGTGCCAGTGTGGGTCAGGACTGGCACTGCAGGCTGTGGGTAATTTTGGTGGCTTCTTGGCCCTGAGACCTCTAAGCCTGGTTCTCCCACCTCCCAACACCCTGGAATGAACCTAACACCCTTCTAACAAGTTCCTCTACTGCCTAAATCAGTCGGAATTGGTTTCTGTTGGAACCAAGACCCCTCCCGGTATGTCCGCCTCGCTCACCTCTCAGGCTCCACAGCACCAAGGGTCTCTCCCACTCCCTGCACCCAACAAGCACTGGACCTGACCAGAGTCAGGCCAGTTTACTCCTGTCATATCTCCCCAATACAAGCTCCAAGTTCTTGATTTAAAACACTCAACAAACTGAACTAAGAAGCAAAGTAGAGACAGACTCATAGATGGAGAGAAGGAGGACAGTTAAGGGTGGGGGAGGTGAGGGGTTGGAGGGACTGGGCAAAAAGGAAAAAGGAGCCCTGACTGGTGTAGCTCAGTGGACTGAGCATGGGCCTGCGAACCAAAGGATCGAGGTTTGATTCCCAGTCAGGGCACATGCCTGGGTTGCAGGCCATTTCCCAGCTGGGGACTCACGAGAGGCAACCATACATTGATATTTCCCTCCTTCCCTCCTTTCCTTCCCCTCTAAAGATAAATAAATAATAATTTTTTAAAATAGTGACTTTCTTTTTTTTTTGAAAGATTTTATTTATTTATTTATTTTTAGAGGGGAAGGAGAGAGGGAGAGAAACATCAATGCATGGTTGCCTTTTGTGCATCACCTACAAGGAACCGGCCTGCAACCCAGGCATGTGCCCTGACTGGGAATCGAACCGCGATTGTCTGGTTTGCAGGCCCGCGTTCAATCCACTGAGCTACGCCAGCCAGGGCAATAAATAATAATTTAAAAAAAAAAGGAAAAAGGACTTACGGACGTGGACAATAGTGGTGGTTGCTGGGGTGGGGGTGTGTAAGGGGACTGAATGGTAATAGNTTTTAGAGGGGAAGGAGAGAGGGAGAGAAACATCAATGTATGGTTGCCTTTTGTGCGTCCCCTGCTGGTAGTTAGCCTGCAAGGAACCGGCCTGCAACCCAGGGATGTGCCCTGACTGGGAATCGAACCGCGATCGTCTGGTTCGCAGGCCCGCGTTCAATCCACTGAGCTACGCCAGCCAGGGCAATAAATAATAATTTTTAAAAAAAGGAAAAAGGACTTACAGACGTGGACAATAGTGGTGGTTGCTGGGGTGGGGGTGTGTAAGGGGACTGAATGGTAATAGAAAAAAAACACTAAATACAAAAATAAAAAATAATAAAATGAAGAAAGAAAGAGCTGTGTCTAAGACAAAACAAACAAACAAACACTCTTGAGGCCAGAGGTGATTGTGAACTTGGAATTTTTCAGATTTTAGAAGATGGTGTGGTGCGTGTTCTGGGGCCCCACGCAGGGACACGACACTCCTACGTTCACACCATGAACGGTGTGAGGGCGTCATTTCAGACCAGGTTTTGCCATCAAATGAGTTTTGGTGGTAAACTTACAGAAACACACTGTGTTTTCAGAGCTTTGTGAATTTCAGAATGCAGCTAGGGGATTATAGATCAGTAGTAAAAGCCAATGGCCAATTTAGCAAACATTGGTGCACTTACTATGAGCCAGGAGCTGTGCTGAGTGTTACTCTTTACCTTCATGCCAGAGTTAGGTACGGTTTTTATGCCCATTTCACCACTTGGTAAACTGAGCCTGAAATGTGAACATAAGAGCCGAACTATCAGACACTGGGAAGGGATGTTATATTAATGGATGAGAAAATGGAGGCCCAGAGGGGTCACAAAGCAAGAAGGCAGCTGCGTAGGATTCTGGGCGCTCCTGCAGTCTTCCTTTGAAATCAGACAATCCAGTGCCCCGGGGGGCCAGCCCAGCCCAACCTCCCCTGACTTTGCTTCTCTGGCTTCACAGAGCCTCACCTCACCCTGGGCCTTCGCTGTCCCGAATCTGCATTACCAGGAGCAGGTAAGCAGGGGAAGGACATGCCGGCCATAGAGAAACAATTGCTAAGCAACCAAACGGCTTCTCAGGACCTTGCTCCCCCAGACAAACGTCTCCTCCTGCTCTGACTGGTTATAAACAGGCAGGTGCCCAGGCAGTCAGGTTTCCTGACTCCTGGCCTGAGCTGTCTCTACCCATCATGCCCCCACTGAGTGTGTCTGAGTCAGTGGTTCCCAGGCTTGGGGTTTCGCAAGCCCGCCCAGTGTCGAAAGACACAGGGATTGACAAAGAATTGCCACACACGGTTATTAGAAAACCCACAGCTCGCAGCAAACCAGCTCCATCTTCCCAGAAACTGAAAGCATTTTAACACCAACAAAGGGGCACACTTAATTTTATTAAACAGCCACGCCACTTGTTCTCTTTTTCCTGCTGGCAAAATTCAGCCCTAATTTTGTTTTAACCTTTGATCGCCAGCACGGCTCCCTCGGGGCCCCAGCAGTTGGCTGACCTCCGCTTTAGACTGGAAACTCCTCCAGGTAAGACGCCACGCAGGTGTCGCCTGCAGCCTCCGCCAACCCGTCTCTCCCTCACCCTAGAACACTTCAAGCTGCCTGTAATAAACCCTTGCTTTGGGCTAGGACCAAAGCCAAGTGCCTTCCATAACACCAGAGGCAATTGTGATTCTCAACCTCACTTCATAGCTGAGAGACCCACGACTCCAAGGTTAAGTACTGTGTCCAAGGTCATACGTCTGATTAAGAGAAAGAGCAACTGCATATATTTCATCTTGAATCTGTCTAGCTCCAAAACCCCACAGTGCCTTCCCAAGAAACATGGCCGGACAGGAGAACAAAGAGCATTGTACACTATGCACAGACTTGGCTCTGGGAAGAGGATCCTGGTAACGCGAAAGGGGTGGGGCAAGAGTGGGTTTGCAGTTGTTCACACGGAAAATAATACAAGAATTAACACATAACAATACAAGAATAAACTCTGTGTTTAGTGTACTCACGACCGTAATGGACTTGTACCCCACAAGCAGAACAGATGGTTGGGACAAGGATCTGGAAGGTTCTGAAGAGCTTGGATTCATACAGTGCTTGGGCCCGGGGAATGCATGGTGGGAACCGCTGCCACGTTGGCATCCCCCTGTCGAAAGAATCGTACAGAAGTATGTGAGCTTCGCCATGACTTACCATCTGCTAATCTTGTACCACGTTTACTTTCCCCCTGTATATGTCAGCTTGGGCTGATAGAAGTTTCTATGATGAAAGAAACGTTTATGCCAACTGTCTAATACCATAGCCACTGGCCACATGTGGTTACCGAGCACTTAAAATGTGGCTGGTGTAACTGAGTTTTAAGTGGACAGTATTTACTTTCATTAATTGGCAGTTAAGCATAAATAGCGACAGTGGCTAGGGGCTGCTGTACTGGACGGCAGAGCTCCATGGAAGGGTATGCTTCTGTTTTCCTGAACCATTTGACAACAAGGCGCCGGCATGGAGACCGACACTTCACCCCTAAATGCTTTAGTCTGTATTTCTGCAGAATGAGATGTTTTTCTACATAGCTAGAGTGCCTATCATAGCCCAGAATTTGTTATTACAAATATATTGAACTGTAGTTCACATGCCATATAGTTCGCCCATTTAAAATATGTAATTTGATATATATTTTTAAATTTTTTATTTATCTTTAGAGGGGGGGAAGGAAAGGCGAGAGGGAGAGAAATATCAATGTGTGGTCGCCTCTCGTGCGCCCCCTGCTGGGAACTACTGGGAACTGGCCTGCAACCCAGGCATGCGCCCAGACGGGGAATCGAACCGAAATCCTCTGGTTTGCAGGCCCGTGCTCAATCCACTGAGCTACACCAGCCAGGGATGAAATTTGATATTTTTATTGCACTCACAGTTCTGAAAGCATCATCACAATTTCAGAACGTTTTGTCACCCTAAAAAGAGACCCATGCTTATCAGTAGTCACTCCCCACTTCCCCTACCCCCCACCCAAGCCCTGCGTTCTGTCTCCATCGATTTGCCTATTCTGCACATGTCATATGAATGGAACCACACACAATATGTGTCCTTTGTGAATGGCTTCTTCCACTTAGCATAATGTTTTGTTTTTAAATATTTTATTTCTTTATTTTTAGAAAGAGGGGAAGGGAAGGAGAAAGAGTGGGAGAGAAACATCAATGTGTGGTTGTCTCTCATGTGTCCCCTATTGGGGACCTGGCCTGCAACCCAGGCATGTGCCCTGACTGGGAATCGAACCCATGACCCTTTGCTTCACAGGCCAGCACTCAGTCCACTGAGCTACACCAGCCAGGGCAGCATAATGTTTTTAAGGTCCATCCGTGCTGTAGCATACATCAGCATTTAACTTTTTAAAAAATTATTGAGGTGAAGTTCATGTAATAAAATTCACCATTTTAATCATTGTAGGGTGCACAATTCAGTGGCTTCCAGTAAGTTCACAACATTGAGCAACCACCACCACTATCCAGTTCTAGAACATTTTCACCACCCTGGAAGGGTTCCTCTGTCCCAATCCGGCAGTCACTCCCCTTCCAGCTCTAGGCAGCCCTTAACTTGCTTTCTGTTTCTGTAGATTTGCGGACCTGGGCATTTCATATAAGTGGAACCATGTAATATGCAGCTTTCCATGTCTGACTTCTTCCACCTTGTAGATGACGTTTTCAGGGTTCATCCGTGGTGTAGCATATACCAGCACTTGCTTCCTTTACAGCTGACTGGTGTTCCATTGCACGGGTGAACCACACGTGTTCATCCATTCATGAGTTGGTGGACATTTGGGTTGTTTTCACTCTTTGATTATTGTGAATAACAGTACTAGGAACATCGATGCACACATTTCTGTTGGAATACTTATTTTTTTAAACCCTCTGTATTTTTAAAGGATTTTATTTATTTTATTTTTTAGACAGAGGGGAAGGGAGGGAGCAAGGGGGAGAGAAACAACAGTACGTGGTTGCCTCTCGTGTGTCCCCTGCTGGGGACCTGGCCTGCAACCCAGGCATGTGCCCTGACTGGGAATGGAACCTGCAACCCTTTGGTTTATAGGCCATTGCTCAATCCACCGAGCCACACCAGCCAGGGCTGAATACTTATTTTCAATTCTGTTGGATATAAACCTAGGAGTGGAATTGCTGGGTCATGGGATCATTCTATTTAAGGTTTTTGAGGAACTGCCAAACTGTCTTCCCCAGCAGCCACGCCATTTTCTCCGTCCACAAGTCATATGTGCAGGGTCCAGGTTCTCCACCCCCCGACACTTGTCATTTTCTGTCTTTTTAATTATAGCCATCCCAGTGGATGTGAAGCAGTATGTCATTGCGGTTTTGATTAGCATTTCCCTAATGACTAATGATATCAAGCATCATTTCATGTGCTTATTGGCCAGTTATATATACATCTCTTTTTTGAGAAATGTCTATTTAAGTCTATTTTAAGTTGCCCACTTTAAAATTGGGCTGTCATTTCATCGTTGCATTGTAAGGGTTCTTTCTACATTCTGGATACTGGGCCATTATAATATATGTAACTTGCAAATATTTTCTCCCATTCTGTGGGGTGTCTTTTTACTTTCTTGATTGTCCTTTGATGAACATAAATGCTTAATGTTAATGAAGTCCAACTTACCTATTTTTTTCTTTTGTTGCTTGTGATTTTGGTGTCATCCCTAAGAATCTATTGCTAGGTCCAAAATTATAAAGATAGAGCTCTGTGTTTTCTTCTAGGAGTTTTAGTTTTAGCTCTCACATTTAGGCTTTTAATCCATTTTCAGTTAATTTTTATATATGGTATGAAGTAAGGGTTCATCCTTTTGCCTGTGGATATTGTTATCCCAGCAACATTTGTTGAAAGACTATACTTTCCCCATTGAATGGCATTGACATTCATAGAAAATCAACTGACTATAGATTTATGCATTTATTCTTGGATTTTCAACTCTATTCCTCTGATTTCTATATCTCTCCTTAGGCCAGAACCATACTGTCTCAAATACTGTAGCTGTGTAGTAAGTTTCAGTTTGTGTAGTGAGTCTTCCAATTTTCTTCAAGATTGTTTTGGTTATTTTGGATCCCTTCAGTTGTTTTTTTTTTTTTTTTTTTTTTTAAGACTTTTTTTTTAAACAATTTATTTTATTTATTTTTTTAAGATTTTATTTATTTATTTATCTTTAGAGGGGAAGGAGACGGAGAGAAACATCAATGTATGGTTGCCTTTCGTGGGTCCCCTGCTGGGAGTTGGCCTGCAGGGAACCAGCCTGCAACCCAGGGATGTGCCCTGACTGGGAATCGAACCGCGATCCTCTGGTTCGCAGACCCGCGCTCATTCCACTGAGCTATGCCAGCCAGGGCGGACCCCTTTAGTTTTAATACAAACTTCAGTATCATTTTACCCATTTCTGCCAAAACGGCACTTGGAATTTTGATAGTAATGCACTGAATCTGTAGATCATCTGGGGAATGTTGCCGTTTTATAAACATTAAGTCTTCCAACCCATGAACATGGACATAAATGTGGAATATCTTTTACTTACTTAGGGGATCTTTAATTTCTTTCAATAATGTTTTATAGTTTTCAGTGTACAAGCTTTAAACTTCCTTGGTAAATTCATTCCCAAGTATTTTAGTTTATTTGATGATAATGTAAATTATCATCAAGTTATTTTGAATTATTTTATTTATTTCAGTTTTGGATTGTTCATTGCTTATTGAAGAGAAATACAATATATTTTGGTATATTTGTTACAGAACAGAGCTGGGGTGGGTGAATGATACACTATTACCAAATGGACCCCCCTTCTCCCGGGGTCCCCCTGTTTTAGGTTCCTCTTGCCTACCACTAGAGAATTATAGCTCTCAATGTTAGAGATTAGTGAAAAGGAAAGGAACTATTTATTCAAAAGTTATACAAACAGCCCTGGCTGGTGTAGCTCAGTGGATTGAGCGCGGGCCTGCGAACCACACGATCGCGGTTCGATTCCCAGTCAGGGCACATGCCTGGGGTGCGGGCCAGTTCCCGGCAGGGGACTCACGAGAGGCGACCACACATTGATGTTTCTCTCCTTCTCTCCTTCCCTTCTCTCTAAAGATAAATAAATAAAATCTTTTTAAAAAAGTTATACAAACTTAAAACTAATGACTTAATGTCTTCATCGAGATCCCAAAGTCCCTTAGAATACCCACAAATGCACACAGTCCTTCCTTCTCCTCTTTGCCCAGTCTGGGATGCTGTATCTCAGGAAAAGAAATAGAAGTCCATGGCTTGGGTGGCCCCTGGTTCTTCTCAGTAACCCGTGTTCAGCTGGCAGGCCTCCCTCAGTTCCCAGCACCATCAGCTGTGTCACCACTGCGATCTCCAGTTAATCCAAAAACATGTGGCACCTTCTCACGGCCCACCAACAAGAGTCCTTTCACCCCTTTTCTTCCAGGCAAAGTCTCTTCTGCTGCCTAAGCCACATAGCAAAAGGGAGCACTCCAAAGCTGCGTGGTCCAAACTTTTGCCAAAGCCGAGTGGTCCCAATTATCCAGCATGGCTACTGCGCCTGGGTTTAAATCCCAGCACCAATCTTCCTCTGCAGCCCCATTTCCGACTCCTCGCACAGTCAGTGACACCTGCCAGATTCATGTATTCTTCCAGCTTTACTGGGCTGCCATAGTACGTCTGGGCAGGCATGGCTCCATGGCGTGGAGCCAATCATGTCTAAACTCTCACATATGTGCTGTAACCAGGGGGTGTTGCCTCCCAGTTAAATCTTGGGTTCAAGTCACTCCCATCCCCCTGGCTCAAAGCATGGCCACAGCTATTTAACATATCTATGAAACCCATTAAAAGTTATAGATATGTTAAATGACCATGCCTGAGGTTATTTGCAAAACTATTTGCTGTACAAAATGACTCTCAATGACCCTGCTCCGTGTGTCCCATCCCCCAGTTCCGACCTGAGCGGGTGAGGACATCCCATATTTTTAATATTTCCTGGAAACCCTGAGTTCTGGAGCCAATTACCAATTCTTCTTTAAGGGGCCCCCTGGCTGCACCCTATTACATCACCCTATTGATTTTATGTCGTTCAATCTTGTCGACCTTACTAGTTCTAATAGTTTTTCAGTGGATTCCTTAGAAATTGTTATACACAAGATTATGTTGTTTGAGACTAGAGATAGTTTTATTTCTTCCTTTTCAATATGGATACCTTTTCTTTTTTTTTTTTTCTTGTCAGTTGCTATAACTAGAGCCTTCAGGGAAATGTTGAAGTGGTGAGATAAGACATCTTTATCTTCTTCCTGATCTTAGGGGGAAAAACATCATCAGTATTATTACAGAACAGATTGGGGGGGTGAATGATATACTATTACCAAAAGGACCTCTCCTTTTCTCCCCCCCCCTCACCTACTAGGTTCACCTTGTCTGCTGCCAGGGAGAGACGTCTCTCAGTGCCAGAGATTGTTGAAAAGGAAAGAAATTATTTATTTAAAAGTTATACAGACTTTAGAGTAATGACTTAATGTCTTCATTAAAATACTAAAGTCCTTTAGGATACCCACAGATGCACACAGTCCTTCCTTCTCTGTCTGCTCAGTCTGGGGTGCCGTATCTCAGGAACAGAAGTACAAGTCCGTGATTCAGGCTCCTGGCACCATCAGCTGTGTCTACACCATGATCTCCAGTTAATCCAAAACCACATGGCACCTTCTCATGGCTGACCAGCAAGAGTCCTTTCACCCCTTTTCTTCCAGGCAAAGTCTCTCCTGCTGCCTATGCCACGTGGCAAAAAGGAGCACCCCAAAGCTGAGTGGTCCCAACTTGGCATAGCTGCCATGTCTGGGTTTAAATCCCAGCACCAATCTTCCTCTGCAGCCCCATTTCTGACTCTTCCCATAATCAACTACACCTGCCAGCATTCCCGTATTCTTCCAGCTTTACTGGGCTGCCATAGTAAGTCTGGGCTGGCATAGTCCCAGGGCGTGGAGCCAATCATCTCCAAGCTCTCACGCAGGTGCTGTAACCAGGGGGCGTTGCCTCCCAGTTAAATCTTGGGTTCAAGTCACTCCCATCCCCCTGGCTCAAAGCATGGCCACAGCTATTTAACATATCTATGAAACTGGTTAAAGGTTATAGATATGTTAAATGACCGTGCCAGCGGTTAGCTGCAAAGCTGTTGCTGTATAAAACAACTCTTAATGGCCCTGCTCCATGTGTCCCATCCCCCAGTTCAGACTTGTGGGGGTGAGGACATCCCATATTTTTAATATTTCCTGGACACCCTGAGTTCTGGACCCCATTCCAAATCCTCATTTGGGCCCCCCACTTGGATGCACCCTGTTACAGTATGATGTTAACTGTAGGTTTCTTATACATGCCTTTTGTCAGCTTGAGAAAAATTCACTTATTTTCCTAGTTTGTTACGCGTTTTTATCATGAAAGGATGTTGGGTCTTTAAAATTTTTTTTCATCAGTTGAGATGATCATTTGGTCTCGTTCCTTCATTGTATTAATATGGTGTGTTACACAGATAGAATTTCGTATCAGCTCTGCATTCCTTGTATAAGTCTCAGTTGGTCATGGTATATCCGGTTTGTGTTTGGTTTCCTAGTATTTGCTAGGATTTTCGTATATATGTTCATCAGGTATATTGGTCTGTATTTTTTAAAAATAATGTCTTTGGTTTTGGCCTCATAGAATGAATTGGAAACTCTTCCCACTTCTGTTTTATGAGAGAGTTTTGGAAGGCTTGGTGTTAATTCTTCCTTAAACAGTTGATATAATTTACCAGTAAAGCCATCTAGTCCTAGGATTTTCTTTGTTGGAACTATTTTGATTACCGATTCAGTCTCTTTACTAGTCATATGTCTATTCAAATTTTCTTTCAATTTTTGATTCAGTTTCAGCACTTTGTGTCTTTCTAGGAATTAGTCCATTTTATCTACGTTATCTAATGTGTTGGCATACAATTGTTCACACTATTCTCCTATAACCCTTTTCATTTCTGTAGGGGTGGTAGCAATGTCCCCGTGTCCATTTCTGATGTTAGTCATTTGAGTCTTCTCTCGTTTTCTCTTGACCAGTCTAACTAAAGTTATCAGCCTTTTGACAAAAACAAGCAACCCCCCCCTAAAAAACCTTTTACTTTCATTCATTCTCTCACATTCTTGCATTCTCTATCTCACTTATCTTCACTCTAAACTTTATTATTTCCTTCCTTGTGCTAGTTTTGGGATTAGTTTGCTCCTCCATTTCTAGTTCTTTAAGGGGGCAGGCTAGATTACTGACTTAAGACCTTCCATATATATATTTTAAAGATTTTATTTATTTATTGTTAGAGAGAGAGAGGAAGGGACAGAAAAAGAGAGGAAGAAAAACATCAGTGTGTGGTTGCCTCTCACATCCCCCCAACTGGGGACCTGGCCTGAAACCCAGGCGTGTGCCCTGACTGGGAATCGAACCAGTGACCCTTTGGTTCGCAGGCCGGTGCTCAGTCCACTGAGCCACACCAGCCAGGGCAGATCTTTCATATTTTTAATGCAAGGATTTACAGCTATCAATTTCCCTCTGAGCTCTGCTTTCACTGCATCTCTTCATTTCATTTCATTTCATTTCATTTCATTTCCAGGTTGTGATTTTACTTGTCTTTGAAAATTATTGCTGTCCTTTCTATATTTCTTAAAACCACATTTTATTCATCCGTTCATCAGCTGATAGACATTTGTGCTGTTTCCACTTTGAGACTATCCTGAAAATGTTGTTCTGAACATTTATGTACAACTTTTTGTGTGGTTATATGTTGTCAGATCTCTTGGGTACACACCTAGGAGTGAACTGCTGGGTCACATGGTAACTTTATGATTGACCTTTGACACTCCAGAATTTAACACTGACATAATGATATTACCTGACACAGATACATTCATATTACCCCCCTTGTACCAATAGTGCTCCTCATAGCAGTTTTGACATGGAGCTAAAATTTATATAAGATGAAATTCCCAGGTCTCAGGCGTATGGGCCAATGAATTACAAAACATGTCTACATCTGGGCTGCCCCCACCACTGTCCCTGAAAATTTCTCGTTCCAGCTGCTCCCCACCTGCTTCTGCATCGACTATTATTTTGGTAATGAAAGCTCTGGAGGTGGCCATGAAGGACTAATATTAATTCCAACTTAAGAATTTGCAGAACACACTTCCCTCACTTTTTTAACTCGGAGGCAGACGGGGCAGGAGGGGAGACGGTGAACGTCGCTCTGAGCAAGCCCCAGGTCTTCCCCTGACGCTGCCGCTTTTTCGCTGTGCACTGCGGGCAGGTTAGTCCTGTCTCCGAGTCCCAGTTTCCTCAAACGTAAAATGAGTCCTTCGTGAACACCAGTTAGAACAATGTAGCTGAAGCACTTGGCATCCTGTGGGCACCAACCAAACATTTGTTCCCTCCCCATTTCTCCTCTCTCTCCCTTATTTGATTCTCATGGAATTATTATTCACCCAACAGATGCTTGTTGAATAGCAACCATGTGTCACGTGCTAAGCCCTGAGAAAACATTGTGAATTAAAATAGCCACTGTCCCTGCCTGCCTGAAGGTTAAGGTCCAGAGGGGAAGATGGGAGATGGGTACTAATTGAATAACCATAGTAGATTAAGGTTAGGAAGGCACAGCCAGCGCTCTGAGAGGGTATAATGAAGGCTCTTTTTCTGGGCCGCCGATCCAGGAGGACAACTGAGAGGAGGTGACCCTTTAGCTGAAAACCAAGTAAACAGAACAGAATGAGGCAAGTCGTGGAGGGAATAGAAGAGGGCTTTCCAGGCAGAAGAGATAGCACGTGCAAATGCCCTGTGGTAGAAGAGAGCATAGTACATTCAAGGACTGAAAGGAAGGCCCAGGGAGCTACACAGCAAGGGGTCAGATGTGGCTGGAAATGGTGAGAACTAGGCCTCACACGGCCCCTTCAGCCACGGTTAGAAGTCAGGTCTTTAGCACAAGAACAGGGCGGAGCCACGGCTGGCTCTTCAGCAGGGGTGGGGACCGCAACGTGACCTGGCTAGACGTGCCTTAGAAGTGAGAGCAGCGGCACAGGCCCCGCAGTCACCCTGGGAGCTGAGTTATGTGGGGCAGGATGGTGGTGGTGGCGGCGCACTTTCAGACTTTCGCAATTCAGGACTTGCAGGTGGTCTGGACATGGGGAGAGGGACAGGGGGGACACTGCAGTTTGTGAGCCGAGGGTAAGAGCAATGCTGGGGAGACAGAGGCTCCCAGAGGGCACCAGGGCTGAGGGGAGGGGAGGGGAGGGGTTGGGTAGTGCTACCTCCGTTTTGAGTTGCAGAAGCCGGTTCTGGTTCTGGCCAGATGGATGAGGTGGGGAGGTCTGCTGCTCCTGAGGAAGCTTCCAGCTGGTGTGTGTGCGTGGTGCGGAGTGGGGCTGCAGCTGGTGTGTGTGTGTGGTGCGGAGTGGGGCTGGTGGTTACACACGCTCCATTGCTTAAGAGCTGGGAGCGCCCACGTGTGGGCGTTCTGGAGGCAACTTTGCACCTCGTAGCACCTCGTATGGAAAACAGCAAGAATGAAGCCAAGACACTGTTTCCTGAGAGTGCAGAAACACCCTGGGTGGCAGCCGTCCTGCTCATGGTATGCGGTCCTGGCACACAGTAGGTGCTCAGTAGCCGGTGACCCTCTGCTGAGGCTTGCCCAGCACCTGCAGGCTGGGGGCCACGGGGGTTAGACTTTATCTGCTTCCTCTCCCCCACCTCATGGTGACCTCAGATCCAGGCCAAATTAAGAATAGCGGTCTCTTTCTGAGACTAAAAGGAAAGGGAAGGTGAACTTTTTTGAGTACCTAGTATGTGCCAGGGACTGTGTTAGGCCTTTATACCTCTTGTGAGGATTGAATACTTGATAGACTTGAAGTGTAAATGAATTCCCACTTGAGATTCAGAGAGGGGAGTACTTTTGCTTAAGGGCACAGAGCCAGCAAGTAGCAGGGGCAAGGTTCCAATGTGGCTGTCTGACCCCTCAGCAGGAGCCTGTCCCACCTCAGGTAAGACAGGAACTAGGTACCAGAACAAAGAGGTCACGGTAGGTTCCGAAGCCCCCAGGTGTTAGGAATTTGAAAAAAGTGAAAGCGAGGCTGATATAATTGCCAAGGTTGAATTTTGATTTCCAAAGCACCTTCCCTTTTGGGGTGGGAGGATACAATTCTCCAGCTGGGAAAATAATTGCCTCCCATACGAACACTTGGCAATTGGCTGCAAAAGGTAATTAGCACTAAATGCTGAAAACGGGGAGGAAGCAAACCTTGGCTGAGGGCCCCAGGGACGTGGCAACAAATTACTGTTGTTTTAGAATTACAAACGCCAACAGGCCAGTTCACGGATTGTATTGGGTTGTCTTCTCCCAAAGAGCTCTGCCTCTCCCCTGCTCTCTAGAGCCCTCTGGGTCAGACTGGCGGGGGTCTAGTAGGGCACCTTCGCCTGGTCCCACCTGCTTGTGAGACCCCAGGACCCGGTAAGCATTTCAGGACAGTGGAGCGTGGCCCCCATTCCTATTCACAGGTTCCTTCCAGGCCCCCCAATAAATTAGCGGTCTGTGGGAGGAACTGGCCTCTCTATGCGTCTCTCTCAGCCCTGGGGGGCTTCTGTGGTGCCCAGGGCACCTGACAGGAAGGAAGTAGTTACTGAGCACTTTATCTATGTGAGACATTCTGCTGGGTGTTTGTGGGTAACGAGGGACATCGACCCATCTCTCTCCCTGGGGGAGCACACAGCGTCACAGAACCCAGCGGACGAAGCTATCCGGTGCGGCACCAGTTGTGGTCCTAACCTCAAATTACATATCCAGAAAGCTTCCCTTTTAAAATTTTATTTCAGTCAATCTGGGCCAACATATCTTTGACACCTCCCCACCACTCGCTGAAGCCTTTGGCAAGCAATGGATTCAAGTTAGAATTCATTTACAGTCATGGTTACCTTCTATTTACAGCAAATGAGATTGGTTTTCCTATTACAATAGTGATTTAATCCTAAAATAAATCTATTGGAGTTTTAAAAAAAGAAAATGCGCACCCGCTTGAGGACGCGTATCAACAAGTAAAGGCACGAGGACTTCCGCCAGGATGGTGGCAGAGGTGGAAACACTGTGCCTTCTCCCACAACCAAGTTTGAACACCACAAAGGTTTGGAGAACTAGGACACACCCAAAGACCAGAAAACGGAATTATACGGAAGTCCGACAACTACAAACCGTTCAACGGGACGGTAAGAGAGGCGGAGCCAGCAGCAGAGCTGGGTCGGGCAGGACAGGTCCCCTGACCTAGGGGCGCAGGCAGCCCGGAACCGGTCGGGGTGTGGGGCAGACTGACCGAGGTCGCACATTCACGCATAGTGAGACAGATCACGCAGGCCCCAGGGGGCGAACCCAGTGGTGGAGGGCTGAGGGCGGTGCGACACTCGTGTGCAGTGGAACGAAACGCGTGGGCCTGGTGACGGTGGTGGCTGCGGCGCCGGGGTCGCGGCGGCAGGTGGCAAAGGGAAGCCATTGTCCCTCTTTGACCCCGCCCCCACATACAACGTCACAACCCAGCAACTTAGTTGCCCTGTTCTAGTGAACACTTTAGGGCTCTGATCCTGCTTCGGAGCAGGCACGAACAGCCCAAAAGATGGTGCAAGAAGAACTCAAAGTCCCAGAGCCAATAACTCTAAGTGACTGAGAAATTGCCAGCCTCTCAGAAGCATAATTCAAGACACTATTTATCAGGATGCTCACAGAACTGGTAGATTATAGTCACAAATTAGAGGAACAAAGTCACAAATTAGAGGAACATATGAAGGCTAAACTAATTGAAATGAAGGGAGATGCACAGGAAACCAATAGTGATGGAAAGGAAACTGGGACTCAAATCAATGGAATGGACCAGAAGGAAGAACAAAACATCCCACCAGAAAGGAATGAAGAAATGAGAATTCAAAAAAATGAGGAGAGGCTTAGGAACCTCCAGGACATCTTTAAACGTTCCAACATCCGGATTATAGGGGTACCAGAAGGGGGAAAGAAACAGCCACGAGTGGAAAACTTATTTGAACAAATAATAAAGGAGAACTTCCCCAGTCTGGCAAAGGAAATAGACTTCCAGGAAATCCAGGAAGCTCAGAGAGTGCCAAAGAAGTTGGACCCAAGAAGGAACACACCAAGGCACATCATAATTACATTAGCCAAGACCAAAATGAAGGAGAGAATCCTAGAAGCAGCAAGGGATAAGGGGACAGTCACCTACAAAGGAGTACCCATCAGACTGTCAGCGGATTTCTCAAAAGAGACCTTACAGGCAAGAAGGGGCTGGAAAGAAGTATTCCAAGTCATGAAATCCAAAGACCTACAGCCAAGATTGCTTTATCCAGCAAAACTTTCATTTAGAATGGAAGGACAGATAAAGTGCTTCTCAGATAAGGTCAAGTTCAAGGAGTTCATCATCACCAAGCCCTTATTATATGAAATGCTAAAGGGACTTATATAAGAAAAAGAAGATGAAAAATATGAACAGTGAAAGGACAGCAAACACACAGTTATTAACAACCACACCTAAAACAAAAGCAAACCAAGAGGACAGCTAGATCAGGAGTGGAACCATAGAAATGAAGAACACATGGAGGGTTAGAAACAGGGGGGTGGGAGGGGGGGAGGATGGCTGGGCCCTGCCCGGAGACTGTCGCTAAGCATAGGTGCAGAATGTTAACGTGTCACCTGTCAGTCTGACATCAGTCTTTTAGCCTAGAACCTGACCCATCACTCAGCACCAGCTGGGTTCTCAGCAAGCAATTATGAGAGTTTTCACCACACAAACCCTCTCTGTTGCAGATGGGAGGACATCATGAAACACAAGTGGATAACAGCCCAAGGATAAGGAACATCATCGCACACAACAGCTGTGAGAGACCTCATTCCCAGTCCATCAGAACAGCGCTCGGCCCAAGGCCACGCCTTGCCCTGCTCCGTCATCTGATAAATAAGGAAATAAAATTTCACTGTTGTTGTAGCCTCCTGCAAAGGATCGACTAGTGTGTGTATAATTTAACAATGTAATTTAATGTAATTTGTTGATGAGTTGCTGGAGGAGAGAGGAGGGTGGAGCCAGGTCTTGGCTGGACTTTTTTTTTAATATGGAACGCTTCAGGAATTTGGGTGCCATCCTTGCGCGGGGCCATGCTTATCGTCTCTGTATGGTTCCAATTGTAGCGTATGTGCTGCTGAAGTGAGCACTTGGTTGAGCCTTTTAGGCATGGTGGGGAGACGGTGGCGGAAAGAGAGTTTGGAGGGCAGCATCCGTGGCAGATTCTGACCCACCTCCCTCCCAGTGAATGGTTGCCTGGTCTACGAACAGCTTGTGTATCTAAATAAGTGCAGAAGCCCGGAGATTGGTACTTTGGAGAAAATGTTTTCCCGAGAGTCCTACTCCAGCTCTGCTCTGACATACCAAGACCAGCCCGGGCCTGGAGAAATCCCTGCTCCACCCAAACTGCCCCGTCCTCACTGCCCTCAGGGAAGCGGTGCCCACGTTCTGGGGTTGGTGGCCAAGTAATTGTTTCTACAGGACATTTCGGGCAAGTTGCTTTGTTTCTTCCCCCTGCAGGAGGTCAGGTGATATTAGGACAAGGAGGGTATTGTGGTGTCAACCAGCTTTAAAAGTGACCTTAAATGGATGAGATTCTGCTGCAAGCTCTAGGCGCACATGAGGTTCATCCTCTCTGTGGAGGGTGTGAAGAGATCAGGAAACACAGGTGGATAATAGCTCAAGAATAAGGAACATCATCACACATGGGCACACACATGGGCACTTAAAGCCCACGGATATTCATGGACATCCGTGGGCTTTAAGTAGGAGAATACGGGAGTGGGTTGGTTGTGCTTTTTTTCCCTGAAGAAATAAGAAAGTTGGATTATTCGCTGCTCATTTTAGGGAGAAATAAGGAAGTAAATCTTCATGGGTAGGGTATTTTGGCTAACACAAAACAAAAACTTGGGTGGGGAGAGATTGTGAGGCTGTGACTAGAAATTCCAGGTATCTCCTTGGGTTCAGGGAAGTTAAACTCTGCCAGGACCCCCTGGTGCTAGAAGTGGGAATTGGGACAAAGAAGACTGGAGCTAGCCCTGGCTGGTGTAGCTTAGTGGATTGAGAGCGGGCCTGCGAACCAGACGATCGCGGTTCGATTCCCAGTCAGGGCACATGCCTGGGTTGCAGGGGCCATTTCTCAGCAGGGGCCAGTTCCCAGCAGGGGATGCATGAGAAGCAACCATACATTGATGTTTCTCTTCCTCTCTCCTTCCCTTCCCCTCTAATGATAAATAAATAAAATATTTTCTTTAAAAAAGAAGACTGGAGCTGCTTGCTCCAGGAAGGACCACAGGTCGCTCTCACTTCATTTTCTCAGTCTTCTCCTCTCTCAGCTGCCATGCTCAGCTTCCTCGGGCTCCACCTGGCTCACATGACTTTCACACCCAGGAGAATCTGACCTTTCATCTCTCTTGGTCAAAACTGCCCTCCCCTCAGAGCTTCTGAGTTCAGTACCCTGATGGTGGAGTCCAGGCACTGGCTGGACCTGGTCCAGTGAGCTGTGTCCAGATGAGTGGAGGTGTGAAGGGGTGTGCTGGGATGGCTATGCAGACCTACATGTGTAAGAGCAGCAGGCCCCCCAAGTGTGGTAAAGCTGGCTGTGCCCTCTCAGTTTGAGAACCGAGAGTAAAAGTGGTTTATGACAGAAGAAAGTGGGATAATGGCATCTCATCATTGGGCCTTTCAGACCCATTCACAGGCCAGGCCCTTCTTTAGGAGCTGCCATGTTGGCACTGCATGACCCTACCCCCATTCATAGTTGATTGGACAAATAGTGGACACGTGACCCAGCTGGACCAATCCAATTGACTCTCCTGGGACCCGGAACCACAATGCGTTAATGCACTTGCTAGGAAATTCTGGGGAGCCAGATCCTGTTGCAAAGACTGGGAAGAGGAGAAATTGGGTCTGCAGAGAGAAGAGAATGAAACAAGTGCAGAGAGTGGCAACTCAGAAATAGGAGATGGTGTGGATTTGTCAATGATCGAATCCCTGCTTCCAGTGTCTCTGGAGCCTGGCTACCTCCCTGCCTTTAGCTGTCATGGGCAAATTTCTTTTTTTAAAAAAATTTTTTATTTAACTCTTGTTCAAGTACAGTTTTACTTCTTGTATTCCCAGCCCTGCCCCCCCCACAGTGCTCCCCACCTCCCTCCCATCTCCGCCCCCCACCCTAGTTATTGTCCATGTGTCCTTTATACTTGTTCATGTGAGTCCTTCCCCTTTTCCCCTGTGATTCTCTCCCTTCTCCCCTCTGGACCCTGTCAGCCTGTTCTGTATTACAGTGTCTTTGGTTACATTTTGCTTGCTTGTTTGTTTTGTTGTTTAGAATCCTGTTAAAGGTGATATCATATGGTATTTGTCTTTCACCATCTGGCTTATTTCGCTCAGCATAATGCTTTCCAGTTCCATCCATGATGTTGCAAAGGGTAGGAGCTCCTTCTTCCTTTCTGCAGCATAGAATTCCATTGTGTAAATGTACCATAGTTTTTTGATCTAGTCATTGACCGATGGGCATCTAGGTTGCTTCCAACTCTTGGCTATCGTAAATTGTGCTGCTATGAACATTGGGGTTCATAGGTTCTTTTGGATTGGTGCTTCAGGTTTCTTAGGATATACTCCTAATAGTGGAATTGCTGGGTCAAAATGCACGTCCATTTTTAGTTTTCTGAGAAAAATTCCATACTGTTTTCCATAGTGGTTGTACCAGTCTGCAACCCCACCAACAGTGAACTAGGGTTCCCTTTTCCCCACAACCTCCCCCGCACCTGTTGTTTGTTTCTTTGTTTATGATAGCCATTCTGACTGGTGTTAAGTGGTATCTCATTGTGGTTTTGATTTGCATCTCTCTGATAGCTAGTGATATCGAGCATCTTTTCATGTGTCTCTGGATCCTCTGTATGTCCTCCTTGGCGAAGTGTCTGTTCAAGTACTTTGCCCATTTTTTAATTGGGTTGCTCGTCTTCTTTGAGTGGAGTCGCATGAGTTCTTTGTATATTTTGGAGATTAAACCTTTGTCTGAGGTGTCATTGGCGAATATGTTTTCCCAAACTGTTGCTTCTCTTTTTATCTTGATACTGTTTTCCTTAGCCACGCAGAAGCTTTTACGTTTGATGAGATCCCATTTGTTTATTCTTTCCTTTATGTCCCTTGCTCTGGGGGACGTATCAGTAAAAATATTGCTGCGTGGAATATCTGAGATTTTCCTGCCAATGCTCTCCTCTAGGGCTTTAAAGGTTTCACGGCTTATATTTAAGTCTTTTATCCACCTTGAATTTATTTTGGTGTATGGTGTAAGTTGGTGCCCGAGTTTCATTTTTTTGCATGTAGTTGTCCAGTTCTACCAACACCATTTGTTGAAGAGGCTAGCTTTACTCCATTTTATGTTACTGCCCCCTTTGTCGAATATTAATTGACTGTAGAGATTTGGGTTTATTTCTGGGCTCTCTGTTCTATTCCATTGGTCTATGTGCCTGTTTTTGTGCCAGTACCAGGCTGTTTTGATTACAGTGGCCTTGTAATACAGTTTGATATCAGGTATTGTAATCTCTCCTACTTTGTTCTTCTTTCTCAAAATGGGCAAATTTCTTTTAATACATTTCTGTTTTTGGTTAGTCCACTGAAGGTGTTTTCTATTGCCTGCAACTAGAATTCTCATCAATACAGATATCTAATAAAATAATAATAGCAATAGCTGGTATTTATTGAATGTTTATTCTGTGCCATGCATTCTTCCAAAGGGTTTATGTGGATGATGTTATTGGAACCTTTCAACAACTCTGTGTGGTAGGTACGATCCTTTCCATTCCACAGTGAAGAAACTGAGGTGCAGATGCGCTCACCTGCTCAAGGTCACACAGCTTAGTGGGGCCAGATTCGAACCAAGGCAGTCTGACTTCAGAGTCTGGGCCACTGTCCATTGCTAGTGTTTTTGATTGTGACTCAGGCTGGGAGGAAGCCTGAGTCCACCTATCACGTGCTCCCTCCAATCCTGCACCCACATAGAAAACGGGAGGAGCTGGCAGCTGAGGTCAAGTGTTCGCCCTCTACCTGCCCTGCCCTGAGCACTACCCCTATCTCCAGAGGTGGTGGGAGAGGCTGGAGTCCCCAGGTTTCCATGACACTGCACTTCGGGGTGGTAAACATTAAACCCATTGGCCTTCCTTTCTTTGAGTGCCCAGAGACCTCTGGAACTCCCTAGGGGGAAACTGGAAAGGGACTGGACTGGACTGGAGGTGCGGCACATGGCCGCCCTCACCTTCCAGAAATGCTTGCTGGACACTTTGTGAATGAGCGGCAGCACTGCACCCTCCCTGTCTGGGTGGAGACCCCGCGACACTGTGGTTTGGGGCCTGGGCTGCGAGCCTCGCCTCGCCCTGGCTGCCTGCTCCTGACTTGGTCTCCAAGCCTCTGTTTCATTACCTGTAGAATGGGGATCATAATAACCCTGACCCAGAGGAGAAAATGAGACGATGCAGTCAGAGGACTTAAATATCAGGACCAGACTGGGAAAGATGCTCCTGTGTTGAGACTAGCCAGGGGCCCTCACTAGGTATCCTGCGACTCCATTCTCTGAGAGTTTTTGTCTTGTTCTGAAACACAAAAAGGTAAATACCAAGGTGTTCAGTGGGATATCTCTATGTGATGAGATTTCAGGGTGTTTTAATTTAATTTTTCTTTTTGCAGTGAAACTTTCCAGAGTGAGCATAGATGATTTATAGATTTTAAAACATTGTGCTATATGCCTATAAAATATTTTTATTACTACTTACCTCAAATGCTTTGGTAAGGATAAAGCTAAATGCGAGAGGGTAGGTACTTGCCCAAATCTTCAAGCTGCTGAGTGGGGAATATTCGTGAGCTGCCTCCCCAGCACCCACTCCCTCTTCACCTTTCAGAGTGGACTGGGTGAACGGGACCCCACCCTGCCTCCTGCATCCGGGAGCCTCGACTGGTTTTCTCAGTCATTGTGGTGACCGAACTAGGGAGCCCCTGAGGGAGGTTTGGTCTGTGACACTCCATTCCAATATTTGTGTTTGTTTGGAAGTGGATTTCCACATCTCTGATATATTATAGGTGACTTCCATGTCGCCTCGGAACCTCCACCTGGGTGAGTTTGGGGCCAAGAAGGAGGAAGAGGAGCTGAGAGCTGGAAAGAGAGAGACTGTCCTAATTACATCACTGAAGCCATTGGGAGAAGCTTCACCAGGAAGGTGACTTTTCATTTGATGGACCACTTAGATTTCCTCTATTTTCAAAAATAGGCTAGTAAGTTGGATTTTCTATTACTTACAAGTTGCAAGCTGATACAGAAACTGAGTCCAGAAGTGGGAGATTGCAGGTAATAGATTCTCCAATGCAGGTGGGGCTGGGAGGAAGGTGGAGCAGGGGCGGACTCCAGCCCCAGGCTGGAAGCTGATGAAGGAGTTGGATACACTGCAGTCTGTTGGATCTTGGAATTCAAACCCGGTGCCTGCAAGGCTGCTTTTTAGAAGCCCTGTGGGAAATTTCTGGGATTTCTGACCATTTCTTTTAGTCATTTAAATTTCTACAAGAAAGAGATGTGATTCCTTGGAAATGGGCCTGTTCCGAGAGGAAAGACTGGGAGCTTTGCTAAGAAAGGCCCTTTTTACTCGAGACCTGCAATCCAAGTTGATGGGGAGTCCAGGATTGCAGCCCAAAGGCTGAATTCTCTACACCGAGCTCTACACAGTGGAAGCGGAGGCCAGGAGGTGGAAGACGCAGCAGGGCACAAAACTGAAGATTCCTCAGGCCTCTTCCGAGCACATCCCCCTAGGGCTTTCTTTATCTGACAAGGAGACTCAACTCCTATTCTCACGCTTCTGCTAGGATGCAGACAGTAAACAGGGCAATTAGCGATATCTCTCCACCCCTGCTGTGGCTTTGACATGCCAAGGTCAAGGCCATCCATTAAACTGAGGGCAGGGGGATGCATGGAGCCCAACGCTGGTCGAGATAGGTATCCCCAGGTTGTGTTCTGAACACAAAGGTATGGCATGGTCTCCATGTATTTGACTGGAAGCAAATAGATTAGACAATTCCTAAGCCTTAAAGAATATTGCTAAAGTAATCCCCAGTCTCTCCAATATCAGCCTGCCATTGTACAAACCTTAAAGCATCCTGGGGTCAAAGAATTTGAATCTAACAGGAAGTGGGATGCTAGAGTGGCATAGCCCCCAGGCAGAGCATCTCCAAGGCCCATCTCAGATGTACCCATCGGAGACAGGGAGATGGATGAACAGGCTGATGCACAGGCAGGAGGAACCTTCAGGAAGACTTTACCAGAGATGAGGAAAGCCCTGCATGTGTGTGTGTATCTTCTCTCTGCCTTCTGGGTACAGCCAAGCTCTTTTCCTACCTACTAGGGATGGCTCCTTCCCTGCTTCCATCCAGACGGACCTGCCTGAATCTGCTTTGGCTGCTGAATCCAGCCCCCAGCAGCAGGCCTTGACCCTTCCTCTTGGCCAGCAGCCCTCTCTAGGGCTGAGAATGGGAAGCAACATGCTCCCTGTTGGAGCTTGGAGCCTGCTCACAAGTCCCTTTAGAAATAAAGGAGAAAATGGGGACATTGTTCCCTGGACAATGGGGGGTTTTCTTACATGGTGAGCTCCCCAGGCCTTTGTGAGGAGGGCTTCCTTGAGTGGGAACCGGGGCTGGAGGATACCCTCTGGGCCAGGGCCTGGCAGGTTCCTACGGTGCGGAGCACAGGGCTGACTGCGGGGCAGAGCCTGGGGAGAGGGTGGAGCGGCAGGTGAGAAGGCACGGATCAGCCTAAGAGAAAGGAGGAACAGGGGAGAGGAGGGAGGCAGCAAGGGTGAGGTTCAAGGTTAGGTAAGGACAACACTGGGGCAGGATTAAAGGGGCCAAAGCCCGGGCTGGGATGAGGCTCAGGGTCAGAGCTGCTTCTTGGAGGGCATGTGTGCCCTGCTTGGAAGCCCAGGCTGTAGACCTGGGCTGGCTGGGGTCTTCTCTGACTCTCTGCATGGTCTCCGGCGGCTCTCTCTCCCCAGTCTTCACTCCACTCTCATCTTCTCACCTGAATACACTATTTATTGCCACAATCTGCCCCCTCAACACTCCTGTTCCTTCCTATATCTAGCTCTCTATCCATTTCCTCATCACCATCTAACTTAGTATATAATTGACGTACTTACAACGTTTATCGTTTGTTATCTGTCTGCCCTAACAAGCGGGGTGGCTCTGTGTGGACAGAAATCTTTGATTTGTTCACTTGTGTCCCCAGTTCCTAAAGCAGTGCCTGGCACACAGCAGGCACTTCACAAAAGCGGGGGTGACGTTAGTGATGCCGCCTCCGTGTTGCAGAGAAGAGCGAATGCGATCTTACACCGGTGAGGAGCTTCACACCAGGCAGGCGGGCACTTCTGCCATAACAACTTGTACGTGCCTCGGTCTCCTCATCCGTAAAGTGGGAGTGAAAGTCCCTGTCTGTGGGGCTGTCTGAGGACTGATGAGTAAATACAAACAAAGCACTCAGTAGCCCAAGGCGGCACACCGAGTCAGCCTGCAATTATGCTGGGCAGGGTCATTGTGGGTTGTGATGACATTGCCCCAGTTTTCTTAGTCCCTTCCACTGTATCATTGACTTTCTACAGGCAGAGCTGGAGGTGGCTCAGGGAGTCAGAGGCTGAACCTTTGATTACATCTGGGCCTGAGAGAACATGATCCTTCCCACCCAAGGGTCAAAAACAGGCCAAGGGTTTCCCGACCCCACCTCCTTCAATATCCACCTCGATCTCAGGCCGTCTCTCCTTCCTCCTCCTCAGAGCCGACTCCTTGCTGCTCCCTGTTCACAAGCCTTAGAGCTTTCCTCTCTCTCCGTTACCCCTCACCCTCAAGAGCCTGATACCCGCCACCCCTCCCAGCCCGAGCTCACCGTTCCAGCATTGCTCCTTGCAGAAGGCTCCCTAGAGCTCAGCGGCAACCAGAATTAAAACTCTGGCGCTCCCGGCCTCCTCACCGCAGACTGAGTTTCTCATTCCTGGTGAACTCCAGGCCTCAATCAGGGCAGGGGCACTTAATAAATGTGGAATAAGTGCATGAAGAGAGAAAGGCCCAGCTCTGATCCTGACCTTTAGGTAACAAACGTCTTTGGGAGCCGGTTTTCTCATTCTAATAGGGATTTTAAGTGCCTGCCCTGTCCACCTTGGAGATCTGTTGTGAGAACCAAATGAGACCATCAGCTCTCAGAGCAAAGGGGGCTTGGAGGTCAAGCAGTCTAAGTTGCTAATTTTTTAAAATAAGGCTCCAGAGCTCCAGAGACAAGGTACGTTGAGGATAGAAAAACCTAACGTAATGAACTGCTTTCTACCGGCCGAGTGGGCCTGGGATCCTGGAACCTGGAACCTGGGCTGGGTTAGAGATGGTGCAGTTCAGCCGGCTGGAGGGAATCTGAGCCGGGACAGGGAAAGTGACTTGCCCAGCTCAGCCAGGAAGCTAGGATACAGCTGGAAGTTGGGGTTTCCAGTTTCTGGCCCAGGCCTCCTTTCTGCTGTGTTGATGGCACAGGTGGGCGAGGGGGTGGGGCCCTGGGAGCAGAGGCAATGGCTGCTGGATGTTCTTTCCACAGTTGAATTCTCCTTGGGGGCAGAGCCCTGGAGCAAGGTAGGAGGGATGAGGGAGGAAGGTGGCAGGGCTAGCCAGGTGGCAGTCCGTGCTGACAGCCAATTCCTTGGCTCCCAAGGTGGGCTGGGGCGGGGATGGGGTGTGGATACCTAGGAGGAAATCACCCCACACAGGGAACCCAATGCTGGCCATATGGCACAATCAGAAGTGCCCGTCCCTCACAGATTTGGGGAGATCAAAAGTCAGGGGCAGCCGTGGCTGGTGTAGCTCAGTGGATTGAGCGCGTGAACCAGAAGATCTCGGTTCGGTTTCCAGTCAGGGCACATGCCTGGGTTGCGGGCTGGTTCCCAGCAGGGGACCCATGAGAGGCAGCCATGCATTGATGTTTCTCTCCCTCTCTCCTTCCCTTCCCCTCTAAAGATAAATAAATAAAATCTGAAAAAAAAGTCAGGGGCAGATGCTGGGGGCCCATGAGAGATGGGTTGGGGTCCTCCAAATTCCGTGCTGGTTTAGCCTCTCAGCCTCCTCTAGGCCGTGACAGGCAGACTTTCCATGTATGGGGATTTGCCCCTGGCTCACTGATGATGGCTTCATCTCAAGCCACCTGGTACCCCTAAACACTTCCTTGGAGTTTGTGGGCAGTTACAGAGCCCCTCCCAAGTTCTGGGCTCAGGGTGCCCTCACCCAGAATTTCTTATGCAAAGGTGTTGTATTTCCTAAACTTCATTCCCTTACCACCCCCATGGTTTTTGCCATAAAAACCTAACTCATTAAATATATAAATGTTCACTCACTGTTTTGATTCACTTTTTAAAATATAAACTTATATCAAAGAGGAAACGTTATATCTCTCCTGTGAATGAACAATATCAGTTGCTAAAAATACGAGAGGAAAGGAGAATACATACAAAGACGTTCTTGGCTTCTGGTGCTTGGCTCCAGTTGTTCCGGTTCCAGTTGTGCTGATGAGACACACGCGTGCTCTCTCTGGGCCTCTGTTTTCTCCTCCCTGCGGTGGGGTTGGTGGGGGATAATGGATGTAAGACGCCTGGCCCTGAGCTGGCATGGAGTAGGTAAAAGAGAGACTCTAGGCCGGCATTGGTTCTGCTGGTGCTGACCTTCTCCCCTCTGCCCTGGCCTCAGTCCCCTCCTGTTCATGCTCCCTCCCCCCACTGATGTAGAATTTTACAGTTTCCTGTGTACTTTTCAGCCACTGTCTCATTTGACTCTTGCACCACGTGGTGAGGGAAGCCAGGGGAGAAGTTGTCTGCTTGTTAAGGGGCAGGAGAGCCCGCAGAGGTGAAGGGACTTGCCCAAGGACACCGGGAGTGTGTCTGTGTTGGGGTTAGCTATTGAACCTGGACGGGTTCCACTGCCTGGGAAGTGGGAGCTCTCTCCTCCTCAAGTCACCCAGAAGACACGTCCTGGGGCTCTGGCTGGGATGCAGTTAGCAGGAATCCTGGCTGGCCCCCTATTCCTTTCTAAGGAGAAAAGAGGGAATAGCCCCTATCCAGGGGAGGTGCGCCTCCCGAAACCACCCAGCCTAGGTATCCCTTGGCGTCCTCCAGGCCTAATCAGAGACAGTGCAGGGGCAGGGAAGAGAGGAAGAGACACAGGTGGAGAGAGAGAGACCCGCCGAAAGACAGGTAGACAGACACATGGACAGATACACGGAGAGGGAAAGATGGGACAGAGGGCACCAGAAAGACACCCACAACGACAGAATGAAGTTGGAGGTAAAGATGTAGACAAGAAGGACAACATGTGGAGACCGGGGTCAGAGCCCGAGCTCGCAGGGTAGCGCAAGTGGGGAGAGAGCTGCGCGGGGAAGCCCAGAGGTGGATAGGGCCAGAGAGCATCAGGAGCAGAGGAAGCCGAAGGCGAGACCCGGTGGCCAGCTCCACACCATCGCAGAGCGGGAGCGGAGTTGGGGGCTGCGCCCGAGTTCCCGGCAGGGGGCGCCCTAGCTGCGTGGCCAGACCCAGCGGCCCGGCTCTGGCCGGGGGCGGGGCGGGGGCGGTATGGGGGTGGGATGGGGGGCGGGAAGGGCCCGGGGCCTGGGCCGGGGGCGGGGTGGGGTGGGCTGCCCAGGCAGCTCTCGGGCCCCGCGGCCGCCTTTATAAGCCGGCGGGGGAGGTGGCCCCGGCAGCGTTGCGCTCCCGCCACTTCGCGCCCTCAGGCCCAGCGTACCGACCCCGCATCACTTGTTCCAGGACAGACTCTGATCCACGAACTCTGCGCAGGTAAGAACTAGACGTTGTCCTCGGCTTCCCCGGACCCCCGGGGACTCGGTCGATCCCTCCTATATCTCCACTCGTTCCGGGATGGCGGCGAGGCTGGATATAAATGGCAGGGCAGGGACCTCCGCGCCCCACACCTCCCATGGCACCCCGATTCGGGACCCCCGGCTACTTGTCCCGTCTGGTACTCGCGCGCATCCGAGGCTCCTGGCTGGTGGGCTGGGGCGGCTGGATGGATGTGGCCCCCGTGGAGCCCGCAAGCTAAGGGAAGCCCCGATGCAGTCCTGGCCTCTCCTGCCTCCTGCACCACTGCCTGGGACCCCCACCCTCGCTCCCGGCACCTCCCCCAGATGCCCGGAGACTGAGCAGCCCCTACGGTGTTCCATTGGTCGGAGATCTTAGGCTACCGACCTCAGGCCCCTGCCTTGGCGCGCTCTCTTGCTTCCCACCTAATACCCTCTAGATCTTGCCACGACCGCCAGGGGAGGGTGCTGGTCTGCCCTAAAGTAGTTTGGACCAGAGCTGGGAGCAGTAGAGGGAGGGAGGCGCTCGGGTCCAGGAACGGCTGGGGAGGAAGGAAGGGGGCTTCCCGGGGCGCGTGATTGGGAGTGGGGTTGGGCACAGCAACCATGGGTCAAAGCTCTGGAGCCCCCCAAGCCGAGGGAGCCTGAGACCCATTTCTGGGCGTGTGTGCAGGTGAGTGGGTTGCTCAGGATTGGTCCCTTCCTGTGTCCAGTTTTGATAAGTATTAAATACATAGTCAACAGTGGTGGGGTGGGAAGCTGAGGAAAGCCCTGTCTTCCCCCGAAGTTGCCTTTTTCTGACCCTTTCAACACTTAATGGGGTTGGGGGAGGGGGAAACCCTGGAGATCCAAAGACTGGGTGATTCTCAGCCGGGAAGGGCCTTTAGGGTCCTGGGAAAAGCTGAGATTCCACAGGTGGGCGGGGTTTCCCTGGGAGGCAGGAGTTGGCTCGCGCCTCAGGGAGGAGGACCCAACTGTTTGAGAGCCTACTGCGTCCCAGACCCTGTCCAACACCTTACGTGTGTCACATTGTTTACAAATGGGGAGAGTGTGGCTTAAAGAACTTAACTAAGTAGTTAAGAAATTAAGCAAATAGGAACCAGGATTCACACCCAGATTAAACCATACAACCTTAGCCTCCTACTTCCCACTCTAAGGAACCAGGAGATGAGGGGCTGAACCTTGGTTCCTCTTCCCTACCCCACTTGCCTCCAGGGCCCAGTCTGGCCTCCCGCCACCCCCCAGACCTGTCCTCTTCAAATCTGTAGTCCTTCCCACCTGTGTTGTCCCCATCCCGCCCACTCTACCCTATGCCCCGCCCTCATCCCTCCGCCTCCTTTTTTTCTTCCCGAACTCCAAGTCTCTGAATTCCCTAAGCAGGAGAGGCCCCTGGAGTGAGACAAGCTTGGGTGTCTGTGGTGCCTCCTGTAAAATGGGGACTGTCATTGTAAGGAATAAGATGGGTTTGAGGCCAGAAAAAAATTTAACAGCCCTGTTTTCGTGCTGGGAACACAGCAGTAAATGAGGCCGACAAACGCCCTCTTCCCAGAGTGGACATTCAGGCATCAGCAGAACAAACTTTTCAGGCTCTGAAATTGACATTTGAGCATTGGAATGGAGCAATTCACGAGGAAAGGGATTAAAGTGCAGTAACAGCTCTGGCCGTGTTGCTCAGGAGGTGGCAGCGCCTCCCCCATGTGCGGAGGTTGCTGATGGACCAGACAAGGCAACCTATCTGTGTGACCTGGAATGAGCTCTGTTCCCTGTCATGCCTCAGTCTCCTCCTTTAGGCAGAGATCAGTCAATAGTCCCTATTATGTGCTGGCATCTAAATTAATGCATGCCGAGTGTTTAGCTGGCGCCCGTGCTTAAGAGAATACTGGCTATTGTCAGCTCTAATCTTGGCAGAAAATGCCACGCTGAGACTGGGTATACAGTTATGTCACTGCCCTGACCCTGGAAACCTGTCACCCACCTTCATCCAGGCCCTGCTCATTCCCTGTCATTCCCTGATGGGCTGTGCCATAGGGTGGCCTAGTGCCCCCACCCCCCAACACTCAGACACCTACCACCCCAAACACCACCTTGCCTAGGAGCCCGGACTCCGTACTGTGAATGGGTCCGAGGCTGTTGCCTCCACAGAGCCTGCCCCTCTGCCTGTTCTTGTGCCTCGATGTGTCCCAGCCTGGATACGGGGGAACCCAGACTCAAGCCCTGCCTGTCCTGTGGCTTACATACCCTACATTCCCAGCAAGCTAGATGTGGTCCTAGCTTTACAATGGAAGAAGCAGGTCTTGGAGAGGAGAAACAACTTGTCCAAGGACACATGCGCTGCCAGGGGAGCCGGGGCTGGATGGAGCCTGGGTGTCTAGAATTCCAAACACAGTGATCTCCATGTCGTAACTGTCTCTGCGGATGGGGCCTCTTAATCCAGGGGTAGGACCCAGCGGCGTAGTCTGGAGTTCTCACCTTGAAATAGAAACTGGAGTTATTAATACAAACTCCAGAGCTCAAAGAGAACCTTGCGGGGAGAGAGCAAGCTGGGCTGAGAACGGCGCTCAGAAATGTCCATGTGACCACAGGAATGCTGACTCAGCTCCCTAGCCTTGGCTGCGCTGGGCTGTGCGGTGTGTTTCTGTTTTGTTTTGTTATGTTTTATTTTTCCTTCTAGAGACGTCCTCACTTTCAGAGGGCAGTTGGGGGCAGTAGATGGGAGGTCTATTCCCAGCACGCCTGTGGTGACCCTGAACAAGTCACTCTTCTTTTCTGAGCTTCAGATAAGGAAATCTTACGTCGTGTGGGTTAATAATGTGCACTCAGCAGATTGCTGTGAGGGACGAGCAAGGTCATAAGTGGCTTTTCATCACTGGGCTGCGCCCGTGCTGGAGATTGTTCTTGAGATGTTAATATTCCTTGTGGGGCAATGTCAGCTGCGTTTTTCCTCATCACACAGGCGACCATAAAGGCCAGAGGGAAGGCCCTGTTCAGGTCACAAAGGCCTAGAGATAGCAGGGGAAATGCTGGCTTTGGGGGGCAGCTTCTTGGGTTCCAATCATAGCTGAGTGGCCGGAGGCAAGTCACTTCACCTCTCTGAGTGTCGGGTCCCTAGTGGGCCCTCAACAACTTTGATAGGATGCTCAGTGTCCCAAGAACATTTAAGAATAGTGTCCATATTTTTCTGCCTCCCCATACCACCCCCCAACATTTCGAAATTGCTCCCAGAAAAACACGCTTAAAGTTTTCCATGTTGAAATTCTCAACCTCACTGCGGCATGAAATCAATTGTTTGCATTTGATTTGACTTCTCAAATTAAGGGGTAAAATTTGAGATGAGGGTAGGGGGTGGGGGGGAGGAGATGAGAAAAATGAAGCTAAACCAGATGTGTTTTTGTTTAACGGCAGGGTGGTGGTTAAAGTGCCCGAGTATTACCAATGTTCCTTCTGAGTTCCAGTAACCAGGAGTCGGGTTTCACTAAAAATGGTAGTGTTCCTTCCTGGCTAGTGTGGACTCTCCTCCCCATTATTATTATTATTATTACTATTTTATGTTCATCTGAGGCCACAAAGGACTGGCCAGAAAGGAGACCTCACAAATGCCTAGAATTTCAGAACTGGAAGACATTTAGGGGCTGGCTTTGTCAACCAGCTGCTTTGCAGACCCTGGGGGACTGAGGCGCCCAGAGGGGCAGGCAGGGCTTGCACAGGATCACCCAGCTCCCTAGGGCAGAGCTGGCCTCTGAATTCTGTCTCCCAGCTCTAAGCTCCACGACCTTTCCCAAAGTAACCAGTGTCCTAAGTAGGGTATGTTTCCTTTCCATGGGACATCCTTAATGTTATCTTTATTATTATTTTTTAAAAGATTTTATTTATTTATCTTTAGAGGGGAAGGGAAGGAGAGAGGGAGAGAAATATCAATGTATGATTGCCTCTTGTGAGTCCCCTGCTGGGAACTGGCCCGCACCCCAGGCATGTGCCCTGACTGGGAATCGAACTGTGATTGGGTGGTTCGCAGGCCCGCACTCAATCCACTGAGCTACAATGGCCAAGGCTTTTTTTTTTTAAAGAAAAAAATTGTTCAAGGGAGGATGCAGAGAGTATGAGTTGGTAGAGAAAGACCTTCAGCTCAGAAGAGTAAAGTTTAAGTCCTTCAGTAACTACCTGTGTGACCTTGGGCAAGTGATTTCCTCTCTGAGCTGCAGCTTTCTCATTTGTACGCCAAGGTGTCTGAGGAGCACAGTGGTGGTGGGGGGCAGGGTTGAGACTTCCTTAAAACTTGGAATGGGTCTAATTTAATCAATTGGTCCTCAAATATTTATGGCCTAGATTATGGCAGGTCAGTCACAAACTGCCTACCTATGGCAGCAAGGGACAGGTGTGGTGGATTACTGACCCACAGTGGGCTGATCTCTGCCTGGCACCCAAGGCTGGAACTAATTAGTAGCTGCTCTGTCCACTTTACCACAGTCCCCACCAGTCCCTACTCTCTCACACTCAGCCCACTTGCCTCATTGACATTACCTGCCTGCTTTCTGAGTCTGTAGTTTCTGGACTAGGGGCATGAGGCCATGGAAGTGGGGCTCAAATTTCATCCGAATGACTGCATGAAGCTTGGGCCAGCCCGCAGTGGGCTCGGGTTAGGAATGTGGGGTGTGTGGACAATGGTCCTTCTGTGGCCTGGCAGTGACTCTGAAACATGTTGGCTCAATGGAGGGTGATTTCTTCCTGCTTTGGTGGTCCCCAGGAGGAGTCTACAGGCTCCAGAAGTGTGGGGGTCAGAGAGCATCAGCCTGTCGGGGCTCAGAAAGCAGGGCCTGGGGCCTGCCCCCGTGGGGACAGGCAGCCCTGGGTGCTTCAGTCTAGAGATTATGCAGCCCCCTCAGGGAAGGGACTCCCTTGACACGTGCCACCTCACCTAACACTCCCAAAGCCCAGTCCACTGGTGCCACCACTTCACAGACACAGAGCACCTTGTACTCTGAGCCCACAGCTGTCTGTTTCAGTCCCTTTGCTGGGAGCCAAGGCCTGGTGGAATGGCCATGAGGGAGCTTGAGGGCAGCGTGGGAGGCTGTGGACCTTCATGGTTCTGGAGGCAGCTGCTTAGACAGGATGTTCTGGAAGGGCTCCACCAGCTGCTCCGGGGGTACAAGGTAGGCAAGGGGAGCTCTGAATCCTGTGGGTGACCACAGGTCCCTGGCCCTGGAGCCTGCAGAGAGTTCAGAAATGTGCCTGCCTGAGTGGCAAGTAGCGTTTTGTAAGTACCTGCTGGGCACCAGGCACCTTCAACTTTACCTTTGATCCTCACTGCCTCACCCCTGCTGTTTTACGATGAGGAGACTGAGAGATGAGGAGACTGAGACGCAGAGGGCAGACACCTTGGGTTCAGATCCCCACCCCCCCACCCCACCCCCCACCCCGCTCCGTGCCTCTGTCTCCCTGTCCTGACCCAGGGAAGAGAGGAGAATGGAGGGGAAGCTGGGAGGGTGTTTCTGGGAATAGACCTCAGTGACCCTGCCGTGAGGCCCTGACCTTGGCTTGTTGCAGAGAAGCATCTTCCTTCCTCCTGGGTCTCAGCTCGTGAGTCAGGTGGGCAAATTTCACCTGGCCGGGTCTTCAAGCCACTGGATAAAGCTCAGAAACCACGATCGATCAGTTCTTTAAAAGAGTGTTTAGGTGGCTTTTATTCAAAAGACCGCAAATCCAGCCTTTAAAAGGCTCTACCACGTGACAAGCTCTCACCTTCTCTGATCCACCTTTTCTTTGTTTACTCTTTTTACTTTGTTCCTTCCCAGCCAAGGGAGTGAAACACACAGCTGTGGGCTCAGGGAACTGCAGGGTGGGTGTGCTCTCGGGTCTCCGTCCTGTCATCCCCCAGGCCTCTTGGTTGGCTGTCGCTGGACTGGATCAGGCTCGGCCTTTCTTGGTATCATTGGTGTCTTTCTCCCTCCACCTGCCCCCACTTTGACTTACCAGCCTCGTCAATACAGGTGTTAATAACTCATTCGTCTGCTACCCTCCTGGGAACGCAGTGTCTCAGCTGATTCTGATACCGCCTCCGCTCCCTCCTTCCCGCCTGGCCCTTTTATAGCTGCTCGGTTTTCCTGCTTCTCCTCCCACCTGCACCCACCCAGCTGTCTGTTTCAGACAGAAACCAACCACTGCCAACATGGCCATGCCCGTGTGCCGGCCAGTGCCTCACCTGGAGTTCCTAGCCCCACAGCCGCCCTGCGTGGTGGGTGCTGTGGTCGCATGTTGCAGATGAGGAAACAGGCACAAAGTCACATGGCTGGGAAATGGGAGGCACACCCATTGGACTCCTGCCAGTGCCCGTCCACCCACTCAAGGCTGCTCCCTCCTCCGAGACACGGACGACACCGTCCCACTTCCTAGGAGAATCCAGTTCCTCCTTTATTTGGAAGTCATAAAATGGAGTAGTGCCGATTTCCGCTTCATTTGGCCAGCCTTTCAAGATATCGAAGATAAACAGAGTTCCTCCCCACAGCTTGTCCAAGCCCTTGCATGAATCACCTATGTTTTTGTGTGTGAAAATGCTGTGTTTCAATTTTCCCTCTTGTCCTAATCCTTATAATTAACATTTAAGGGCTTACTCTGTGTCAGGAACTGAGCTGATAATTACTTTGAATGACCCTTTTGTGTGTAACTTGTTATATCCTTTTCATTTTACCGACGAGGAAAATGAAGTTTATAGAAGATGAGCAACTTTCTCAAAGCCACACAGTTAGAAAGTGGGGATGAGACCCAAATCTGTGCTTTTTCTGCTCAATCAGATTAGCATCTGGATTCAAATTCGTGTTTGGATACAAGCCCTGGGTGGGGGGACCTTGCTGTGTGTATTTGCTTTCAGTAGAACTGACTGCCTTCGGGGTTTGCAAAGTGCTGGGAGTGGGAGGTCTCCGAGCGAGGGGACCGGGCATGGCTGCTCCTGGTGGGCAGTAGCATCTGCTCTCCCAGTGGGTCTTGGCCTGGACACCCCTTCTCACAAGAAAAGGAAATAATAGTCCTAGCAGGAAGCGTCCTCGGAACCCCAGAGGGTCCAGGGTTTGAATCCCAGCCTGCCATTTCAAGCTGTGTGACTGGGCTTTCCGTCACCCTGCCTGACAACCACCGTTTACATTGGGTGTGGCAAGGCCTCGGGGCTTTTCGAGTTCATGCACAGCACGCAGTTGGCGTGCAAGCTGCTACTCTCCAGTCCTATACTCATGTCAGACATCACTAATCAACCACTGCCTTTTTTCCCCCTTCTAAACCTCAAATTCCTTCTAAATGCAGTCCTCTAGGCAGCCATTATCAACTACTTAGAGCTGGCACACGAGATTGAAGGACATCCCAGACCAAATTAGATTTAATTATTGTGTGGACAGGGGCGGAGAAGGGACAGACCCAGGGTGGCACCCAGGTCAGTGTCAGTGTGCTTCTCGCTCTTTCCCTTTCTGGGAAGGCAGGAGGAACCCGGAGCTACGTGCGCTGTGTCAGATCTCACCTCTGGTGCGGGGCGGGGACCTTCCTTGGGGCACAGAACTGTGCTGGAGTTGAGTCCTCAAGGTCTATTGCGCTGGCCATACTCCAGGCTGAGGGTGAGAAAGAAAAGGAGGCTGGTTCCAGATTGTCCTGCAGAACTTGGCTCATGCCTTTTCAGCATCAATAGTAGCAATAACGGGACTGATAAGAGTCATCAACATTTACTGAATATTCATTAGGCACCAAGCCACTCTGCTAAATGCTTTATTTGCATTCACACTTTTAATCCTGGTAACAGCTCAGGTTTCTTTTTCTTTTTTTTTAATGTAAGGATTTATTAAGCAAAAGATCAAGGTAAAAACACTCCACAATTCTGCAACTGTCAATGTAAAAAACGTTGTTCCGTGGTCGAAAGGTCCGACCTTGTATCCTTGCCAGTGGGGGAGTTCTTCAGAACGACTTCTTGGTAGCAAGAGGCGGGGTTCATAGAACCACATAGCCAAAGGAACCCAGGGAGGCGGAGCAGAGGGAAGCCAGTCTGCAGGGGCGCAGCAGAGGGGGGCCAGCATCACTCAGGGTGCAGTGGTGTGGACCCAGCAAGACGGCGATGTTCGGAAGGCCCATAATATCCAAAATACTTTAAAAACTGTAAAGATGAGGCACATGATTTTTACATTTAGTTACTAGAAAACTAAGAAAAGCACGTATTAGCTTTGAATAAAGGAATGTGAAAACAGGAATGTATATTTTTAAATTTTTACTTATTTATCTTTAGAGGGGAAAGGAAAGAGAGAAGGAGAGAAATATCAACGTATGGTTGCCTCTCGTGAGTCCCCTGCTGGGAACTGGCCTGCAACCCAGGCATGTGCCCTGACTGGGAATCGAACCGCAATCGTGTGGTTCGCAGGCCCGCGCTCAATCCACTGAGCTACACCAGCCAGGGCAAAATAGGAATGTATTTTTACTAATCCACAAAAAAACTCTGTATCGTCAACAAAGACTGTCTATTAAGCAAATTTGTGGAGAAGGGGTTCTTTCGGAAAAGCACTTACTGAGTTAGCGACTGTGGGGATGATCAGTTCAAAGATGAATCAAATGTCCAATTTCAGGAGGGGTTGCAGGTTTAGGAAAAAGGAAAAACTCAAGAAAACACTTACTGGTTAATACCAGCTTATTGGTTAATACCAGCTTTCTGTATCACCTACTGCATGGGACAGAAATGAACCATTTTAAACTTTTACTCATGACACAGTTATGCATTTTAATTATTACATGCACAAGGTAGTATAAATTAATCTCCATGTTTTGTTGAAGTACTGTTTCAGTTTTTGCTCACTTCGAGTGTTCCACACACTCCACCCCAGTGTGCCTGTGGCTAGAACAAATACTTCAGCAGAGGGAATGGTGTAAGTAAGAGTTCCATTCAAAATCTCAGCAAAAGCTAATACACCAATTTTTTAAAAATCTCACTATGAAGTCAGAAAGATGGATCCAAAGAGCTGACTTGTTCCACTCATTCTGCTGTGGTCTATAGGACCACGTCAGGTGACAAGCACAGGTTAGACGTGCGTTAAATGCGTTAAATGGGAAGATTAATGCGTTAAATGGGAAGATTTTGTAAAGGAGGCCCTGCTGCTGACCCGTGAAACTGCCAGAGAGGGTCTGCCTCCCCGGACTTCAGAAGCTGGTCTTCTCCAAGCCTGAGGTCTTCAAACAGTTTAGGGCTTAGTGCTCCTAGCACCACAGTGCAATTCTCGGTTCACGAGGTATTTTGGCAACTCTCAATCTGAGCAAGAATAGGGGCTTCTGAAAAACAAAGCTTTGAGAAATCTTGTTTTTCGAGTAACAGCCCATTTTTTAAGTGAAGAAAGTGACTCTGGTGAAGCAGTAACTCTCCAGAGCTGCCCCAGCAGGTGGACCAGGAGCCACTGCGGTTTGAATTCACCCCTGTCCAACCTGAAGCCGCGTCCCATCCCCACTCAGTCTGGGCACTGCCAGACTCTGCCCTTGCACTTCCTCACTCACCAGCATCATTCCTCATTCATGACCGTGACACCGCGTCCCCCGTGGAAAGGGGCGCTGTTCTCTGCGGACCTGCCACATGCAGGCGGAAGAGCAAACAAAGTCCTCTCCATTTTGCACATTAGAAAACTGCGCCTGGGATCAGACAGCAAGAAACCGTGGTCCCTGCAACAGAGAACTCGGTGTCCTACCTGGTCCCTGGACCTTGCTGAGCAGGTGGCCCAGGGGAGCCAGGGGCAGGAGTGTTGTTGGGGCTGCTGTGGGGTTGGGCTTACACCCTCATCCCAGGTGGACCACGTTTTAATCAGCCGTGTGGCCCTGGGTGAGTCACTTTAACTCTCCCAACCTCGGTCCCCAGGCTTCTATCATACATTTCTATTTTTAAAGCCCTTTCCTATTCATGAACTCACTGACTCCTTCAAACAGCCCAATGAAGCATGATCCTTCTTTTGAGGAAGGGGCTGCTGAGGCTCAGGTGGGCACCGTTTCTGCTTTTCTAGATCTCACTCAGAAATCAGGAGTCCTTTGAAATCTGATTACCCACACAGCGCCTGGCTCTCAGGAGGAGATCCTGGAGGGCCGAAGGCCCATCTGAATCATTCGTGAATTCCAGTGTCTGCCCACGTCACAGGAGCAGAATGTCCTGGAGTGAGCGAAAGGCTGCTTCCCTGGTAGGGGTTTCCGCAGTCCCGAGAGGCTCGGTTACTGTGGGGAGACCTGGGGAGGCTCTCCCGCTGGCTTTGACACCGGAGCCACCCCAGGGTGGGCCCGGCCACCCCTCCCAAGAGTTCCCCACTGATGACACGGGCTCATGGTGAGCTGTTAGTGATTGGCAGCAGGACAAACCAGTTTCCCTATTGATGTCTTGGGCCCTTAGTAAGGTATGAGTTCCCCCCATGTCACACCTCAGACCAGTCTTTTTGTCCACTTTGCTCACAGATGTGTCCTCTGTGCCAAACCTTCATTTCTCTAATGATAATAATAATAGCAACCGCTGTACATAGAATAGCAAATCTGTACCGTGCTTCTGGGTGTACAATACTTAATACGTATTTGGTGAGTGAGTGACCACACCCTTAGGCTGGGGCAGCTCCCCCACCAGTGTCGGCTCCCTAATTCCCTGGCACTGCCCAGAAGCATGGACTAGTGCCCCCTCCAGGTGGGGAAGGAATATGACGGCTCTGAGGGAAATAACTGCTGTGATCTCTAGCGCAGCGCAGAGGCAGAAATGGGGCTCAGAGTGGATAAGTAACGGGCGTGGGGTTGCAGGGCTGGTGGGTGGTGGAGCTTGGATTTGAACTCAGAGGCTCGAGTCTTTCCCCTCTGCCTCGCAGTCTGCTGAGCCGACTGGATTCAGCTCTGATGAGGGAGGATGTGTCTGTCTTTGGGATGTCTGGTCCAAAGAGCAAGGCCGGGCTCCCGACAACTGTAATCTGTTTAGTAACAGTAAAAGCTGTCACGCACTGCCTGTCTACATGGGGCCTGATCAGTGAGTGTTTTCCATACCCTTTTTTATTTGGCCTCCTAACCTCACGTAGGGCAGGTACTTGAATCACTTTCTTTACAGGTGAATAGGAGCTTTACAGGTGAATAGTCCTGTCCCAGAGAAGGGACAGGACTCACCCACGGTCCTGCCGCTCCTGAGTGGTGAAGCTGGAATTTGAACCTGGGCTGCCTGGCTCCAGACTGTGGGCCTGGAATCACTTAATCAGAAACATCTCTGCAGGCCAGATGTGTAAACTCTTCTTGAACCTGATGACTTTCCAGAGCCTGACTCGGGGAGGGAATTCCGGGCAGGAATGACTGCGTAACACTCCCTGGCCCCCTGAGCTGGGAAGTGCGGAGTTTATCTGCCCCCTGTGCGTTGCGATTCCTGGGGTAAGGGAGAGATGGAGGTGGGGAGCACAGCAGGGCAGTCCGGGGTGTCTGGGACCAGGGGCGGGGGAGGCCAGAGCAATCAGCCTGGCTGAAGCTCCTGCAGAAACATGTGGCAGATGGGCCCCGGCCTCAGTCCAGGCCTCTGGCCTCGGGCCTGGCCCTCCTGGGTTTCTGCCTCAGTCTCCCGTGTCTTCCCGGGGTGGGAGATCTCAGTGTGCTGGCTTGGGTGGACAGTTTCGCTCTGAAATTTCTTCCTTCAACACCAAAATCCCCAGGCTGGCCTGCCTGCCTCACTTCCCCTTTTCGGAGGAGTGGATCCTTTCCCGCTGGGTAGCTACATGATTTGAATAATCAAGTGTTTCCCGCCTGGCCCCTGGCCAGGCCGAGCGAGCTGTGCGAGGCCTCTCGCTGGGGCCCCAAGGCAGGCCTGCCAACATCCTCATTCCATCCGCGGGGACGAAATATGGGGAGAACACCTGTCTTGTTGGCTTTGCTGGGCCAGGACCCAAATGATGTCCTGTGACAAAGACAGTGCTGGCTTTGTCTCCTCGCTGCCCAGAAGTAGCTCCTGCTGGAAGAACGGGGCTGCCCTTGTTCTAGGAAGTTCCTGCCGCAGTAGCCTTTCTCCTCAGCCCACTTGGGTGCTGGTTTCTTGTTATCTGTCAAGGTGAAAAAGGAGAAAGCAGAGTCAGGAAGGGAGAGAGGTGAGTGCAGGAGCGGACTCATTCATTCATTCAACGTTTTCTTCACTCTACTGCCTGCTAGGCCCAGGGCTAGGTGCTGGAATTCACAGATGAGTGTGATCCAGCTTTTGCTTCCAAAGAGTGTCCAGTGTGCAGGGAGGTGGTCATGTTAACAGACCTATTCAGGACCCCGGATGGTGTGGTGTAAGGGAAAATGCAAAAGCCGTGGGAGCACAGGGGGCTGCCTACCCATGCCTTGGGCAGAAAGACCACGAAGAATTTCTGGCGAAGGTGGCATTCAATCTTTTTTTTTTTTTTCTCCAACAAATATTGACTGAGCATCTTCCAGAGCAGGTGTGGCTGCAGGTGAACGGCCCAGAGTCTCGCTTCCTGGAGCTCCATTGTCCTGGAGGAGAGAGACCGTGAAGCCTCTGAGTTCGTTCCAGGCAGTGACGAACATTGAAGAAAATAACCAGGGTTGTGAAACAGGGAGGGGGCGGGGTGTGGTGGGGGCTTCTGCACCCGCTGCGGGCAGGGAAGGACTCAGAGAATGTGGCCTTTGAACTGGAAAACGAGGGGGGGGTAAGCCAAGCAAGCGTTCCTGGCCAGAGCTCAGCCAGTGCAGGAATCCTGAGGAAAGAGAGTGGGGCGCAGAAGTTCTGAGTGGTGAGGGACGGGGGTCAGGAGATGATGTCAGAAAGACAGGACCCCAAGCGGGTCGACACCCAGTGGGCTCTGGCAGAATGAGCAGGAACCTCCCATTATTGGATGGTCCCTTGAAAACAGTTTGAATGGGAATGGCTTTCGGGGCTTGGCACTCCAGCCTTCTCCAGGTACAGATGGGGTGGCTGAGGCCCAGAGAGGAGAAGTGACCCTCTTCCTGAGGTCACAGTGGGATGTGATAGGCCTGGTCCCCTCTCCACCCACCAGTTTCTTGCCAGCATGCCCTCACAGTCCCTCATAATGAAGGTGGACATTTATTAATCATTTACTGTTTGCTAAGAAAGTTACATTCCTTGCCTAGTCTGACTGCAGACGGTGAGGCTCAAGGACCTGGTTAAGGGTCATTCAGACCTGGATTCTCTTTGATTGACCCTAGCCAAGTGACCACACCTCAGTTTGCTCATAAAATGGGCCAGTACTACAGTAGTCCCCCTTTACCCACGGCATGTATTCCAAGACCCTCAGTGCATGCCTGAAACTCTGGAGGGTGCCAAACACTTGTGATCTAGTTGAATTTATAAATTAGGCACAGTGAGAGGTTAATAACAATAACTATTAATAAAATGGAACAGTTATAATACACTGTCATAAAAGTTATGTGGGGGTAGTCTGTCTTTCAAAGTGTCTCACTGCGCTGTACTCACCCTTCCATTCAAGGAAGCACTTTGCAGTTGCTCTTTGGTAACTCCGAATTGCCAGCATCACTACTGTTGCGCTTTGGGGCCGTGGCTAAGTAAGGTACGGGCTGTTTGAACAGGAGTGCCGTGATACCTCTGTAGGCCATCTGATAGCGTGAGATGGCTCCTGGGCAGGCGGCAGCTACGGACACGCTGGACAAAAGGGTTCATGTCCTGGGCAGGATGGAGCAGGACAGCACGAGATTTCATCATGCTGCTCAGTACGGTGCACAGTTGGAAACTTAGGAGTTTATTTCTGGAATTTTCCATGTAATGTTTTCAGACTGCGGATGACCACAGGTAACTGAAACCTTGGAAGACAAAACCACGGGTAAGAGGAGACTACCGAAATGCTTTCTAGTTTAAAGGGCTGTTGAGGATTCAGTGAGCTCTAACGCACGTCAACAACTTTCTCTAGCGCTTGGCAAAAAAGTGAATCCTTCCCCAGTGCTTTGTTTTCGTTAAAGTTATTTGATGGACTGTGGGGCCTATACATGGATTAGTCAGGATCCTTGTTTCAGGCATTCTCATCATTGGTCCATGATGGCTCTCTTGTCTATTATTTAAAAAATCTTTTAGATACCTATGAGCTATTATCCAGTACCAGGACTTCCTTTGGACTCCTCATCCTCCTCCCACGCACCCTCCTTCATGTGGGGTACGCACTCTCCTGAGTCTGGGGGGGTTTCTCTTTCTCCTGCCTTTTTTGATTAGTATTTTAAAGTTTTGATTTTTATTAGTATTATTACCACACATGCATGTGCCATGTATATATCTGGAGTTTCTTATTCCCTTTGCCTTTTCGATTAGTATTTAAAATTATATTGCATAGGTGAAAAATAAGTTCACGTCTGTATGAAAGGTCATCATGCACAATCTCCGGAGGCTTTTTTCCCCACTCGATCTTGTGTTGCTGAGATGCATTAATATTGGTGCATGGAACTGTAATTCTTTTATAGTTCCAGTGGGTCACTGTTCTACAATTTTTATTTATTCAATTCATGGCATTTGGGTTCTTTTCCGGTTTTTGGGAATGTAGAGAAAAGCACCTATGAATATTCATGTGCATGCTTTCTTGTGCATGAGCTTAGGGGGTTTCTCTTGACCTGGGAGTGGGGTTGTTGGGTCATTGGGTCTGTGAAAACGTGTTCAGTACTACAAGGGAAGAGCAAACTGTTTTCCACGGTGGTGGTATCAGTTTACACTTCCATCGGCAACGTACAAGTCCTAATGCTCTGCACCTTCTGCAATACACAGCACTGTCAGACTTCTTCATTTCTCCAGCCAGATAGGTGTAGCAGTTTCTCACCGTGGACCCCATTGGCAATTCCCTGGTCACCAGTGGGGTTGAGCAAGTTTGTATGAGTATGTGTGTGAACCCTCCTGGGAATGTCTTTTGCCCCGTTTTCCCTTTTCTTACTCATTTGTAACAGCTCTGTATATTCTTGAGACTACACATGTTTTGGAAATGGAAATCCTAAAATTTAACATAGTCTCATTTAACAATCTTTTATTTAATAGTTAGTGCATTTGGGTTTTGTTTAACAAAGCGTGCCTTGCTCTGAGGTCAAAGAGCTATTACCTACAATTTCTAGTAAATGCTTTAGAGGAGGGTTTTTTTTTCCACCTTTAAGAACTTGATCCACATAGTGTAAGGTATACATCCAATTCAGTTCTTTTCCACTTACATGCCCCTGCTTTCTTGTTGTCTTGGTCGCTGATGTGTGGAAATGCAGTAGCCCTTTTGCATTTTGAGCTTGTCAAGCTAACTTGCTAAATCCTTTTTCCAATGATCTGTCTGTAGATTCTATGTAGACAGTTACAAACGATAGTTTTCTTTTGTGTTTTTAAATCTTTATGATTTTAACATTTTGCCTCATTTTATTGAACTCTCTGGGGCTGCCAGTACAATCTGAGATAAAAACAGTAGCAGTAAGGCCCTGACCAGTGTGGCTCGGTGGGTTGGGTGTCGTCCAGCAAACCTGAAGGTCACAGTTTGACTCCCGGTCAGGGCACAGGCCTGGGTTGTGGGCCAAGTCCCTGGTTGGGGGTGTGTGAGAGGCAGCCCATCAGTATTTCTCTTGCACATCGACGTTTCTCTCTTTCTCTCTCCTTTACCCTCTCTGTAAAAATTAAAATCTTTAAAATAAATTTTAAGAAAATAGTAGTACTAAGTATCTTTGCCTGGTTTTTATTTTAGAGAGACTATTCTAAAGTTCCCCCATTTAAAACGTGTTGAGGATTTTTTTATAATATTCGGTTTTTTTCTGGTTAAGGAAGCTCTTTTCTATTCATAACTCATGGAGGGTTTTTTAAAAATAATCATTTGTGCCCTGGCTGGTGTGGCTCAGTGGATTGAGCATGGGACTGTGAAGCAAAGGGTCGCTGGTTCGATTCCCGGTCAGGGCACATGCCTGGGTTGCAGGCCAGGTCCCTAGTAGGGGATACATATGAGGCAACCATACATTGATGTTTCTCTCCCACTCTCTCTCCTTCCCTTCCCCTCTGGCTAAAAATAAATAAATAAAATGTTTAAAAAATCATTTGTGTTGAATTGTATTGAATGTTTTCAAAAAGTATTTTCAGATGATAATGGTTTGTCTCATTTTGTTAGTTAGATTTTCTAATATTAAACCATTCTTGAATTCTGAAAGTAAACCAAATTTGTTCATTATATAATGAAAAATAATGTTCTCGGGTGCGGATTTAAGAAAACATCCTCACTAGAGGATACATTTATTGATTTTAGAGAAAAAGGGAAAGTAGTGGGGGGAGAGAGAAACATCCATGTCATTGGTTGCCTCCCATACACGGCCGATCTGGGAGTGAACCCCCAACGTTTTGTGGTGGACGGGATGATGTTCCAACCAGCTGAGCCACCTGGCCAGGGAAGCTTTAAGTAATTTTAAATTTCTACTATTGCTTTTCTTTGATCCATGAGTTATTTAGAGATGTTTTTAATCTCTACGTATATAGTGAATTGTTTATCCTTTACTTTTTAAAAAGATTTTATTTATTTTTTTAGAGAGGGGAAGGGAGGGAAACATCAATGTGTGGTTGCCTCTCTCACGCCCCCTACTGGGGATCTGGCCTGCAACTCAGGCATGTGCCCTGACTGGGAATCAAACCAGCGACCCTTTGGTTCACACAGAGCTCAGTCCACTGAGCCACACCAGCCAGGCATTTGTCCTTCAAAAACACAACTTAATTGTATCATAGTAGGAGAATGTACACCTTGTGAAAACCTATTATTTAAAATGTGAGACTTGTGTCATGGTCAACTTTTAAAAGGTCTGAGTGTTCCTGAAAAGAATGTGTGTGTATGTACTTTGTTTCTATTGTCCTACATTTTGATTTCAATTTATCTTGATTTTTCTGTTTTATTTTCGATGTTTATTACTTTAAAAAATTGTTGGCGAGTGCTTTTCCCCACAAACACAAGATTATCAGTTTCTCAGGCTGTTGGTCTCCCTTACCCGCCTCCGCCTGTATTCTCCATCAGCACGCCCTTCAGCCCCTTGACATCACATTCGCGTCCTCTGGAACTCTTGAGTGCTGAGCTATTGTGGATACGTGTTCTTCTCGTTCTTTTCTTTCTTTGTTTATATACTGAAATATTCAGTCTTGATTTCTGCTTGGTGATTAAATATTTTTCCCTTTGCTTTTGTATACTTTCTGAAACATGATTATCTCTGAAACAAAAAGGAAAAGCAAGTTATCGATTGATCTGTGTTAACTTTACTAAGTTTATTGCTCAGCCATCACATGCCGTTAGTATCATCGGTGGGGTTTGTTTCTGTTAATTAAACTGTTACTTCAGAATTTGTTTTGGTAGGAGGGAAGTCTCTTTTTGTACAAACATGAGCCCTCGAACAGTTGTGATTTTTACTAAACTGTAACATTTGAATAACAGTTTAGCTGGCTATAAACTTTGCAGTTCAAATTCTTTACTTCAGTAGTCAATTCAATTTGATACTTATTCCTTTGTTAGTGATCTGTTCTCCTATTCAATATCTTAATGGTACCTTTTTGATGAGAAGAAATTTTAAATTTTCGTTAAGTCCAATTTATCAATTTTATTTTATTTTTTATAGTTAGGACTCCTTGCCCACCCCAAACTCATGAAGCTATCCTCTTAAGTTTTCTTTTAGAAGTTATATGAATCTGGTTTTATAATTTGGTTTATGATCTATTTCAAAGTAATGAATGGCATTGGGGTTGTTGATGTTTTAACTTTTTAAAAACGATTTATTTATTTATTTTTAGAGAGGGGGAAGGGAGGGAGAAAGAGCGGGGAGAGAAACATCAATGTGAGAGAGAAACATTAATTGGCTGCCAGTCATATGTGCCCTGACCAGGGACGGAACCCGCAACCCAGGCAGGTGCCCTGACCCGGAATCGAACCAGCGACCTTTTAGCTTTGTAGAACGACCCCCAGCCAACTGAGCCACACAGGTCAAGGCTGATGTTTTAACTTTCAACTGGTGTTGTACCATTTTTTCCATGTTAACTGTTTCTTAATCCTTCCCGGCTCCCTCATGGAAGCGTTCTTCCATCTGACAGCCTGGTTCTCTGTTTCATCCCTCAGCTGCCGAGTCCATTCGACTGTTTATGTTTGTTGTTCCAACTGGTTTTTCATGTAGAATATTTCCCTTTGAGTCCTTTACTACTTTTTTGTTCTGTTTTGTACCACTGCTATCTTTGCTTATTTCTTCTGAGTGTTCCCAGGGCTTATTTAACATTCTCAGTCCGTTTGTCGAATACGGCTGATTCCAGTGCTGTCTCTAATCGGCTCGTTTATTTTGAAGCCCTCGTATTCCTTGGATTTCCTGTTTGTAACCCAGGGGTGCATTTCTTGGGGGTGTCCAGCTCTTCTCTCTGATGCTGGTAAGAATGCAAGCCTGACCCTAGTTTCTGTCAGCACCGAGCCCAAGGAGATGACAGTCCTGGCGTGGAGACCACCCCGACCCAGGCACCAGTAACACACAGTCCCTCACTGGGTTTGGCACCACCCCCACCCCCTACCCCTGCCCCTCAGGGAACTAACGCCAGGGGGTTGGGCGGGACCCTCAGTGCCCCAGGGAGAAGTTCCGGGGGAGGGGCCGCCTGCCCAGGTCACAGTCCGCCAGACTGGAGGTCTGGAAGGGGCAGGGTGGCGGAGTAACTGCGGAGGCCTGTCTGCGTTCCTGCAACTCCACGTTGCCTGCTGCACTGCCCTGAATTACTCCGCAGGGCACTGTGCTCTCTGCCTGGGCCTCTGATGTGCAAGTGACTGGGTGCGGGTGTGGGGGAGAGAGCGGGGCGTGGAGGGAGGTAACCGGGAGGGCTTGGTGCACAGGCACGAGCGGAAATCAACCCCTACATTCTTTCCTACAATGTTCTCCACCACCCTCGGGACTTTGCTCTGCCCCCTCTCCTGGAAGCAGCATCTCTCCCACGCTACAAACACCAGCTTACAAACCCCTTCCATCTCCCCAGGAGTGCCAGGTTTCTCCACAGTTTCCGAGGTTTAGCGACACTTTGCTCTGTCATTCCTCTGGGGTTGGTTTGGGGAAGAGGGCACAGGAGCCATGTATGTCCATCTGCCCTCACTGTTGGTGTTAGGGCCGCGTGCGGTCGCCACCACACTGTGCTGTCAGCCAGGGCACAGTGGCTTCAAAAGAGAACCTGCTAACCGAGGAGAGATACCAGTGTAGTATGAGAACTGACGGACCACGAATTTTACATAAGCATCAGAAACACGTGAAAGAACTAAGGAAAGATATTGGCAACATAAAACAATAAGAAAATGTTTTAAAAAAACAGGTGGAAATATTCAATATGAAAAATGTGCCTCGTCCTCTGTCTGCCCTGGCTCCAACCTTTGCACACACCTCAGAGCTCACTAGTCAAAAAAGACACCTTCAGCGCTGGCTGGTGTAGCTCAGTGGATTGAGCGCGGGCTGCGAATCAAAGGGTCGCCAGTTCAATTCCCAGTCAGGGCACATGCCTGGGTTGCGGACCAGGTCCCCAGTATGGGGCGCGGGAGGGGCAACTGAGGCAACCACACATTGATATTTCTCTCCTTCTCTTCCCCCTCTCTAAAAATGAATAAATAAAATATTTTTTAAAAAAGAGAGAGACCTTCATGGCCTCTAAACCTTCACATGGGCTGTTCCTTCTGCTTGGATTGCCTTCTGCTGGAAAAATTCTCTCTCACCCTCAAGACTCCTTTCCTGATGGCCCCTGCTAGCCCCGATTCTTCAAGTAACCAGCTCTGCAACTTTGGACAAGTCACACTACCTCTCTGGACCTCGGGCTCCTGCTGGGGGAAAAAAAGAAAGTGTTGAGTAGGGCTAGATTGTTCTCAGAGTCCCTGTGAGCTCTGACAAGTGGGTGCGTGGTTAAGAATAACGGTTCTGGTGTGGGACTGGCCATGACCCCCTCCTGGGTCAGCACTTAATTACTGTGTTTCAATGAGCAGTGTTTTCAACTTGTGAAGCCTCAACGTACTAGCCTAGCATAAGGGTTAAGAGCTTGTACTTTGGAGTTGGACAGTTTGGGCTCATAATCCCTGCCACTTGCTTGCTGTGTGACTGCAGGCAAGTGTCTTAACCTCTCTGTGCTCCTTTTCCTTCTGTAAAATTGGATAGCAACAGTGCCTACCTCAGAGCGTAGGAGCACAACGAATGCAGCTCTAGCTCTGCTGGCGGTGTCTGTTCACCATTATACAGACTTCTCCATTCAGTTCAGCAAATTCTTGATGTTTGTCTGCTGGCCTCTGCTTAATCTTCTCTCTGTACGCCATCTATTAAATCTTATCTCTTGACAGACACTCTCCTTTGCCTTCTATCTTTGTAACAACCTTGCAATATACGGATGACTAGTAGTGTTTTTATAAGGAACCTGCAGCCCCAGGCATAAGGTCACTTTTAAAACTACAGAAGATGTCTTTTTAGGTTTCAGGCGAATGTGGGTTTATGATGGGCCAGAAGTTAATTGAAGAGGCAGAACAGGGGTGGTTGGACATTTAGGGACTCACATGACCTGGGAGAGAGGGCCAGAGGGACTGTGGAAGAGGGAAGAGGACTCTTGGAGGACAGCACAGAGGAGGATCGAGTTTCAGCAAGCCCAGGGCCGGAGCTGGAGGGGGAGGTCTGCGAAGGCAAGCTTGGTCTTGCCAAGAGACCAAGGGCTTCTTCCCAAGGGCACACTGGGGCTGAGTGCCAGCCCTGTCATCCCTCCTGTGGGTCTGGGCACAGGGCTTCACCTCTGAGAGCCTCAGTTTCCTCGTGTGTTGAAGGACTCTGATGCCATTGGTGAACTTAGGAGAGAGGGCCCGTGGGAGGTGGGCAGCCTGCACCACTGTGGGTTAGGTTGGCATGCACGGGCTTGAGATTTAATCCCGAAGCTTTTGTTTCCCCATCTGCGATTTGGGAGTCACATTTTTAGCTGCAGGGGATTATTGCAAGGCTACAATGGGGTGATTTTTGGGTGAGATCATCTCTGACCTGTCTATTTAAAACTGAAGACGGCTCCTCTCCTCCCCATCCTCCTCCCTGCCTTATTCTTCTGCATTAAACTTACCCCCACCTGACATTCTATTGATTTTCCTTTTTTCCCTTGTTGTCTGCTCTCCCCACCAGCAGGAATGGGGCTGTTTTGTTCAGTATCTAGAACGGCCCCTGGAATATAATAGGTGCTCAATAAACAGTGGTCAAATGAATGTCAGTTGAATAACATAGGGAAGGCCCGAGTGCATACAGGATGTCAAGTCAGTGTCAGCGGGATCTCAGAGATGGAGGGCAGAGGCATGAGAGTGGCCAGGACAGCTTGCTTGGGGTGCCAAGAGTTGCCCGTGAAAGCAGCAGGGGCCTGCATTTCAGTGTAGTGCCTGGTCTCTCTCTGTTCACAGTCTGAAGAAGGTGAGCCCTATGGGGGAGTAAGGCTGGATGGGCCTGGGCGCTTGGTGGCACTTCTCAAGGAGCCAAGACCCTTGGGCAAACAGGAGGCCCGTGATCCTTAGCTTTCCTCATTTCTCTGGCTTTTTAAACCACTCTGACTGCCCCTAAGTGGAACAAACTATCTCAAAGAAGTGGCCAGTGACATCCTGGCCACCCCAAAGGCTAAGAAGAAAAGCTCTGAGTCTGGAGCCAGGTAGATATGAGGACATGGCCTGGCCCTGCCTCTCTTTAGCAGAGGGACTTTGGGCAAGTCCCTTTGCCTCTCTGAGCTCTGTTTCCTTCTCTGTGAAATGGGTGCAGATGTATGTCCTCATGGGCTGACTTCCTAGGGCTTTTGTGTAAACCCCCCCAAAATATGTATCATGACCAATTGTCGCTAAACTGAAGTGCCTAGAAGGCAGAGCCTACACCTGCAGCCCCCAGCGCAGGGCCAGGCACACCATTGGCACTTGGAAACTGGTGGTGAGAATTGTTCAACTCAGCCAACAGCAGCCTGTTGTGAGAGGAGGGGCCGAGTCCTCCACCGAGTAGGGATGTTAGGCAAATCCCATCCAAGGACCTCCTACAGTTCTGCAAGTTTATAGACTCCGAGGAGAAAACCTAAGTGGTCTTCGGTTGGACTCATTTTACAATGCACTTGAAACTTACTGACCCAGCTTGAGCTTGTTTACAAGATTTGTTCTTGGGTAGGAACAACTGTCTGAGTATGACGCGATGCATTTGCTTACGAGGGCTGAGAAAAGTTGACTTGGAGGCCTGAGGTCAGACTCTGTGTTTCCAGTAACCGAAAGTCCAAGGCAAACCGTAAGAGGAATGTAACAGCTCATGTGACTCTACTGTTTCAGAGCTAGGTTTCAGGTATGGCTGCACCAAGGGGCTCAAGTGATGCCACCAGAGACTCCAATTCTCTGCTTCTCTCTGTTAACCTCCCAAGGGGTTGCTTGACCTTCAGGCTCCACACAGTGCCCTCCCCAAAACCTCACCACCTCGCAACATACCATCCATGTGGAGAAAGTCTTCCAGCCCAGAGGTACCGGGCCTGGGATGGGTCACACCCGAACCACTGGCTGCAAGGGAGAGAGCCGCTTCCCAAAGGAAACTTTGTCATGTTCTGAGGAAGGAGGAAGGGATTCTGAGTGGCCAAACATCACAGCAAATCTCCACTACGCTCGTCGGGGGTGGGGGGGGAGCGTTGGAGAGCCATCGAAATACCTGCTTAGCACGTCACAGCGTGAAGAATTACTCCTCCCAATGCTCAAGAAGCCAATACTGGTGGCAGAATGGTGTGCATCATCCCTGAGTGACAGATGAGGACACAACCCTTGAGCATGCAGCCTCTTTGTGCAGAATCGGGACCGCAGAGGGGCTGGCCTGGGAGCTCGGGGCCCATTGTGCCTGAAGCCTCCCTCTTCTCCCTTTATGGAAACCTCCTAGGGAGGCTGCAGTCACATGAAAGCCCAGAAAGAACAGGTCCAGGGAGGAGGGAGCAGCCTGACAGAGGACAGGTCCCATGGCCCTGCCGGGCACAGAGCCCCAGTGCACACGTGCGTGCACACACACTCACGCTCACTGGTGGAGTGAGGTCACCCGCCACTCTGAAACAGGCCTCCTGTGTCTGGGGTGGTCGGGACCTTGGGTCTTCCATCTGGGTGGAAGTTGGCGTATGACTGGGTCCAGAGCCAAACTAGCCTGGCCTAGATCCGAGCTCTCCCACGCTGTTACAATGTGACCGTCCACCTCCCTCCACGCTTCGGAGCTTTAGCTCTCTCTTCTGACCCCCGAGCTGGTGACTCCTACCTCCCTGGGTTCTTGGAAAGGTGAACGAGGCTCCAGGCAATGTAGTAGGTGCTCCCTTAAGAGTTTCTCCCCTTCCCTCTTCAGAGTGTCCTGTTTATAGCTGTGTGTCCTCGGCCAAGTCACTTCTCTGAATTGTGGGAGCAGTGATGGCACCCCCCAAGTAGTGCCATGGGGAGGGTTAAACTAATGCACAGAAAGCACGCAGGACAGTGCCTGGCACACTCCTCATCACTGCTACTACTGACTAACGTTTGTTGAGTGTGTAACGCACGCCAAACCTGGAGCCTTTATCTTGTTGTTTGTTACTGAATTCTCATTCTTACCATAGCGTAGTGGTAGAGGCACTCACTGTGGTCATCCCCATGGGCACGTGACAAAGCTCAGGCCCGGAAAGGCAAAGTGATGTGCCCAAGGTGGAGAAGCCAGTGAGCAAGGGGGTCTCTGCCCCGTTGTGCGCCCCTGGCTTCTTGTCTGGGGGTTGAGACATAGTGCTTGCCCTGCTGCCTTCCAGGGTCCCTGAGAAGGTCAAACGCAGTAGGGACCAGGAGCCTCCGCCAGCTGGAAGGTTCCCTGGGAATGTGAGCGTGGTATCCTTGGGCCCAGCCGCAGCACGCACTATCTCGAGGAACATCAGCATACTCCCGGCTCTGACGCAAGCTGGGCATTTGCAAGCCCCCTGCACACGCCACCCAGGGCCACTGCTTGTGTTGGCCACCACCCAGCAAGTTACAAGTTCATGGCCCATTTCCCCACAATCCAGAGCTGCCTCAACCTTCTCTTCCAGGGCCTGTGTGGGGCCCATCTGTGGAATAGAGGCTCCTTCTCCCAGGAGAGGGCTGCCAGGGTGTGTGGGGCATTGGGAGCCAGAAGCAGGGACAGCCATGGTGGTCTGGTGTCCTGGGCCAGGGCCAGCTGAGGTAGGGGGGTGTGGGGGAGGAGGGCTGTGTCTACGGTCACTGGTCTGGCCACCAGTGGAGGCAGGTCTTGAGCCTAAGGTCCTTGCCTGCCCCTACTGCAAGTCCCAGGCACCTGCTGACGCAGGGCAGGCCACAGGTGCAGCGCGCAGCTCGGGCACTTGGACTGAGTCACTCTCTCACTGTGTGGCCTTGGGCAAGTCACCTCACCTCGATTCTGTAAAGCAGGAGACTGGGAGAGGCCTCCCTCTGGGGGCTGTGACGGACGCATGATGCAACGGCATTTGGGAAGCGTGTGGGGTGAGTTTGGGTCAACTGGAAGCAGCAGGTCGCCTGTCTACAATCACATAATGTACGCACCGCCGAGTGAACAGGTGTGGTCCGCTCCAGTCTTGCCTGCTACTTCAGGGGCTTACACTTTTGCTCTGGGAAAGAAACATCCACAAGCCACGTTCACATCTGGCTTAGTAAATGCTGGCTGTGCCCCCTTGGGCAAGCTACTTACCCTCTCTGCGCCTCTGTTTTTGTAAAATGGGGACTATATTGCCTACTTACTTCGTCCTTGTGGGGTTAAATGAGTTAATATCGGTAAGGTATTTAGAACAATGCTTGGCACAGAGTTAGGGCTATGAAAAGGTTCCCTATTATTAAGAGTACAGCTTTCGGCTCAGTGGAGGCAAAGGTACACTTTTCGGTTGCCCTGAATTCAGGTTCATCCACACCAGCTGCCTCTACCATGCACTGAAGTTTGACCCCAATGGGATCAAAGTCATACACCTGAGGGGCAGGGGAGTCAGTGTCCCGTCCGGCCTGGCCCCCAAGATCGGCCCCCTGGGCCTGTCTCCAAAAAATGTCAGTGATTTCAGTGTCAAAGCCACTGGTGACTGGAAGGGTCTGAGGATCACAGTGAAACTGGTCATTCAGAACAGAGAAGCCCAAACTGCGGCCATGCCTTCTGCCCCTGCCCTGATCTCAGCGCCCTCACAGGACCCGCACGGGACAGAAAGAAGCAAAAAAAAAACACAAAACAAAACGCCATTAAGCACAGTGGAAATACCACTTTCAATGAGGTTGTCAACATCGCCCAACGGTCATGTCACCCATTGTTACCTAGAGAACCCTCTGGAAGCATCAGAGAGATCCTGGGACTGCCCAGTCTGTGGGCTGGGACCCTGATGGCTGCCACCCTCATGACGTCACAGGTGACATCACAGATGACCTCCGCAGTGGTGCTGTGGGAGCCTGGCTAGTGAACAGCGGCAGAGGAAAATATTTCAATTAAAGGTCATCTGACAACCAAAAAAGAGTACAATCACAAGTGAAACAAGGATTTTTCTCAAATAGTCTCAGTTCAAAGTGTTCTCTTCAGTTGACCCAAATCATCGTTAATGTCTAGAATCTCCGGACACTGGCGTCTACGCTGCACCTCACAGACTACCTCGTGCTTCTAGTGAAAGCTCCTCAGATCCTTAGCCGGTTAGTGGGAGACCTGTCCCTCTCACTGATGTGCTGTGTGACCCTGGGGAGATCGCATGCCCGCTCTGTGCCTTTCTGATTGTGGAGTGTGAGAGCAAGGATGGGAGAGCCACATCTGGTGCCAGAAGGGGTCCTGCTGGGGCTGTCAAGTGAAGTACCAGAGTATGGGGACATGGGTGGCCAGTATCTCAGAGAAACACAGTATATGCCCCACACCCCGATCCTACTCAGTTTCCAGGCTTGGCCCAGGGTGAGGTGGCCTGGGACAGAGCATCCCTCTCTGTGGGACAGTGGAAGCCTGTGTGCCCACAGAGCAGCCATCCCTGACACTCCTCTGCATGGGCACTCATTCAGGCACAGTGTCCCTGAGTCCTGCCAGCTCCCTCCCCTACCTCCCTGCGGCCAGCTCTCCTCCCACCACTGAGCACTGACAGGCTCCAGTCCTGTGCCCTCTGAGCCAGTGTGTGGCATTGAGGCTGTCCAGGTGCCTAAGGGAGCCCCAGAAAACCTTTGACTCTGGGACCCAGAGCCTTGGGGCTTCTGGTCCCAGCTCTGCTGGGCAGCCTTGGGCAAGTGGCAGACCATCTGAGCTTCAACATCCTCCCCTGTAAAATGGGCTGGCAGTGAGGCTCGTAAAAGAGACAGGCATGCAAAGGAGCTGCTGTCGACGAGGCCGAGCTCAGGGAGCAAAGCCCATCGTGGTCGGGCCAGGCTGCCTCTCTGTCCATCACCATCTGTTGGCTCACAGCTCTCTCCCTGACCTTGAAGTCCTGCCCTGTGGCCTCCTTGCCTTCACACATCCAGCCTCCTATTGGGACCGTCCTTCCTCCCCGTTCATCTCCACCCTTCCAGCCTGGCTGTCTTCCCACCCCCTCCACGGAAAGAGGTGACCCCGGATGTTCTCTCTCCTTCAGGAGGAAGAGAAAACATCAAACTGCCTGGTGGGTTGCTCTTCCCACACGAGTCTGTGGGTGTGTGAGAGACACAGAGAGACAGACACACAGACCTGGTTCTCTCAGGAGACAAACAGCCCATTTCAGTGGAAGAGCTGGGACCTCTACCCCTTCAATCAACACCCCCACCTAAACGGAGGTGCCCAGCAGGCAGGCAAGCTTTTGGTTTCTAGAGTCTTAGATCCAGAAAGACCTTGCGGGCCTTCCAGGTGAGCAGGTCAGCTAATGGCTGCCTGGCCGAGTGGACAGAGAAGGGTCTGTCCACTCTCAGCTCCGATACTTCCTCCACCCCACTTGCTCATCAGTCCATCCTCCCTGCCCCATAACCATAGCTGCTGGCCAACACTCGCTGAACACTAACCCTGACCTGGGCTCTGCTTTAAGCCTTTCCACGTATTAACTCATGTCATCCTTCCAACGCCCTATGGCTTTTGTGAGTCTCTCACTTGGCAGGTGAGAAACCCGAGGGCAGAGGCATGGGATCACTAGCCCTGAACTACCCAGGTTGAGGCGGGCACAGGCAGGATCTGAACCCGGAGCCCCGGTGCCAGAGCTCGCTCTTACGCTGCTGAGTGGCGTCTGCAGCCACTCCCCATTGCCCTCGCCACCCGTCCACCCACTTACGGACACTTCCCTCCGGGCCGGCAGTGTGCCTGGCGCTGCCGCCGTCAGCAGAGGGAGATCCCCGCAGCCCAGGAGCGTACCCTGTGCTGAGGAGGCAACATGGAGACACTCGAAAATTCAACAAGGTCTTGAGTGCCTGCCCCGGGGTTCTGGGAACTTGGGGAGAAGCTGTAATTGCCTGCTAGGCTGGGGTGGGGCAGGGCAGTCCAACAGAATTGAGGTGGAGGTGAAGGGGTGGTGTTAGGACGTCATCGGGTGAACGGCAGGGAACATTCCAGACCGGAGAACGCAATGTACAGAGGTATTGATTGAGTCTGGAGGTGCTCGGGGGACAGCTGGCATCTCATCAGAGCCCTAAAGACAAAATGGCTTGAGAGCAGGCAGGCTGCCACCAAGCCTCCTGGACACTCCCATGTTTGTTCTGGGATGGGAGGTGTTCAGCAGCTAGAGGCCGGGGTTGTGTACCATGCCCAGCACCTGGCCCACTGCCCTCTGGGAAGTTCCTCTTTGGGTCTGACCTGCAGCCTACTCTGACCACTGCACATTCCCTTCTGAGCTGCCCTTCACTCAGAGGCTGCTTCATGGCAGCCGTAAATGATTCTCACAGTGAATGAAGTCCCGGCCAACCAGGCTTGCCAGAGGCACTGGGCTTGGCTGAGAGAGAGAGAGTCCATGTTCCCAGTCGCTGACCCTGCAGCTGAGACGTTCCGGGCTGGTCTTCAGCAGTGCTCTCTCCCTGGGCAGCTGCTGCAGCCTAATTTGGTCTTCCACGGCTGCCCCCCACCCCCATCCCATTCCCCTCGCCCACAGGGAGTACTCAGCACTTCTCGGCAGCCACAGCTACTTGGAACAGCCAAGAGGGCTCAGCTGACAGCCCAGAGGACTGGTTCCCAGCTGGCTCCAGGCTGGTTCTGACTGTTCCTGTGTGTGTCTGTGGGGACTAGGAGCTGGGAGATCCAGGGTAAGTCTTTCCTCTTCTTGGGGCCTCAGTCTTCCCATCTGGGCAATGGAATAATCTCTAAGACACAGTTTCCCAAGCAAAATGCCTGGGAGATTCTGACTGAGTGGGTATGGAATATATTTTCGGGGTTGTGTCTTTTTTATTTCTCTTTAAAAAAGGATTTTATTTATTTGTTTTTAGAGAGAGGGGAAGGGAGAGAGAAAAACATCAATGTGTGCAAGGAACATTGATCGGTTGTCTCTCGCACGCCCCCAACAGGGGACCTGGCATGTGCCCTGACTGGGAATCAAACCTGTGACCTTCCAGTTATGCAGGTTGAGGCCTCAGCCACTGAGCCACACCTATGAAAAAAACGAATATGAAAAAAATGGTAAAACATCGGTTGAAAGTTAAAACATCAGCCTTGACCTGTGTGGTCAGGGCTAACAGTCAAAAGTTCTAACTTATATTAAACAAAATCTCCAGAGGAGAGAGGGCTGCACAGATGTAGAAGCCATGCAACAAAGGAAAATGCACTAACTAGGTCTAATTTCCCTTCTTAAATTTGAATACAGCCACTCCCTTAGACTAAATCCTTCCCCGCACCCAACACTCCCTTAAGTCAATTCTTACTGGATGCTCACAACACCTAAGACAGGCAGGGTGGGGTCAGTAGCCAGTAGATGAGTTTTTACATGTAGTACATGTACTTTTAGCTGCCTCCCAAGTCATTGCGAAGAATGCTTCCGTCCCCCTGGAAAGTTCCCTCATGCCCTTCTCAGTCCATACTCCGCCCGGGTGACCACTTGGGAATAAGACTTTGCCCGATCACCCCAAGTGATGTTTGCAGTCTGGTACCTTTGGGAAATCCGCTCAGAGGATCTTCCTGAGCCCAGATATTCCAGGATTGGGACCTCTGGGTTGGAGGCTCTTGAAAGACACATAACTGCCCCTCCGACTTCATGAGGTACAGCTGGGAAGCACAAGGCTGCCTGGGGGTGGAGCTTTAGAGGGTGTCCAGGCCTGGGAATTGGGTGGCCTGGGTGGGAGCGTCCCTGTGGCAGAGGGAGCCTGGAGTGGGCGTGACTTCTGAGTCGGTCCCTGTGCAGGGCTTGGCTCAGCACCTTCCATCTGTGTGGCCTTGGGTCACGTTCCCACATGCCTCAGAGTCCCTTCCCTTAACCAGGGGAGAGGGACAGCTGCATGCTGCTCTCAGGGCCGTGAATGAGGATTGAAATAAGGTCAGCTGGGGCGTTCTTAGCACACCACAGGTGCGCTCCTGCATGGGAGGTGAATGCCCGGAGGTGTAGGAATGGATGGACCCAGCATCACACGGCTGGGAAGTGCTGGAGCTGGGGCCTAGGCCAGACTTGCTGGCTGTGTGACCCTTGACTGGATGACTTGGCTGACAAGCCCCAGTTTCCCCAAACATAAGTAAGCCCCAGCCTGCCTTTTACCGCTAGGATGTTCTGAGGATCTGATGCAATTGAGGTAAGGGATTATTCAGAAAGAAAAAGGGTTGATAGAGTAATGCAACTGGTTTTCTGGTTTTCCTGGTGACTTCAGTGGCCTTTCTGGGGCAGGGAAGAAAGGATCGTCCTTGGCATCAAGAGGGTAAAAGCATCTCTCGTGATGTGGGAACCTGAGGGGCCCCAGGAGGCAGGAAGGGTGATGGGGAAGGCCCGGCCCCTTGGGCACACGGCGGCGGCTTTCCTTCCAGGCTGTATGTATGCAGTGGCTCCTCATCTCGGAGCCTCAGTTTCTGAGTCTGGAAGAGGGGAGCCACGATCCGCATCCCGACTTTTTGAGATGCTGTCAGAATCCAAGAGAGGATGGAAAAGCAGGAGGGGTGCTTCAGAAGCAGAAGGGGCTGCTCCGAGTAGGTGGCAGCTCAGCCACTTCCAGCCTATGTGTCCTTTCTCATGGGGACCACTGGCTTTGGGCCAACACCCAGTGGAGACTTGGCTGAAGCCTCGCCGCTGCCCTGCAAGGCTGGTTTTATCCCCAGTGTGGCAGTGTGGGCCGGGGGTGGGGGGTGGGGGGCTGGGATCACAGTCATGGAGGCTGGCAGATCTGGGTTCAGACTCAGGGGCCACTATCCCTCCGGTTTCCTTCATCTGTAAATGAGGGCCGTAGCACTCGCTCCGGTGGGGCGTGGCACACAGCTGGTGCTCCGTGAGAGTTCCTTGGCCCTGGCCAGGTGGCTTGGTTGGTTGGACCATTGTCCTGTAGACCTAAAGGTCGTGCTTTCGATTCCGTCAAGGCACACACCCACGTTGCAGGTTCGACCCCTGGTCGGGGCACATAGGAGAAGGCAACCAATTGATGTCTCTCTCTCACGTTGATCTGTCTCCCCACCCCCCACCCCTTCCCCTCTCTCTAAAAGCAATGAGAAAATGTCCTCAGATGGGGATTGAAAAAAAAAGAATCAGAAGGACAGTTCCCTGTATTCTGGACGTGGGTGATGCGGCGCACACTCAGATCCGGGGTGCACGGCCGCTGCTGCTGCTGCTGGGAAGACTGACTGTGGCCTGGCCCCGGGTTCCTTTCCTGCTGTTGTTTTTATCCCACAACATGCCAGCTGGTACCATGCTGGTACCCAGTGGGTGCTTTTTCTACCCTGGCCAGCCAGAAATGTCCAAGGGAACAGATGCTGTGTCTGCCCTCTTCCCTGAGTCCCTGAGGCCTAGAACGGACCTGGGTAGACAGCAGGTGCTCAGTAAATGTTTGGGAGTGAAGGGTGAATAAACCAAGGTGAGTGAACAAGCATCCCGTGTGAAAGGATTAGGCTGGGGGAGGGGAGCTTTGGAGGCCAGTCCCCTCCCGTTTCACCCCTCCTGGGCTAATCCCCAAAGATTAACCTGGGCACAAAGCCAGGTCACCGGCCGCTGACCCAGGGCTTTGGAGTGAGTATGCAAGGGTAGTGTGGCCAGACGTGTACGGACTGTGGAGGCCACTCCTAACAACGCTTTCACCTCAAGATGGCCCTCCTGTCCCCCACCCTGGACATGGTCCTCACCACGGTCTTCAGCGTCCTCTTGCTGGTGCTGGCCTTGGGCCTGCTGTGCTTCTTCACCTGCCGCCTGGCCAGGCCGCTCAGGTAGGAGAGCTCCCCGGCCTGGCTTCCTCTCCTGCCAGCCTCCTGCCTGAACTCCTTTAGCTCCTGTTTGCTCTAGTGGGATAGGACAGGGTGGGCATAGCGTCTCTTCCTGTCCGTGGTGGGGAAACTGAGGCCCAGAGAGGCTGGGTCAGCCTGGGGTTGAATGGCACTTAGTGGGGCGCAAGCTTTGCTCAGTTTCCTAAACTGTAAAGTCGGGGGCGAGCAGCACTTGGGAGGATTCAGTGAGATCACAGATGTAAACCCTTAGCGTGGGACTGGTAGAAGTGCCTGAGAAGCGGTAGTGATTTCTATCAGGTCTGGTATTCTGTCACTTGTCTTGGGCCTTGGAGACCCAGCCCAACTCCCAGGGCTCCTGTGTCCTCTGCCCCAGGAGGCTGACTCAGGGCCAAGGCCCAGCCCCTCAGCTCTCTCCCTTGACCTGCCAAGTAGCAGCCCTTCTGCCTGGCCTGAGCCAGAGCCGACCGAGGCGTCTGCACACTGGTCATGAGTAATCAGGGCACGTAGCTGGGAGCCTGGCAGAGACAGTCTGGCTGGGAGGTGGCGTGATGGGGTGGACACACATTCGGGTGCTCCATTATGAGCTGGTAGAGCACTGGCAGAGGGTGGTGGGCAGTCGGGCCCCCAGCAGCCCCCGGCTGGGCCCCACAGAGCCTGTCACCCAGGGCTGCCAGAGAGCAGGCTTGGAGCCTCCGTGTGGGGGTGGGAGCACAGGAGGCGGAGCCAGCAGGGGAGTCTGGCTTCTGAAGGGTTTCCGGGCTTCCCACCCCTTTTCCTTTCCAAGCAGAGGCCATGGGAGGAGGCACCTGTCAGTCTGCAGGACAAGCCCCTCTCAATGTCACGTCCCTGGGGCCAGAATTCAGAACATTTCAGCCATTACCATGGGGCCTTTCATTCGGTCAGCATTACAGAGCTGCGTCCGTGCGTGTGGGCTTGGAGATGGGTAAGGTGGTCTTTACCATCACAAAGTGGCCGTGTAGCAGGGAAGAGCGACCCACAGACAGGCCTATTTGTGCAGGGCTGGATGAGCCTTTGGACCTCCTGGGGCCACCCTTCACTTTTGTCTTTCCTCATCGTTTGTTTGTTTTGGACTCTAGGTGAGGAGTTGAATAAGTCATATCTCTCAGGGCGTGGTGTACGGTCATGAGATCAGTTCTTGTTTTATTTCTCAATCTTCCCTTTCATCCCTGCTCCCTATTCCCCATGACCAATCGCACCACTTCCCAAAGGTCCTCATCTTAATGTGTTCAACACGTCCTTGAATTTGTATGTGTGCTCATAAATTATGCTGTTTCCGACATGTGGGTGTGGCCTGCATAACTCATTTGTATTCTTTGTATTCTTCACCCTGTCCTGTGTTTAAGCTTCATCCCTACCACTGTTGTGACTTCTGGTTTTAATACCTCTGCCCCATAGATATTGCCACCACCACCTTTATTAATTCATTCCTCTGGTTATGGACAGAGAGGATGCCCCAAATCTTTACAAGCCAGCGGTCAGGGGAATATGCCAAACATGTCTCCAGAGGCATGATGGTTTCTGTAGGTTTTTGGCAGAAAGTCTTCGTTGAGTTAACGGCATTCTTTTTGATTCCTGGTTTCCTGAGGGCCTTTCTCATACAGCTGTCTCTGTCCCCATTCCCTCTTCCTAGATGGTCTCGTCAAGTTTCATCAAGGCTGAAATATCACCTACATGCCCAGGTTTTCCGAGTGTATACCTCCAGCCAAGACCTCTCTCCCAGATGCTGGATGTATATGTCTAGCCGTCCACTGGTGTCTTCACTCCTAAAAGACATCTCAGACTCAACATGTGCAAAACCATGTTGCCTATTTTCCCCACCAAGTCTACTCCATCTCCCACCTTGAAACTTCACCCCAAATGCTGAAAGCCTGAGTGCTTTTCTGCAAGATCAGGAATGAGGCAAAGATGTCTGCTCTTGCCTCTCCAGTTTAACATGGTGTTATAAGTCCTAGCCAGTGCAGTAAGGCAAGAAAAAGAAATGAAGGGCATACCAATTGGAAAAGGACAACTAAAACTCTCCCTATTTGTCAATGCCATGATTATCTACGTAGATGTGGGCAAAGAACCCACTGTGTATGCACAAAACTCCTAGAACTAATACGTGAGTTTAGCAAGGTCCCAGGGTACAAGGCATTTATTTATTTCTAGGTACAGTTGTATTTATTTGTACTAGCAATGAACAAGTTAAAACAATGATACTGTAATAGTGAGCTCCAAAGTGAAATATGTCGACATACATTTAACAAAACACACGCCAGGTGTGTGTGCTGAAGGCAACAAAAGACGAGAGACAGACTGTTCATATGTGGAAAAGTGAACATTGCAAACACGCACACCCTTCCCAAGCTGGTCTACAGAGTTAACGCAAGACCAAGCAAACGACAGTGATGGAGAACAGAGCTGGGGTGGCCTGGTTTCGGGAAGGGATGGGTCAGTGGGGTTGTGGGGAGGCTTCTGTGAAGACAGCGAGACGGCCCAAGAGAGCTTTTCGGGGCGGTGGCGCCGTCTCATGTCCTGAGTGTTGTGGAGGTCACACGAATCTGTACACGCATTAAACTCCAGAATCTCCGTTCTACCCAACCCCTGGACTGTCCCCCCGTGCCAGCCTCCTTGCTAAATCTGTGGTTAGGTTACTTGCTACCTTCTCTGCTACCTGCTTGTTTGTGATTCTGGCCAAATCACATTTTCTTGCAGAACCTTGGGTTCCACACCCACAAAGAGATCAGAAGTCCCACTCCATCCACCGGCCAGGTTATCAGTGAGAAATCGTGGTGAAAGGCTCTATAATCAGTGAACTGTGTGCGACACACAGGCCTTTTTCATTTGTTTCCATGTCCTTTGTAGACTGTGGAAATAGGCTCCCAGAGAGTAGCGCTTTCACATTATGGAAGTAGAACAGGTGCTCAAAGTGTCTGTATCATAAGCTGACAGCGTATCGGGTTTTCAGCACAAACGCACCCGGCAGCCCCCAGGTCAGTCAACAGAACAGCACCTCACAGGCCCCCGGGCGCCCTCCAGTCTCCCTACCCCCCAGTTTGGACTTCATCCTCTAACAGCCTCGGTTAGTTTTTATACTTTGTATTGTGGGAATCACACTACACGCGCTCTTGGGTCTGCCTCCCTCCCTCAACCTCCCCTTCGCAAGATTCATCTAAGTTGTTTGGGGACTTGTCAGTTACTTGTTTTCATTGTTGCATGGATTCGCATCTTGAGAATCCTTGCCATGCGTTTGTCATCCTGCTGAAGACGGGCACAGTTTTGAGGTCACTGGGCACGGTTTTGAGGTGACTGGGGACAGGGCTGATAGGAACATTCCTCTACACATCTTTTAGTGAACTTGGGAATAACGGGTGGAAGGGCATGTGTATGGTGTCGATCCTGCGAGAAGCTGCCGGTTCTCCTACAGGGTTGTACCGAGCTACACCCCACCAGCAGAGGGGGGGGGTGCTCGGGAATTGCACACCCTTGCCGACACTCGGACTTTTCTGCACACACGAAGGAAGGGTTTGGGGTGGTTCTCTCCTTCCTCCTGTGACCTCCCCCCGCCTTAGAATCCCTGGCTTTCACTGAGGTAAATATTTACTGTGCGAACACTGGAGCACAAACAAGGCAAGGTCTCTGCTCTTGGAAGCTCCGGTGTGGTGGGCGAGACAGACCAGGCAAGAATTTCTACTTCCGAACGGGGAGGCAGGTGCAAAAATTGAAATGGTGTGAAGTGCGGAGGTAACATATGGGCGTGAGTAAGCATCTTGGAGGCTTTCCAACTTCAGTTTTAAACTGTGTTGAGTAACATTTAAAAATTGGGGGGGATTTTTTTTTTTTTTAGAAATTATTTTTAGAGACGGGGAAGGGAGGTGCCGGGGTCCCTGGCCTCTGGAGTCCAGCGTGTGTGATTTTCAGGTTGGATCAAGGCCCCCTCCCCAGGGGTGGAGTGTTTTCTTATCTATCGGGGCAGTGGTGGTAGAGTGTTCTGCATCCCTGCGGTTTCTCAGGGTGCAACACCCCCGTGGGGTCGGAGCTGCCTGTGCTCATTCCCCCTCAGACCTTTGGAGCATCGAAACCAGGCAAAATACCTTTGGACCGGGCCCTGAGTCAGCATGGTAGTCAGGCAGCTGTTCGCAGAAATAACAGGGAGAAAACGACTACGCGCTCTGACTGAAAACTGATGGCCTTCTTTGGAGTTATCACCACCGTGCTACTCGGCACCCGTAGAGAAATCCCTGCCTCGGCTTATCTGCATCCTTAGAAATCCCTTCCTTTCGCTGATCTGATCGTGCCCCTCCCTCATGGACACACCTCCTACCTTTACCCCGAGTCTGAATGCTGTCTGGGCTTCCGCCTGAATCAGTGCTTCCCAGAATTGCAATCCTTTTTGGATCTCTTGGGACTTAAAATAAATTTCTTTTAGGTTATCACAACACGTGGAATAATCATTTTATCTTGGTTTTGGTGGAAATAATAACAGTATTTCCCAGTAAAACTCTTGCCATTTAAAATTCTTCATCTTTCAATAACATTTGTACACAAGAGTTAGCACATTTCTCAGCTGTCAGTGGGGTTATTCCTCATGAGCCTAACAAGATAATCACAAGTTAAAAACATTCTTATAGCCCTGGCTGGTGTGGCTCAGTGGACTGAGTGCCGGCCTGTGAAGCAAGGGGTCACTAGTTTGATTCCCAGTCAGGGCACATGCCTGGGTTGCGGGCCAGGTCCCCAGTAGGGGGTGTGTGAAAGGCAACCACACACTGATGTTTCTCTCCCTCTCTTTCTTCCTCCCTTACCCTCTAAAAATAAATAAAATCTTTTTTTAAAAAAGAACTTTTGTTCTGACCACCACACTATTTTTAAAAACCATTCTTATACCATTATTAATACATGCTCATTTTTAACCAATTTGGAGAATTCAAAAAATAAAAGAAAGAAGAAGAATGAATGAATGAATGAATGAATGATCACTCAGTCCTACTGCCCAAAGAAAGCCACAGTTAATATTTTGGTGTGTTTCCTTCCAGTCTTCTTTTAATAACATTTTTAAAAAATGGTAAAGATAACCTCTCAATGTAGAGGAAAAATTGGGAAATTCAGACAATATCAGAGTCATCTGTAACATTACTGTGCATATGTGTCCGCCCTTATCAGCCAGTCTCTTCCTGTATGTCACCTGTATGTCACCCCTATCGTTTTGGTATCTGACACCACACATGAGCTCTGGAAGAGAAGGTAGCAAATGCAGGTGCCCCTCTAAGAGAGGTTGGGTGCTTTTTTTTTCCATTCTGAGAACGTGGTTTTGGGTGCCCTCAGGACACAGGTAATTAAAAGTCTGGAGACTGATGTTCCAGAATGGTGCTTTTCAAGGTGTGGTCCAGGAAGCAGCGGCAGGGGCATCACCTGGGACCTTGTCGGCGATGTGGTCAGAAGCCCTCCAGGAGTTTCGGACACATGGTGCAGTTTGATGCAAGCTGCAGAAAGACTGGACTCTGGTGGGTCCAGATGGACTGGAAGTGGAGGTTCCCTTGGTGGGGGAGCCACTCTGCGGCCCAGTCCTCATTTAACATTCAACAGCTGTGTGATTAAGCTTCCTGAGCCGGGGACCCCCTAGGTTTGTAACCCCAGGCCCTGCCTGTAATAGGTGCTCAGCCATTATTTAATGAACGAACCAACAAAGAAATTAAGTGAATGAACATAGGAACTCTGGAGCTGTGGCCCACCTGTCTTTTAATTTTTTTGTTGTTCATTTCTAGAATTGGAACATCAGCTAACATCAGCTAACGGGTCGACCACTGCCAGCCCACTCCTACCACCCACCCACGGCAATTGTACCCCTGGGCTCTGGAGAGAGAGCGGGTCTTGGAGTACACCATGATCTCACCGTTCTTAGTGCTGGCCATCGGCACCTGCCTCACCTCCTCCCTAGTGCCAGGTGGGAGTGGGGTGCATGGGCAGGGGGTGGGGGTGACCTGCTGCAGGGAGGATGGGATCAGGGTAATGTCTGTGTTCAGGGTCATGGAACCATCCAAAGTATTTAAGAGCTGGAAACAAGGGAAAAACCCACCTCCGCTACTGCCTGTGATCGTGTTGTAGGTCACACTTTCCCCCTTTATATTTTCCTGTTCTTTTTTTAAAAAATTTTTATTTTATTGATTACAGAGAGAGAAAGGGAGAGAGCTACTTTTCTATTCTTTAATGGGGGTTTCTTTTTTAATTAATTAATTTTTAGAGAGAGGGGAAGGGAGAGAGAAAGACAGGGAAAGAAAGATCAATGTGTGGTTGCCTCTCACGCCACCTCTCACCGGGGACCTGGCCTGCAACCCAGGCATGTGCCGTGACTGGGAATCAAACCAGTGACCCTTTGCTTTGCAGTCTGGTGCTCAATCCACTGAGCCACACCTGCCAGGGCTGGGGTTTCTCTTTTCTCATCTCTCTGAGTGTCTGAAATATAACTTATTCTATAAACTCTTCCAAATCCTGGTCTGCTAAGTCTCCTGTTGGTTTTGTCTGCGTAACTCATAGACTGGTACGTTTCCTTGTGGTTTGTAATTCTTGCTTGTGAACTCATCTTGAACGAGAGTTTGGTGTTTTGTTTTCAACTGGGGACTCATATGCAAGTGTCTCCACAGTGCCCTATGACATTTGATTTTTCAATGAATTCTAGATCGGTTTCATGTTAATTTCTCAGTTGGAGGTTTCTTAAGCTATAAACTCAGACCCCACTTAACCCTGGCCCAGATTTGGAGTTGAGTTCACATTTCTCATAACTGGCTTCCTGTCTCATCCCTTCCATAGCTCCAAGGCCAAGCGCGCCCATTCAAACAGCTTTGACCTAGAGCTGGGTCTCGTCTGACACCCCCAGGGTCGCTCAGCATCAGTTCCTGTTTACCTCTCTGCTTTTGAATTTCTTAATTGTTCCGGTTTCTCCTCCCCCCAGCATTTCAGTATCAGTAGTCAGAAAGGGGAACCCTCTTTGGCACAGTCCATCCTGGGGCCGGAAGCTCCCCGCTTGTCCTCTTTGAGCCTTAATTTCTCCATCTGCTCAGCAGAGAAATTAACTTCTCCTTAAGGCTGTTGTGGGAAGGACAAGGGACAGGCCTCTTGTCTGGCAGGGGCAGAGCTCTCAGGAAGATTAGGGAATTGGGGTACAGAGAAGGACTGCCCCCTGCCCCGGGGCCACACAGAGTCTGTGCCAGAGCTGGGAATAGGACCTGGGCTGTGGGGTTCCCAGGCCACCGCTCCCTCTGTGATCCCATGGTGCCTTTCAGTGTGTGCCTGTGGGGACCCGGGTCACTCTGGGACTGAGTCCCAGCTTCTGCGGCACTCACAGCCTGCCTGGGTGACACGTGAATGAGCAGCTGGGCAAAAAGGGAAAGAATGAAAAAGTGACGAAATGAGAGATTTTCGAATATTCAGCAGTTCGGTTTTTTGCGATCTGTTTCATTTTAGCCATCCTCATGCCTGTGCTGTGGTGGCACATCGTGTCCTCGTCTCCTTCTCCTTCCTCTTCTTTGAATATTTGGGATAACTCACACTAAGGCACACAAGTCTTATACGTGTAGCTTGATGAGTCAAAAGGAAATTTCTAGTCATGGGACACCGGGGTCCCTTCCTGTGTCCTCCCGCACCCGCCCCCACCCCGGGGCCAAGCTGTAGTTCTGCCACCACAGATGAGTTCGGCCTCTTCTGAACCTCGCACGAACGGAGCACACAGCACGCACAGTGTGACGGCAGGAGCTCTTTCCGGAGCGCTGTAGCCTGGGCATTTACGCGTGCCATTCAGTGGTTTCTGACACCAATGGCCCCCTGGCGCTCGGTTGTCCAAAGCCCTCATGGCTTAAATCAGTTCTCTGACAATGAAGTCAGCTTGACAGCCACTGTACTGCTCCAAGGACAAAGTCCTGCAATGGCTCTGGTGAAAGTGACAAGGGCCTGCGGGCCGCAAACACAGCAGGGAACCCGACAAACTGGTAACAGAACTTTTGTGGAGAAGGAGCAACAGGTGCAGGGCAGCAGGGGGTGTGGGAAGAGGCAGGTTGTAGGTGGTCAGGGCGGGTAGTTCATTGCCACCCAGATGGCACCCAAATGGCCGCAGGAGGTCTTGGACCAAAGCCTGGGCACTGTGGTGTGTGGGGAGGGAGGCAGGAAGGAGATGGGGACCAGCCCAGAGCCAGTGGGATCCCTGGCCTGAACCACCACCCGGCCACTTTCCCGGGCTTTACCTCATTTAACCCCGACACTGCCTGCAGGTAGCTCTGTCCCCCCACTTTCCTGGGGCAGAAACCACAGTGGCAGGGACTCCTGTAGCTGCACACAGCCCGTGGGAGGGCCAGGGCTCCAGCCAGGGCCTCTGCCACTGGGGTTTGAAATTAGTGAGCTCAGCAGACCCCTTCAGAAAAGAGAGGCAATGCTGGGGGCTGTCCGGGGGAAGGAGGTAGGCTAAGGAATTGGGGTGGGGTGACCTCTGGGGAGACCTCTTTGGGGAGAGATGTGAAGTACGAACCTGTCCAAGGCTGGAGGTTGAGAACTGCTTCCTTCCACCTCATCACCCACAACCCCCCAGGCAGGGGCGCAGCCCCATAGGTGTGTGGGTTTCCTGTTTTTCTTCTTCAGCTTGATCTCGGCACCCTGTGTTTCATTCTTTAATGTGGAGGAAGTAATTGCAGCGACCCCAGCAAGCTGTGTGTGTGCAGTACCTGCACTTGGAAACGTGCTTGTGAGAAAGGAGCGCTGTGCCCTTCACCCACCGCTGTCCCGAAAGGCAGCTCAGGCTCGAGCTGGGCCCAGGCACAAGGGGCATGTCCTCAGCCCATGAATACACAGCACGGCCTTGGATAAGACCCTTCCGCCCTCCTGGCCTCAGCCTTCCCTTCTGTGCAATGGGAGGCTGTTTCAAAAGAGAGTTCCTACAGAGCTTCCATCTGCAGGCTTCTGCAGGCCAAGGCACAGGTTTAATGGAGCCCGAGTTCAGAGCAGAGGTCTGCAGACAGTGGGAAGGCCCCTGAGTCTCGAGGACAGAGAGCCTGGGCCTCTGTTTGGAAGAATAAAGGAGCCCAGGCTTCGTGATGGAATTACTAGGGGGTGGGGGCCCTTTAATCCTCTCCTGTGGGTCAGGTGTGTCACTTGCCTGATCTAATCCAGTCCTTGTAAGACCCTGAGAGGAAGGTACAAACAGCAGCATTTGAAGGGGGAAACTGAGGCTCAGGGAGGTGACTTGTCTATACAGGTGACACTTGCCACAGCAGGGCGGTGGTGGGGAGCGGGGAAGTTGAGGTCCATCAAGCACCACAGCTGTGTTCTTGCCCTGGAGAGTTGACCATAGCACATGCACAGGGAGACAGAGGGGAGAGAGAAAGAGACAGGGAAGAGAGCGTGCCTGCTTCCATTTTATCTCAAGATCAGGGACGCTGAACATGCTGATTTATTCTAACAGGAGCGAGATTGTGCGTAACTATTTCAAGTTGCCACCTTAAACAAAAGGCAGGTCTTCACACAAAGGGCAAGCCTAGCTCTTCAGGACCACTGTTAATGCTGTCACTGGGTCGGGTTTCTGCTGAACCTCCTTTAATGAGTAAGCCGAGCAGAGTTATAATTGATGGCTGCAGATGTCTGGGGACTTCTGCAGTTGGAGGTAGTTTGTTCTCTCGAACAGCTTAAACATTACCTTCCTAATCACACTAACACAGGTTCATTTGCTGCCTTAGCAAAATGTCCCCTCTACTGGGAGGAAGGAAAGAGCCCGGGCTTTGGAGTGAAACCCAGCTCTGCCCGTGTCTGCCAGTGCTGTGTGGCCTTGGGCCAGTTGCTTGGTGTCTCTGAGCCTTGGTTTCTTCATTCTGAGATTTGAGAAGACCCGTGGTCCACAGGCGTGTTTGGAGAATTGGACTGGAATAGGTTTACAAACCACGCGATGACTTTCAGATGGGCAACCACTGCTCCTGCCAAGTCCTGGCACCTTCCCATGAGAAGCTGGGGTGTATGTCAGTCTGGGGATTAGAAGCTCCCACCCCCTATGCCAAATAACTGTCTGCTTCGATGTTCATACAGAGAAAGAGAAAGACCCCAAGTACTGGAGAGACCAAGCTCAGCAGACCCTGAAAAATGCCCTGAGGCTTCAGAATCTCAACACCAATGTGGCTAAGAATATCATCATGTTTCTGGGAGACGGTGAGGCCTGGGGGCCCCAGGGCGGGGCTGGACGGGGCACCTAGGCTGGGGCCCACAGAGCCAGCCAGAGGGGAAGGGGGCTGCCGTGGGGAGCATGTGGGGAGGATGGGAGGCCAGGCTGTGGACCCATGGAGTCTGCTGGGTCGGGTGGCCCCCCAAGGGTCTGGAGAGGGGAGGGAGGAGAGGGATGCCCAGTTGCATTTACAGAGCCCTATTCTGGTGCCCACTGCCCAGCCTAGAGAGCTATGGGTGCCCTAGAAGGCTGATTGGAGAGGCAAGAAGCTGGAGAGGCTGAGGCCCCCTTTCCCCACCACAGGGATGGGTGTCTCCACGGTGACGGCGGCCCGCATCCTCAAGGGCCAGTTGCACCACAACCCTGGGGAGGAGACCAGGCTGGAGATGGACAAGTTCCCCCACGTGGCCCTCTCCAAGGTGAGCTTCAGCCCCAAGCCCGCTGAGCCCAAGCCTCTTGCCTTGCAGCTTGACAACACACACGAAAGGGCCCTGGCAAGGTGGTCAGCCCTCATGGGATCTCTGGTCACCCTCTGTGAAATGAGGACAGCAGCAGCTACTTCCCAAGGCTTCATTTTGAGGGTTTTAGCTCACTGATGTTTAAAAATCCATTGAACAAAAACATACACAGAGAAAAGTACATGAGTGCACGGCTTGAATTTTCACCAACCAAACATGGCGGCAACCAGAGGTCCCCCTGGGCCCCCGTTCCATCCCTGGGCCCCGAACGTCCACCCATAGATCAGCTGTTCCTGCTTTTGTACTGGGTATGAAGGGGGTCGTGCAGTGTACCCTCTTTCCCCCGTGGTTCTGTTGCAGTCATTCCCTCCCAGGGTGGTTCAGGAAGTCAATCGGATTACTGAGGCCAAGTGGTAGCTATTGTTACGGGGTCTTTGTCCTGCTGGTGGTCGTCTGTAATAAAGGTCCTCTACACACTCCCGGGGAATAGCAGGGGCTGGCTGTAATGTCTTCTGTGCCTTCAAGGAGCTCTCCGGCTGGTAGGGGAGGGAGAGTTTCAGGGTCTCTACTAGAGGTCTGAAGGAGGGGGGCCTCTTCCTCATATCACCATTCTAGATCCCCCTCCCCCTCACTTCCCCTCCCTTCTCCCTGTCGGCCCCCCCCCCCCCGCTTCTTCAAGAACCCCCCTCCCTTCTCCAGGACTCACCTGCCTCTCCCGCCCCCTTTCTGGCTCCCACAGCCCCAGCCCCAGCCCCAGAGGGAGGCCCTAGCTGGCCCAGCCCTACTCTGCCCAACATTTCCATGGGTCGGACAGTTGCCTTCCTGCCCCTTCCTGCTGCCCTGGCTGCCCGGGCAGAGGGAGTGGGGGCAGGAAGCAGGCAGCTAGGTGGTCCTGTGGCTCTGAGGGGACCTCAGGGCTCAGCCAAAGCTGTGGGAGCCCTCACTGCCTCCCTCACGCCCTGGGCCCCATGGTGTGAGTGGGGGTGGGCCAGGACCTGGCCATCTCCCAGCCCTCCTTTCCCACCTGCAGACCTACAACACCAACGCGCAGGTCCCGGACAGCGCGGGCACCGCCACTGCCTACTTGTGTGGGGTGAAGGCCAACGAGGGCACCGTGGGGGTGAGCGCAGCCACGCAGCGTTCCCAGTGCAACACCACTCGGGGGAACGAGGTCACCTCCATCCTGCGCTGGGCTAAGGACGCTGGTGAGTGGGGGCGGCGGTGGGGAATGGGCCCCGCTCTGGGGCCCGCCTGGGCCTCCATCTTCCCAGCTGGACGAGGAGAGGGTAGAACAAAGAGGCTCTCGAGTGCTCTTCCAGCTCCCGTGTTCTGAGAGCGTGAAATGCCCATGGGATCCCGTCCAGGACAGGAAGGCTAGTGGCTTAGGGTCCCACTCCAGTGTGGGCTCCGGGCCTGGAGTGATTCCCTGAGGCTATTCATCTCACCCATAAAATGGGCACGAAAACATAGTCCCCTCAGAGGCTTGGTGTGAGGACGGCGAGGGGCCTAGCCCAGTGCCAGCCCCCTGGGGGTTCAGTACATGCCTCCTCCTCTCTTCCTGCTTTAATCGGGAGGCCCTGACGCATGTCCCCAGGAACTTTAGAGTCAGGGTATGGGGCCGGCTGACAGAGGTGACAACACTACCACCCAGGAGCCCTTAGGAGGGACCCCTGTGTTCTTGCAGGGCATTCGGCAGGATCGAGGTGCTTTCTGCAGGCCTGGGGTTCAGCAGGGTCCACACTGGAGGGAAGGGCCCCAGCTCAGGAGCTCACAGCTCAAGGGTCCTGCAGGAGGCAGACTGTCTGGGCTGCCAGGTCCCCCCTCTTAGTGCTGACTGGGGGCTGAGGCCCAGGCAGCCACACAACCCGTGGGAGGCCGTCCTTTAGCTAGAAGGAGGGCCGTGTGCACACTGCTGTCTCCAGATGAAGCCAACCTCTCTTCTCCCACACCCCAGGGAAATCCGTGGGCATTGTGACCACCACGCGAGTGAACCACGCCACCCCCAGCGCCACCTACGCCCACTCTGCCGACCGGGACTGGTACTCAGACAACGAGATGCCCCCGGAGGCCCTCAGCCAGGGCTGCAAGGACATTGCCTACCAGCTCATGCACAACATCAGGGACATTGAGGCGAGTTCAGGGGATGCGGCCAGCGCAGGCACCCTCGGGCTGTGAGGCAGGGCCTCAGGTGGGCCTGCGGCCTCGGGCACGGGCTGGCCCGGGAGAAGCAGCTTGGCCTGGCGCCCTGTACACCTGGGAGGGCTCCCCGCCCATTAGGGGATTTGCGGTCGGGGCAGAGAGACTCTGTAGGGTTTCTCCCCCGTGGGGCTGAGGGATAAACCCCGATGTGGCCGCCACCACGCCTCAGGAACCAGGCGCCCAGGGATTATTTCGTAAATGGGAACTTGGCGTTGCAACCCACCCCCAAAACGGGGGCGGGGTGACAGAGTGGCCACCCGAGGGGAGCGCCTGCCTGTATGTTCCCACATTCCCACATACACACAGGTACGTGTCTCATGCACTCATCCGGCGCGCCCCGGGAACGTGTGCATGGTGGTTAGCACAGGCTCTCAATTTTAAATTTCTGGGGTTCAAATTCACATCACATTATCTATGTGACCTTGGATCAGTTACTTGCCCCCTTTGACCCCTCACTGTCATCACCCCTTTGCGAAATGGAGCTGTCCCGTAAACCCATTGCAACATCTGAATATAAGAACCCCCGTGGGGTTTAGCGCAGGGCCTGACACAGGTCAAGTGCTCGGGAAGTGGCAGCATTTCTGCGGGAGCCGCGTGTCCACGCCCGAGACGCAGCTTTGGAACACTGAGCAGGCCCGTGCGTGGGAGCGAGCACGTGTGGCCTGGACACTGCCCACCCGCCTGGTGTTCAGAGAGGCCTCCACTCTCTCCCCTAAGTGAGAATCTCTGGCTTGTTTCTTTTTCAGGCTCTTCTTATCTCCTGGGGGCACTGGGTGAAGGGGTAAGGGGGCTTGGTCCCCCGAGCCTAGAATGGGGGTTCAGTGAGCCTCAGAAGAAGTCCCCCAGGTCGCTTCTACCCCTTACCTCTGTTTCTAACCTTACCAGACGGAACTCACTGGCTCCCAGACCCACCTTCTGCCCCCCACTCATGCCATCCCCCCAGTGTCTAAGGCCCCCCTGGCCTCTGTACCAACCCCTGACTCCCCTTATCCTAGTGGCAGATTGCACACCCCTTTCAGGACAGGGTCCTGTTGACCCTGGTGGTGAGTGTGTGTCTGAGGCACAGCCACCATCCTGACTTCGCCTTCACTTGACTTGCTTCCTGGGACAAGGCACTTCTCCTCCTCGAGCCTCAGTTTCCCCACCTGTCCAACAACAGAGAGCCCCCCCCCCACCCCTCCTTGGAGCACTGGAGGCCAAGATGAGGTCATGGATGTGAGAACATTTGTTGTACAAGCACAGGCTATAATTATGGGCTGCTCTTCAGAGAGTGTTGGCAGGAATAGCCTAAGAGGGGGACAGGAGCTTAAGGGAAGGTTTCTCTGCTGGGGGCAAGGGGCGGGTGGGGGGGTCCTTGAGGGCCACTGGGGGACGAGGGTGAGCGGAGTCACCCGGGGAGGCCTGGGTGACTATTGCCCGGCTCCCTCGCCTCTCTTTCTCATCCTTTTCTCTCCCATTGGCCCTGCATCTCCACCACCCCAAAGCCCCTAGCCCCCAGGACCCAGCCCCCAGCCCCCAGCCCCAGGCTGTACATGAAACAAAAATCCTGGTGTCCGCCCTGAAAATAAATATCTTTTGCTTTAAAAAAAACAAAGAAAGAAAGAAAGAAAAAGACACAAACCCAAACCCCAAAGCCAAACAGCAAGTCTGTTATTTGGGAGTTTAATGAGCCCGTGCGAAGTCCCTGCTGGGCTGGAAACGAGGAGGCTCCAGGCAGGAAGATTGGGGGCTTCGTTTCCACTCTGAGAATGCCAAGGGGTCAGGTTCTGTGGGAACAGTGGGGGGGGCAAGGGGCCAGTGACCCGAGGCCCCGTTGCCTCCTTCCTCTCATAGCCTGCCCTGCCCCCAGAGGTCCTGGCTGGAGCTGGCAGCGAGGCATCGGCCCCTCTGGAGATACTGTGACCTCCAATTCCTTGTGCCAGTGAGGACACTCTCTATGGGCCCCCCCTGCGGGTGCTGGGACCCCTGCATTGCCTCATGTCCTCCTGTGACTGGCCTGTGGCTATGCCAGTCTTATGGGTGGGTGTCACATCGACTTTATAGGAAAGGAAACTGAGGCTCAGAGAGAAGTAACAGGCCCTTGGATGAGAAGGGACAGAGTCAGGATTCAAAGCCATGTCCCCTCCAAGTCCCCATGGTCCAGGCTGGTCCTGGGGTGCCTTCCCCACCTCCCCATGGAACCTGGCCCCCCAGGAGGAAAATGGATCAGAAGGTAGCGAGGAGGGGGCCTTGAAATGGCAGGCCCGGCCGGGGACAGTGGATGTGAGGCCTGCCGCAGCCAGGCTCTGCTCTCCCAAGGTGTCAGCCAGGGCGGTGGCCTGGGCTGACGCCTGTGGTGACAGGAGGACACCGGTGTGGTGGTAACTGTGGGCGGCAGCTGTTATGCTCTTGGCCCCGTTTTAAAAATAGTCAGGACTTCAAACATGGACTCCCAAGGAAAACAAACAGTCTCGCGTCCCTCCGCCCGTGCAAGCAGCGTGGTGGGTAAAATTAGCCTGGCGGTGGCTGCACAGACGTGAGCCCTGGCCCGCTCTTCGGCCAGGCTCCCGGCTGGGCTGCCCCAAGACCTCCCTGGCCGAGGCCTCCGGCCTGCGGGCACCCAGCCTCTCACCGGGGAGAGGAAGCTCTGGAGGCTCCATCGTGGGCTCTGTGGCCCCAACTGCCAGGGTTGGAAGAAGTCTTGGGTTCGAATCCTGACTCTGCCCCTTGCTGGCCTTGGGGAAAAGAAATCAGATTTCGGCACCCGTTTCCTTTTTTGGAAAATGGAGACATGTTCGGTGTAAAGTTGAGGAAGAGAATGTGTCTGAACCAGTGAGAGTTATGTGTCAGGACTCCAGAAAGCCAGGTAAAGGAGGTCACCAGTAGCTCAGGTGTCTCACCCAGAAGCCCAGACCACGGTCCCAGTGGGCTCATGACGTCCCCTCCCCAGGCCGGACAAGCAAAGGCTCAGGAGAGCGGTGCAGACAGAACCCAGACTCTCCAGGCTGGAGAGGCGTCCATGCCATCACCGGGTGGGGGCCACTGGGGCTTCCAGATGTTTTGAAGGCCCGGGGTACTGATGGCTCCTGTGCCCTTTAGGTGATCTTGGGGGGCGGCCGGAAGTACATGTTCCCCAAGAATACAACGGACGTGGAGTACGATCAAGACGAGAAGGCCAGGGGCACGAGGCTGGACGGCCTGAACCTCATCGACGTCTGGAAGAGCTTCAAACTGAGGCATAAGGTAGCCTGTTCACGGGTCGGATGGGCTACAGGGCAGCCTGAGTGGGGCTGGGGCTGGGTGAGCCCTCCCTGAATCAGTTTTCTCTAAAATGTGGTCATTGTTCTTACCTCAATGGGTTCCAGTGCTCTAATAGATACATGAGTGGCACATAGTAGGTAGTCAGTCAATTCCTTCCTTTAGGGGTGGGCAATGGCAAAAGCTAGGCACAAGGAGGAGGGTGGGCCAAGGAATGGATGGCCTGCGTGGACACTCAGCCCACCTGAGCCCCTACTGTGTGTGGATCCCCAGGCTGGGCATGAGGCCCAAATGATGAATCAGTGGTCAAGGAAACGTGGAATGCTCTGTGCTTGGAAGGCAGGATGCCCAGGACCTACTGGAACCCAGAGGGGACAGACCACAGGGAGGGGAGGCCTGACGAGGCGGGGGGTGGGGGGAGAGGCAGTATCCGGAGGCTTTGCAGGCGGCAGTGGCAGGCGTGAGGTCGAAGCCCTTCACGGGGAGTCGGCTGTGGCCTGGGTGAGGGCACGTGCTGGGGAGGGAGGCCAGGACGTGGGAAGGGCCCTGCCTCTGGCTCCCGGAGTGGCTCTGGCCTTTTAAATCTGTGCTGCTGGCCTCTGGGCTTGGGGCAGCTGGGGTCTGGAAATGACTGCGGTCAGGGCTGAAGACAGTGGGGAGCAGCCTGGCAGCCACTTTGATGTCACTCTGGGGTTGGGTTTCTGAGGGTTCCAGGACTGGCCCCAGGGGAGGCCTGTGGGACAGGGCTGGGCCAAGAGTGAGGTGGGGCAGGGGCTGGGGAATGGCCCCCACAGGGTTGACGGGGCGGAAGGGAGCCGCTTTGAAGCTGTGCCATCCATTCCTTCTGAGTCAGCTCCAGCTGGGCCAGAGCCACGCCCGGCCCAAGCCAGAAAGACAGCGCGCCCCCCCAGCCTCAGTTTCTCTAGCTGGGACATTGAACCAGAGCTTGATTCTTCTTGCCTGCAGGGAACTTCCCTTAGAACTTGGTCTAGACCCCAAGAGGGAGGGAGCGGGCCAGACAGGGGTTCACTGTGTCCCCTGAAAACCGTGCCTCAAGATGAGGCTCTAGAGTGCCTCACCTTCACCAATGAGTGGCTGTGGCATCTGTGTGTCTCAGTTTCCTCATCTGTAAAATGGGAATAATAATGTCTACCTTATAGGGCCCAAATGATGAGATAAACACACCTAGGGAGGCAGAGGAGGGGGTGGGAGTGGGATGGATGGATGAGAGCCCATTGTGTTGGCCTCTTCATCTTCCTTCCCACAATAACCCTTGCACTTTGAAAACCACCGATCCCAATGCCATTGCCCAGAGAAGGCAAGGGACTCTCCCGAGGACACACAGCTGATTCCTGACAGTGCTAGGACCCCAGTCCAGGCCCTGAATGGTGCCGTCTCCAGATGGCACCGTAACCAGAATGGTGCCGTAACCAGCCTCTTCCTGTGGCCTCTGTGCCCTGAAGAAGCAGCACCTTCTTCATTGTCCCCTCGTATGGGGGCCCGGGGCAGGTCTAGGGCCTCCCTTCCTCCCTGGCTCTCCGTGAGCTCCAGAACACAGCTCGTGCCTCTCAGTCGGCCCCTTGTGACCTGCGCCTGCCTCTTCTCTTCCCCATGCCCCTCTATTTGGAACTCTACTTCCTGACCCCAGGCCGATTAATTTCTACTTGACCTCTAGGGCCTCCTTAGCACATCACCTCCACCAGGAAGCCTTCCCTGATCCTGCTTTGGGCTCACAGGGACCCCCNACCAGAGCCCCCCCCCCCCCCCCCCCCCCCGGTCTCTCAGAATTCTTTTTCCCCTGCATTAGAATTGCCTATTCATTTGTCAGTTCTTGAAGGCAGGAACGCTAGGTCCTCAGGGAGGGGTTGTTAAAGGACTGAAGGAAACAGAAACAAAGATGTGCCCCCAACTGTGGGAACAGCTGAGGCCCGTCCTTCTGACTCCCCCAGCCCCACGTGACTGACCCAGGCCCTTCCTCCTAGCACTCTCACTACGTCTGGAACCGCACTGAGCTCCTGGCCCTCCACCCCAACACCGTGGACTACCTCTTAGGTAAGGGGGTCGGGGGTTGGAGTGCTGGTTGCCTGGCTGGGTGCCCGGGGGCAAGGGCTGTGTGACCCGGCACCTGGGGGCCAGGCCCCAGCCTGCTCCCCCTTTGTAGGGCTGCAGGACCTGGGAGGGCTGAGGAAGGGGTTCTGGCTCATAGACTTTCAGCCCCCAAACTGCTGGCTGTGCAGGGTGAATAGCCCCCCTAAACCCAGGGTGGGGGAAGCTAGAGGTCAGAGAAGGGAAGCCACTGACAGTGTGCCCCACTAATGGTCTGAGTATGGCCAGCCCGGTGAGTATGAACGCTGGTTAGGGCTGAGGCTTAAACGAATCCCAGGCCGAGGAGCAGGGCATCTCAGTCAGCCCTGATGTGTGGCCTGGTTGTCCTCTGGTCCTGACGGGGCAGTACCCCCTCCTCCCCGGGGGATAGGGAGCAGTGTGGGGGCCAGGGGCGGTTCTAGGCTAGGTAGGCCGAGGCCAGAGCACCACCATGCTGACATCTGGGCCCTCGTTCCCACCTGGCTAGTGTGCCCAGCCAGTGGTGGCAAAATCCCCTGCAAACCCTTCCCAAGGAGCTCAGCCCCCAGGTCCTGGGTGTGTCATTGGCAATTACGGGTTCAGAGCTGGGCACCAGGAGGACCCTCAGACACACACAACCCTCTGCTTGCCTGGGTCGCGTGGCACGGACTCCATCCCACACACAGGCTGCATGGAGTGGTGTGTGCACCCATGGAGCAAGATAGTTCCACTCCTGGACCCTAGAGCCAGACTGCTGGGTTCAAATCCAGCTCCTGCCACCTCGGAGCTGTGAGGCCCTGGGCAAGTGCTTTGTCTTCTCTGTGCCTCAGTGTCCTCTCCTATAAGGTAGGAATAGTGACTGTTCTGTCCAATGGGAATAATGATAGGGCCTCCCTCAGGGCTGACATGAGGATTAACTGAGCTAATGCATCATGTAATTATCTGTTGCTCTATACTGATTATCCCCAAACGTAGTTCAAAATCAGGGTAAACACTTATTACTTGCACAGTTTCTTTGGGGCAGGAATTGGGAGCGGCTCGGCGGGTCTCTCATGAGGTTGCGGCCTTCCGCGACGCCCCCTTCGTATGGCTAATAAGTTGGCAGGCAGCCTCACTTCCCTGCCACATGGGTCTCTCTGTAGAGCTGACTGAGTGTCCTCACAGTATGGCAGCTGGTTTCTGCCAGAAACCCAAGACTATGCAAAGCAGAGTGTGCAGTGTCTTATGCCCAGGCCTGGAAGTCACACACTGTCATTTCTGCAGTATTCTACTCGCACCATCGGCCAGCCCTGGTCACTGGGGGCGGGGACACGCCAGGGCATGAATTCCGAGAGGCAGGGCTGATTGGGTGCATCTTGGAGGCCGGCACCCACATGCTGCTGAAGCTCCTAGAATGGCACGTGACCTGGAGCGGGCGCTTTGTGAGCCAGAGCTGTCGTTTGGCTGCGCGCACGCTCACAGAAGGGCAAGGTGTTCCAGAAGGAGATCCAGAACCGAGAATGCCAGCCTGACGCACGTGAAATCTTGTGACCCGGGCAAGGGATGGGTCGTTTATTTCCCAAGTGAGAAACCTAAGCCCAGTGGGTGGAAGGGACAGTGACCCCAAACTTGCAGTGGTTTCGCTGCGCAGAGCACTTCAAGCCTGACCTGTAAACCTGACCTTGACCAGCTACCTTGCCAAGTCCAGGACAGAGTGCTCTGCCTGAGGCCATGGTGCCGTGTCTGGGGCCCTTCAGGCTCGAGTAGGCCGATGGACATGAACCCCAGAGGGTCCACTTAGCAGCTGAAGATAGCAAGTTACTGACCCCGAGCCTCAGTCTCCTCCTCTGTAAATGGACGTGGCGACCCCTCTCCATGGTGTGGCCCTGGTGATAGCATCTGGTGCACGTTGGGCCCCAAGAGCCATCCAGAGGAGCCTCCTTCTCTGCTCTGCCCCCAGGTTGTGTAAGGGGAGCCTGTGGTCCCTGAGACACCACAGGCTCCTTGGAGACCCTCCTGGCAGGGTCTTGAAGTCTCACCACCCACATCCTCCTCAGGTCTCTTTGAGCCCGGGGACATGCAGTATGAGTTGAACAGGAACAATGTGACTGACCCGTCACTCTCCGAGATGGTGGAGGTGGCCATCAAGATCCTGAGCAAGAACCCCAAAGGCTTCTTCTTGCTGGTGGAAGGTAGGGTCCCAGGCCTGATTGCAGGGCTGCTTGCCTGAGGTCAGGGGATGGGGAGGTCCAGCTCTCAGAGAGACCTGTCCGGGTTGGGGATGACGCAGGAAACTCCTTTTGGGAGGGTGGGTTATAGACTGGGGGAGAAGGGGACAGTGCTGGAGCTCCCAGTCCCACAAGCTGCTATCACCCATATATACACACCAGGCTTATTAGTCCAGGAAGGCTTCCTGAAAGAGGGGGCAGGTTCCTTCCTTCCAGGAGTTACTGCCTGAGGCCTGGCTTTTAAGGGGAGGGGTGTGCAGCCACCTGGGCCTCACTCCTCCCCAAAGGCTAATCAGCAGGCCCAGGAGACATCTGCATCTGAGCAGCTGCGTGGAGGGGCTCAAGGACATCTACGGGAACCCTCACAGCTGGACAGGGGCCATCTGCTGTTACTGGGCACATGTGGGGCCAAGGTCAAGTCCACGAGTCCTATCCCTGATAGGAAAAGGCGCAGGGTCCCCCAGACTGGGGGAGCCAGACCCTCTGGGAGTCAACAGAGTTGTATGCCAGCATTCATGGCATTTCCCGGGGGCCCTTGTGAACCCTGGGGTCAGACTCTTGGACTCTTGTCCTGATGCCGCCATCTGCTGGCTGGGCGACCTCTACCTGTGCGTTTCCGTCACACGAGGCCCCACAGAGTCGACCTCTCCTACAAGGGTTATTAGCATCCATGGTGTTTGGAGATATAAAGTACTTGGAACAGGGCCCCGAAGAGAATACATCCTCCATGTGTCTATTACTACCGATATCTAAGTCAGTAACAACAGGAAGCCTAAGGATGTGATAAACGTCCCAGAATCTCCCGAAGCTAGGACAGCCTTTGTCTCCTGCGCATTCCCAAACACGCACAACCTGTACACGACCCTCACTGCACAGACAGACCCGCTCAGGCCCCTCGGCCCTCCAGAGGCCGGTGGCCGCCAGCCCAGCTTGACTGCTTTCTTGCCAAACCCCGGGGTTCCCATTCAAGCGCAGCGGTCTCGGCCTGGCCCCGAGCAGGCCTCTGACGCCGAGGAACCAGCCAGGAACCAGTGGTGGTGAGCACGGGCTCCCCCGGGAGCAGTGCTCTGTGTGAGCAGGGCCAGGACCGGGCCGCCAGGCCAGCTGCTCCCAGAGCCACAACAAAGGAAGGGCCCACCCTTCCAGCCTGCCAGGCCGCAGTGGTGAGGCTCAGGCTAGCGAGCAGGGGGGCGGCCAGGCGCCCAGGCTTGGGACCCTCAGAGCTGGGAGTGTCCACCCAGGCAGCATCCTCTTGTGAGAGACAGGAAGCGTCTGTTCCCAAAGGTCACAGAGCCCTCGGCTGTGGCCTGTAAGCCAGGCTCCACGCCAGGCCTCTTGTGCTTACCTTGGTGGGCGGCAGCAGGGGACGCAGGCCTCCACGGGTCTTTCTGGAAGTCTGCCACAGGCCCTGCCCGCTCACCACCTTTCAGCACTGAGCTTCACCCTCAGAGGGGACTCTTCAAATTGGAGGTGGATAAGCAGGTGATCCAGAGTGAGTCACAGCTGAATTCAAATCCCAGCAAAGCCCACTTGGGCACGTGACTTCCTTACCTAGGCCTCAGTCGCTCTATTTGTAAATGGGGCTGATTGTACTGGTCTCAGCCCAGGATTGTTGTGCAGCGGAAACAAGCCATCAGCCGGTCATGCCGGGCCCCTCGTGGGCCCTCGGGCACGTTGGTTCCCTCCCGGCCCGCCGACGCCTCAGGGCCAAGCCCCTGAAGAAGCGGTGCTGGGAGCGGCCTGGGGTGCAGGAAAGAGCACACGCTTTTCCGTCAGGTGGATTGGCTTTAAGTCCGGGCTTTGCGGTCTCCGCGTGTGGGCCTGTGGTGCAGCAGCTCGCCCTCTCTGAGCCTCGGTACAGGTTGAATGCTGCAAAAAAGCTTGGTGTGGTGAACCTGGAGGCCATGTGGTAGGGCTCGTGGTGCCCGTCTTCTTCCCCTGCCCCTCACCCGAGGCCTTTACCTCTGTGTCTCAAGGAGGCAGGATTGACCACGGGCACCATGAGGGCAAGGCCAAGCAGGCGCTGCACGAGGCGGTGGAGATGGACATGGCCATCGGGCGGGCAGGCGCCATGACCTCCCTGGAAGACACGCTGACCGTCGTCACTGCTGACCACTCCCACGTCTTCACCTTTGGCGGGTACACACCCCGTGGAAACTCTATCTTTGGTAGGTGGGCCTCCAGTGGGGTGGGCACTGGGCACTCTCGGAGCCAGAGTGGGGTCGGAGGGTCAGCAAGCCCAGGGTCTGGCACAGGTGGGACTCAGTGAGGATTTGCTGACAGGTGGGGGAGTGCAGGATGTGGGGAGGGAGGGAGGTGAGGGCGTGGATGTGTGGCTGGCCACCTGCATGACAGAGGGATAGAAGAATGGGAGAGCTTCGGCTGGGTGTCTCAGTTGGTTGGAGCGTCGTCCCGAACACCAAAAGGTTTTGGATTTGATCCCTGGTCTGGGCGCGTACTGGAGGCAACTGATTGATGTTTCTCACTCTCCAAAAGAAAAAGAAAAAAGAATGAGAGAGAGGATGGATGGGTGGATGGGAGAGATGTAGGCACAGCAAAGACAGAGGGATGGTTGGTGGGAGGTAAATCAGGTTTGGACGGTGGCTTCCTGGAAATGAGTCCGGCCCTTCAAAGGGACTGTATCCCTGGTGCGCCCACATGACCCCTGGACCATTGCCATCCCGTGCAGGTCTGGCCCCCATGTTGAGCGACACGGACAAGAAGCCCTTTACTGCTATCCTGTACGGCAACGGGCCTGGCTACAAGGTGGTGGGTGGTGAACGAGAAAATGTCTCCATGGTGGACTACGGTGAGACTGCCAAGAGCCAGGGCTGGGAGGGAACAGGACGGCCCTCGGGGGGCCGGGGGGGTGGGGGAAGCCTGGGAACAGAGTATAGGCTTGTGGTCAAGGTCCAGGGTCTCAGAATAGTCAGGACCAAGCCAGAACAATCTGACTTTGAATCCCCTTCTGCAGTTTGGTAGCTCTGGGACCTTGGGCCCGACATAACTCCACCTTTCTCAGCTTCAGCTTCCTCCATAAAAGGGTTCTGCCTCCCGAGGCTGTCTGAAGAACTAACTGGGTCTGATAGTTTAGCATAGAGCCTGGCACACAGAGGTGTTCGCTGTATTGCAGTCCTTTTACTGGCTATATAATATTCCAATGCAGGAGCCTTCCAAGGTATTCATCCAATTCTGTATCGTTAAAAATTCATTTGTTTGGATGCCCCCAGAGACCCCAGGCAGAGGGGGTCTAATGGTGCATCCATTGGTTAGAACCTCTCCTGGGTTGACTTTCCTGCTCATCCGGATAGCTCAGGGAGACTGATTTTCTCTTCTGGAGGTTGGGAGTACAGGCTTCTGTGTTAGAATGGACTCAGGCCCGAATCCTGTGGCCTTGTGCAGAATGCCTTCCCTGCACTGAGCTTCAGTTTTCTCTTTTGTGAAATGGGGCATTGGAGCCAGCCTGGGAGGGACCCTGCGCCAGGCCCCTGCCAGGCCCTCTGCAAATGTTTCCTTTGGTCCGCAGCTCACAACAACTACCAGGCTCAGTCTGCGGTGCCCCTGCGGCACGAGACCCATGGCGGGGAGGACGTGGCGGTCTTCGCCAAGGGCCCCATGGCACACCTGCTGCACGGAGTCCATGAGCAGAACTACATCCCCCACGTGATGGCTTATGCCGCCTGCATCGGTGCCAACCGCGACCACTGTGCCTCAGCCAACTCATCGGGCAGCCCTTCCCCAGGCCCCCTGCTGCTCCTGCTGGCCCTGCTCCCCCTGGGCATCCTGTTCTGAGGGCCCAGGCACCCACTAGCCCATCACAGATGGTCAGCCTCCCCCTCCCCGTGCCGCCCACCGCCCACAGGCCACACCTCAAGGGGCCAGGGGGTGGGGGTGTCCACAGCCTCTGGAGCTGCCAGAAAGGGGACCCAGGAAACCAGTCTACTGCCCGCCTCGCTCCCCTCTGGATCCTCCCCTGGGGCCGTACCAGGTCCCGGCCTCCTGCCTCAGCCCCACCCCTGCCCCTTGCTGCCCCTTTGGCTAACAGGGTAGGTTTCTCTTGGGCAGACAGAGAGTACAGACTGCAGACATTCTCAAAGCATCTTATTTTTCTAGCAAACATATTTCTCCAGATCCGGAGGCTCTGGAGCTTCCATGGAACATTCCAGATCTGACCCTCCCACTCTCCTCTCCTTCCGTCTGGAACCTCCCAGGGCCCTCCCTGCTCATGTCTGTACCTGAAGAGGAGACAAGTCCTTCTCTTCAGGATGGGGGTTTGCTCACTTGTTCCAAGGCCTCCCAGGGCTCCCAGGAAGTCGGCTCCTGGGACGGGCTGTCCAACCCCAGGCGGCCTGGGCTGGGGTGGAGGAGCCGCCTGGTGGGCAGACACCTCCCAGCTTCGCACACACGCGCCAGCTCCTCTTCGAAGCGACTCTCCTGTTTGGAACGGCCAAAAAAATTTTTTTTCTCATTTTGGTGTTGGTTAAAAGGGAACACAAAACATTTCAATAAAAATTTCCAACTATTTCTGAGGACAGAGCTGAGTCTTTGTGGTCAGGGAGGAAGAGACTGAAATAAGCTCATTTCTCTAAGAAGAGCTGGACGCAGGGCCCAGGCGTGGGGGTGGGGTGGGGGGGAGGGGCCTGCTCCTGGCCTGGGGGCTTTAAGACCCCTGCCCTGGGTGACTGTGGACCAATTGCTTCGTGTCTCTGTGTCTGAAGTTTTCTGATCTGTAAAAGGGGAGACAGCCGCACCGGGCTGCTGTGAGGATTAAAGAATGACTCTGCCGGAACCCCACGGCAGAGGGGCCTTCTAGGGCCCGGGCCCCCTGGCTGCACCGTGCCCACAAGCAGAGCTCCAGCCCCTGGCCCATGGGGCTGTCCATTCATTCATTCGTTCACAAATGTTGAGTGTGCGCTCCACCCTGTACTAGGTCTGAAGAATTTAGCGGTGAGCCACACTGACGGGCTGCCTGCCCTCATGGGGCGTCAGCCTCGCTTGGGGACTGTCATCTCTCCATTGTCAAGCCCAGGTACTGACTGGGGCCAGGATGGCACTGGATGTGAGGGCTCACAGAGTTCCCTGAGTTTGAGCCTCTTGACATCGGAATGAAAGCCCCTATAACGATAGACAGTAACAGTGAGTGTTGATCGTTCACCATCTGCCAAGTTTTGTGCCTGATGCTTTCCATGGATTCAGCTCATTTAATGCTCCCTGGGAAGTAGGCCGCCGTCATCTGCGCTTACAGATGAGGAAACCGAGGGTGCCCCGGGTGATAGGATTGCCCATGGTCCTCAGAGTTGTGGAGCTGGGATTTGAACTCAGGTCCGTTTGATTCCAAAGCTCTTACACTTAATGGCATCCTTCCTTTATAACGTGTTTCCAACCTCCTACCAACCAGGTTCGGAGACAGCCAATGTGAGTGACTCATACCCCAGTTAAATATGAACTCAGAAAGGTGAGAAATATGTCAGAAGTGGGGGGTCCTTTGGGAGTTAAAATGCAACTGAGCAGATTTTCCTCTGAGCTTCCTAGCAGTTCTAGCAAAAAGGGTAATACAGCCGAGCTGATGCTGGGATAAAAAACTGCATGCCTCCCTTCTTGCCAGGACAGAGATGTCACCTTGAATTGTACAGTGCAGTGTTTTCAGGTGTTACTCTCATACCATCTTCACAGTTGCCATCACAGCCAACTGGGGCCCAGTCCTGCCATGGGCCACCAGGAGTCAGGGTGGAGATGCACCCCAGAGGTCTCCCACTGGGAGGCCCAGGGGGCTGGAGTATTTATTCTTCTACTGCCCTCCCTGATTGGCTAAGAGCTGTTCCCAGAAAAATTACCATGCTGGCCCTTCCAATCTGCCTCTAGAAAGGCTGAGAAGAAGCCCCCATGAGTGTGCTAGAACATTAAATACTCAAAGGATAAAAATGGCACCAACAGCACCTTAAACTTTGGGATACATGGATGGGTTGAAAATCATGGGCTGTGAGTCAGAGAGATGAGGCTTCATGTCTCTGCTCCACCGTTTTTCCATTTCTAGGAACTTGGGCAAGTTCTCTAACTCCGCTGATGTTCCATTCCTACACCTGTGAAGTGTAGGACTTACGGTCCCACCTGGAACAAGGGGCTTCTCCCGCCGAGCCCAGGCCATGGGCTGATGTGTTCTGACTCAAAAGCCCACGGTGTGCAAGTACCCACCGCTCTGAAGTCCTCCCCAGGCCTCCCTCACCAAATCTAGGCACCTGCACCCTTGGGTCACTCATCACCCTCTATTGTAAAGGTCAGTGGGCTCTAGTCCTAATCAGAGCCAGAGCTGGAGGCAGAGGTCTGGGCTCCAGCCATCAGCAGCCGGGGAACTAGAAACTAAGGGGGACAGCACCCAAAGCACAAGGGTTCCCATGGCCCTCAGAGACTTTCTCAGGAAGGGAGAGTGAAGGTGAGCAGACAAATTCTTTTCTGTTCATCTAGCTAACCCTGTCTGCTGTGAAAGATAAATCCAGAACTTAACCCACTTAGAGCTTATTGTGTCTTACACATCTGGTGGTGACTTTGGACAGATGACTGAGACCCAGGCTCTTTCCACCTTGTGGCTCTTCCCTCCTCTAAGTTCCAGATGTTCTATTGAACCAGAATTTCGGTCTACTAAGCTCTATTTGACCAACACATTGGTGCAGGGGATGCGGCAGAGGAGGCGTCCTTTTAACCACTTCTTCCCGGAGGGAACACACATCACTTTCACTCACAGTTGGTTAGCACTAGTCGTATGATCCCACAAAGTGCAAAGGAGGTTGGGAAATGTAGTCTTCGGTTGAGCAGCTGGTGGTCACCGACAACTCTGTAGCTGGTTCTCAACTGGGCACTATTGATACTTGGGGCTGGATACTTCTCTGTGGCGATGACAGTCCTGAGCATGGTAGGATGTTTCACAGCATCCTAGGCCTCTATCCACTAGATTTCTAGGGAGCAAAACCAACCAGTTAAGAACTTCTGCTCCAGAGTAAGGAAGAGGTATGGGAGGCGTGGGTGGTCAGCAGGCCATCTGGTCTCAGCTTCAATAGTACGCAGAGCACCTTCCTGCTCCCGTGCTCCCCAGATGTCACAGCGCATCTTCACAGGGTTTTAAAACATCGGAAATGCCACATATGCTTGAGTTTCTGACTTTAAAAAACGGGATGGTGTGGCTGGCATTGACCCCCATCTCTGCAAGGCAGTGTGGTCAGAGCTGAGAAGTAGCTGCCCACTGGGCATATAGCTCTCCTATTTGCCACACTTTGGGGAGAGATGGGAAGGAGGGCCTTGAATGCCACCCCAAGAAGCTGGGAGAAGACCCTGGGGGGCCATAAAGGGTTCTGGAGCTGGGACATGAGCATCATTTGTGAAAAATCATCTTGGCATCCAGTTTGGAGGGCAGCCTCAAAAAGAGAAACTAGAGGTTGGGAGACCAGCAAGGAGGCTGTTCAAATAAACCAGGCAGGAGAAGCTGGGGCCCTGGAGATAGGGAGGGGGAACAAGCCCCAAATATGTGCCCATCAGTCCCAGCTCCTGTTTGTCAAGAAGGAAGCTGGAACAGCACGTGAATAGATGGGTCATCGCCGAACTGATCGCTGAGATCGAGGGCAGCATGGGGCCGGACACCTACTCTGCACCACCCGCCCTGCTGAGCACCCGAGAGTGGCTGTGACATTGCCACCACAGGGGTACATCTCCATGCATACCCCCACACCATCCGGTGAGGTGAACAATATCCCCATTTTACAGATGAGAAAGTGGAGGCCAGGCAGGGCATGCTGACTGCTGCAAGTTGACCCCAGGTCTGCCTGACTCCCAAGCCATGTTTCCACCACCCCTCCCCCCACCCCACCCTGCTTAGCCTCTGGGGTACTAACCTCTCCAAGAAAAACAACCCCAGCCCACCAGCCACAGAAGTCCTTCCAGGGAGTAGTGAGAGCCCCAAGCTGAGTTTATAGTTAGTCCTGGTGGCTTACCAGGACCTCCCACTGAGACCTACCACCAGCCCATGGGGGTTTGGGCTCCCAGGCCCCTGTGCGGCTTCCTCTGGCCTCCTGGTGTTGCCCCCTCCATCAGGGTGCCTTTTCTGGTCCCTCAGCCCTCTTTGTCCAAACCTCAGAACCTCAGGCTGGGTGTGCACACGTGCCACCCACCTCCGCTCTGCAGCCAAACGGGGGGCAGGCCAGGCTGGGGTTTGTCACTGGCCAGTGTCACTTCGCCCTCCTGCCCCTTGGGGTGGAGGCTTAGAATCACTGAGGCAATGAGCATACCAGCAATGAGCATTTCCACGGGGTTCCCTAGTGCCAGGCTCTGTTCCTGTGCCCCTCAGTGCACTCAACTTGCTTGTCCTCCCAACCCTCTGCAGTGAGGGGGACTGTGTGTGGCAAACGGGAGAGCTGTACCCCTGATAAGCCGCCATCTCTCCACTCCGCTGACCACTGCCCTGCAGAAATGCGGGCCATGCCAGCCACATCTCCCAATTAAAAAAAAAAAAGCCAGAAATCCAAATCATATGTGAAAGTTCCCGATGTTTTAAAACACTATGAGGATACTCCATGAAGTGTGGGGAGCACAGGAGCCGGAAGATGCCCTGCGTACAAGCAAAGCTGAGGCCAGATGGCCCGCTGACCACCCAAGCCCCCTACGCCCCTTCCTGACTGTAGGGCAGGGGCTGTCACTGTCCCCATTTCACAGATGCAGAAGTAGGAGCAGAGAGAAATTCGGTGATTTATGTGAGGTCATGTCACTAACAGGAGAGGGAGGCAGGACCCCCAAGCCACCCAGGGAGCGGGACTTGATCCTGCCTTTGTGTCCTTTGGTGTCTCGGGGTGAGGAGTGGTGGGAGGACTCAGGAATGTCCCTGGGCATCAGTGGCAGAGATCCTGTTATCTTGAGCTTGTGCCCTTGCCCTGGTGGGAAGGCCCAGTGGCTTCCCCCTGCCCACGCCAGGGCAGGCTGGCCCCAGGGTCTCCGGGGTCAGCCTGGGTTTGCACGCCGGCTGAGGGCCCTGCAACCAGCCTCTTGCTCACTCGGGACACCAGGTTGGGGAACAATGGCAGTGGGCAGGCCATTTGGGGCCTGGAGGAGTCTGAGGTGTAACCCTTCACCCCTCCCTTCCCAGAGCCCTGGGCCGAGACCTGGGCAGCAGCCACAGCCTGTTCTCAGGGCATGAGCCGCTGCAGTCCAGACCGCACCCTGGCGACCTGACTCAGTGCTGCCCCTCGTCTGTCCTGAGCCCTCCTGGACCATGGGCCGCCTTCCACAGGCCCCCAGACAAAGCTCAGGCTACGGCGGGCTTCTGCAGGCCAGAGGAGCAAGGCAGCCCAGAGAGAGTCGGACACCAAATGGAAGTTGCACAGTGAAATGGGCAGAGGAACCCAGCTTCCACCTGCAGCAAAGGACGCTGGGTCCAGCCAACTCCGGTCAGCCACACCCTGGGACTTGGGGTGCCGACGAGAGGAAGGACTCACAGGGACCTGGGGTCCGCCTCATGCTGGCGCTTCAGCCCCCAACCCAACTGCCTTTCCACCCTCTTAACAACACGGGAGGTGGGCACTGACGCTGGCCCCATTTTACAGGTACAAAAACCGAGAGAGCCACTGGGGTTAGGGTCTGCTGGAGCGGGTGGTCGGACAAGACCTGCCTGAGGAGGTGGCATCTGGACTGAGACCAGCTGGTGAGATGGTGGCCTTGCAGGGAACTGGAGGGAAGACCGTGCAGAGTAGCATCCAGCACGTGCGTCCCGTGGGAATGAGCTTCCTATGTGCGAGGGATAGAAATCAGGCAATGGGTGTGGAGCCCAGAAACAAGGGGACAGTGGGTGGCACGAGGTGGGAGGGGTGGGCAGGAACTGTCACCTGGGGCACAACAGGAACCTGCATCTCCTGTTGCCAGGGAAGCTACCGGAGGCTTAGCCACAGCGGGAGACAGGATCAGGTTCATGCTTTGGAAAGAGCACTCCGGCTGCTGTGCAGAGGAGGGCCCCGTGCGGCAGGAGCAGATGCCGGGGAGCTGTCTGGAGGCCTTGCTGCTGCCTGGGGTGGAGGTGGTGGCGGCTTGGAGCAGCGCGTGCGCTGGTGGTGGGAAGGGCCGAGCTTCACACATGCTCGGAGGTTGAAGTCAGCAGGGCTCGCTGACGGGCTGCATGTGGGGTGTGGAGGAAAGAGCAGAATCGGGGATGTCCCCGAGTTTTTGCCCTGAGCGCCTGGGTGTATGAAAGTGCCATTAATGGGTGGGGGGGGAGCATATCTGGGGAGAAAGCAGTTGGTCTGGATTGTGTTGGCTGTGAGGTGAACATACTGGCAGGCAGTCAGGGGGAGAAAGCAGCTGGAGTTCAGGGGAGCAGGCTGGGCTGGAGACAGAAAGACGAGGGTCCCGCTGGTATTCGAGGCAGTGGAGCAAAGAGATATGGCGTGTCCAAGTTCACAGCCAGCCAGTGGTCAGGGTTTGAGCTGGAGCCTGTCAGACTCCAAAAGCCACAGAAGCTCTTCCCGCTGCAGGTGTTCATTCATCTCCAGGAGGTGGGAACAAAAAGGGTTTCATCCAAAGTTGGGGGGGGGGGGCTACAAGACTGGACGGCAAGGAGAAGCCCCCTGAGGATGAATTTAGGAACTGAGATCCTTCCAGTGAGGGCTGCCCTCCCCTCAGCTGTAGCCGTCCAGCGGCAGAAGCAGCATGAGTCCCGTCCCCAGCCCGTTGTCAGCTGGAGAAGCTGAGGCCCAGAGGAGGGCAGGGCTGAGACCTAGGTTTTCTTCCTGACCTCTCCACCAGTCTCCAAGGTGGGCTCCTGTCTGAACCAGCTCAGTGGCAGAGTGGGAGTCACCCGCCGGTGACAGTCCTAAGGGGGTGGGGGTCTCTCCTAGCACCCAGATGGAGCTGGGGCCTGTAGTCTCCCCGCCCTGTTGCCCCACAAGACAGCATTTGCCTGTGCCTGCCACCACCCCTATGCAGCCCGTCCCCTGCCTTCAGGACCCCTCGAGGTCCCTGGCAGGGCAGCCCCAAGTGTGGCTCCAGTTGTGGCTCCTGCCCCGTGGCCAGGATCGAGCCCCCCCTGCCCAGACCACCCAGCGCCGGGGCCTGGCGGAGCCCGGCAGGCCTGGCGGGCAGTGCTCCCAGGCTGGCCAGCCGCGGTCTGGCTCCACCCGAGGGGCTGTGGCCTGGGAACCACTAGCTGTCTCCTCAGGGAAGCGGCTGGGATCTCCAGAACAAACAGAACAAACCGCAGCCTCCCTCCTAAGCCCCCAGCCCACCTCTCGCTCCACCTGAGGAGGGGAGCTGCCTCTGGCCTCCTCCATTGACAACCGCACCCCCCCCCCCACCGGCTCTCCTGTCGCCACCAGTGGGGAAGGAGCAGAATGGGGGGCAGGATGGCTGCAGCCACGTGTGGACAAAGGGGGCTGTGACTGGGGGCTCGGATGACCCTAAGCGCCCCCTCAGAACCCCTCAGGAGGGAGTTTTGACTGAGCTGGAGGGGCACGTCTCCTCAGCCTCAGGCAGAGAACAAGGCCCTGCAATTGAAAAGATCTGGGTTCAAATCCAGGCTCTGCCACCTCCGAGCTGAGTGACCTTAAGCAAGTGACTTCACTTCTCTGTGCCTTGGTTTCCCCTTCTGGAAAATGGCCGCAGCAGCTCCTACCTCCCAGAGAGAGCCATGGTGGGATGACCAGGCATCCTCTGGATGGAAAGTGTCCTGCTTAGGGCAGGGCTCACAGTAGGTCCTCAAGGAGTATCAGTCCCTCAACCCGTGGGAGCCAGAACCACCCCAGGGGACCCAGGGGCCTAGCAGGGCCGGGCCAGGACAGCCTCGCTGATTCAGACCAGCTGGGGGATGGGGAGCATCTGACTCCACTAAAAGCCGCAATTAGAGCCCAATTTCAAGAAACGCTGTGTTAGTCCTTCCCAGAGCAGATGTGATTATAGGCTCAGAGCTGCACTGTTACTAACAGGATGACACAGAGGGGCCCCTTCCAGGGTTGGGCGGCATGTGACATGCCACCCGGCTCCCTCGATATACAGCCGGGAAAACTGAGGCCCTAAGCAGGAGCGGTTGACAAGCTCCAGCTCACACGGCATGTTAGACGGCGACCTGGCTGCTCTCAGCTCTGCCCCCACTGCTTGCTTTTCTCTGCAGGATTTATTACTGGATCTAGAAGCTAGAGGCACCTTGAAGGAGCTGATGTTCCTTGAAAAGGAAGGATGGGGACTGAGCCGGCTGAAGCTCGAGAGGAAGGCTGGCCAGAATGGCCTCAGGGTGGCCCTGGCCATGCAGCCAGGGCCTTGAGACCAGCTGCGTATTCCCTGCCTCACCCACAGGGCCTTGGGAGGATACTGACAATAGTATTATAATAATTCCAACGGCTCCCGCCTGCAGAGCACTCACTGTGGGTGGGCACCAGCTGGCCTTCTCACGGACCCTGCCTGTGTCCGCGCCCTGAGAAAAAGGGGAAACTGAGGTTCCCAGTGGTCAGCGCCCAAGGACAGCAGGGAGCCAGTGGCAGTGTGGCGCCGGGACAGGCGTGTTCCTGTGGGGACTAGACGTGCTGCTGAGGTCCTTGGTGCAGGTCCAGCAGGGGTCATCTCAGGGAGGGTGACAGTGAGGGAAGGAGGTGACGAGTGAGTGATTAAGCAAATGAATAAAGTCTGTTTAAGGGACTCTGCCCTTGGCCTCTCCTTAGTCACCCCCTCCAGGGAGACCCCTGAGAATAACCACCCTCAGGAAAAGACCCAACTTACCTCCCCCCAAAAGTGTCCCCAACTTTCTGGGCTCCAGGACTCCCTCTGGCCGTCCAAATCCCTCCCCAAGGAGCACTGAGAACACGACTCGGCCTGTCCCCCCACCCAGTCCTCACCAGTCTCCCAGTGCCGGAACCAGAGGCCCCCCGCCCTAGTCCCCACCCACACCTGCACCCTTGCCCAGGCAGAACTCCTGGTTGGAATTGGGGTCCAGGGCAGGGGTGGGATAGGGGCGATGCTGGCCTCCTCTCTCCATCCCCTCTGCTCCACCCCTCCCCCTCTGCAGGGCACTTTGGGGAGGGAGTCCCTGGAGTGGAGGCAGGGCACGCTCCCTGGGTTCTGAGGAGCTTGGGAGGTGGGGTGCTGGAGCCCCCTGCTGGCCACGTGCCCTCCCCCCACTGCTGCAGGGAGGGCTAGGAAGGTTCTTCATTCAAGAAATATTTACGAAGTCCCTACTATGTGCCAGATCCTGGGCAGGACATTGGGTCTCAGCAGAGGACACACAGGGACCTCCCTCCCGATGTCTATGGTCCCACTGGGGCGGTGACAGGGGACTAGGTGCCAGTGCCCCTTCCTGCTGCTCCCAGGGACTGTCCCGGTCCCCAGAAAACTGAAAGCTCCCTGTACCTCCCCCCTCAGACCCATGTCCCCAGGGCGTGGCGGTGACAGCCCCACCAGGCTGAGGCTCTGGCGTCTAGAGGCCCGGACGTTTCCTGACCAACCTCTCCGCTCACTACAGAGCCCCCTGCATGGGGCTGCCAGGTAAAATATAGGGTGCCCGGAGAAGCAGGGGTTTCAGATAAACAAGGAATACTTTTTCGTTTCAGCATGTCCCAAATATTACATGAGGTAGACTTAAACTAAAAATTATTCCTTGTTTATCTGAAATTCAAGCCGAACTGGGCTCCGTGTGTTTCTACTTGCTAAATCTGGCAACCCTACCCGGGAGCTCATTCCTTCCTCTGTCACCTGGCCTGACCAGATGGCCCAGGTCGTGCCTGGACGTGGCCCGTGCCTGCTCAGCTGCAGCTCCTGTTGGCCCCCACGACGGCTGTCCTGCCACCCCCGCCCTACCTGCAACCCCAGCTCCCAGGGGGACCCCCCACCCCTACCTGGCTTGCACAGTCCTGCCTGTGCGCCCTCAGGAATGCTTTGGGCCTCCTGCATGGTGGACCCAGAGAGAGGGGGACAGAGCCACAGCTACAGAGAGGGGCAGGGTGCATCAGAGACTGAAAGAGGCAGAGACACAGATGTAAAGGGACAGGGAGTGAGCAGATGGGGACAGTGGGAGACGGAGAGCTTAAGCAGCCCACCGGGGTCTGCTCTGAGCAGACTGGGGCAATGGCTGGGCCTCTCCAGGGCTCGGGGCCTTGTGTGGGGGGCAGCTCAGGGTCTTCTGCACTGGCTGTGCCTCCCAGTGACAAACACAAGGACATTCACGGCTTCCCAGAAGGGCCCATGGGAAGCCAGAGTGGCTTTTAAAATTAGCTTTGCTAACCAGATCTGGTTATTTCAGGAGCCTCCGTCCCTGACTGTCCCCTTGGCAGGGCGGATTCAGGGAGGGACCTCCACATTCCAGGGTCCCTGGTTAAGCACCCCTGTGGCCTGAGCAGCAGAGAATGTCCAGGTCGCAGTCCTCTGGCACTGGGCGGGCCTGCGCCTGTGGCTGTCTCTTTGGCAATGTGGCCCCAGGGTTAGCCATGGATGTCCAGGGACAACCTAGCTGCTCGGGGATGGGGAGGAGCCCCCCTACCAGGCATGGGCTCCATGCCAGGTACTTTAGAGGCCATGACAGTAACAGGTAGGGCTCTGTCCCCATTTCACAGGTGAGGAAACTGAGACCTGGAGGCACAGGTTCTGGCTCTAAGGCAAAGGGCTGGGGATGCCAGGTTAGCCAAGCACCCAAGTTCCTCCACGGGAGGCCTCTTGCCTCCTGCGTCCGGAGAAACCTCTGGCTGCTGTTTCCACCACCAGAGTTATTTCTAAGCAGCATCCAGCACTTCCCGGAACCCGGTGCCCCCCGCCCAGGCCCTAATTCCAGCCTCGGAGCCGTGTCCTGACTCGCCCTCCCCACCTCAGAACCAGGGTGAGCACGGAGCTGGCCTGGGCACAAGAGAAACAGCCCTGGACACTTTGATCCCAGAGGCCAGGCTCGTCCTCGGCACCCCCCAGCCCCACCTCGGAGCCCAGAGAAGGGTGGGGGCCTGCACGAAACCCAGCCCAGAGGCCTGCAGACAGGGACTGGCATGACCTTGGCCGAAGGCAGGTTCTGCTGGCCAAGCTGCCCCTCGTCTGCCACCACAGACCCCAGAGCTCTGGTTCAGCTGTAGGTCAGAGCCGTGGGTGTGGTGAGGAGTCAAGCAAAGGGATCCAAGTGGGGGTGCATGACCTCGTTTATAACAGGATCATTCACACACGACCCCCCATAAAATTGGGAAGCTGAGGCTCAGGGAAGTAGCCGACAGTCGTCCATCCCCAGAGCCTCAAGTCAGTGGTCTGTGCCTGGCAGCACCAGGCGCCCCAGCCTCCACGCTGAACACTGACCCTGCAGCCTGTGACGTGGGTTGTGGATGTGGTTCTCGCTCATGCTCGTCACCACCACCAACCCCACACATACCACCTTTGGAGGCCACTGTGGGCCAGGGCTGCGGCAGGGACTTTAGGAAGTGCCACCTCACTGAGTCCTCACACCTGGCGCCAAGGTCAGGTCCCCTAGCGTTCCCACTGCACAGATGAGGAAACTTGAGGCCCAGAACCAAAGTAACAGAGCCAGCAAGCAAAGGCAGAGATTTCTGAGGACCCAGGACCCAGGGAGGAGCATGCGGGTTAGAGAACAGGGGTGAGGTTGAGCAGGGGAGGGCACTGGGGTTAGGAGGGGACTCCCAGAGCTCAGGGCTGCCTAGAGCTGAGCTTAGCTGGGTGGGGCTGGGTTTGGGGGTGAGTCATCATCCCTGGGTGGTCCCAGACATCTGAGGGTCAGAGAAGGTCCCTGTCAGGAAATTCATGGCAGCCCCTGGGCTGCACTGAGCATTGTCCCAGGGATGGTGTGGGGGCTGGTGGCGGGGAGGGGGTCGGATGGCTGCCAAGCTGTCAGCAAGCCGACATGGTTAATCCCACTGGCACCCAATTCTGTGCCTACCGCCAGGCCCAAGCCAAGCCCAACATCCTCCAGCTCTCCTCAACCTGCTCCTCCTCCCACGATCCTACCTCGGAGAATCACCCCCTACTTGCCCGGCACCCAGGCTGGACCCTCGAGAGCCTCCTGGACTCCTCCCTTAGCCCCATGTCCCATCAGGCACCTCCATCCAGGGGCCTCCTGGCCACCCTCTGTCCCCAAAGACAGCCTCCGTGGTCCTCCCCTCCCTGCACCCACAATGCCCCTCCAGTCCCTGCAGCACTCCGCTTTAAATCCTCCATACCTCCCTGTTGCTCTCAGCACAAAGCCCTAGCCCTTTGGGCTGGCATTCAAGGCCATGTGGTCTTGGGCCTCATCTCCGTTTCCCTGCCCCCAAAGTCATCACCATCCCATCACTCATAACTGCTCGCCACCTTCCCAATCCCCTTTTGTATCTTCGCATCTGTGGCCCCCTCTCCCGGGAACACTTTCTGAAATGCTTGGGCATCGCTGTTCGGTTCCCCGCGCCTCCTCCTGCACACCACCTGCCGCTCTTTATTGTAACCGCCCTGCACTGGGAGCTCCTCCCACTCCGGGGACTCTGCCCCAACTATTCCAGTAAGCGATCCCTCACTGCCCCCTGGTGGCCACAGAGGGGAAATCTTGGGCTTCACTGAGCAAGAGAAGTGGGGGCACCCACTGTGTGCCATACACATAACAAACCCCTGGGCAACGTACTGTTGCTCCCATTTTACAAATGCGGAAACTGCAGCTCAGAGAAGCTAGTAAGTTTCCCACTGCCACGTAGTAGATGGTGCCGGGACTCAAACCTGGGTTGGCCAGATTCAAAGCCACATTCTTCCCCTGTGGGGGAGGGGAAGAGGTGGAGGGAAGGGCAGTGCTGAGGGAGGAAGCCATGGCTGGTGCTTAGAGCCTGTGGTTTGGCCTTGGAGGTGCCCTGGACCCAGCAGCTCTGACTGGGGGGCGGGGGAGACAGGACCCCCTCTGCGCTGGCACCAACGAGACCGGTCTGGGGTGGATCTGGGCAGGGCTCGGGCAGAGCCAGGTCCAACTCGGGGTACAATAGCGATAAATAGAATTTATTCTGTACAACTGTTACCAACATACACACGGCCACGGGGGCTTCCCAAATGGGTACTGGGGTGGGAAGGCTGGCCTTTGGCGTGGCGCCTAAAAAGTGTGGACAGACGCACACAAGGATGTGGACTCACAGCAGCTGTGCCTGGCTACCCCCTCCATGGGGGCGGGGGGCACAAAGGCCAGGCCTGAGACTCTAGGCCAGCAGAGACCTATCAGCCTGGAGTGCCCAGAATATGGGATGGCAGGGGCAAAGCTGAGGAGCCAGATAGGTCCTCCTTTTCCCCGCAAGGGGGTCACTTGTCTGTCACGTGGAGGCAGTGGACAGGGCATTGGCAGATCTGTGGCAGAGCTTAAGGGCCCAGGAGGGGCAACGGGAATAGCCAGTTCTCTGCCCCTCAGCCAACCTGATGCCCCAGGGACCCTAAGAAGCAGGGTAGGGTGACGGGAAGCCCCTGGAAGGACAGTACCCCATTCTGGGGCAGGTGCATGGAATCACAGTCTTCAGTGACCTCCTGAAATAATCTTGTCCTTTTGTAGCTGAGGCACCCAGAGAGGGGGTGTGACATGCCCAGAGTCACACGGCAGAACCCAAATTGGAAGCCAGGACTCGGGACTCCCAAGCCAGTGATCATTCACCTCTCACATCCTGCCGCTGCCTGTTGGCTCGGTATGCACTGAGATAACTCAGTCCCCCTTCCCACCTGGCCCCCACCCAGAGTCTAGAGGGGCATTAAGGGGTGATGGAGGGTCCAGGTGGGAGCACGCCAGGCCTGCAGTCTTGCTGCAACTGACCCCCCCTGCACCAGCCCGGCCCCCCAGCCTGGGAGGGGGTAAGGGTGATGCCAGCAGCTTCTCCGCTCCCAGGTCTGGATGGCTCTGCCCTGCAGAGACAGCCCAGGTGGTGGGCTGAGGAGAGGGTTGGGGAGACAGGGGGCAGCCCACAGGCTGGTGGTGGCCTTGGGGGTGGAGGTTCCATCTGCCTGGATCTGACACAGCATCTTCACTTTGTGCTTCTTCGGCCTCATCTGCAGGATGAAGGGAGATGGAGACAGGGCCCGCCCTTGGAGTTCCAGGCTCTGGGTTTTTCCCTCCCACTGGGAGTCCCCCAGGCACCCCCACCCCAGCAATTCCCAAGTCCCTTTCAGGCTCCCATCAAATCCTCCCAGCACCCCATGGGTAGAGGTGAGGTAGCATTTACTAGCCCCATTGTACAGATAAGGAAACTGAGGCCCAGAGAGGGGCCAATGACCTGCCCAAGTCACCCAGTATCTGGGTAGCAGAGGATCTGAACCCAGATACAAAGCTCTCAGCCCAGAGAGGGGACAGAGGAACAGGGAGGAGTTGGCCCACCCCCGGCCCACACCCACCCTCTCCCTATCAAACAGGAGCTGAGGGCTGGGTCTGACCTGTCAGTCACCTTCCGAGGGGAGTCTGGCTAACAGCCCTGCACAGAGAATGGCGACGAGGCAGAGGACAGGACAGATGATGACGTGGAGCAGAAGACACAGGCAAGCAGAAGTCATTGGCTGTGCCCAGGACAGAGGAGCCCAACCCTTCCTGGCCTAGGGGACCTCTCAGTCCAGTCCCCGTGCCTGGAGCCCTGTGGCTACACGTACCAGCTGAGGTGTGTGATGCTCAGCCCCTTCCAGCTGGATCTTGATCTCTGGACATGCAGGGTCCCCCAGCTTGCTGGCGTCTGGATGGGGTGACCGTGAGGGGCCTGGGGAGGGGGGCAGGAGGGAGCCACCTCACTGGCCGCGGGGAGGCACCAGGGAGGTAGGCACGGATGGGCAATCGGCACTGGTTGGAGCTCCCCAGTGATGCCACGTTCCTCCTCCGGGGGAGGTCTCCCTCTTTGCCTCCCCGTCATTCTCCAAGACCGATTCCAGAAGCCACCAGCCCTCCAAGCCACCCAATCACCTTAGGCTGAATGATGACCCACCCATTGTCCCCTGTCACATACCCACCACCTGGGGCATGAGAAGTGGCCTCACCTCTCAGTGCCCAACCCTGTCCCCCTCCTGCCATAAGAAAGCCCTGCTTGGGGGGCGGCTGCTCCAGGCCTGGTACCTGGGGAGCTGCCCCCACTCGTGGTGCTGACGCTGTCCTCCAGCCACGTGCTATAGATGAAGGAGTCCCGCTTGTGGGGGGTCCCTGAGGACGAGATGCTCTCCTGGGGAGGGAGGAGAGGAAGACGGAGGTTAGCCTCGGGCTCGGCACTGGCTTGACTCCCCTCCAGCCACCTCTGCCCTGCTTCCATCCCCGACCCCCAATCCTTGCCTCCCTGCAGAGAGGATGGGGGCTGGCAGTGTCTGCTCCAAGGAGACTGGTGGCGGCGGATGGGGGGGCAGGGGACAAGGTGGAAACAGGCACACACCACACACTCCCATTCTTTCTCCTGGGCCAAGCCACAGAGAGACATCGGGTACAGTCCCTGTCCTCAGAGACCCTGAGGCTGAGGCGAGACAGGCTGTGAAGAGACTATTGTGATTCCAGACTCCAGGCCCCATCAGGCAGGGCCTGCTCTGCACTGTTCCCGCCGCACCTGCAGCGCCTGGGAGAGGACCTGGCAAGGACCAGGTGTCCACTGAAGGTGTGTTCAAGGGAGAACGACAAAAGGGTGCCAAGGGCGGAGCCCAGGGCTCTGTGAGCACAGAGAGGGACCCCTCTGTGCCCCAGGACTAGAAACTCAGGAAAGGGTGACAACGGGAGGCGGTGTGAGGCGGAGCCAAGAAGGGTGAGTAGGACTCGGTCAGGCAGAGAAAAGGGCACGTGCAAAGGGCTGGAGTGGAGTGAGCCTGGGACATTCGGGGGACAGACTGCAAAGGCGTGCAGAATCGCTGAAGTGGCAAGAGGTGAGGCTGAGGAAGGAGGGAACGAGGGAGGGACCAGATCTGCCAAGGTCTCAAGAGCTTGGGCCCTCTGTGGGGGGCACCGGGGAGCATGGAGGGCTACGGCGTAGGGGAGGGTTAGTCCGCATTATTCCTCCGGGCTGGGTCCCCTGATCACGTGTGAGCCGCACCCAGGCTCAGGCTTCCACCCAAAGCGTCTCCAGGGACCAAAGAGCCCCCATCCCAGCCTGTTGCGGAGCACCCCCGCCCTGGGGCCTCTCACCAGGCCTGTATCGTCCCCGTCCACACCCTCCGTCTCCTCCACCACACTGGCGAAGCTGCTGGCACTGGACGAGGAGGAGTGGGAGAAGTCCGTCAGCACCTCCGCTCTCTGTGCGGCCGCCTCCGCTCTGCCACAGACGGCACCCGTCAGCCGGCACCTGCTCGGGGCCGCCTGGGCCCAGGCCCGTCCTTTGCCCTCCCAGCCCAGGGAGACCTGCCCCTGCCACTGTCCTTCGTAATATGTGGATCTGGCCACATCCCCACCCTGCTCAAAACCATCTGGGGGCTCCGCAGATGAAGTCCAATTTCTTTGGCTTTGTCTCAATAACTATTAATAATATTAATCAGCTAGTGCACATTCGCCCTGTGCCAGGCACTGTTCTAAGTGCTTTGACCTGAATTATCTCATTACTACCATCCTCAGACCCATCCTACAGGCGAGGAGGCACCAAGGCATAGAGGGGCAGGCACACAGCCCTGGTCAGCCAGCTGCGGGTGGGAGAACAGCAGGACCCAGGCCTCCCCACGCCGCAGTCTGCTCTCAGCCCTCTCACTATTTTGTTCCATCCTCGGGCCCTTGTGTCTCCTGTTGGGAGTCTTACTCTTTCCCTCAAATCCCCAAAAGCAAATTTGTCTTTCAAAAATCTGCCAAGGACCTCCACTCAGGGAGGCCCTCCCGGATTTCTCCTCCCATGGTAGGGTGACCGCCCCGCTCTGGGTCCAGCACACCTTGTCTCCTGCTGTCCCTGTCACCCTTTTCTGCTTCTCTGTTCACCTGTCTGACTCTTCATGCCAGGCTGAACCCCCCTGCCCCCCGAGCCAGCACGGAGGTGCTCAGCCCACGAGCACTGAATGGGGGCGGGGGAAGGCAGCCTGCCTGCCGCCTCCCCGCTTCCATTCCTGCCCCAGCCCCTTCACGTGGGCCTGGCCTCTCACTCACTCGGCTCCAATGCACTACCCTTCTCCCACCCTTCAAGCATGCCTCAGGGCCTTTGCACTGGCTGTGCTTCTTACCTGGAACCCTCTTCCCTCTGAAGGGCTGACTCCTCACTCAGCTCTCAATTCAAACCTCACCCCTTTGTTGATGTCTTCACTGAGCACCCACCTAACTCCCTCCCCCCCCACCCAGCTGTTCTTCATCACACCCCTGCTCTATTTTCCTCTGGCAGTAACTATATGGAAGTAGCTTATCATGGTTGTTACCCTGGGTTGTCACCCCATGGATGCCCTGGTCACCACTATATTCCAGAGCCTGGTGGCAGGTATGCGTCAAAGGAGGACCTGAGAGAGTACCCAGGCCTCCCTGGCAGTCCCAGGCTCAGGCGGGGATGGAAGAAAACAAGGCCCCCCCTCCCGCGTCCCCAGCCAGGTGGGCCCCGGGCCCCAACCTGTTCTTGGTCGTTGGCATCTCTGGGGAGCTCTGGGTGGAAGAGTTCTCGGACTTGGGCTCCTGTGAGACGTGCCCGCTGTCTGGGGTCTTCTGGCCAGCTGGGGGGCTCTCCCTGCAGGGCACAGGAGGGCAGTGGGGGGATTCAGCACCGGGCCTGGCGTCAGGGTAGAATGAGGCCCAGGTGGTGAGAGGAGGTCAAGGGCACCTCCTGGATTACACCCAAACCCTGTACCCTCAGAGGCCAGCCCCAGAGCAGTCACTGCGGCTAACTAGCCAGGCCCGGGCAGGTACCACGGGGCACCTGCACCCAAGTCCTCCTCTCCATGGAAGCGGGTAAATTGTCCCCTGTGGTGGATCAGGAAACTGGAGTCCAGAGATGGGAGGGAACCTGCCTAGGGATACACAGCTAGGACATGCCAAGGCCAAGACTTGAACCCAGGATTTGAGGACAATGCCAGCACCATTCCTGTGCCTAAGTGCGCCTGCCACCCTGCTTCACATGCATCGCACGGCACCCCCACACTAGCCCCATGATGTTGGTTGTGTTCTTAACCTCATTTTTCAGAGTAGGATAGTGAGGCTCAGAGAGGTACAGTGACTTTCCCAAGGTCACACAGCCCCATGGTGGTAAAGAAGGGATTCACACCAGGAACTATCCTCGGCTTCCCAGGAGCTGCCCTGCTGCTGATACGGCACACCTCCCACCCCTGCCCACACGGATGGACCCACAGAGCCCCACAATCCCAGCTCTGCTTGCCACTGGCTGTGTGACCTGGGCAAACCCTGAGCCCGCTGACCTACTGCATCCCGATGCACAAGGCAGGACCCGCAGGGAGCCAGCAGAGCTGCTGAGTAGATGACAGCATGTCACACTAGGCGGCAAGCTGGCCTGTGCCCGGTGACCAGCAGGACCTTGACCGTACAGCTGTCACCACCAGCGGGGAACCGAGAGGCAGAAGGGTAGGCATTCCCTCCTGCCTGCTGTGCCACTGAATGGGGGTCAGGGGCGGGGCCCGAGGAGACACAGACCCATCTGGCTGCCCTGCTCCACCCACCTCTTCTCCTGCACCTCCTGTATGTTCTCGATGCCGATGGCGCTGCTGCGGCGTGAGCCGAACGGGCCTGACTTCTTCCTTGTGGGGCTCTTCCCAGGGACAATCAGTGACTGTGGGGAGAGGCCCCCGACTCAGTGCCCACCTGCCCTGGAAACCCTGGTATCCCCCACATGCCACCCTGCGCCCTGCTGCTCCAGGCCCGGAAGCAGAGGCAAAGAGCAAGAAAGAACGAGAGAAAATGTCCACCTCCAGAGAAAGCCCTCCCAGTTTAGGGACAGGGAAACAGACCCAGTAAGGGCAAGGGCCCCCCAAGACCACCCAGCAGAGTTGGGTCTGTGGGGGCTGGCAGCCACTCTGGCTGGGATGGGAGCGGCCCAACCCTCATAACGGCTGTCCCCTCTGCATCCCCCAGGGCTTCATAGGACTTGTAGCCTAAGGTCAGTGTGGGGAGAGTGGGTAGGGACCCAAACCCCTACCCCAGGGCAGCCCCACCCCACCCCAGAGTCTCCAAATTGGCTGGGGTAGGTTCTGGGGATAGGTTCTAGGTTCTGCCAGAAGCTGGCAGATATCCTCCACCCACCCCCCCCCCACAGGAGGTGGGCCCCAGGAAGGCATGGAGGGCAGGAACCCCCGAGCCAGCTCACGGGTCGGGGGGGCGGGTGGGGAGAGGAGGAGTCGGGGCAGAGGACAGAGATGGAGCTCCGTGCAGAACTGGCGATACTGGGGGACGTGTGGCCGGGCATAGGGTCTCTGGGTACCAGACTGTGGCCGGGGTCCCAGGAGCAGGGCAGGGCCAGAAGCCCCTGGCAGGGGGCACTGGCTCTGGCATAGGTACCAGGCCCCAAAGCAGGTGCTGAGTGCCCTCAGAGCTGCCAGCACTCCGACCTGCACGCCCTCCGGCCTGTCCCGGGGGGAAGGGGGCAACGTCCCCAATATGGCCTCCGTCCTGAGAGCGAGCAGAGAGCAGCGCGTGCAGGCAGCCTCCAGAGCCGGTGGCCCCGCGGGCGACAACCTCTTCCACGGTTCCTATGCCTATGGCACTGCCCCGGCGTCCGAATCTACTCGCACTTTTCCCAGGAATAAGCAATGACTGGCAAGCAGCAGAGGGCGGGGCAGAGAGAGACAGGCAGACACAGTGGGAGTCAGAGAGAGAGAGAGAGAGAGAGAGAGAGAGATGGCGGGAGGGGGGACACAGAGAGGTGAGAACAAAGAAGAGAGTAGGGCAGGGGTTGGGAGAGAGGAAGAGGAGGCCGAGGAAGGGAAGGAGAGAAGAGGATGGAGGAGAGAGAGGATAGAGGAAGGAGAGATTGACAAACAGATGGTTATACAGACAGGAACACATGGGAGGAGCCCACAAGAGGGGCACAGATTGAAATGCAGACAGACAGACAGACAGACCCAGGGAGGAAACACAGAGAGAATGGGAAGGGAGGGAGAGGCAAAAAGGAAGTAGCAAGGGAGAGAACAGTGGGAGGGAGGAGGAGGGGGAGTGAAGACAGGTGCCAGAGGACAGAAGAAACACAGACGCGTGAGAAGGTGGAGAGGAGAGGGAAGGGGAAGGAAAAACAAGGAAAGAGGAGAGAGCGGAAGGGAAGGGAAGCACAGTGAAGAGAGGGGAGAGTTGCGCAAAAACAAAAACAGAAATGGGTCTGGTTACTGCCACCGCGGGCGCTGCTGGCAGGGCCCTGTCTCTGGGGCCCCTCTGCCGCCACCCACAGGAGGCTGGGCCACTCCGTTGAAGAAGGGAGTGGCTTGTAAGTCTGAGTTGGGGGGAGAATGGGCTTGCCTCCCCAGTGACACTGGGCTTGGTGACTGCTGGGCTGCAGAGGACCCACCTTGCTCCCTGGCCAGGCCAGGTCATGGGACAGGGGTTGGGGTGGGAGGTCCTTTTCACCAGAAGTGACACCCCCTCACAGCACTAAGCACAGAGCTTGGCATGCAGCAGTCAGTAAAAGATTGATGGAGGGAGGGAGGGATGCACAGATGCATGGATGGGTGGATAAATAAGAAGGATGGAAGGAGGTGGGGGCGGGGGGGGGCAAAGCAGTGGGTGCAGTGCCGGGGGTGGCCACTGGGTAGCAGAAAGCAGCTAGGACCACAGCTGAAGGTCTCACCTATTCTGTGTGCCCAGCACACCCCCTGAGTATTATTGGGTATTATTAGTAGCAGAATCCCAGAGGCTGGCAGACAGTAAGTAATCACGCAGTAGGTGCTCACTCAGGAGATGCTCACACAGAAGCCCAATTCCTGACACACAGTAGGTAGCCACGGCCACACAGGAGGTGGCACATAGCAGCCACGAGCCAGGCACACGGAAGTAGGCGCTCACAGAGTGAATGCTCACACGACAGCTCACCTCCTGACACAGTGCATATTTACTGCTATCCAGGCTTAGCGCACATTATGTGCTCATTCAGTGGTCCATTTTCTGACACGCAGAAGGTTTTCACACAACAGCCTAGGACTGGGCACACAGGACCTGACACACAGTAGGTGCTCGCAGACACTCAGGGCCTGGCCCACAGTAGGTGCTCACAGAGCACAGGCCCACATGACCACCCAGATCCCCATCAGCATCTCAGAGCCAGGCACACAGCAGGTGTTCACAAAGAAATCCAGGTCCTGACACACAGTGCATGCCCACAGCCTGACACACACAGTAGGTGCTCCCAGAAACTCAAGTAGGTGCTCACACAGTAGGTGCCCACACAGCAGCCCAATTCCCAGCACATGAAAGACAGTAGGTGCTCAGTAAGAAATGTGACATAGAGGCTGCCGCAGAGCTGACCCAAAGTCACACCTGAATAAGGGGCCGGGAGAAAGGGAGGGCCGAGGAGCTGGGAAGGAGACTCTCAGCACCACAGAATCACGGCCGGGGCACTTGACCCCCATGGAGAGCAGTGGCTGGATTGACTCTACAGCCCAGGATGGATGACCGTTAGATGGCAGGACAATGGGGCAGGGGAGAGTGGGAGGCCCCGGGGGAAGGCACTCACTATTCCGGCAGCCTTGGCCAGGTCCGGGTTGTTGGGTGCGAAGCTCCCGCTGTGGCTGGTGGACACGGTGTTGGGCTTCTTGTTGCTTAGCCCCATAGCGTCCATAGACTGGCTGCGGCTCCGGATGACTCGCTGTGACGGTGGTGGTGGCAGTGGCGGTGGGGGGGGCACAGGTTTCGTAAGCACCCGCCCCTCAGGGAAACCCGAGAATCCAGGCATCTGGTTCTTCCCCACCAATACCACTCCGAGTGACCCCAGGAAGTTGTTTCGCATGAGGCCACACAAGAGTCAGGTCCACATGGTGCCAAGGGTAGTTTGGGCCTTGGCTGTGTCACCAACTCACTGGGTGACCTTGGGCAAGCCACTTACCCCTCTGGGGCTGTGAGCCTCTCACGTGGTTGTGGTGAGGACTGCAGAAAATACTGGGTCCTGGCCAAAGGTGGGCACAGAGAGCCCTCCAGAAATCTTTCCTTCCTTCCTTCCTTCCTTCCTGGAAGGCTCCCTAAAGCTTTTGTTCCTCCCTCCCTCGTGTTTTCTGTTTTCCATAGGGCCAGGCACTACACATCCACCCTCTCACTCAACCCGCCCCACAGGGAAGGCACGGCTGCCACGCCCAGGTTACACGGGCTGCGCTGAAGCAGACGCAAGTCTGGAATCCAGGTGTCAAACCCAAACCCTGAACTGTGAGCTCTGCTGCCTCTGGGAAACTCTCTGACCTAATCCAGGTCCACTGTCCAGCACCCACACGATGTGGGATCACTGGAGCCCTCCCTCAAAGAAGACACCAGGCCCACCCCACTCATCCCTGTCTCCAGGGCAGAGGCAGGCTGTCCTCAGGCCTCTTTCTCAAAAACGGTCCCTTTGCTTTAGTCCAGGGCAGACCTGGGCAGCTGAGCTAGTGCCCCCAGGTGAACCCCCAGCCCCAGCTGTGGGGCCTGCCTGGGCACCTGGAGGATGGGCAGTGCCCCTCCTGTGAGTGGAGGAGGTGGTGGCAAAGCAGCATCCCTGGCGGGGTGCAGTCCGGGGGGTCCAGGCGCTGTCTGAGGGGAGAAGAACTCCTTCCTCTGCCTGCCACTGTGGACGACCGTCAGGGATTCGCATCTGCCCCCTCAATTTCCACTGCACTGATCACACTGCTGTACAGGTGACTCTAGACAATTTGAGGAGGTAAGCTGGGGTTGCCCTACCTGACGGATAAGGAACCTAAGGCTCAGAGCAGGAGCGAGCCGGGGAGTGACAGAGCCGGAACTGAACCCAGGGCATCTGGCTCTCTCGCACTAAGCTAAACCAGAGATGGCCAGACTGGGCCATAGGAGCTGAAGGACGCACAAGCCAGGTCCCTCTCCTAGGGCCACTCGGTCCACACACCCCTCCGGGGTCTGTTTCTTTACTTCAGTGAGGACAGAGGCCTCCTCCCCTCTTCTCACACGCAGACCTAGTAGCCACCACCCTTGGCACCAGATACACCTTGCTGCCACCCCGAGGGCTCCAACTCTCAGCGGAACTCCCAGGCAGCCTCCGCCCCCACTCCTAGGCCCCTCCTCCCACCCTTAGCTCCTCCCCTGAACTCCACCTTAAACTCCCAACTGCAAGCTATACCCTCTCACTGAACCCACCAAGGCTAAGCCCACCCTACTAAAGCCTAAATCTACCGTGAGTCACATCCCACCCCTTCACCCCCAACATGAGCCCGCCTCTAGCCACACCCCCACTTGTCCATAACCCCACCCTAACCACGCCCCCACCCCACTCCACTCTCAAGGTGAGCCCGCCTCTAGCCACACCCCCATTCTTGTCCACAACCCGATCCTGGAAGGCCCCTGGCCCTCCCAGCCCAGGTACATCTGGCCCTTCACCTTGAAAGACTCGAAGAAGCCGCCGCCCCCGCCGCCGTTCTCCATCTTGTCCTCGTCGCCGCCCAGGCCCATCATGGACTGGCTGTGGATGTGTAGTTCCTCATAGAGCGTCTCCAGAAGCGCAGCCCGTGTCCGCTCCTGCGGGCCAGGGCCAGGCCGTCAGGAGAGACCCCAGTGGTCAGACCTTCATCCCACAGTTCGGGTCCTGGCCACTTTCTCTGAGTGAGTGGACAGAGGGCCTGGGCCACACCCCCCCCCCCCCCGCCACGCCTCCACAAGCCTACCTCCAGCTTCCCCCCCAGGCTCCTCCAGATCTGACCTCCTGGTCCCACCTCCACTTTTCCCCTCCCCACGGAGTCCTTGGTGGTGCCGGCCTGCCCACCGGCCCCTCCCGGGCATTGCTCACACATGCCTGGAAATGCCTTGTGTCCTCTCCCTTGACCCTAACCCTACTCATCCGTAAATCCGAATTCCTCCCTAAGGGAATGCTCTTAGCAGCCCTCCCTAAGACCAAGGTCTGAACTTGGCTTTTCCCTCCCCAATGGGCAAGGCTAAAATTCTAAATCAGCGGGGAGGAGCCCAGCCCCAACAGCCTGTCCTCACCTCCAGTTTGGCAAACTTCTCCGCCTTGTAGCAGGCATATTCAGCATTGATCAGCTTGGTCAGTAAAAATTCCTGGAACTCGGGCCCCTGGAAGCCCCAGGTGTGGAGCAGAGAAGAAGGGGGGTGTTAGGCAAACACAGAGACAAGGGGCTGAGCCCCCTGGGGGTCAAGGGCTGGAGACCCTGAGCCACACTCTGCTGAAGCCCAGATGTCACCCTCTTCACTCCCAGGGCACCTCCTTGGGCCCAGCGCCCCAGCCCGGGAACCTGAGACAGCCCCGTGCCCTTCGCGACTGCCTGCCTGCCCGGCCCTCAGGAGAGCAAACCCACAGATGTCAGGGGCTGGGGTGGGGGGCTTGGACTGCTTCTGTCTGTGGACTAAAGCCCAGGCTCTCACTGTGGCTTCCTGAGAGGCAAGAGAGATGTGTGCCCCTCCCCAAACATTTTAGAAGAAAGAGGACGAGGACTCATTGTCAAAAAGATAATAGAAATGAAGAAAGGCCACAGAGTCTGCTATTGAAAAATGTAAACCAATGACATAGTTTGTTCTGTGACTTTGTAAATAAAGGCCAGTTTTTAGCAAGATGAACAGAAAAGCAGGCCTCAGGTGCACAGTCAGGGGAGCCCAGCTGCCTTGACACACAGTGGGGCTTCAGGACCTAGAATGGTAGAGTGTGTGTCCCCCTCCCAGCCCCCACCCATGTGGTCCCGCCCGTGCCAGGGGCTGGGGGCAGCCTCTCACCTTCCTGAACACAGCAGGGTCCGGGAGTGGGGGCCCAAAGAAGGGCACATCATCTCTGGCCGTGACAGAGACCTGAAAGGGAGAGCACAGTCCCTGGGGAGTCCCCACACCAGCCAGACACCCCTGATTCACATCCCCGTCCTGCTCCATGCTGGACACAGGGCCTGCTCCTTGGTGGGGGAGGGTCAGTGACAGCTGAGTGACTAAACCCCATGATTTCAGCTCCTCCACCCTTGGCCCTGAACTTGAGTAGTGGGAAGGGGTGTAGAATCTCAGGAGTCATTGGGGATGGTCAAGGGGAGGAGGCTAACCTTCCACTTTGAGGGGGAAAGTTTGGGGAACAGAGAGGGCAGGATGGGACTCTTCCACCATAGGAGCAAGAGCAGGACTTAGAGCCCTCAGGACCACCCCACCCCCCCAATCTACAGCTGAGAAAGCTGAGGCTCATGGAGGCTTCGCAGTGAGTGAGATGGTGCTGTGTCTGGGACAGTGACCAATGGATGCCCCGGGAGGCTCTGAGATCACTCACCTTGTAGAGCGGGCCATCAGGCCCCCCACCCTCCGCCTGCACCACCACATAGGCGTGCAGGAAGTTGGACGCAATCATGTCGGGTACAAAGGGTGTGTTCTCATCCTGGAAGACCACGGCGACGATGTCATTTCCAATGTGCCGCTTTCGCTGCAACTGAGCACAGGGTCACAGGTCTCCACAACTGGCCGACAAGGGGCCCTGGGCATGGGGGGAGTTACCCGGGGCTGGGCAGTGGGGGGGCCCTGGGGTAGGCAGAGGGCACGTTTAATGATTCCCTCCCCACCGCACAAATGTGGTAAGAAGCCTGACTTAAAATTATTTTCATTTTCGCCCTGGCTGGTATGGCTCAGTGGATTGAAAGCCAGCCTGGAAACCAAAGGGTCACTGGTTCAATTCTCAGTCAGGGCACATGCTTGGGTTGCAGGCCAGGTCCCCAGTTGGGGGTGCATGAGAGGCAACTGATTGGTGTCTCTCTCACACACCCATGTTTCTTTCCCTCTCTTTCTCCCTTCCCCTCTCTCTAAAAATAAATAAATAAACTCTTAAAAATTGTTTTTTCATTTTCTTAGAATTCTGTGACAGATGAGGACATGAGGGGTGAGAGAGCAGTGACTTGCAAGGCCCGACAGTGAGTCAGGGCTCGAAGCTCCTGGTCCCCAGGCCCCACCTCTCAGCCCTTCTCCTGTTTAAATACCCAAATGTGGTCCCTCTTGAACAAATGAGTTCTCCCCAGTTTAAATTCATGTTGCTAAAATGAACAGAAAATCTCATTAAAAAAAAATGACCGTAAAGAAATAAGTGTTTTCTGAAAGACAAATACCATATGATCTCACCTTTAACAAGAAGCTAAACAACAAAACAAACAAACAAGCAAAATATAACCAAAGACACAAAATATAACCAAATAGAGAACAGGGGGACAGCGACCAGAGGGGAGAGGGGAGGGAATTTCAGGGAAAAAGGGGGAAGGATTTACAGGAACAAGTATAAAGGACACATGGACAACAAATAAGGCAGGTGGAAATGGGAGGGAGGTGGGGAGCACTGGGGGGGGGGGGCTGGGCTGGGAGTAAAAGACAGAAAACTGTACTTGAACAATAAATAAAAAACTATAATAAAAAAGAGAAATAAGTGTTTCCATTTTTCTCACCTTACCATCTTACGCCCCTGGGGTGGGGGTGGGGTAGGGAAGACAGTCCTGCGGGGAGCTCAGGACAAGGTGGCACATTTCCAGGGTCAGCCCCCAGAACGCGCCCTAAACTTCCGCACCTCCCGGCCTTTGCAGAAGCCATTGTTTCTACCTGGAACACTCTCCCCACTTCTCCCGCCTCCTCTGTAGCCTAAAAGGCTCTTTATCTTGAAAGTCTTTCCCGACTCCCACCTCTGCCAAGTCTAAGCCACCCCCCCCACGTGACCCCGTAATGCCCTTCACCCCCTTTGGAAAGACCAACTTGTATGTGTTGAGTTACTGCCACACCATCTTCCTCCAGCCACTATACGTGCATCCCTCCCTTACACTCCCCTGTGAGGGAGGTGCCGTATCCCCATTTGACAGATGCGGAAACAGGCTTTTACGGCTTTGTAGCATCCTGTCTCCCCTGCCCCGACTAGAGTCCACAAGGAGTGGGGACCGGACCACTTCCATCTGCTACAACCCAGGGCCCACTCAGACTGATCGTGTGGACACGGAACAGACCGGCCGTGGGGAACAGGAGGAAGGAAGCGGGCGGGTGAGTGCCCAAACTACCTGCTGTGCATCCCCTTCTGTGTAGGGCAGCTTGGTGGACACGTGGAACATGATCTCCTTGTTGCGGAAGTTGCAGTACACAGACTCGGTCCCCGTCTGCCCGTGGGTCACGTCCAGGCCTCCTCGGAACCTGCCCCAGTCCCCCAGGCCACGGCTCAGTCTCCAGCCCTGGCCGGGCCTCCACAGGGCCAGGACAGGGGCCCCCTCCCTGCCCAAGGGCATGGGTCAGACTGTACTCTGCTTATCCCAACCTTTCGCTCACCCCTTAAAGTCCTGCAGTTTGACCTTCTGGCCAAGAAATTCAAGGAACTCCACAAAGGCAGGGCTTTCCTCGTTGGTGCTGAAGAGTTCCTCCTCCGAGGTCTGGGGACACACAGAGGGCAGAGGGCAGAGGTCGGGGAGCTGCAGCTGCCCCTTCCCCGCACCCCAGAGAAGGCTGGAAGGCGGCCCCCCGCAGCCCTGGGAAGCTGAGACCCTGGGCAGGCACTCTCCCTGGCAAAGGTCTGAGGTTCCAGGTACACGGCCAGGCGGGTGAGGGAGCAGGGAGGAGGAGGCAAGCACACCTGCCCAAGCTTCTGATAAATGACTCCAAACTTGAAGTTATTGCTGATGACATGTTCATCAAAGGTGACGATGAGCCGGGAAGCCTGCGGGGAGGAGGGAACGGGTGAAACAGGTGGCTTTCTCAAGTGGTAGTTTATTGTTCAAGTCTCACTAAGTGCCAAGCCCTGTGCCTGGCATGCCACACGGATCACCTCATTTAACCCTCAGAACAAGCCCAAGGCGGGGGGGGGGGGGCATTCCTGCTGTTCCCATTTTACAGATGAAGAAACCAAGGTTCAGAGCTTACGTAACTTGTCTAAGGTCCACAGCTTGCAAAGTGGGGTTGGGACTCGAACTCAGGTCTGTTGTTGGATTCCAAAGCTCAAGCTCCTGAGTTTTGCCTATGAGCCCCCATCCCTACTCCATTCTATTAACACCCAGCTTCCTCGCATAACCCCCCCTCGCCCTGGGTCCCACCAACCTGTTGTGGGACCTCAAGCTAGTTCCCCTACTCGCCCTGTGCCTCAGTTTCCTCTTCTGTAACTGAGAGACGAAATCTAATTTCTGAAGCCCCTTCCTTCAGGGACCTTTCCTGGACCACACCACCCCTCAGGGGCCACAGCTTGTTCTAGAATTCAGCCACGGCTACAAGGGTTTACTTGTCTTTCAAGGCCCACCTCTTTCAGGAAGCCCCCCTGGCTTGTTGAGGACGGAAGTCCCTACCCTCTCCCCACAGTGTCACGGCGCCTGCGAGTGCGCTGCTCTCTGTGGGGCAGGATTTATGAAGGTGCTTGTGTTATTCTCTCTCTCACCAGGTCTCCTCTGGGTCACAAGGCAAGGCCCGTGAAGCTCCTGGCTCAGGGGCCAGGTTGCCCTTGTGGGGGTCCCCAGATTACAGTGAGAGTTTCCAGAGGTAAGGCACGCATCCAAGGCTGGCAACCCTGGGCTGGCATGCAGACCTTTGTTGCCTGCTGTGTGTCCCTGGGTAAGACACAGAAGCTTCTGGGCCTCTGGTTCCTCTTCTGCAGACTGTGGACTTGGCAGGGTTATAGTGAGGATTAAGGGAGAAACTAAGGAAAAATACCCGTACACAGCAGGCGCTCAGTTCTCTGGTTACCCACCCACTGGCAGTGAGCGGGCCCAGACCTAGCCTCACCTTGGGGTAGAGCACAGGATAGAATCGGTCCACATTCACGTCTTCACACACCAGCTGCAGGAGGAGATAAGGGGACACTTAAAGGCCAGGCCGGCAGGAGTGGGTGGGGCCTCCAGGCCTCCCAGGTCAAGGTCAGGTGGGCCGGGCACAGACAGACAGGAGAGGGAACAGCCAAGGGGAAGCTGCTGCAGAGCCGGTACCCTCAGAGAGGAGCCCAAGGCTGAAGCAGCGCTGTGGGCTCACAGCTGCTCAGAACAGCCTGCAGAGAACCAAGGCACCCTGTTTCCAAAAGCGCTCTAAAACAGTGTCCAAACACTGAGGCAGGGGACAGGGCCCAGCATGTGGACATCATGGGAACACAGGACCTCAGACATGGGGCTGCATGAGTGTGGGCCAAGGCCAAGCGGCAGCCCCCACGCTGTGGGCCCACCTGGGGCGACCAAAGGGAGTCCAGCATGCAGAGGCAGAGGCCTCACCTTCGCCATCTGGACCACGTTGGGGAACTCAGTGAGGCAGGAGATGGGGATGACGTCATGGTATGTCCGGCATTTGGTCCTGGGAAGAGAAAGCCCACGGTGAGGGGCAAAGCACTGGGAAAGGAGACTGGAGCCTCTCCACACCAAGGAAGACCCCAGGGAGGATGGGGGACAGGCCCGCTCGGGCTGACACGCTGTGCAACCAAGGGCATGCAGGCGAACCCCAGGCCCTCTCTGGGCCTCAGTTAGAAGAGCAGATGGGTTCTCAGGTTCTAGGACCTCAGGGCCCCTCACCCCACCCTCACCTGAGCAGCAGCCGCAGGTGCTCCTGGTCCCCGATGACGTCATACTTGAGTGAGAAGACGAGGTGGCCCAGGGCGGTGTCCAGTGAGTAGTAATTGAAATGCTCCTGTGGGGGAAAGTGGGGGCCGGGGGTTGGGTGAGGCTGAGCCTGGGGTCTCTGGGACACAGACCAGAAGCCAGCGCACTCCCAGACGGGCCCTTCGCCAAGCGGCAGGCGTCACAGCGAAGAGCAGATTCTGCACCAGCCAGACCCACGTCCCAACCCCTCTGCTACTTGCCAGCTGGGTGGCCTGAGAGGGTCACCTCCCCTCTCTGTGCCTCAGTCTCCTAGTCTAGTTTCCTGATCGGAGGGAGGCCGCCCACCTGCAGGATGGTGGCAGAGACGGAAAGAGATCAAGTGCCTGCCATCAAGTAGCCGTTCAGTGAATGTTTATAGAAACCCTGGCTCTCTGGGTCCTCACCAAAGTCAAGACCACATTTGGATCTTCCTCTCCGTGCCCCAGCCCTGCCCTTCTCAGGGATGAGCACACAGTAGGGGCTCAATAAAAATATGTTGACTGACTGATTGCTCAACCTTTGGTCCCTGAAGCCAGGGCCCATGAGAAACAGGAAGTGAAGCACCTCATGAACACACTGGGTGGCTGACCAGGCAGGTTCCCACACCCTATCTCACCGGAAGAAGCTGCAGGATGGGAAAAAATGGGAAAAAATACCCAGAGGGCACAAGGGGAAGCTGCTGCAGAGCCGGTACCCTCAGAGAGGAGTCCAAGGCTGGTACCTCTAGGTGAGGAAGTCCCAAAGCCAAGGGCAGGGAGTACTGGGGGACTACACCCCAGCCTGGCCCTGGGCTCCCCTGCCAGCCCCAGCCCCAGCCCCAGCCCCAGCCCTGGGAGTAGGGCTGGCTGCCTCGCCACACCCACCCCAGGAGTCATCCTGGAAGTCAGTCCTGTTTAAACACGAACACCTGTGCTCCAAGGGCTGGAGGAGAAAGGGGTAGGGGCAGGGGCCGGGATCGTGCCCCACAAGTCCGCAGCTCAGGGACAGTCTGCGTGCGCTTGAGGCAGAAGGTCCCCCTCAGCCCCCCTGGGCACAGGGTGACTGACGGGAAAGCCCAGTGCTCGGCACGATCTGTGGAGAGGGAGTGGCAGGCGCTTGGCACGGAGAGCTGCACCGAGTCCTCAGGGTGCGGAGTTCCCCTAGACCTCGCGCCTAGGCCCAGAGGTGCCCAGGGACTCGGTGGGAGAGTAGGCTCAGGTCCCGAGGAGTCAACGCCTGGAGTCACCCTAACCTCCTTCCTCCGCCAGGACAGGCCCCAGTGTCCGCCCCCATAGTCGCCCCACCTGGAGTGGGGAGATGGCCCTGGCTCTCTACCGGCCCCTGAGGTCCGCCCCCTCTGTGTGGCTAACCTCGCTCTGATCACCATGCCTCTCCCAACCCGTCACTCTGCACCTCCTCAGCTCCTCCCGTGCCCCAGGCACTTGTTTGGTCACTTGTCACTGTGTAGCAAACTTCCTTGAGTGTCAGCTATATGCTAGGCCCACAGGGTCCCCCAGAGCATGACACCTGCCAGACCCAGCTGAGAGCCGCTAGACAGTGGGTGCCAGGGTGCAGGTCTCTCTCCCCCTCAGGGCTCAGCCTGGCGGTGCGATGGCCTTCCCTGTACTGGGCTTGTCCAGTACGTGCTGTGTGCACGTGCACACCTAGCCACATGCCCCCTCCCACAGCATGTCATTTTAAAAAAATATTTGACATATAACTGTATAAATTTAGGGTGTACAACATGTTACTTTGATACATTCATACATCATAATAGGATTACTGTTGTGAAGATTTCTATCACATCACATTATACATATCACAATGATATCTATTATATGACATAATTACAGCATAATGCCATTGTCTCTACGGCGTGTCTCAGTGGAAGGTCAGCCAGAGCTAGGAGCAATTCTTAGCTCAGCAACTGTGTGACCTTGACCGAGTCGCTTTACCTCTCTGAGCCTCAGTTTCCTCTTCTGAAAAACTAGGACAATTCTAACCTCACAGATTAATTAAGATATAATCATAACAGCCAACATTTATTAAGTACTCACTATGTGTCAGAAATGGTTTTCTATGCTTTAATGTACTTTCATTTTAGATTTTTATTTTAGAAAGAAAGAGGAAGCGGGGGGAGAGAGAGAGAGAGAGAAAGACCGATTTGTTGTTCCATTTATTGATGCATTCATTGGTTGATTCTTGTATGTGCCCTGACCAGGGATCGAATCTGCAACCTTAGTGTATCGGGATGTTGCTCTAACCGACTGAGCTCCCTGTCAGTATGCTTTACTGCACTTAATAATTATTATTTCATTTTTATAGAAGAGGAAACAGAGTCAGGGAGGTTAAATAACTGGCCTAAGATCACACCATTAATAAAGAGAAGAGCCAAGATTCCCATCCAGGCCGGGAGACCCTGGGCCCACGCTACGATCTGTCACCTCAGAGTACACTGACACAGAGACAGCACTTGGCATGGAACCTGGCACGTACAGGATCCCCGAGTGGGGACCTCCCTTCCAGCTCCACAGCCTTGTCCCAAATACCGCCAGGTGAGGAACCTCTGACATGCTGAGACCCGGGAGGGTTCCCGTCTGGGGCTGGTGGCGGCGGGGTGGGGGTGGGGGGGCGCTTCCATCCAGGCCGCATCATGGTATTAGGTGCCTTCCCCCAACCCTGCACCCCACCACCACCTTGAGCTGCCAGAGGACAGGGCCTGGGACCGTTGTGTTCGCTGCTGTATCCCTGCTGCCTTGGGCAGGGCCGGGCACACAGCTGTGCTCATTCCTTACCAACCCTGATTGAGACTTACTCTGCACCGAACGCCATTCAAGACACGTTATAAGCACCCTGTCATTAAAGCTTTGGAGCAACCTTCTGAGGTGGGTGTCATCCTCATCTCCATTTTTACATGCGAGGAAAAGGCACAGGGAGGCGAAGCCACCTGCCTGAACCCCCTGCAGCAAGCGCAGAGCCAGGACGCAGACCCCGGTAGCGTCTCTGCTCTTGACCCCCGGGCCATATGACTGCCTTCCACTGCCTTCCACAGTAACTGTTTGCTGAACGGACGCACGAATCCATCCTGCATGCTCCCTGAGACTTGGGGCTCTGGGACCGTCACGCAGTCCAGCCCAAGGGCTCTCTCCCTCCCAGGCCCAGGCCCCCAAACCAGTGGGTCACCCACCTTGCCAAGAAAGTGCTTCCGGTAGATGCGGGCTGTGGGGTTGCACTCCAGCTTCACCTTGGTCGAGGGTGACTGCAGCGGCTCTGTCTCCGGGATGCTGGTGATTTCGTGGTTGGTGCCTTCAATCCAGTAGCCCCCAAACTGGGGCAGCAGGATGAGGGGGAAGGGCCCCTCTCGCCCCAGGACCTGAAGGGGAACTCAGCTGAGAGCCACCCATACTATACCCCACTGGGGGCCCCAGGACAATTCCCCAACTCAGACCGAAGGGGTACCAGGGAAAACCCGGCGCCTATGTGGGTCCCAGACCACGTGGAGCCCCAAGTCCCATTCTCAAAGGATAGGGCTGGGCCGGGTAGAGCTGACGGCATGACCTTGGCAGACAGGCTGAACTGTTTGGCTCAGAGGCCTTGGGTTCAAACGGGCTCTGAAGTCCTTGGCCTGTACACTGAGTCTCCAGCCCCCACTGTGGCTAGACTCCTGACAGGAAGGAAGACCGGGGCATCCCGACCCCCTGTGCGATGCCTTCCGGGCTTAGGGTGAGGATGGGCTCGGGGGAGCCCGGAGTTACCTCGTGGACACTTGGGTAGGGAATGTAGTCCTCCTCCGTCTGCAAAACACAAGCAGGGCCGGGCCCAGCTGGGGTGGGGTCTGCGCCCTGCACTCCCAGCCTCCCCCGAGTGCTCTTCTGTTCGGCCAGCCACCAGGCTGTGCATGGGGCCCTGTCCTCATCTCCCTGTCTCACAGGAGGGGGCAGGGCTGGCTTTGGGGTGACCCCACGAGGCTGGGGCGAAGTAGCCTTCGCTCACTGAGTACCGGCAGCCTCTTCTGGGCCTCGTCCTGCCCAGGGAGGGGGAGGCTCAGTGCCTCCCTAGAAGGAAGGAACCCGCAGACCAGCGGTTCTCAGGGCACCCACACAGCCTGGGAACACTCTTGAACACAGATGGTCGCATCAGGCGCTTCTGAGGCCCTAGGTCGGGTGGGCCCAAGGACTGACATCTCACCAGTCCCCAGGAGGTGCTGCCTGATGGAGCTGCTCTAAGGACTCCACTTTGAAAACCCTCGCCCTGAACAAAGTGTCAGGCTTGTGCCCCTGAACCCCCTCTAATCCTCACCCCTGCAGCCTGAGCCCACTCCCCTAGGCCCAGCTGCCAGTCTTCTTGATGGTTGGGGTCCCCAGTCACCAACCAGAGAACCAGATGCCTACCTGGTGGGGCAAATCAGTCACCGCCTCCCCCTCCCCCCAGGAAAATTTTGAGTGTAAAGGAGAGCCTTCTGGAATCTGTTTCAGTCCTCAGCGTCCTGTCAGTCTCCTCAGGGGGGCGGGACACAACCAGGTCACTCCTCCCCCTGCCCCCTCAGCCTTCCAAGCAGGGGCTACAGGGAGCAGAGAACAAGCCTCCTGGGTCCTGGGTTTGAGTCTGCCTACAACTGCTCATCAGGACTGCCTTCCAGGAAAGCAGTTTACGCAGGCTGTCTTGTGAGGGATGGGGTTTCGACCCCGAGCGAGAGGGGGGAGCCTGGAAAGGCAGGATGAGTTTGCGAGGTGGAGACAGGTGGGGAGGAGCTGGAATGAAGGCCCAGGGCCTATAGCGAGGAGGGGTCCCCCACATCTTGGAACTAGAGGGCAGAGCTGGGTACCCCAGCACCTGGCCCACGGTAGGACTACTTCATGAAAGTGGGTGAGTTCTCCTGGGCTGGTTGCTTGGGTAGGAGGTTGTGGCAGGACTCCCCAGGCCCCACCCCCTCCTGACGGAGGGAGTCTGTCCCCTCTTCCAGTCCCATCCAAGTCCCCCAAACTCTTTGGAGAGGTTGTGGTTCAGACCTACTTTGAGGGGTGGTGGGAAGGAGCATCGCTGTTCATCCATCCTGCTTCCCTGCAAAGAGAGGGCAGCACTTCCAGTTACACCCCACCCTCCCATTATACCCCTCCCACGCTTGCTGCAGGGCCCCCTCCCCTGGGCTCACAACCCATTCTGTGTAGTAAGGGAAAGCCCACTGATGTGGGTGACTCCCAGGGCAGGGTGCTCAGTTACTCAGGTCTCCCTGCAGCGCTGGCTGTCCTGCTGGCAACCTGGGCTGTGGGAGGCAAGGGGGGGGGGGCTGGGGGCTTTGTGCGGGAATGCCTGCGGCAGGGAGTGGGGGCAGGGGTGGCATGCATGTGTGGGGGCAGGGGGGAGGTGGGGAGGGAGCTATTGCATCAACACAGTTACGTGTTGTTAAGAGAGAGAGAGAGAGGGAGGGAGATAGGGAGAGAGAGACCTGGAGAGGGAGACGGAGAGAGGGGAGAGAGAGGGAAAGAGAGAGGAGGAGGGGAGAGATGGAGACAGAAAGACTAAGTGAGAGAGGCTGAGAAACAGCAAGGGGCAGGAGAGAGGGTTTAGAGGGTGGGCTGACATCAGGGAAAGCTCCTGTGTTTTGTTTTCAAGTCACTCCAGCCCCCTACTGACCTCCCAATACATACCCATACAAAAAACAGATGAGGGCCTGGAAGCAGGGGCCAGGCAGAGGGGGCAGGGGCTGCCTGGCTCATCAACACCTCCCCCCAGCCTCTGGCTGCCCTGTGCCCTGCATCTGTGCCCCCTCCCATTTTACATGGGGGTCCTGCAGAGTCTGTGATGACTCTTGGGGAATGGAGAATGATGTGGGTATGGGGGTGGGGTAAAGTGGGGACCCCGGCCCTGCTGGGGACCTTCACAGGGATGGGAGGTGGGGAGACACAGTGGGCCCTGGGTCCCAGGGTCAGATGCGGAGTTGGGCACTACTGGTCCCCACCCTACTCTGGACAGAAGGCTCTGGACAACACACTGCCACCATCTCCTCCCTGCATGGTCTGCCAAGGGCTCCTGAACTGTCTTCAGAGACAGAGGTCTATGGCTGGAGATACAGCAAGGGCCCCCACCCCAGCCCAGCCCAGCCCCATCTGTCTGCTTCCAGGAACGAGCAACGGACCCAGCCTCACCTGCATCTTTTCAATCATCTCAAACAGATCTGTGTTCTGCAACCAAGATCAGGAGAGCATAAATCAGTTTGTAGGTGGTCCAACTGATCCTGCTGAGCCCCCAAGGTGTCTGTACCCACCCATCTGTCATGGTCCCCCTGGCTCTGACCAACTGTCTTGGGCCTGTCAGCCCAGACAGAGCCTGGGCCCCTGAGGGACAGCCCACCCAACTCAGTCCCTTTCCCCAAAGGAGAAGGCTGGTGCCCCAGACAGAGGGATGTGACCCTTAGGGAGAGACATACCTCCCTCGTGTCACTATAGGGTTGGCAGTGCCAGGTCCAGCTCATGCACTTCTCAAAAGAGCCCCAGATCCAGCTGGGACCCTCAGGAGGGTCTGTGGTTCCCCCCCGCCCCCACACCCCCCTACCCCAAGCAGTATGGGCTGTTGGAGGAGAGGATGCTGGGATATCCCATTGGCCTACACACAGGGAGGGAGTCCATACACACATCCCACCCCTCACAGACAGCCTCTCCTGAGGCTAGCCAGGGCACATGCAGGGTTAATCAGGCATCTGCCAGCTGCCTTGGCAGCTTCAGCCTCTCCAGCGCCAACTCCCTGTGAGCCTTCCTGGAAGAAGGCATCCTTGATGGCTGGCTGGGCGGGGGGCTGGGCAAGGGGCTGGGCCTCGGAAGCCCCCAGAGTCTCCAGGATGATGCCCCTCCCCTACTCGTTCTCGGCTCCTGCTGCCCAGTGGGGGCATCACCTGAGCTCACACAGATGTGCTATGGGGTTGTGCACCAGGAAGCACATCCTCTTTTCTCCCTCTTGCTCAAACACACACACACACACACACACACACACACACACACGGGCCTACACACCAATATTTAAATAGTCTCGCTGTACCAAAGAAAGCAAACACACACAAACCCACAGGGTCTGTGCACACCAATCCTTAGACTTAAAGCTATATGCTACCTGCAAACACCCATGTTGGTGTCCCAAGTTACACAACAGCACACCCACTCACACATACACAGGTCCGTCTACAAGACCCATATACACAAATGCCAACCTTCCCCGGGCAGATCTGCACACCAGTAGTTGCACATGAAGCTACACGAACACCATGAAACCACTCTCACGCCTGCGTGTGGGGACACAATGACAGGCACTTGCAGCTACAGGCAGGCGTGTTCGTGGAAACTTAGCTACAGAGCCCCACTCCCGTGTGCCCCCCCACTGGAGCCACACACCCTGTGTAGTACCAGACACGACAGACCTGCTCCCACAACATTACGTGAGTTCTGAGGAAAAGGAAAAGCACACACAACTGCGGAGCAGTTAATCACCAAGGGTGAGGGGCAGAGGTCTGAACCTCACACCCACGTGAGCACATACCACCCATCTCTCTCTCCCTGTCACACTCACACACACACACAGAGCTCTGTTAAAAATCACCAGACACAAACACCCCAGGTGTACACTCTGAGGCTTGACCACAGGGGCAAATCTCACCCCAGGAAATGCACCAGAGGAAGCCGTGGGAGACGCTGACCCATGGTCACCTTGGCCACACCCAGCGTTTCTGAGCTTGGACAATACACACCTGCAGCCCAGGTACACAAACATGCCTGTCTACCCAACACCCTGCACAACAGCAGCATCAGCACCCACACTCACACCACCTCAGCCCAGCAGAGTGCCAGCATGACAGCAATGGGGCACACTGATGTCCCCCAGAGCACCCTGCTCAGGATGACCTATCACGGCAAGGAACAATGCACTAGGAGTCACATAAACACAGCCACATAAATACTGACACATGGTACTGTCATCCAGAGTGTACACACGACGACAAGTGACACCCACAGTTAGTCTTATGGGGGCAGCAGACATGCCGACACATGGGAGGCTGTGAGCCAAGTGGCCCAGAGCATCACCCAAAGTTACACCATGACATTCAGACCACCCTACATGGAACAGGGGATGGACGAAATGGTCCTGAGGCTAGTGCACACACACACAGTCACTGAGAGCCACTGTGCAACCAGGGCACTCTGTTTTGCAGACAGCGGCAGAAAGAGCCCAAGACCCGGGACCCTAGGGCAGGGGTGTGCCTTGTGGCCGCTGTGGCAGGGTGTCAGCCCAGAAGCTAACACACCCTCCATGACGGAGCCTCGCACACACGCCCTGGCTAGGGCAGAGCCTGCCGGGCTCCGAAGAAGTCGGGCTGACCCGGAGGCTCCCACAGAGCCCCTCAACCAGGCCACCTTGCCCCAGTCCTCACCTGCCAGGCGGCCCCAGTGGGCAGCGAGCCCCTCCGCGGACGGCCGGAGGGCGCCAGGGACCTCATCTGCGCCATCCTGGGCCCGGCCCGGCCCCAGCACCCGTCCCGGTGGTGCTTCAGGTGGTCCCGCTGGCTCCGGCCCACGCGCGCCCCGGCCCGGGCCCCGCGGCGCAGAGCTCCGAGTCGGGCTCCGGCTCCCGGCGGCGCGCTGCCTGCGCTGGGCTCGCCGGGTGGCCGGGCCCGGAGGGGGCGGGGCGCCAGGTACAGACCGTGCGGGGCCCGGGCGGGGCTACGGGGTGGGGGCGGGGTCACATAAGACCCGCCCCCAGAGCGGCCAGACCCGCGGTGTGTCTCTGAACACTGCGCCTGCGCGCACTTGGTGAAGCGCTTAAAGAGTTAAGTGCACCCAACTCTCTGGCACACCCGCCAGGTTCTCCCCAGCGCGACCCCATCCCACCTCTGTCTTCCCAGCCTTTGGGTACCTCGCCTCAGGGCCTTTGGGGTGGGGTTCTTGGGACCCGCTGTGAAGCCAGGCAGGATAAGGAGGGGATTACACTGGAGACTGAAGACTTTTCTTGAGTACCTAAGTAACATCGGGCCCTTAGCAAATCTCTCCCACAACCCAGGAGGTACTAGTGTCATTCCCACTTTACAGAAGAGAAGACTGATTTCAAGGTGTGAAGTGTCACACTCAAGATCACACAGCCAGGAAAGGCAGACCAGGAATCCAGGGAAAGTCCTGGGGCTGCTCTCCCCTCCCTCCCCTCCTGTTCCCTAATGCCTGAGCGGGGCTGGCCTGTCCTCTCCCTTCCTCAGGGTCCATGCTATACCTGGTTCTAACTACCCCCACCTCCGTCTTAATTGCCCCTGACCCCAGAGGAGAAAACCACAGTGCCTGGGGAGGGGCTGCCAAGGCTCCACTGCATGGAGCAGACTCCTGGACATACAGGTTCCAGCTCTGGCCTTGCTACAACTTGCTGAGTAGACTTGAGTGAGTCCCTGCCATCTCTGTAGCCCTCAGTCTTCCCATCTGTAAAATATAAGGCCTCTGCAGGTCCTTCCAGCTGACCCTGCATTGTATCTGCCATTGTACAGTGTGGGCAGGGCTGGGGCCTCAGCACCCCTTTCCCAGACAGATGCTGGGAAAGTGGTGATTGCTTCCTGACCAAGCCAACACCAGCTGCTTTGGAGCCTGCAGAGGCAGGGCTGCCCACCAGCTCAGTGCCCAGCCTCTCTTTATCCTGAAGGAGCTGCTGGCAGCTGCCCACCACCGTCTGACTCCAGGGCCCAGGACTCCTGGAAGGCAGGCGCTATGCCTGCCTTTCCCCGAGATCTGGACCTGGGTCAGGTTGGAGCTTAGGGAGCCGGCGGGAACTCCAGAGATGTGTGTTCCAGACACGGTGTAGCTTTGTTTTTAATAATTAACAGCAGCAAATATTGATTTATGCAGGCACTTCCAGGCCCGAGCGCTTCCGGGCACCCATCAAAAAGCAGCCGGAGAAACATCCATTCCCACACTGGGAGGAGGTGAGACCTGCCCATACCACTGGAGAGGCCTATGTGCCAGGCGGAGTGGAGGGGCTGTGCCCATGTGCACGCAGTTGTGTGTGTGTGTGACTGAGACTAGATGTGGCTGTGTGTACCTGGACATCCTGGGTATGTGTGCTTGTACATATGCATCTGTACATGCTTGCATGTGTACATGTGTACGTTTCTGAATACATGTGCAGACATGTGATTGTGTCCATGGACATGAATGTGGGTAGACTGTGTATGTACCTCTGTGCAGATTTCTGAATTCCCAAGTGAAGAAACCCCCATAAGCGGGCAGGGTAGGAGGGTCCTGGCCATCTCAGGTATGGCTCCCCGGTGAGGAGAGTCCCTCCTGGGTGTTCTGTCCTACCCTGGGAACATATTATGCTGATAATAGTTCGGCTTCCTGATGTCCACTTTCCAAAGTTACTCTCAAGGTCGTCACTCAATTACAAGCTGGCAAGGTGGATAGAGAAGGAACCGTCACCTCTATTTTGTGGATGAGGAAACGGAGGCCCAGAGAGGGGCAGGGATGTGCCCACTGGCACAGGGGCCATCAACACTGCGAATGTGTGCAGGGTTAGGAGTTCGAGGGGAGGGGCATGGCACATGTTTCACAGGCTGGGTTCCCTCACCTCCACCACTGGTTTGCCAGGATCCAGACAATCACTCAATCTCTCTGGACCCTGGTCAAAGGAGGAGGATCCGCAGACTGTGTCCTGATTCTGGGGCAGGGGTAAGCCATCAGGAGCCTACAGTCTGGGTCGTGCTGGCACAATTGGAGGCTTCTAGACAGACTGGGTGAAGGCCAGGAAGCCCAAGGGGAGGCATCTCAGAGCTAATCCGAGAAGGCCAGCCCCAGGCTGTGCGAGCAGGCAGGACTCAGGGCAAGGGGCCGTTCCGACCCTCCTTTTCCTGATGGGAAGACTAAGGCCCAGGGAGGAGAAGCTATGGTCCAAGGGCGCTCAGCCCTGGGTGAGAACCCAGGCCTCCTGCCAGATGCTCACTCACAAACCCAGCTGCCGTTGAGTCACTCCCTTCCTGCCAAGCCCCAGGATCTACACGGCCCATCTTGGGCTACTGCCCAGGCACAGAGAGCGAGAAAGGGTCCCCCTGACACTGTCCATAGGATCCCCACTTGGGACCCCCTTGGAGGTGGTGGTCCCTCACAAGGACATCATTCCTGGGCCATCTGCCCTCCTAGCCCAGGAGAGGAATGTAGCCCTTGTTTCAGGCCAGAGCGCTAGGAGAGGAGTTTGGCAGATCCTGCCTCTGCTACTTCCTGGCTGTGTGACCGTGGGAAGACTACATTGCCTCTCTGAGCATCTCATCTGGAGCTTCATCTGGAGAATGCCTACCACCTGGGGGTTAATGAAAGGACCAAGAGGCATGATGTCTGCAGACATGCTTTAGAAACTGTAAAGTGTACTACAAAAGTGAGGACTTGTGACCCTCTGCGTTAGAGAGGCCATGAGATCAGCACTCCGGTCAGACAGACTTGGTTCCAGCTCCGCCCCCATAATATCCTACCTGTGTGTCTTTGAAAAAGTAACTTAACCTCTCTGAGCCTCGATGTTCTAATCTGTAAAATGAGACTAATACTAGCAGCTAGCACACAGTACTTATAGTTTGCGGATGAAATGAGACACCGTATTTAAAGCATTAAGTACCCAGGTGGCCCACAGATCATTTCAACCAATGCTAGCAGTTATTACTGGTATTTGATTCTCTGCATACGTTTAATTATTTCTCTCGAGACTGGACGGTGACTCCTGGAAGGCAGGGTCTGGGTCTAGTTGATTTCTGGCTGCTCGGTACCCAGCGCAGTCTGACACCAATCAGGTACTGGGTGAACATCTGATTTTGATGATAACAACAACAATGGCCTCATTTATAGGGCTTTCCCCCTGTGCCAGACATTGAGCCTAGAATGCTTTACGGCACTTTTCCGCTTAATCCTCACAAGGGCTGCATGATGGGGGCACTGCCATAACTATACCTGATGTGTCGATGAGGAAATGGAGGGTGGTGTCGATGACGAAGGTCATGAAGAACAGTCGGGGCCCGTTTATTCCCAGCTGCCCTGCCCCACCCCAAGCAGCACTACAGACCCCTGTCCAATCTCTGAGACAACCAGGCCCACCCAGAGCTGAGCAGTGGTGGCCTGAAGGTTTCACCCCCTGCCCAGGAGTCATTCTCAGGTACTCTGAGTCATTCTCTTAGCCCTGGGGGTCTCCACACCTGGGGCGGTGGGGAGGCAGGCACTTACTTTTGGGTGGAGTGAAGCAGCGGATGGGGAGGCTAAGTCCACTCGTGGCAGGTCTAGGGCCTGAGGGAAGCGTGGGTTCTGCCCATCACTCCTCCTGGAAGAGAAGAAGAGTCTGAGGTCAGGGAGAACCCCATGGAGGGAGACTTGTGAACTCTGGGAGAGTCAGCCTTGGAGCTGGGGGATGTGAGGGGAGGCAGACTTCACGCAGGAGTGGGTCCCGGGGTCCCCAGGAGGAGGAGCTTCCTGAGTAGGGTAGCCAAACAGGCTCTCTTTCCCCAGAGACTGGAGATGTGAGCAGGTCTCTCCCAAGCTCTCCATCAGGCTTCCCTCACACGTACTTTGGCCAAGAGGATGTCAGCCGCCCATTCTGAAGATGGGTAGACTGAGGAGGGGGCAGTGAGGGTTGCTCTTGATGGCTGAGCCAGGACCTCTGGATTCAGCAGAGTGCACCAGGCGGTGTGGACCACCACCACCACCACCCCCCCGCCCCCCAGCCTTCAGGGAGACAGCAGCCTATGGGCTGAGAGAGGCCACTGGGCTACTGATCTCATTGATGGTAACAATACCTGATACTCATTGGGCCTACTATGTGCCAGGCCTGAGGGCACAGACCCCTCACCACACCTGTATCCCCACTTGACAGAGAAGGACCCAGAGGTGTGCAGAGGTCAGCGAGCTAGTTGGTGGCAGAGCGGGCGTTGGAGCCAGGCCTGACTGACTCTGGGCCCGGACTCTCTGCCCGCACCCACGCCCCTCCCGGAGGAAAGGGAACAGGTCTAGCGAGGGTGAAGTCAGCTCCCGCCACCCTAGAAAGCCTGCTGAGAATGCCACCTCCAGGGTCAGGGAGAGGAGGCACCCAGTGGTTCCTGGGACCCAGGGAGCCCAGGGCTGGGGAGCAGGCCTGGCTTCCGCTGGCTGCTGAGGGCCACCCTGACGTGGCTGTACCCCCGCCCAGGTCCCAGCAACCCAGAGGATGAGTCACGAAGGGTGCCAGAGGATCCTCAGCGGCCCACGGCTGCTTGAGTCAGGTGAAGTTGGGACTGCCACGCCTCCAGAGGGCACGAGCTGCAGGAACCGGGAAGGAGGCCCTGAGGAAGCTCAGAGCCCCGCTGTGGACTCACCTCAGCCCAGCCCCCGTCCTTGGCCTGCTGCATGCACCTCTGCACCTCTGCACCTCCCAGGTGCGCACCTTAAAAGGAAGGTCTTGGCCCAAAAGGATGGCTGTAGTGACAGTGGCACTTTCAGGCTGTGGCATCAGTGTGGGGGACATATTCCCAGGTACTTACCTATTATGGGACCTCAAGTGACACATTCCTCCCAGCCTCAGTTTCCCCCAAAATCCATCACAGAGCCTGAGCAACTCCTAGTTATTCACTCAATAAACTTTTTGATAGTCATTCATTCATGGTAAACTCCGGCTCCCCGGGTCAGGATCTCATTTGGTATTTGCTGAATAGACTCAATGGAGGCCGGCAGTAGGGAACCTACTGGAGATTCGTGGCCATGGGAACAGCCTAAACGCAGTTTCCCACAGACTGCAAGGCGCACTGACGTGGGGAGAGACTGGGGACAAGGGCTAGAGAGGGGTCGGTAGCAACAGTCCAGGCAAATTCCAATGTGGCCGCCACAGGGACTCCTCGATGAGACCTACTGTGTGCTTATACCGTGCCAAGTATATTATACCCTCACTACAGTGCCAGAGGCTGGCATTATTTACCCCCATTTTTTACAGGTGGGAGAAGATGAGGCTCAGCAAGGTGAAGCCACTTCCCCTAGGAAGTGGGTGGCAAAGCCAGAATGTAAAGCTCAGGCCACTGACTGAGCAGGCCCAGGGCCAGTGGGATGAAGAGCAGATGGTGCCCAGGGGCCAGGAACTCCTGGGCTTGAAGCCCAGGGGAGGCTGGGCCCCCTACTAGGCGGTAGGGACCACTGTCTGGGTGGGGCCCTGGCTGTGGAGGGGAGGTTGTTGCCCATGACGGAGCTATTGGGGTAGTGTCCTTCTGTCTGTCCACCCCCAGGCTGAAAGAGTAGCCACCACAGGTCAGCCTGGCAGCAGCTCCCTAACACGCTGCTCCCCCGCCAGAACGCTCTCAGCTTCAGCCTCCCCGTGCCCAGGTACCCATGTCTCTCAGGACTTTGCACACTGGCCCAGGACTATGGAGGTCTCTGTGGACTAGGGGGCCCTGGCTTCCACAGGACCCAGCCTCTCCAGGTCCTCGGCTCCCCAGTTTTCATCTGGCCAGTCCTGCTCCTCACAGGAAATGCCACCCCTCACCCTGCCCAGGCAGGCCCACCTAAAAGGTCATGCTTCCAAGTCCTAAAGGCCCAGGGAAGGAAAGGAATCCAGGATGAGGACAGAGCAGGAAATCAAAGGCTCTGGGTCCTGCCTACGTCACCATCCTGGCCCTGAGGGATGGACGGCTGTAGTAACAAGAACCACCAGAGACCTGTGCCTTGCCTTATTTAACCCTCAGAGCTCCCCCATGAGACGGGTGCTTGGAAAGAGCAGATTTTACACGTGAGGAGACTGAGGCTCATAGAGGTACATTACCTTGCCCGCGGTCATAACAGTTCAGGGGGTAGAGCGGGGCTTTGAACCCAGATTTGTTGCTCCAGGGCCCAAGAACTGCACAACATGGGCAGCCAGCCCTGTGGACGCAGCCATCACACTGGACAGGCAGCCGCCCTGGTCACAGCAGCAACAGCAGCCAGTACGGAGGCAGAAGGTGCCACGTGGGGGCTCAGCTCCATCTGCTTCCCTTAACTCTTCCCTTCTATTAACTCAGCTAATCCTCATCTTTCAGAGGCGGGACGAAGACACAGAGAGGTTAAGCGATCTGTCCAAGGTCACACTGACAGTACAAGTAAGCGAAATACGGAGGATTTGCACCACCAACCCTCCAGGTCTAGATGCTGTGCCCAAGCGCTACACTATACTGCCTCTGAGTAAACAGTAATTTCTCAGTAAGTACTTTTGAAGGAACAAATAAACACAGCCCCTCGCCTCCCTCCGACCCCTCTAGCCTCCTTGGATGCCTTCTCCTCCTCTTAACTTTCCTCACCTCTCACCATTTCTTCTCCACCTTTCTAGCCCATCCCTCCCTCCCCTTCTGGAGAGGTTCTCCTTCCTCTTCACGAACCTCTCCATCTCTCCCCTCTCTCTCATCTCGTCCTTGACTCCTCCTGGTCTCCGCCATTCCATTCACATGAGGTTTCCCAAGCCTCTACCCCTCCCCACTTCCCCGACAACCTCCCTGATGCTCTGGCCTGCCCCAGCTTAGAATGCTTTGCATTCTTCCTGCACTTGCAGCCGCAGCCCCAGGAAGGTGCCTGGAGCAGGCCTCCCTGACCAGGACCACAGCCGCACGACTGGCCGTACAGCCCTCAACAGCTGCAGCTTCGTGAGGCTGGACTGGTATCAACCTTTCCCCCAACAAGACAACGGAGGTTCAGGGAGGTTAAGTGACAAGCCCAAGGTCATACCAGAGAAAGGGTAGTGCCAAGGTCTGACTCCAGCCAGAGGTTCTTCTACAACACACGTCACAGCTCCCCTCAACCCAGGCCCTCAGTCCTGCTGTGTAGCCTTGGCCCCCCAGTGGCCTCCCCACCGCAGCTCCTGGCTCCTGCAGACCCTGCCAAGCATCTTCCTGAGGTCCAGATTAATCCTGCCCTGTTTGGCCTGGACATGTGCCTACAGGTACAGAGGACACCTGGACACAGAAAAAGGTGGTGGCCAGAGAGGAGGGAACTTGCTCAAGGTCACAGAGAGAGCTGGAGGCAACCTGGAGTTTGGGCCAGACACATTCCCGGGGTCACCTTCAGGCCTGTAGGTGCATGGCCACCAGCCAGCTGGCCCCAGCTCTGCCTTCCCCTGCCCCAACACCCATCTCTCCCAGGGAAAGGGTATGGGGTGGGGTGTGGGGGCAGGGCCAGTGGCTCAGCTCCTGAGTGGGACGGGCCAGGCAGGAAGCTGCTGCCGACGGCTCCCAGGTTTCTTGGCAACTGTCACTGCGTCTCCTCCCCCTCTCTTATCTCCCCGTCAAGGTAACAATAATAATCTCACCATCATGAGTACAGCTCTTTGTACTTTTCAAAAGCCCTATTTATCTGTTCACCCCTGGGAGACTCGCTGGAACTGGAGACGGAGATAAGGCAGCCGCTAGAATCCCCAATTCCCATAGAGGTAAACTGAGGCTCAGAGAGGTTAAACCACCAGCTCAAGGACACCCAGCAAGGTCGGGGCAGACTGGGGATTAGAACCCAGGTCTTTCATCAGTCCAGGGCTCTAGATGCCACCCCAGGGTGGGGGCATCTCAGGGAGTTCCCACACTTAGCAAATCGCAGGTCAGACCCAGACACAGTGGGGGAGGTATGGGAGACAGGTGAGACTGAGGACAGATGGCCAGAGGCCTCCTTGGGTTGCTTCCCACCTGCTGACCAGCTAGAGAGTTGGGGGAAGATCCTGCCTCTTTCTCTCATCTGCAAAATAAGAGAGGACGTAGCCACTCCCTGAAGTGGCTGTGAGCCATGGAGTACAGGGAGCACTCCAGAAGTGACTGCGGGTATGACAACTATGATGAGCCACTCTCCTGGGCACTTCACCTTCTCTGGACACCAGGGCAGGGACTGGACTGACCTGGGGATAGGACTTGGCCCTTTGCCAAGAAATCTAGACATCACTGCACTGGATGGAGGTCCCCAGGGGGCCTGGCTGCTGCTGACTCTCCCAGGCTCACCTCCACACACGCACAGCCCCTGCCTGTCCCACCCCAGCCACCGTGTCCTGGCCTGGGCTGCAGGCGGTTTCTCCGACAAGGCACACCGTTCCACACTGCTGGGCCTCTGCACCAGCTGGACCCTCTGCCAGGGCTCCCTTGCTTTCTTTTCTGCCTCATGAACTATTCATGCTTGAAAATTCCATTCAAATGGGTGAAACACTGGTGGCCAGCACAGGTGACATTAAGCCACCAAGGCAGGAAGCCTGTGATGGCGAGCAGGGGAGCTGGACAGCACCCACACAAGCTCGGGAACCAGGCTCAGGGGGTCAGGAGGGCTCAGGAGGGCAGAGGATGGGCTCACCAGCCAGGGGAGGCAGAACTGAGAAGGGTATGGCGGGGGGGGGGGGCAGGGGCGGGGGCGGGGGCACTAGCCCAGGACAGGAGGCTGAGAGGCCCAGACCAGACCAGCGCTGGGCAGCAGAGGGCCATGAAACCGACTGGCTCTACCAACCTGATGATTCATGGAGCGGGGAGGGGAGGGGTAGGGACCTTAAAATGAGTAGAGGGTGCAGAAGGCTGCTCCTAGAGACCCTAAACCCCGAGAGAGGCCCCTCTGGGTGGGGCTGGGGAGCACCCTGTGTCTCCCAGGCACGGTGTCAGCTCTGAGGGGACCCTAATCTCCTGAATCAGAGACTAGAACCTCCCTGGGGCCACAGAGGCCCATTGTCTCCAGAGCATAAGCCTCTGGCACTGCCTCCCTGCTTGCCCCTGGCCCTGCCAAGGTGCCAGGGAAGGTGGCCAGGGCAGCCCGGTGAGTGAATTTTTGAAGCTAGGCCCAGGGAGTCTGGGCCCTCCTCCCAGGCCCGTGGGGAGGGAGAGGGGTGGGACACAGGCACGGCCACCCCTGGCTCTCTTTTCCAGGCACCTTTGACCTCTCCCAGGACTGAGGAGGGATCAAGGGGGCGGGGGAGCCAATCACTGTGATGTCACGTGATCTGTCACAATAACTCTGACTGAGGGCTGCTCTTCTCTTCACCCCGTTTCAGAGATAAGGAGGTGGGGGACCAGGGAGGTTGCAAGATGGGCCTGGTCTCACAGCCAGGGGTAGAGCTGGCAGGGTCCTCCGGCTCCAGGCTGGGCAGAGGGGTGAGCTGGAAGGCGGCATGTGCTGCCGCCCTGACACTGAGCTGGCTGTGTGCCGAGACAGCCGGATCCCGGAGCTGGGCCAGGCAGCGGCGTCCTGAGCAAACAACAGGTTGGCAGCCCTGAGAGGAGGTCATGGGACTGGCCCCCACCCAGAGGCAGCACCTGGGGATTGGGCCTCCCGTCCACCTGCACCCTGCCCAGGTGGCTTGAGCCCTGCTGTGGCCTAAGTCTGACCCTCTCTACCTTCCAGGGGACAGACTCCTCCCCGCCCTGGGGACAGGGATTGGAGGGGCAGGGACACAGAGATGACCTAGCAATTAGATGACCCGGCTATTACCTCTGCTCAGGTAATAACATCTGTTTACCCAGCCTGGTGTTTGACAGTTTACAAACTGCGTTCCCTCTAGACCCTCTCAGCAACCTTCCAAGGAACTTAAATCAGGTAACATTATCTCCATTCTACTCAGAAGAAAACCGAAGCTGGTGATTTGCCCAAGGTACCACACCTGAAGCTCAAACCCAGCTGCTGTGCCCCTGGCCACATTGGCACAGGGCAATTGCCAGTGCTGGGCCTGGATCGCGCCTCCCACCTTAGAGCCCATGTGCAAGAACCTTCCTAGGACACACACACACACACACACACACACACACGTCTGACCACCACCTATGCCCCGCCTCCCTCATTAACCTATTGTCCTTCCCCCCACCTCTGCAGCCAGGGGTCTCCCCCTCTGAACTCCATGCATTCCTTCACTCACTCCATCATCCACCCTCTCTCCTCTGTGTCCTTCATTCCTACGCTCAGTCACGCATGCAGGACACACGTCCTGACGCCTGCTCTGGGCTGGACAGTGGGGCTGAGTGTTGGCATCAGCGCCGGGAGAATCAGGCCTCCCCCACCTCAAGGCAAAAGCCACGGTGACAGGGGCCCAGACCGTGTTCCTGCTGCTCCTGGCACGCCGCGTGCCATACTGCTCAGACACTGGCCCTCTGAGGCCGAGGCCTCCTTCGCTCCACCCCGCTCCCTCCCTAGCCTGTGGTTTTGCCGCCTTGTGGGCCCCAGGCCAGGCTGGCAAGCATAAGTTCCTGCCAGGCCAAGGGGGAACTCCCTTGCAGAGAAACAGGGTCACCGTCTCCTAACCAAAGGCGATGAGGAAAAGCCCTGGCACTTTGACTGGCTGGCACTCAAGTCTGGTTCGGACACAATGCAGGAGGGCGAATGGGAGGATGAGAGACTGGGAGCCCTTTCAGCCAAGGACTGGTGGAAATAGGAACCCCAGAGGGCCCACTGTGCCTGGCAGGGGCCATGCGGGGAGCCTTAGACTCCAAGCTGCTTCCCTTCTCTGAGCCTCAGCTTCCTCATCTGCAAATGGGACAGTAACACCTACTTTCTGTAGGGTTGTTGTGCAGAATAAATCAGACAGCGCATGTACCACCCAGCTAGCCAGAGCCGGGTGCAGCCCTGTGCGGCATAATGACGTCTCGGTCAATGACGCATGTACGATGGTGGTCCCACACCACTATAATGGAGCTGAGAAATTCCTATCACCTGGTGACGTCATAGCAGCCTTCATGTGGCAGCATGACACGTTACTCACATATTTGTGGTAATGCTGATGCAACCAAGCCACCACTCGGCCAGTTGCATGACAGTCCAGCTCAGAGTTATGCTGGGTGACACACCACGCGAGGTGGTGATGATAAACGGCTGCCCCGGTCTATGCACTTACTACATCATACCGTGAGACGTTACTGTGAGATGCCCTTCTTACTGACCCACAAGTCAGCCGGCTGTGAACAGTGCGCTGTGTCACGCCAGCAACAACTGCCTCACACACCTCGCGCACCTGACCACACCTTTCGACGGCACCATTTCTCTTGTGCTTGATTTAATCTCCCATTGTCCTAAAAATGTTGTGGCATCCAAGTGTGCGGTGTTTATAAAGTCTCCAGCACTGTCCTGTGGCGTCGGGGGCTTCACACTCACGCACCGACTCCCCAGCGCAGCCTCCAGGCCTGCAGGCTCCATTCACGGCCAGGGCCCCGCACAGGTGCTCCATTGTTTATCTTTCATACTGCATTTTCCCTGGGCCTTTTCTGTGTTTAGGTATCTTTAGATGTCACAAATACTCACCGCTGGGTCACAATGGCCTACAGTGCTCAGTTCAGTAACATGCTGTGCAGGTCTGCAGCCTGGGAGCAGTAGGCTGGGCCGTAGAGCCTGGGTGTGTACTAGGCTCTACCGTCTACATTTGTGAAAGTGGCCTCCATGATGTTTGCACAATGACGAAAGCACCTAACGATGCATTTCTCAGGAAATATCCCTGCTGTTAAGTGGCACATGACTGTACACAGGAGGTGTTCAGTAAATTATAGGCTCCTGCCCGGAAAGGGACAACATCAGAGGTGTGAGCTCTGGAGCCCGGCTGCCAAAGTTTGTACCCTGGCTCTGCCACCGAACAGCTGTGTGACCTTGGGCAAGTTACTTAACCTCTCTGAGCTGCAGTTTCCTTATCTGTAAAATGGGATAGCAGTGCCTGCCTCCAAGGGTGGTCCTGAGGACTGAATGAGTTGATACAGTATAAACATTAACTGAGAGCTCTTCCTGGCCTTCTCTGCTCTCTTCCTTTCTATCTTCCCTTCTCTGCAGGCGGCTAAGGAGTGAGGCAGGATTCCGGGTGAAAACTGTGAGAAGGTAGAACATGAGAATCAACGTGATAGAGTTGCCCAAGAGTAAAGCCACCTGCCCTGTAAGGCGCTCGGCTCCCTGGCACACAGAGGTGGGCAGCACTCTCAGAGGTGGACGCAGCGGGGAGTGGGGTGGGTGGAGATACTAAGGAGTAGGGACAGGCGGAGTCCAGGGAGCCTGGGCTTGACCAGACGACCTCTCAGGAGCCTTCCACTGCTGGAACCTATGCCTCTTGTTACCTCTAGAATCCCCGTGGTTGAGGACAGAGGCTTGGGTGGTTCCCATCGTTGTGAGGAAAGGGACTTTCCCACGACTGGCTGGTAGCACACAGATCACCGAGGCTGCAGGGTTGTTTGGCCACCCCCTTTAGAAATGGAAACGCGCACTGGCCCAGCAGCTCTAACTCTAGACAGTTAACCTCCAGGGATCCTTACAGAGATGTGCAAAAATATGCAAACAAGGAACATTCATGCAGCAGGGGACGCAACAGTTAAACCTGGAAGCCACCCCCAACGCTCATTCAAAGGAGGCCGGTTAAATCCATCAAGGCGAGTGCAAACCATGAAACACCACGCGGTGATGACAAAGGAGGTCTCTAGTCCTGAAGGAAAAAGGGCTTTGAGGCACCATGGTGAAGTGAGAAGAGCAAGTTGTGCAACAAAACTCTCCCTTGTAAAAATTTAAAATTGCATATAAAAGTTCACGTGGCTTATCCCTGGGAAGCAGAGCCCTGGGGAGCTTCTATCTTCTACAGGATGTATTTTTCTGCATTGTTTGAATTTTTACAATGAGCACTTGTTTTTGTCCTCAGGAAAAAAAATTAAAGATTTTTTTTAAAAGCAAACATTTACTCTGACTCAGCTCTCAGAGTACATGACTCCTTTACCTCTCTCAATCGTCTTGAGAAGGAGTTATTGTTCTTCACTCCTTATTCCAAGGAGGACATGTTGACATTGGGGAAGGTGAACAACACGGCCACAGTCCCCCAGCCGGGAGTGACAGAGTGGGGCTGTAACCCCTGTCTGGCTGACCCTGGAGCCCACACCCCTTCCCCTACATAAGCAACCTGTTCTGAGGGTCAAGAAAGAGAGAAGGTGGGAGAGAAGCAGCCCAGGCAGCTGGGCGCAGGGCACAGGTGTCAACATCTGTCCCATCCTGGAAGCTAGGTCAGCTGAGGTTATCCCCCATGCGAGGACAGGGCTGTCTGCCTCATTTGCAAAATGCAAATGCAGGCTCTGCTCTGGGCTTCTGCTCCATGCCCTGAGCCACCCTGGGCCAGCAGGCTGGCAGGTGACCGGCCTCACCCTTGGCACTCCCACCAAGGCCGCAGGGTCAGTAGGCAGGTGGGCACGCTCTGGGGCTCTAAACAACTTTCCGTGTTGTTCAACCTGTTTCTGGAAGAATTTGGCACTAAAGGTCACCTGCCACCTTCTCGGGGAGAGCCTAGAAAGAGGATGGGCACAGTTGAATGGGCCGAGTCTGAATTGGCCAAGTCCAGATGGGCCGAGTCCAGATGGGCCAGGAACCAGATCTGGAATCGGATGGATCTGAGTTCAAAGCCTGCCTCTAGAGCTGTGTGGCCCGAGACAAGACACTTTACCTCTCTGAGCCTCTGTGTCCTCAGCTGTGAAACGGTGTTGCTAAGTCTTCCCTGCAGGCTTGCCGGGAGAGTTTGACGAGAAAATGTGTGCGGAAGTACTTCCTGAGTTGGAAGACCCCTTCCAGAAACGTGCACACCTGTGCAAACGTGAACAGAGGTTGCTCCTGGCTGGAGTGGGGGTGGGGGGGCTCTGCCCCACAGAAGCAGCAAGCAGGTGGAGCAGATGCCTGACACTTTGTCGACAGCCGGCCCCAGGTTTGCTGCAGCTCTGCCCGACGGGGACAGCGGGTGTGTGACTCCGCGGGTGAAGATGTGGATGGGAGGCCTGGCGGGAACGTGAATGTGAGTGGGAGAGAAAGCGCTCATGTCTGGGGCATGCGTGGGTGTATATGTGAGCATGCGTTACCTATCACGTCATCCACCTGCCTAAAAGCCGCCCCCCCCCCCCCACCGCCGCCCGTGGCTTCCCACGGCAAGAAGGATGGAGCCTCACGTGGCTCATGAGGCCCTGGGTTATCTGTCCCACCTCCAGGCCTCTGCGTACACTGCGCCCTCTGCCTGTTACACTCTCCCCTGGCCTCCCCCGTCACACTTCAGGCGCTGCCCCGGCCCCAGACTGGGCCAGGCTGCCCTCATCCTGACCGGCTGTCCCAAAAGCCTGTGTTGGGCGGACCTCGATTCATCAGTTTGTTCTGCACATGTGCTAGTGCGATTATCAGGTCACCAAAAGGCTCTAGCACCAGAAACGGAGCTTCCTGCAGTGAGGACCGGACCCATTCATTAGGGGCCTGGCACACAGCCAATGCCCAGGCGTGGTCTGCTGCCTGAGTGTGTGTATGTAACTCCACATTCACGACAAAGCTGTCCACTGGAGAGTCCCGCCTATGAGTGTGAGTGGGAAAGTGTGTGTGTGAGAAAGAGAGACAGAGAGAGCAGGTACTGGCATCTTCTCAAGAACCTCTGGCCCTGTGGGAGGGCTGGGTCTGGGAAAAGCTGATACGTTCTGTGGCCGCAGCCCCAGCTGGCTGGGGGGAGAGGGAGAGCAGGCACACATTGTCGCCCCCTCCCCCCGGCCCCTCAGAAAATAGTCAGATCCAGGGCCTCTGTGTCAGACTCCAGCAAGCCTCTGGGCAAGGGGGCCAGCCAGGTGGGTGCAGGCTGGCCCTCTTCCTCTGCTCTGCAGTGGGGTCCCCTCCCCTCACCAGCTCAGAGGCCCAGCACAGCCAATCTCACCTGAGGCCCCACCCAAGCCTGGTCCTGTGCCTGACCACAATGCCTACGCCTGCCTCGGGGGCAGCAGTCCTTGATCTGGGAGAAGGCGGGCCTCCAACCTCCCTGCCTGCTCAGCCACCTTCCACCAGCTGCCCAGAGATGACCTGGAATGTTCCAGAACTGGGGTGGGAGAAAGGAATCTTGTTCCCACCTCAAGGCCTTTCCAATTACTCTGCTCTCTGCCTGGACCACCCTTCCCACAACCTCAGAGAGGCCCTCCTGATACCCTTTGCAAAGGCAGGGCCCCTCCCACCCACCGTGTCCCTCACTCCCCATGACCCACCTGAAACTGCCTTTTGAGGTTTTGCATCTGTCCCTGCACTGGAAGGGAACATGCACCAGGGACCGCATCCATCAGATTCACTGCTGTGTCCCCAGTTCTTAGACACCACCTGGCACATGGTAGGGACTTGATAAATACTTGCTGAATGAACATATGGCCGATGGAAGCCTTGAAAGAACCCCACGAGGTGAACACTGTCCTGTCTACAGGCACGGAAACTGAGGTGCACAGAGGCCTCTGGTCCAGTCATACAGCGAACAGCAAAACCAGGTCAAGATTAGAAACTACCTGGCTCCACTGGAATCCTAACACATCAGTGTTTTGTAGTCCATCTTCCCATTTGCAGGCAGGAAAATGGGCCTCAGAGAGCAACGCTTCTCCCCTCCGGCAGCACACGGTCTGCAGCAACCATGCTGCTGGGCGAGGCCACCCTTCCACGGCACCTCCTCACTCCTCTCGCTCACCCTGCGGTGGGAACGACTCATACCCTCACCGCACAAAGGGAGAAACCGCCGTCACCTCCCAGCCAGGGGAGGTGCACCCCAAGGTCACCCAGCCAGAACTCAGCATAAGCCTGTTTGGCTGCAACGCCAGTGTTCTCAGGGCCAGTGTCAAGGTCGGTGCCCAAGGCCAGAAAGCATGCTCGGGTATAAGCAGGGCTGACCCCCGGGCAGGGGGTGAGCTTCCAGAGGGCTGAGTCTGCACCCTGAGTAATTCTGTCCCCATGACGGGGCCCGGAACCTGAGGTGCATGGCAATAGCTGTGATCGCTGGTGTCACTCTACACCAGGCCCTAGTTTCCCAGGGGGGCGTCCAACCTTTTGGCATCTCTGGGCCACAATGGAAGAATAAGAGTTATCTTGGGCTGCACATTAAACACACTGTGACACATAACCACACAAAAAAATCTCATCACGTTTTAAGTAAATTTACAATTTTGCGTTGGGCCACATATACAGCCATCCTGGGCTGCATGCGGCCCACGGGCTGCAGGTTGGACACCCCTGTGACCTTGGCATTAAATGAGGCCCAAAGAACCTCATTTATGCGCCACAACAATCTACCAGCTGGTGCTTTTATTGTCCTCATTCTACAGGTGAAGAGACCAAGACCCAGAGAAGTTAACCTACACCGTACACAGCACTGGACTGACAGAGGGTGAGGAAAATTGCAGTTGGTGTTTGAACTCAGGTCTGCCAGGAAGCAGAACCCAAGTATTTCCATGTGCCACCCAAACAAAGGGACCTGAGCCGGAGCACCCCAGGGTGTAGAGGCAAGCAGGGCCAACCGGGCTGGGAACCTGAGAGCTGCAAGAGACCTGGGGGCCAACTGTGCCTCTTCATTGTGCCAAAGGGGGGCATGGGGAAACTGCCTGGAGTGGGGGACTCACTCCCCAAGATCACATGAGGAAAGAGTGGTGGTCGCAGGACCAAAGCCCATCTGGAGGGGATCTTATCTACTTAAGCTAGAGGGGCATTTTCCTGGAAGACAGGGTCCTTTCTGGCCTTGGGTCTCTCCCTGGAGTGCCCCCACCAAGGATGTGGCATCTCTGGGCTCACAGGAAGACAGGAACAAATAAGGGGCTTCAAGGCCTGCAAGGGCTGAGCCGAAAGAAAATGAAAGGGAGTGTGGGCTAGGACAAGTGACTGTTTGGACCGGAAGAGCAGACATGGGGAGATGCTATGTAATCCCCATCCTTATCTCACTGAAGGGCCACTGTGCGGGGGCAGGGGACCCAGGGGGTGCGTCTCAGCTCAGGCAGCTAGTTCCAAGTAAGGAAGAACTTTGGATACCCATCTGAGCTGCCCGGCGACGGAATGGGCTACTTTTAAGCAGGGAAGGGCTGGTCAAGGAGCGGCTGAGAGGCCGTGATGGTCTCAGCCAGGAAGAGTGGGTTTCAAGAAGTCTATGAAGTGGTTGAAAATAAAGGTGCACATTTCTCAGGAGACCTCAAAGGCTTCTTCCAATACTCGAAGGGGTCATGAACCAAGGGAGGGATTCCTTGCCAAGTGAGAGGCCATAGGAAGGTACTTCAAAGGGCTCTTCCATTTCCAAAGATTCTAGGAGGCCCAGATCCTCTGATTTCAAGATTTTACAAAGCCAGGAGTCTAAGATTCAGTGGTTTTGCATGTCAATCACTGGCATTATATCAAAATTTCTACTCTGCCTACAGAAATCTGATCAATCGGCCCCTCCCTTCTCTGTAAACCCGCTCTGCCCCACCATATCCCTGCTACAGAACGAAGTAAGCTTGTTCCTACCTCAGGTCCTTTGCACCTGCTGCTCCTTCTGTCGGGCTGCCCCCTTGCCCCTGCTAACTCTTCCTACAGCCAGCTAATCTCATTCTTCTGGTTTCGGTTCAAATGCTACCTCCTTAAAAAGGCCCTTAGGACACCCTCTGACATCTTCCATCCCTCAGCTTAGGGTAACGTGCAGACAGGAGCCTGGTTGCTTAGGTTCAAATCTCAGCCTTGCCAAGAGACCTTGAAGGGGTTACTTAACCCCTCTCTGCTGTAGTTTCCTCAGCCCCAAACCAGGGATAATAACAGTACCTGCCTCATGGGATGGTTGTGAGGATGGTTGTCATCAATATAGGAAAGAGTTTTGGAATATAGCCTGGCATGTAGTAAGCTCTAGGTAAGGATCAGCTCTCCTTAATGTGTGTCCTTGCTCTAAAATTCAGCACAATTACTCTGGCTGGTGTGGCTCAGCAGATTGAGTGCAGACCTGCGAACCCAAAGGTCGCCAGTTTGATTCCCAGTCAGGGCACATGGCTGGGTTGTGGGCCCAGCTGGGAGTGTGCAAGAAGCAAATGACTGATGTGTCATTCACACATCAATGTTTCTCTCCCTCCCTCCCCCTCTCTCTAAAAATAAAATAAAATTTTTTTAAATTCAGCACAACCATCATAGTTTTTCTTTGACTATTTACAGACCACCCTCCCCACGCCCCGTTTTGTAGGTGAGGGAACTGAGGCTCCCAGAGGTGAAGGACTAGCCAAACCACGCTCTCTGAAGGTGGGGGCTGGGCCTGATTCATTTTCCACGGGATCTACAGCCCCCAGAACAGTGCCTGGCGTACCACAGGTACTCGACAATGACTTGAGGCTGAATGAATGGATGATGAATTAATGGCCGTGACTCAGTCGCTCTGAGGCACTGTGCAGGCAGGGGCCTCCGGACTGAAGATTCTATTTCAGCCCACCTCTGCCACCCTAGTCCCAAATGACACCCAGTCAAGGTCCCGGACTCTCTTAGACTAAGTGGCTGCTGGAACAGGCAGGCTAGTGAAGTAGGGACCAGAATCCATGTCTCTGTCCCCGCTGGGATGGATCCCCTTACTCTAGCAGGGCCAGAGCGATGTGGCAGGAGCTGCCTTGGCATTCACCTTGGGGGATCCCCGCCCAGAGGTGTGGCGGCAGGTGTGGGCTCAGGAAGCAGCTGCTGGCTCCCTCGTCCTGGACTCTGCCAGCTCCCTGCCCGGCAGATGCATAATAGATGAGGAGGCCCAGCGGGCTGTGCCTGCCTGGCATTTCAGAGCCACTAATGAGGCCAGCCCTGTGCTTCCTGCAGCGGCACACAGACCCCCAAGGCCTCCGGCTCAGTGATTACTGGGAAAAGCCACCTGAGGACAGGGGCTGCCCACCCAAGCCCCCCACTCATCACAGGCAGCATCCAACTCAATGAAAGACCCGGTTCAACAAGAACTCCTGAGCATCAAGTGGGGCTCAGAGAAGGGGAGTGGCCTGCCCGCGGTCACACCACTAGGGCGCGGCTGAGGCACATTCAAACCCGGGTCTGCAGGCTCCGAAGGCCATGCTGTCCCCACCACCCCAGGCGAGAGCACGAATGTGTGGCCTGCGGGCGTGACGGGCAGCGGGGACGGTGTGCTAGGGAGACAAAGACGGGGTGGGGGTCAGGGAAGCAAACACTGGACAGTGATGCGGGTGGGCTGGCGGCGTGGCAAAGACTTGTGGGAATGAATGGGAGGGCCTATGGGGGGCCGTGTGAGCCAAAGCCGGCAGGTGGTGCTTACTGGGGCCATATTCCCGCTGGTCAGAGATGCGGGGCAAGGGCGGAGTGAGTTCCAGGCTGGAAAGGGAAATGAGGACAGGCCTTGAATGCCAGGAAATCATAATTAATAGTCAAAAAGCCCACATTTTATACTAATTATATGCCAGGCACGGGCTGGGGGCTAAGTAATTGGCTTCCAGAAGTGGGGGTGGTGGGAGTACCCTAGGAGTTGGCACCTCGGACAGCAGCTCTGGTAAGGAGGGCATGGGGCACGGCTTTCTCAGTAATGGGCAGTCCTGGAGATTCCAGAATCTTTCTCTACAGGCGTCACCTGAGGCCCGAGGGGAAAGGGGACTCGCCCAACATCACAGGGCAGGTCACTTACTGTCGGGGCTGGGCCCTCATCTATGACCCTTTGTTGAGGGCTCCCTAGAGTAAGCCCTGTGGGTCACCCTTCCATCTTCAAGTTCCCCTCAAGTGCATCCTTCACTGAGACCCCCCCCCTACTGTGGCCTGGAGGCTCTGGGACAGAGTGGGTGAGACTCTGGACTCTGCAGACTCCGGGAGGTCAAGATTTAAATCCCAGCTCTGCCACTGATGAGCTGTGTGAACTTGGGGAGGTCACTTCCCCACCCCATTGTTTTCATCTGTAATTAGAGATAATGGTCCCTAAGTTGGGAAAGATTATGTCAGATGATGCCGTGCAAGCACCTAACAGGACCTGGTGCACAGCAGGTGGCTGACACATGGGTCGTTGGGATACTGTGTCTGAACTCCCTGGAGAAGAGATGGCATCTTCCTCACCTCCATTTCTCTCTCTCCTCACCCTGCCTCTGCCCTGGGCCGAGCATTTAGTTCCACACAGACTAGAGGCTCCAACTGACTGGGCACCACAGCAGGACAAATGGCCAGAGAGGGGAAGTAAGCGGCCCCAGGTTACACAGAGAGCAGCAAAGGAAAATGGAAGAGCAAACCCTGGCGCTCAGCCTGGGTGCCTCCCACCCCAGATGGGGCTTCCTGGGGGCAGTGGTGCCAGATGGGAGTCATCCTGCAGCTGGGAGGCACTGCAGGACCTGGGGACAGGTCCTCAGCAGGGGCAGGAACCAGGAGCCAGAGCCCTGGGGGGCTCTCCTGCTGGAGCTGAAGTGGCAGCAGGAGCAGCCAGCTGGGCCCCTGTGATGCTGGTACCAGGGAAGCTGGGAGGCGCCCACCTGCTGCGGCCCCGGGGGGCGCTGCGAACCCCGAGGTGAGACTGCACCTCCACCCACTGCTCTCTGTGTTGGGGAAGCTGCAGAAACAGCCACCGCCTTCCCTCCTCCTCCGAACACAGGGCAGCCGCACACAGAGGAAATGGGCTGGAGGAGAAGCTTCTGAAGATGAGGAGCGCAGTGGAATTAGAGGGTTTGGGGGTCAGCGAAGAGGCTAAGGGCACCCTGAGCCCAGCACGGAGAAACCAGGAGAAACCAGGAGAAACCAGGAGAAACCAGGAGGCGGGGAAGAAACAAGAGAAGGGAAGGAAGCACTTTCAGTGAGGGCCTATAATATGCCAGGCCCTGTTCTGTTCTGTTTTTACAACTTACACTCTGCTAAACAGGCAGTTTAATCAGGTCACAGGTGCGCATGCTGAGTTTCAGAGAGGTTAGTGAATTACTGAAGGTCACACAGGCAGTGGCAGAGCTGACATTTAACCTGATTTGCCTGACTCCAAGGAGGGGCTCTGGCAGGATCTGTGGGGGCAGAATCCCTGGGGACAGAGCTGGTGAGAGGTCTGCCCAGCCCATCACCTACGGAGGATGGCTGGAGGGCTGGTGGGGTCTGGTCCGGCACTGGAGGGGGAAGTATAGGTTCCAGAGTGTCCCCAGGGTCCAGCTGCATAGCCCAGCTCAGTACTTACCACACACTCCAGTGAGAGGTAAAGGACTTATCCACCCTGAAACACAGCAAGGGGGGGCAACAGGTGAGGGGGTGGCCCCTCCTTACCCAGCCTTGCCCAGCACCTTGCCAACCCGCCCCGCACAGAGGAGCCTGGAGGAGGTGCTGAATGCACTGTCCTGTCCCCCCGAAGGCTGCAGGAGCCCTAACGTCAGATGAAGGGCATGGGAAGGTGTGGGGAAAAGGAGAAAGGAAAAGAGGCAGGGCTGGGGACAAGGGGGCGGGTAGGATGCAGTGGCCCAGGACAGGCTACGGGGCGGCAGAGGAGTGGGGGTCAGTGTGCAAGGTCCTGTGACAGGCGGAGTGGGACGGTGACCACAGCACTTGGGGTCAGAGCGAGGATGTGGGATGTGGTACGGCCAGCCTGCAGTGTGTCTGAACAGGACCACACACACACACACACTTCGCCAGTAGCCTGCCTTGATCTGGGAGCTGGCGTTCACTAGTAGCTACCAGCAAATCTGGGAGCATGAGGCCCACCTGAGCTCCCTCCCCCACCCCACTCCCAACACACACGTGCCCTGCCCCCAAAGCAGAAACAGAGGAAGTCCTCAAGCCCCCAGAGTTCAGGGGCCACCCCGGCTTTATCTGCCCAAATACCTCCAGGTCCCGCTTCAGAGACTGTGTGTGAGCACTGCCCCCTCTTAGGTGCTCCCCCACCCACCTCTGAGGGCACCTTGGGGCTGGGAGGCCTGGAGAGGGCCCCACCCTCCCACCTAGCTGGGGCCAAGGGGCTCAGCAACTGTTTGGACATCAAACAACTCTTGCCTCCTGCCCAGGGCCCAGAGGGGAGTGGCAAAGGGGCCCCACACCAGACTCCGCCAGCTAGGGGGCACCGTCTGGGGGGACAGGGCCAGGGTCTCCCAGGGATCAGCCGATGTGGATGGACTCTGCAGACGGGCTGAAGGAGGCCAGAGAAGCCGGGACTTGCCCAAGGTCGCCCAACAGAGCCCCGCCTGACTCCCTGGACAGAGTCCTGGCATCAACTGCCCAGCGGTCGTCTCAGGGCTCAATCCGGCTCCTCTCTTCACCTCATGGCTCAGCAGGGCACCAGACAGGGGAGGCAGCCCACCCAGCCCCTCTGCCAGGGCCGCCTGAAGGCTGGGTATCCACAGAGGGGAGGCACCTCGGATACCCCCCCACAGCTCAAAGAGCCCCTAGCCTGCACCAGCAGTGTTACCTGTGTGAGCCCCAACTGCTCCACACCCCAAAGGTGGTGTCCCTCTAACGGCAGGGAGGCAGGGCCTGGTGAAGGTTACGCAACTACTTGTCCAGCCAAAGAAGGGGCTCTGGCCCCAGTCTGTCTACTCAGTCTTCCTCCCCATTTACCAAGTCTCTGCCCAAGGCAAGCACCCCCCAAGCACACCTCTATGCCTCTCTGAGGAGGCACCTGGGGTCAAGAAGGATAGTGACCTTGACATGGGCCAGCCACCACTCCGACTACCACCCCCGCAACCTGACCTGGGTCTCCAGGCCCAGGCAGCCAATAGCCCTGGCAGGCGGGGGTCCCTGAGAGATGGGGGCAGCCCAGGGGCAGAGTGCTGCTAATGGCTTCTAGGTTCCCTTGGTCCAAAGCCTCAGTTCAGGGGCTCAGCACATTCAGAGACCAAGCGAAGTCCCCCACAGGGCCTCCCTGACCTGCCTGGGCCCACCCCACTATGCATGCACCCAGAAGCACACACGGGCCCAGCTTCCTGTCCACAGACCCGTCACATGCATAAGCAGGGCCCCGCACGTGGGACACAAACACAGAAACGTTCATGACCCCACACATGCACATGGGACACCCAACCACAACACACAGGAACACACACACACAACTGTGCATGCTACACATAGACCTCAAACGGCTCGCCTGGCACACAAGCACAAACTCACAAACTAGGACAGAACCACCCGAACCCAAGCCGGAGCACGGGCGGCATCTGCGCACACAAGTGCACAGGCGCTCGCCCCTACTGTGCACCCCGCGAACGCACGCGGGCGCCCCCGTCGGACGCACCTACCCTCCGTAGGCCCCAAAGGTGTAGCTGCGCTTCCGGTAGCTCATGGTGCCGTCGCCGTCGCCCGGCTGCCCATCTGGCCGCGCGCAGCTGGAGCCGCCTTCCCCGCGCCCGCCCGGGTCACCTTGGCAACTCGGGCCACCCCTCCCCCAGCCACAAGCCCCGGGATTGTCCGCCCCTCGCAGGCTGCGGTCCAGCTGCCGGGGGCAGCCGCGTGCAGAAAGGGCTGCTTGTTCGCGCCGCCCTCGGACCGGGCGGGGGCTTCGCTGGACTTTCCCAGCTGGGACCTCGGGGGCAACGGCGGGCGTGGCCTCAGCAGCGACGGCAAAAAGGAGTTAAGGGCCGTAGGATGAGAGGAACCTTCCACCCCAGACCAGAGACGCACTAGGCTGTGCGGACCCTCTTCTGGGGGCGGACCCTCTCTCATCTCCCGCCCCCAGCTGTTGGAGGACCTGTCCCGGTCATCCCATCGGTCATCGAGGGGAGAGCTCACAGCTAACAGGTCAGGCCAAGAACTTGGAATCCAGGGTCGAATGGTCTGCATCGTGGTCAGGTCCGTGCCCTCCGTGAGTACCTCAAATTTCTCATCCGTGAAATGGAACTAGTCCCCACCTGGCCCTTGTGGTAATGGAATGAGTTACTACACGCAGAGCGCTCAGCCCAGGCTCGGCACACAGTAAATGCTCAATAAATACCAGCTACACGAGTCCCGGACTAGGGTGGAAGCTCCACTCAGGCAAATAAGTAAAAGAAGGAACTGAGTCTCCCATAGCCCTTCTGGTGCTCTCATCCCCCTTTCCCTGGGTGAGGAGGAGGAGGTGCAAAGAGGCAGGAATGGAGATGCTCTGTCCTCTTCCTGAAAATTCATCCTCTCTGGGTTCCCTCACTCAGCAACAGTTGAGTCCTATTGTCCATCACACATTCACTCAACAAACACTCTGAGCCCCCCCCCTCCCGCCTGCACCCAACTCACCCAACACTCAGTCCAGTCCACTACACAGGAAGCTGCCCCTCCTGCCCCAAGTAGAAATGTGTCAGGAGACACGGGACACTGGCCTGCCCCCAGGACACTCCCACCCCTTCCAGAATGCCCACTCTGCCTCTCCAAGAGGGAGCCATTATTCTTCACCCCCGGGCCCCAAACCGAGGGAAGTCCCCAGAGCCTTGAGGCTTCCTGGTCAAAAGGACTGCGGGTGACAGATACACTGGGGTGGGGGCAGGCAAGGAAGGCAGGACAACCAAGGACACAATGACAGGGTGACAGAACCCTTTCAGGAACTATTATTCCTCCTGAGCCCTGGGCCAGGTAGCGCCATCTTCCCCTGGGAAATAGCCAGTCTGGGTACAGGACCTTGCAGTATGACTCACCTGCACAGGGGAGGTGGGGCAGCAGTCTCCCCATGTCAGGCAAAGACCCGGATCACCCAGCAATCACTTCTCTCTTGGGAGGTCCATCCCTAGCCCCCTCTCGGCTCCCACCCTGGACCCCTTCTCCTCTTTCCACACTCTGGTGGGTGGAAGAGCCCTCAAGGGCCCCTTGCAGAGTTGACTCCAGCGGGGCAGGTGTGATTACCTGCCCCTTAGAACTGCCCCTGGGGTTGGTTCTCAGAGAAGGGTCTGTCCTCCCTCTTGGCAGGCTGCTCTGGAGCCAGGGTGCAGGGACCCTGGGTGGAGGGACCACGCCTGGGCAGTGTAGGAAGCCCACTCCTCACAGGGCAGTTCATTGGGCTCTGAGGGGCACTGAGGAGGGAGGAAGTCTCCTCTTCCTGATTGGTGGGGGTGGCAGAGAGCTGGCGGGAGGGGAGGATGAGGAGCTAGGCCTGGGCCACTGGAGGCTGTGTGCAGTGCCAGGGCTGGGACCCATGACCCCTGCCATACTCAGGTTGATGGACCCCCTGGGATATGGCCCTCAGTCTCGCGAGTCTGCCTGTCCAGTAGGAACGACTCTGAAGTGGGCTCTGCATATCCACTTGGCAGGGTGGCCAAGGGGCCTCCAACGTGCCAAGTTTCCCAGCCAGGCCTGGCCCCCGGGAAGTCCTGCTGGTATGGGGACAGTGGGCCCTTGAGAAGGGCTGTGGGGGCCACAAGGTTCCCACCAAAGACAAAGAACCCAGTGTGGGCTCCCGCCTCTTGATTTCTGACCAGCTGCAGCTGCCTCACTGGCAAGAGCTGGGGGTGGGGTGAGGGTCACGTTCCCTTAGCCAGGAATGCACAGGACACTCCCTGGCTAGCTCATGGCCCCTCAGGCAATAGCATAATGGAAATGCACCTTCTTAACCTGCAAGGCCACTTCCAAGAATTTAGCCTTTGTATCATAGTGTGCAAGCCTGAAGATGCCAAGGACAAGGGACATGGAGGCATGAGCTCCCTTCTTCCTTTCCCTCCAGCCTGGAGGGAACCAGGGCGACCTGGCTCCAGCCTCTCACCTAGAAACCAGAGCCAGGTTGCCCCCGGGAGCCAGACCCTCCTTCTAGAAGGAAGTCTCCTCTTTGGGGTCCTAGATCTGCACCCGGGTTGTTCGAACGAATGCCAGACTGTGTGAAGGAGGAGGGAAGGGTGCAGGGGCGGAGTGTTGCAGAGCTCCCTTTTCAAGTTCACCTTGGGTTGAGCACTGGAAGTTCTACCCACCTGCCTCCAGCTTCCACTTCCCAACCCACAGCAGGGAAATGTAAGCGAGGGGCAGACTCCTGAAAAGATCTCAGGCTGGGCTCCAAGTGGGGTGGGGGGGGGGTCAATTCTTGCCAGGGCGCCCAGCAACTGCGGCTGCCCCGGGGCCTCCTGGGAGGGAGGCAGGGTAGTCCTGGGCTTCCTGCCTGGCCAGCAGGCCCCTGTGTGTGTGGCTCTGTATTAATCAGTTTTCCTCCCTGGACCTCAGTCTGCTCACTTGTTAAACACCCACTCACCTTGCTGGGTTTGAGACAAAACAACAGAAAAATGCATTTGCCTTCGGAGAACTCCATTATCCACCACCCATCATCGAAGCATCATTATCCTCAGCCCGTGGCTTTTCACAGCCAAGTCACACCTACCCAGTCCCAAGATACTGCAAACCCTGAGCTCCTGGAGCAGGAGTCTGCTGGGGGGTCCCCAGGCCCTGGGGAGGGTGGGAGGAGTGAGTGTGGCTTGGCTTCCCAAGCAGCAGTCCAGTGAGGTTACTGACCCAGCCATCCCTTGTCCTGGCTCTAAGACTCCTACCCCATTCGATGGGTTCCTGAGACCCTTGCCTGCTCGAGTGTCCCCATCAGGGATCAGGACCATCTGTCCTGGACAAAATAGCCAGAATTAATGCCTCCACTCAGGCCAGTACCTCATAGGGACCCTGTGCCTCTAAGATCCCTGATAGCAAAACCCTTTTAGAAACCTAGGCATACATAAGGGCGTGCCTTCCTTCCTTAGATCACTCAGTGAACACACGCTGAGCCCCTGCTGTGTGCCTGCCACCGTCCGGGCACTGGCGACACACGGCGAACTAGACAGGTAAAGTCGGGGTCAGCCTGCACGCACAGCCGCCCCGGAGCTGCGGGCCACACAGCTGCTTGCCCTTGCGCACTGCACAGAGACATGTAGCTCATGCCCACGGAGATCGCTCAGACCAAACACCTGCGGATATGCTCACGTGGACACCAGCTCCCGCTCTGCAAACCCACATGCAAAAGTCAGGTCAAGCTCACACACACAGGTTCCCAAATCACCATGTAATCACCTAATGACTGTGGCTGGGTTTGCACACACATGTGAACACACACCAATAACAACAGCTTCATGCACAAAAGGCACAGACCCACACGCCCTTAGATCACATGTAATACACACAGACACATGTGCACAGACATGCATCACACACACACACACACACAGTGCCCAGCTCACTACTGGGAAGCAATCAAAGTAGGAGAGAGGGTGGCTCTTTGAGGGTAGGGGGTGTACAACGGCTGCGTCCTCAGTGAGAGGATAAGTCAAGGCCCTTCCTTGACGTTGTAGGCTGGAATCCAGATGGCTTCCTTCTCCTGGCTCCCTGCTAAGGGTCTTGCCCTTCCTGCCCATTTTCAAGGGCAAGTTGGTGGAACTGGAAGGGAGATTGCTTGATGACCAGAGCTCTGCCCAGTGTGACAGGGCTGGCCAAGCCCAGTACCAGGGAGCAGGAGACCCCAGTTGTGGCCCCAGCTCAGCTGGTCACTCATCCTGTTTTCTAGCACAATCCTTCCCATTTGGGGCCTCTGTTGGCCCATCTGTAAGATGGGGGGTGGGAGGCTCTGACAACACCTTAAGCCAGTCTGAGATTCTGTGGGTCCCTCTTCACCCAGTCCAGCCCCCCACTCTGGCTGTGGTTCTCAATGAGGAGGTGCCACTGCCCTCAGAGGGCATTTGGAAAATACATGAGGATGGTTTTTTTTCCGTGGCAATTACTGGGGATCACTGCCATTTGGTGGCTGGGGCTAGAAAAGCTAAGCTGGGAAAGTCCCACCCGAGGAAGACTTGCCACGCATAGAACATCTCCACAGATACTCATGGGGGTGAAAAGCCCGTTTATCCCATCTCAGAACCTAACTCTGGCTTATATGTGTATATACACATGCATACAGGTTAAGTACTTGGTAACTTTACTAGGTCCTGTGGTGTGATCATGCTACAGTATTTATCTGTGAAAGCAGAGAGCTTTTACTTCTCTTAGGGCAGTTTGTCGTTTGGTTTTTTGACATTGGGTGTGTAGGTAGGTAGGACGTTACAGGGACACTCAAAAAAGTGTTCTGAAACAGGCCTGGGGAGTCTGCCGCGGTCCCGGGCGCCCTCCGATGGCCACCACAGGAACTGCACGACAGGGAGAGGGCGGGTTCCAGGACCAGGGACAGCGCCCCGGGCGTCTCTCCTGGGGAGGGTGGAGAATTCCAGGGCGCCAGGAGGTAGCACCCTGCATTCCTGGCCCTGCATTCGCCGTCCCCGCACTCCTCACTTGTCCCCTTGTGCGGAGGCTGTTTGCAAAGGCTTCCCTGGCGCGAACTGCGGAGCCTCTCCCGGGCCACGGTGGCACACCTGCGCACCACAATCATGGCACCTGCGCCAACGCCCACTGTGTCCCTGCTGCTCCCTCCCCCCCCCTCCCCGGGACCCGTTCGCTCAGTGTGCAGATCACGGAGTCGCGCCTACGCGCCCTGAGACCTCTTCGATCCCTGCGACAGCCCCGCAAGGCCGATCAGGCAACAGTTACATGTCAGCCATGACTGATGGGGAAACTGAGGCTTGCGAACAGAGCAGATCCTGCTCTTCCGTTGCCTCCACGAGACCTCAGCCCCCAGCTCACACGCACCCCAGCTCAGTAAGAGAAGCTACTGGCTCCAGAGGCTGTGCGCCCAGCACCCTTGCCAGACGGATTCTCACACTCGCCCTGTGAACTAGGTGCTGTTATGATCCCTGGTTCAGACCAGGGAGCTGAGGCCCGGGCTTGCCCACGGAGCGGTGGCCGTAAAGGTCCTCTGAGGCCTTAGTGCTGCTCTATGTCACTCTTGGGGACACTCCTGCCAACAAGAAAGTCCTTCAAACAGCACACACTGCCCTTCCCTGACACCACTGGAGGCCTGAGTGCCTCCTTCACCTCGGGCCTTGGGTGCAGCCGCTGCGTGGGGCCCCCCATCCCTCACAGAGGGGCCCCATCTCCTCATCTTCACAAGCTCTAGCTTCATGAAGCGCTTTCCCAAGGCACACAGTCGGTGCCTACTAAATACTTGCGGCTTGGCTGAAGCCCTGCCTCTCAGGAAACAGGATTCTAAACCCATGACCACAAAGCTGGGCACAGGCCACGTGGCCATGGCTTGTTCTCCAGAAAGGAAACAGGCACGAGAGCCGACAGGGCAGGGCACCGGCCCAGTCTTGGCTGTGTGACTCTAAGCCTCAGTTCCCACATCTGGACAATGGAGACAGACTAGCTCTTAGCTCACAGAGTGATGCAGAGTATTGACGAGGTGATGCCCATGAAGAGCTTGGTGGCACTGGGTGCCAGTGCTGTTGCCAATAGGGTCTTCTTTGGGATGTTCTAAACCCAGAGGCCCCTCTTTCCCCCAAGGGTCAGTCATGCTACAGCGTACACTGCGGGCAAACGTAAGGGGCAGAGAAAGAGGTTGCAAACGCACAGTCTGGGGCTGGGTTTGGGGAGGGAAAGAGGGGAGGGGCAGCTGTCCTTGCTCAGGGGTTTCTGGAGACCCTCTACCTCCTGCCTAATCTCTGACCCTGGACCCCGGGCCTCTGACTCCAGACCAGCACCCTGGACTCCTTAGCATAGTAGGCACTCCGTAAACATTCAATGAATGAATAATGTCCTGGGTCGGCTATAAACAAAAAGATAGAGTCAATTTTCTCCTATGATGATATATACAGGGATTGACACCAGCAGGGTGCAGAGTCAGAGGGACGTGTGTTGGGGTCCTTGCCTCTGTGACTTCCTGGCTTGTGACTCTGGGCATTTTCGTAACCTCTCAAAGCCTCAGGTCTCTTCATCTGTAAAAGGAATATAATGATGAAAATGGTACTTGCCTCATAGGGCTGTTCTTAGGATTCAGTGTGGTGTGCCCCCAGCAAGTAGGTGTGTCTTTACTCCTCTTAGTGGACGTGCTAGCAGAGCCACCCACAGAGTCAGGAGACCCCGGTCCCGGGCCCAGCTCTGCCACGGGCTCATTGTGACTGTGGGTGGGGCCTCACCCCTCCTTCCCTGTATAATGAGGGCTCTCCAAGGTGCCTCCGAAGGCTGACTTTCTGGGGCAGCCTGGTTCCCATGGGTATAGTGGTTAGGGAGGCCTCTAGAGAAGGGGTGTGCCCCTCAGTCCATCACCCTTGTCACAGAGAAAGGGACTGTCCCCACAATAGGGAGAAAGGCTGAGTCCCAGAGCTTTGTCTGGTACCTGCCCAGCTCCTATGCTGACCTCTCAGGGCCAGCCCCCTGCCCCACCCCTAAAGCAGAATGCAGTCCTGAGCCACACTTCATGGGCCCTGAGCCTCTAGGACCCAGGAAGGTGTGACGAGCTGAGGGGGGAGGGAAAGCTGGGTTTGGAGCCCAGTACCAAGGCCAGGTGTGTGCCTAAGCCGCCTCTTTGCCTCCCTGAGCCTCGGGATCCTCAGCCACAAAGTGGGGAGGGGAACAACAATGGCCACACGAGCTCTGCCAGCCCCGAGGGCTCTGCAGAGGCAACCCAGATGTGAAAGCCCTTTGTGAATTGCCACCATCGGGCGTAATCATAATTATTATCTGTAAAACGAGGGGGTGGGACCAGCTGATCTCCACGGGCTCCTCTCCAGCTCTGGTGCTGAGGATTTCTCAGTCTCCGAGCTGGGAGTTCAGGCAGACAGAGGGGGCCGGGCGAAGCCGGTGTCTGTGGGATTGCACGTCCCTGGGATCGTCTGCAAACAAATCCCCCCATTCATCCTCTTTCCCCAACTCGTCCCTGGCTGCTGAGCTCCAAGAACCGACCTTGGGGAGGGGGAAAGGGAGGAGGGAGGAGCTGGAGGTTCAGGGGCAGGTTCTGAAAGTGTGGAGACAGCCAAAGAGCTGAGCCGCAGCGGCCCAGAACCATTCCCACTCTCTAGGGCACAGCCCATTCCTCTCTGGTTTGCACCCCCCCCACTTCTGCATGCAGTACACGAAGTGATTGAAAGTGGAGTCAGACAGCCCTTAATTCAATCTCCGCTCCAGCCACATACCAGCTGGGTGACCTTGGGCAGGCTAATAAAGGTTGCAGTGAGGATTAAATGAGATAGATCCGTGAAAAGTGCTTGGCAGAGGGCCCAGCTGCGTTCTACCACCCAGCCTCCAGTCAGTTTCTCCCCTGCCCGAACCCCCGGAACCCCTTGGCCAGCCAGTTCTCATCCTGGGACAAGGGGCAGACTCCAAGGCGTGGCGTGGGAGCATGGAGGGGGCAGGGCCCAGCTTTCTCCGCCCCACAGAGGACCACTGAGGGCCAGACCTCTCTAGCCAGCAAGGCCTGGAGTCTTGTCTGGTAACTGGCACAGGTGAGCGCTCTGTCCCAGGGGCTCTTTCCTGTCCTGTTTCTGGGAGCTTGGAGCCCTGGGAGAGAGAATGTAGGGACACCCTTTTGTACTCAGAAAGCTCCTACACCTCAGGTGGAGGCAGGTGGCGGATAGGGTGAGGCTGGTGGCAGATAGGGTGAGGCTGGAACCCACCTACGCAGAGCCTCCAACCCAGTGGCATCCAGAGTCTGAGACGGCATGAGGACCTGTAGCAGTCTGCCAGGGGTAGATGGCCTCTCTTGGGACCCCCTGAGGCTGGGCAGCAGCTTGCCCACCATCAGCCTGGGCCCTGTCCTGACGGCCCCTGACCGGTCAATGACATACCCTGCTTTTGAGAATGGGAGATTCAAGGTTGCCCCGGCAGTTCCGGCACTGAGCTGGCACGCAGAGAGGAGTTCCCAAGGTCACCATCCATCAGCCACTCCACCCTGCCCCCCAAGGCCCCAACGCCGAGGCGTGCGGCCTCGGAAAAGGCCGTGCGCCGAGCTGGGGAGCGGGATGTCTTTCTCTCACAGACTTGGCCCCAAGAACTCAGGAGCAGAGCAGAGGGCTGCACCCACATGCCTCGCCCTCCATTTCCTCCAACAGTCTGCTTGTGGCAGGCGTGTGGCTCCTGTGGCCTTGAGAAGGTCACGGCCCTTCTGTCATCTCATGAGTCTGTCCTTACCCACAGTCCCCCAAATCCCAGCAGCCCCACACTCTCAGGGGAACCTGGGGAATAGGTAATTGCAAGAAACAACATGATTCCCCCAGAGACGTGACACACCCGAGGCGCCTACGATGCTGTCACCAGCTCGGTCTCACTGGAGCCGAACTGCCAAAGTGGACACTGCACCCACCCATTGCGCAGATGAAAGGGAGGCTCATGAGACAGGTGACCCAGTCGAGGTCACCCAGCTGGTGGGGTCGGGTCCGAGGGGGAGCACGGGTCTCTGATTTCCAGCACAGATGACAGGCCCCTCCTTCCCTGATGGGCTGGTGCCAGGTCGTCTCACTTGCCCCTGGGATGAGAAATGCTGGAGGCTGTCCTTTGTACCCAGGGGAAAATGGGACCCAGGGGAAGAGCCACAGACGGGAGGGGCAGGGCAGAGAACTGCTCCAGGCTGTCCCCTCACTCCTGGCCGTGAGCCTGGCCAGGTACCCAAGGCCTGCCCACTGAAGGCCCAGCCAGGCCCTCCGATAGTTTCCCCCACTGGCTTTCAGGGAAACGTGAGCTCCTTAGCCTGGCATTTCAGGCCCTTCGTAAACTGACCCCCGTTCAACCCTACGCACACCTCACACTGAGGCGAACCCAGTGCTCTGATGGTGGTGAGGCCGGTCGCGACCCCAGACACACTCAGCTCCTTCCACTGTGGAACTCATCATTCCACCCATAGCCACATTACCACTCCCTGACCGCCTGCTAGGTGCCCGACATGGACTGCTCGGGGGCAAACTGGCCACCTCGCATGAGGACAGCGATGCCAGCTGCTTTGGGCACGTGAAGTCATGAAAAAACCACCCACGACCCCCAAACACTGAAGAAAAGTCTTGTTTTTCTTGCTGTAATGAAATATTTGAAGTTTTTAAAACTGTCTTTTTCTCCACACTTCTCTGTCATTTGCTCTTCCTCCTGTGCATTCACATCCCCGAGTGCGGCTCCACGTTTTCCGCAGCGGCTCCCGGCCGCCACGTCTGAATGGCACGAACGCCACTCCCAAGGGCGCAGACAAACCAGGGCTCGTCTTCCCTGCCCCATGGAGAAGGAGGTGAGGCGCAGAGAGAACAAACGACGCGTCCAAAGTCACACAGCAGGGACAGACTTGGATTCCTGACAACTCCCAGCCCGTGGCCTCTTGGAGCCCAACCAGTGCCCCCGAGGAGCTGGGCGTGGCCCTGGGCACTGGCCTACATTAGTCTCCTTAACCCTGGAAAAAACCCATCAGGTGCATGAAGTGGGTGATCCCCACTTTACCAAGAAACCGAGGCTCAGAGAGCTGTAGCAACTCACCCCAAGTTGTGCCAACTAGTCAGCGGCAAAGTCTGAATTTGAACTCAGGTCTTCTCCTGAAAGGGGGCCCAGTGGAGGGCGGCCTGTGCTGGCAGAGGCAACTCTCCAGTAGAGTGCGTGCAGGGCACTTCTCCCCCTCCCCAGCCTTCCTCCTCATCTGAGGTGTGGCCACAGTAAGGCCACACTGGGCTGTGGTGGGGACCAAAGGCGGTCACACCCGGCTCAGCTCTGTATCCCCGGGACAGACTGCACCTCAATATCGCTTAGTGAGGGTGCCAGTGAGGGTCCCACCGTTGTGCCAGCATACAGCATGGGCATCCAGGGCTTGGGAAGGCTGGTATCCCCATGGGACACCCCTGTTTGGAATGCCGTCCCACCAGCACCCCTCTGCTTCTCCCTTCCTCCTCTCTGAGTCACTGCCTGCAAGTACTAGTCTTCAGCCCTAAAAATAGAGGACATTTGGGGGCAAGAAAATACCTGCAGATATAATTTACAGCTGCAGCCCCCTCCTGTTGACCCCAGGTGCCACACCAGAAAGTCCCAGACTGGCAACCCCTGCTTGACCTAGTGTTGACCTAGTGTCTTCAAGCTGCCAGAAGTCCTTAGCCAGAGCACCGCCCTGCTGCCCGGCAGAGCCAAGCTTCCCCTCCTCATTAGCACAGGGCTGCCACCTGCCCCTCACACTCCCTAACCAGGCTGAGCTGCCTCCCAGAACTGGAGGAGGTTCCCAGAGAGGGGAAATGACTTGCCTGGGCCACACAGCCAGCAAGAGGCCGAGCCAGGCCTGGCCTCAGAACCAGTGCTCTGGCAAGCCTCGGGTGAGCACCCGAGAGAGAAGGGCAAAGCCCAGAGCCCCTCACTGCTCCCCCCGCCCTCAGCACCGGTCTGCCCTGGAGACTCATTTGAGTCCACAGAAGCAGCTTTCAGCTGCTGCTCTCCAGTGATGCCAGAGGCCCAGCCGTGGGGTCAGGGCCCAGCCTGCAGAGGTTCTGCCAGGCGAGGAGGTAAGCAGAGGGGAACTCAGAGGATTCCCCTCCCTTCGCACCAGCTGGCCCCTAGCCTTGCTGAGAGGGCAACGCAGAAACCAGGACTTGGCAAGGCCTCCTGGCAAAAGTGGCAAAGGAAATGAAACCCCGGGGCTGCTTGAGCCTGGGCTGAGAGTGTTCTGTCTCGGGAGGGGCCTGTGGAGCAGTACTTCAGGGGCAGCCAAGGGGGCGCCTGGGGGGAAGAGGCTCCCCTGGCAACCTGGCAGGTATAGGTGTGCATGGGGAGGGGCAGAAGGAGAGGAGGGTCCACTGAGGGGAAAACATAGGCAGTCTCCCAGTATTCTTAGCCAAGCTGGGTTCACCTAAGGCAGAAAAGAGGGGAGAAGGTGAGGTTCCACTGGGGGTGCTCAGAGGAGCCTCTGCCACCCCCTCCAGGGTGATGAGGAGTTCACATCCCACACGCAGGAAGCTGATGTAATGCAGGGCATGTGCACCTGTGGTGGCCTGGGCAGGGTGGGTGCATGCGCCTACCCGCTACACTCATCTTTAGGAGCATGGGACTTCCTGGGCTCCTCCCCACATGTGTGTGCGTCGTGTGAGCCCTGGAGGAGACAACGGGAGCAGATACCAGCCGGACAAGTGCTTTGGAGGAAGCGCCTCTTGCAGACACCCACTTCCAATCTGTGCATACACGTCTGGACAGCGTGTCTCAGTGTTTGCAGTGTTGCTCAGAGTCGGAGGCTGGGGTCTTGACCTGGGCGTACCCTGGCTTCCTGTGTCTGGGTCTCGGGACACTTGTGAGCTGGCTGTGTCTGGCTGTGCACGGGTCTCGGTATTTGCACAGCACGTGTGGCTGCTCTGCAGCCTCTGCCAGGACAAAGGCCTCCACAGACAGGTGGCAAAGAAGACAGACCTGCCCCAGGAATCCTCAAAGGACCTCTAGGCTCCGGAACTTGACAGCCAGGCAGGGGGCGGGGCCTGGTGACAGAGAGGTGGTGAGCAGGGTCTCGGGGCTCCCTAACCCCAGTCTGTGCAGACCCTGCTGGGGGGCTGAGGCCCAAGCAGCAGAGATTCTCAAGCCAGAAGAAGAGCCTCTGCATTTCCAGGGCCAAAGGAAGAATCCTCTTGTCCCCTGGGGGTGGCTAGGTAGTTAGAGCCAGGACAGAGACATCCTGAGACCCCTGCCAGGGAGACACCCTGGGGCAGAGAGAAGAGGGCTTTGCCCAAGAAGGCTGTGAGCTGAAAAGATGCAGGGTGGGAACACAGTCATAGCTGTGAGAAGGGGTGATGGAGCCAGCATGGGGTTCCCAGACGGGGAGAAGGTCTGAGTTCTGCACCCCGAAGAAGATGGCGGGGTTCTCCTCAACCTGAGCCAGCTTCTCCACTACCACCCACATGCAACCCAGACAGCACAGGGGAGCAGGTCCCCTTGGGCCACTCCACCCTGTCCCCGACCCTTCCTCTACCCCACCATGTGGAGCAGGAGTCAGAACACGGATCCTGGCCCAGGCAGAAGGCGGCTCTGTGACCTTGGGCAGCTCGTTTAGCCTCTCCGAGCTGCGGTTTCCTTATCTGTGTGATGGACACCTCGGTCCCCACCCGGAAACGCTGCTGTGGGAAGGTGCTCACATCACTTGAGGATTAATCCTTACCCTGGAATTCTTTCCAAGGCCATGAAGTGCCCCCACCCCTTCCCCAGACTCTCCATCCGCCAGGGGTCTCAGAGCAAGGTTGAGGTCCTGGATAGAGAAGGGGGATCCCTGGGACCAGCTGGGCACGAACTCCCCCAACTCAGCAGCTGCCCTTAGCTGCCGTGCCAGGCCCCACCACCCTTCAGGGGTACCTTTGACTGAGTTCCTCCTCATTCCTTAGAAAACTCAGGGTTGTCCCCCACGCCCCAGTTTCTTCCCTCAAACAGCCTGGGGCAGGAGGAGCAGGGTGGACTAGGAGCCAGGGTGGGCTAGGAGCTCTCTCCTAGAAGGAAATGATACCTTCTTACTTCATTTCCCCTCTGCCTTCCTCTCCTGCTATGCCCTGGCCCAGCTTCTCTCAGTGCCCGCTCCTGCCAGCCTCTGACTTTAGTGGGGGAGAAGAATGAAGCCAGTGTGCCATGTGTAAGGGCTGGGGTGTCCATCCTCCTTCAGTTCACCCCGGCAAGAATTTGGGGGTCAAGCACAGGTCAGGGTCTGATGACCATGGAAGAGGGCGCTCACCTACTGAGCTAGTGTGTGCAAGTGCGTGTGCGTGTGCGTTCGCGGAGACACACAGGTTATCTTTCCCAAGCCCAGGTGCCCCGCGACTGGCACCAGAGCGCCTGCGGGGCGTGAGGACCGCCCTGTGGATTCCCACTGAGTCTTCAGATCCTGCGGAACCAGGGGAAGCGACGAGGGGGCGCCCGACTGCATGACGCGTGTGCCCTGCTCCGCGGCGGGTCACGGACAGGGGGAGGGGGAAACGCGCTCCGTCCCTGTGGAAGCAAGGACATCACCACCCTCCCAACTCAGGGTCGCTGGACCTGGGGACCCCCACTTCCCTCCTCTGAGAACCTGTGCGCCCCCTTCTGGGGATGTTAAGGCCGCTCCTGAGAGATCGAGGGAACGCGCCCACTTCCTTCTCCTCTCCCTTCTCCGCGTTCTGTACTCTGAATCCCAGGCGCCCCCTCCTCGGGTGGAGCAGAGGCAGTATCCCCCCACCGCACCCCGGGGGAGTTGGGACCCGAAGCCCCTCAACTGGGCCTGGCCCCACCCCCGTAGGCGGGGGGAGGGGGTTTGACCGGCTCAGCCCTGGCCTGGCTCCTTGCTCCCCGCCTCCAGCCGAGGCCAAGCGGACCCTGCACCTCCCGCTGCCCACCCCCGGGACCAGGGTCCCGCCCGTTCCCCCCTCCCGCTGGCACGGGGTCCTGGCTGCCGGCCGTGGGGAGTCCAGAGCACCTCCATGCCTTCCTCTTCCCAGGGCCGCGCCCCGGTGGGGCGGACTCACCCGCGGGCCTGGGCCAGGGGCGTCCTGGGCTCGGCGCTCCGGTGCCCGCGGCAGCCGCTGCAGCTCTGCTCAGACGCGGCTCCGCGTCCGCCGCCGCCGCAGATCGGGGAGGGGGCGTCACGTGACCGCCGAGCGCTCCCGCCCCGCGCCGCTCCCCCCTCACTGCGGAGCCGGAGCCGCGGGCGCGGGAGCCGAGGCCCCCACCCAGCCGCCCGCTGCGCTGCCGCCCCGGCTCACAACAGGTTCCGGGGGCGGGTGCTCTGGGCCCCCATCTTACAGGTGAGGAAACTGAGAACCAGAGAGGGCAAGGACTAGCTCAAGGTGACACGGCTAGACCTGGGCTGGGCCCCGAGAGACCGCGGCGGCCCAGCCTGTGCTCCAAGGGGAGGGGGACAACTGGGGCGAGCAGGGGTGACAGGAAAGGTGGGCTAGGCGCCCTAGGCCCCAGTGGGCTCCGAGTGTCTGTAGGGACCGGGAGGAAGCACAAGGCGCGCAGAGTTAGCTGGGCGTGGAGGCTGTGCCCCTGCGCTTGGTGACACTCCCCAGCGGTTATCAATTACAGGCTCCCAGACACGATCCCTGGACAGGGCAACTCGCTCCCCACTCCCAACCTAACCGGAAACGGAGTGGAGGGGGAAGGTGGGGTCAGGACAGGACTGATAGCCAGGCAGGAAGGGGTCGCAGAGATCCCCTTAGTCTGACCCCTGAGGCCACAGAGGGGAAGAGATTTGACCGAGGTCACATGCAAGCCGGCGGCAGTAGCAGCGCAGCTGACACCTGTGGCTCCAGGGCCCGCTCCCCACCTCTGCCTGGTCTCCGCCGGGCTCCTCTCCAAGGGGCAGCGTGTCCACAAGGTCAGAGCTGTGGGAGACAGGGGTGAGGGTGTGCTCGGTGGCCCCAAGAACATGCTCAAGTCATACAGAACATTGTTGGAGGGAATCTTTGAGACCTCTGGACCTCACTCCCTTGCTAGTAACTGGGGACACGGAGACCAGAGAGCCGTAGAGACAAACCTCCATTTCATTAAGCTTATAAGATTAGTGGGTCAAGCAGCCAGTCCGAGAGACCCACCTCACAGGCAGGACTTAGGGAGAACTCAGTCTTGTATTAATTTATTCAGCGTATTTATTGAACACCTGCTGTGTGCTTAACAAGTGACTGTCAGTTCCACCTCCCCCTCTATTTTCCCAGCCGCCCTGGGACTGCATTTCATTAAGGAACTGATGTGGGGCCCCCCGGCAGCCCTGACATCAGTCTCCTGAAGGTCTGAGACATGCAGGCCCGAGTGTTCGGTCCCAAGGAGCTGTTTCCCGCACCCAGAACCTCACCCCAACCCAGAGATTAGAATTTAGGGACTAGCAGGACGGGCCTCACTCTCATCCCACCCCAGCAAATTGAAAAGGTGGGAGGGGCATGGGATTGGGCACTCACTTTCCAGCCCTTCTCTGTCAAATTCTCCCTCGGCCACGCTCCTGCCAGCTGTGAGTGAGAGAGAGGCCCAGCCCAGGGCTTCTCAGGCTTCTAGGAGTGGCCTGACCCCAACAAAAATCCCAATTCAGTGGGTCTGGGGATGGAGTCCCCACATTTCTAATAAAGCTTTGCAGTGTTGCTGGTGCTATGGGGCCACACACATTCTGAGTGGCGCTGGTAGAACAAGGTTAAGTTCAGGGCAGAAGGGAAGACAACTGCTCTGCTCCAAGGACAGACTCCTGGAGCATGGCCTGCTCACTCTGGGCTCACCCCACTGCTACCCCCGGATGCCCTTTCATTTCCCACCTAGCAGGCGGCCTCGGCCTGGGTCCCCGACCCTTCTCAGGGTGCACCAGGGCTACTGAGTTGGTCTGAAGTAGTAACAAGGGGGAAGAAGTTGAAGGAGCACAGCCAAGGCACTTCTGGAGACGGTGCAGGAGGGATTTCGTGGTGTAGGAATCACCGCAGCTAGGTAGGTTCTGCAGGGCGCTGGTTCTGGCAGATGCTTGGTGAAAACAAATCCTGTTTGGGCTGAGGGCCAACCGACCTCCTGGGGCTGGGCTGGCTTGCCCATGGCAGGGCTGGGCTCACACATCTCCGAAAGGGCATGCCCATTCCAGGGTCCTCGGAAGCATATCTTTCCGTCCTGTGGCTTTTTTTTCTTCTGCTTGGCTGGATGGATCCTTAATTCTGATCAAGGGCCTCTTCCTGCTTCTCCCCGTCCACGCTGAGACAAAGAGACAGTGAACCGCCGACTCCAGCCAGGAAGGCCACGCTGAGGGTACCACTCCAGACTGCGCGCGGAGACAAGGCGCCCCACCTGAGCAGGAGCATGGGCGATGTGCAGACAGTGGCGATGTGCAAAGGCACATGGGGAGGCATTGCAGCCGTGACCTTCCATGGTCTGGACCCTGCAGATTCCAAGATTCCCAAGAGCCTAAGGTCCTGTGGGCACCAGGGGACGGGGGGGGGGGGGGGGNTGACCAGGGGACGGGGGGGGGGGGGGGGGGGGGGGGGCAAAACGTGCCTGACCCTGGCTGAGCAGGCCAGAGAACGAAGGTCTTCTGTGCCAGACCTCTTGATTTCTTCTTTATAATCAAGGAGCTTTTCAATTACAGCATGTTCCTCTTTACAGAAAACCTCAGCGCAAGAGCCTTATAATCTCTAGCCTGTCCTGGGATGGGAGGGGGGCACCTTCTGAGACTGGCAGGGGCCCTGGGGGGTGGGGGGAAGGCAACACGTGCTGTGCTGCGGGGGGGCTGGGCACACAGAGCCTGGCGTGCAGCCAGGGTACCAAAGGGGGGGTTGGACGGAGGCCCCGCAGCTCTGCTTTCCCTGCCCTATTTCAATCCAAACGACTCAGGACTGACCACTCACGCATGGCTGCCTCCGAGCGCACGCCTTTTTTTTTTCTCACTGAATATGCTGCGACCTCGCCACTACGCCTGCTATCCCCCCACCACTGAGAAATGAAAGCTGGCTTCAAAATACCTGCCATCTCTGAAGGCCGGAGAATGAGGGTGTGTGTGGCACAATGAACTGGGAATATGCATGACAGGGTTTTACAATGGCAGTGATGCCTCTTGGAAATGACTCTCTTCTGGGCGCCCACCCCTCCCTGGCAGGATCAAAGGGGAGAAAGACAGGGCTAGAGACTGCCTGGCAGAAGGGGAGGAAAATCAAAAGCAGGGGGACCCCAAATTGTGTTGTGTGTGCAGTAGTAAGGCCTAGGAAGAACTGGTGTGTGTGTGTGTGGTGGGGGAGTTCTGCAGGAGCGACTGGGAGAAGATGGCGCCATTCCGGTGAGCATCAGACAGGAGGAGGAGTGGGGGTTGGGACCAGGACACGGCCCTCAGGGAAGGACCAGGGCCCTCCGTGTCTGGGTGGGGGGCTGCCCTGCTGATGCTGGAGGCACAACAGAGGATGCGGCCCGGGGGGACGCACTCTTGGGGTCACAGAGGTCTGGATCATGAATGTGAAATCCCTCAAGGCGGGGCCAGCTCTGGCTCTACCAAAGGACCAGAAGCTGCCTCCCGGAGAGGCCCTGCTGTCACAGAAAAAGGAGCGTCTAGGGGACCCTGAAGTGCGCGCTCATTTTCCTTGCTGAGGACATACCATGTGGATGCACAAGATGGCGGAGCCCCTGCCCTGGGAGCTAGAACAGGCTGACGCTAATGAGGTTGGTTGGTTTCTGGGAGCAGGGTGGTTTTAGGCGCAGACATAAGATGCAGCCCAGCCCTAACTCTGGCTCCCAGAAAGACAAAATGTAAACAATTCACTCTAGTCCCAGAATTCTAGACAGTCTAGCACAGCTTGGAGTCTTTCACCCAGAGAGTCAGTGCATGCTACAGATGGGAGAAGAGGCAGCAAAAACGCCAGACGTATACCAGCCTCAGAAGCGACTCGCAGGCTGATGACAAAACGGAAGATGCCCTTCGAGGCAGTCCAGTTGGGCAGTTTTCCAAATGCACCCCCTGGAGCTTCCAGGGAGGGGGTGGGTGTGGGGGTGGAGCAGAGAGGCGGCCCCGCTGTCTGCTCCACCCCTCGTGCGTGTTTGACAACTTCCACACATCCAACTTCCTTTCAGAGAACACTGACGGGGGCCCGAAGGGAAACACACTTGTCCAGGATCATAAAGCTCGGGTAGCAGTTCAGTGTTCCCTAGGTTACGAATACAAACACAGCAGAGTACACTGCAGGGGAAGTGGGGACCAAGATACGAGTGTGCAAAGGCCAGTCAGTGTGCCAGCTGGCCTTGATTCAACCCTGGACAGAAAGCCTAGGCCTTCTGTCTCCCCTGGGGTGTGTCCCCCACTTCCTGTGGCCCAGGGCCGGCCTGCCTGGCAGCACTAACAGATCTGGAATTCAAGCTGCCATTCCAGCTGCCGTTATGAGGCTGGCTCCCTTCCTGACCGAGAGCAATTTCACTTCAAAGGGCCTGGCCCTGTTCAGTCTTAGCCAAGTCCTTGAAAGCAGGGTGCATTTTTTTTTCCTTTTTGCTTTAAGCACAGTGGTGGGGGAAACAGACAATGCCCTCTGTTTCAGACTGACACGGTAATTATGCTGGACAAGCTCTCCTGACTGTCTTCGTGGGCGATTCGGATGGCCTCGTGCATGAGAAAGCGTGGAAACTGCGTGAGTAGGCCGACATGTCACTTGTGCTTGTGGGATCGTGGCCATTTGGCAACAGGACCCACTTCTTCATGGATCACGGTCTTGCTTCTGCTGGGGGGCGGGGGGACGTGACTAAGGCTCAGCGGGGTCCCAGCCAGTTGGTGCAGGTCCCAATTCTAGCAGCAGACCCAAGTCACCCAGGAGAGGTCCTACAACTGCTTCACAAGTCACAAGATGAATTCTGCAACCTCCTTCTCCCCAACACTTGGAGGAGGCTCAGCAAAGATACTTCGATCTCACCATCCGAAGAAATCCAACCAACTTGTCTTGAAACACGCATGTTAAAAAAGTAGTGAATGTGATATGTTTAGCCGTCTGCTGTATCAGTGTGACAAAAACTGGTTGCACGGTTTACTTGTTGGGGAAGAGAATGTATAGGAAATACCTGTTCTGTGTACTCTATTTTTCTTAGGTCGATGGGGGGTGGGGTGGGCGGGGCACTGGTTCGTTGTCCCGATTTTCCATGCATTCATTGCTTCACTGAGCTATCTGGCCAGGGCTGAGTACTTTCTCCTGAACAATATTACTCACTATGTCTCAAGAGGTAAATAATGAAAACCATGATTCTCAGGTCAGAAAGGAGACTGTGAGCACTGGCCAGTCTCCTGCATTCCTTTGTGCTGCCCGGCGCCTGCCTAGCCCCGTTTCCAAGGCTCAGGGCACCTGTTCCTGATGTTCTTGGCAATGAGGGTCAACACCTGGGAAGCTGCCCCTCTAGGGCAGGACCTGCCCATCACAGAGACATAAATCTTCAACACAGTCTAAATGTGTTTGGAACCCCTTTCAACATGATCCTGCCGACAGACAGAGTCAAGGAGGCTTAGAATTGGCCGCTTCATTTTCCGTATGGGCCGAGGAAGGATTTATGCATGAACGGGATGTTCAAACACCTTTCCAGTCGTCGCTTGGCTCCCCGCATAAGGTGGCTCTGAATGCAGAGAAGGGGCTCCGGGGGGCTTCGCTTTGGCGACTGTTTTTGGAGACTTGCAAAGAGGACTCCACGGCACTCCCTCACAAAGGCTAGAGTTTAATGACGAAGAACAGGACAAGGCATTTTACCCCCAAACACCACTGCTTGACCTCCGCGTGGGAGGGAAACAAGGCGGCAAACACCACCTTGTTCTACAAGGCAAGAAAACTTTGAGACAAAGCAGAGCAACTTCCCTTAGTTACAAGGTAAATGGTGAAATTCTCTGGAACGAAGGTGACCCAACTTCTCACACTCGTCTTTGCGACACTTGCCTCCACACTTGGGTGCCATCTCAACAGCTAGCAGCCTCCTTAGCCTACTTTACTGAGAAGCCAGAGTGGAAGAAAACCACGAAGGCCGGGGATGCGGAAGGGGGGAGGTCGTTTTCCGCCTCCCTACTAGACTTTCTCTGGCACACAGGACTGAGCGCAAAGCTGTTTGCTCAGTGAAATACCTGTTCAAGTGGCAGTGTTTTCAGAGGGATTCTAACTTATATTTTAATAAAAAAAGGATCCCAGTGTTGATAAATCCCCCAGCTAATATTGGTATCCATACATTATCTAGGGTTTGGAGGTTGGAAACGCAGCTGCTGACAAAACCCTGCACCTTGTGGGAAGGGTGAGCCTTTTTAAAATGGAAGCACGGGCCTTCCACCTGGCTGCACTCCGCTCGTGGTCCCGTCACACCGAACAAAGCTGCGCACTGAACTGCCAGCAGGAAAGGGTGGGACTCCTCCGTGAGTCCAGGGCAGGAAAGACAGGCTTTAATGCTCATTTCACTTCAGCAGTTAAGTCAGCAATAAATCATCCCTGGGGTATTTAAAACAGGTCACTCAACCCCAGCACCAGCTTCAAATATTAACCAGGGTCTGACTGCACAGGCCAGCCAACTGGACATTTAAAGTGACCCAAAATTCGCTCTGGGTTATGACTCCATAGAAATAATGGGAAACATCTTTTTAACGCGGCAGAGAGAGAACAGTGATCCTAAACAATGGAGTTCGTCAACACACAGGAAGGTGCTCATTCCCCCGAGGAATGAAGACGTCCAAATGGTGACCCATCTTCCAGGCAGCGGCACGCTCTGTGGTGACAGGCGCTGGACGCATTAGTTTGGCATCAAGGAGTGGTCAAAACGAGAGTGGAGAGGCCCTTGGGCTTTGTGACCCCTTCCACAGAAGACAGACGTACAGAAAAGCACACAAGCACATTAAAACCCCCAATGGGAAGCGCCTCCGCTCTGCAGTGTGGTCACAGCCAATTGGTCCCCATCTATTTGTAAACACAGACGAAGCAAGAATCGGGTTTTAGGTTACAGCTTACACCTGTTTTCCCTGTACAAAGTGGTGAGGTCGGCGGCGACGCAAGGCCAATAAATACGAAGGGTGGGAAAGAGGTGCTGGCCCAAGGCTTCTCCACTCAGAGCACAGGACGGCAGCCTGTGGGTGCAGATTCCAGGTCAGTGGGTCTTGGCCCGGAGTCCTGCACTCGTAACAAAGATCCGAGGAGCGGTCAGCGCTGTGGGGCACAGACCCACTCTGAGCAGCACTGAAGAACCAGGATAAGCTGCCAGGGTGGAAGGAAGACAATGGCTGGGGCTCTGGGAACAGACTTGTGGGGCATCACCTGCTCACTCCAGGCCCACTCGATCCCACCCCCAGGGCCGTGTTAACGAAGGAGCCAGGACTGAGACTGGGTTATCAGCCTGGCAGACATACATAAGGCCTAAATTCTGTGCCACTGCATGAGCAAGACTCCAATAGCAGATTTTGAAACTGCTATTAACAGCAGATTGGGAGAAACACATCAGGTTTCTGGGGGGTACTGAATGGTTGATCTTAATCCCCAGAAGAACCTCCTCTGGCCAAACAGCTGCTTAGCAGGGAAGTCTGCTGCCGCTGCTGGCACCTAACGACCTTATACCTGTCTTTACCTTGGGAAGGAGTAAGTTGCTTTTTTAATTACTTTTATGCTCCAGCTTCATTTCTTTGGAGCAAAATAAAAGACTGAGCTCTACAATGAGGATCAGCTATCGGTGATCTTGACTGAGTCCTTTCTCTGTGCTCACTCAAGGTGGCAGCCCCCTCCCCCTGCATAGGCTCATTAACCCTGTGTCCTCAGGGCACAAAGGCGGGAGACACTGCAAACACAAAGGGGAAACATATAAGTTGTAATTTTACCAAAGAGCCGTAATTATTCTGATAGAAAGTGCCACTCACAAGGGATGCTGCCAAGGTTACTGGCCCTGCAACTGAAGTCTGCCCCCCCCCCCGCCCCCTACCTCTACTATTTGACCTTAAATCCNTACTGGCCCTGCAACTGAAGTCTGCCCCCCCCCCCCGCCCCCTACCTCTACTATTTGACCTTAAATCCTCGGAAAAGAGGGAGCAGGAAACCTAGTGCAGACCCAAGGCTGCAAAGTGTCAGCATGAGATGCCCGATTCAGCATCTCTGTCCCAAGCTCTACATAGAGTCAACAGAGAAAACAGTGAAACGAACTTCAGTCTTAAGTTCCATTTACAAAGTCCTTCAATATTCTTAAGAATAAATATTGCTTTGGTTATATGTTGCTAATAACAACCCTGGGTTAGGTAATGCGGAACACCCCATCCACACATTTTTCCTTCTTTTTCAAACAAAGTGGTGTAAAAGATACTTCCTGGCCATCTCGGAAGACTCGCAAACAGAGAAGTGAGGTGCAGAGCGGTGGACCTGAAGATGGGGGGACATTGTACAAAGGCCTCCTGCCGTCCCCATTCGCTTCAGTGCACTTGACTTTTCCGAGAAGGCAGTGGGGTTTTTCAAAAGGGCAAGGCGTGTTTGATCCCCACGTCTGGTTAACAGCGAAACCGGAGGAAGATGCTATCACAACGCAATGAGCATTCGCCATCCTTCCTGAAATGCTGGCAAGCAAGCGCGAGCCGGTGTCCCCTGCTCACAGCGGGAGGCGAGGGTGCCCCTCCGGTACCCAACACGGAGAGCCAGGCCGCCAGGCAGCGAGTGAGGCGGGCGCGCCGCAGCCGCCACGCAGAGGAGTCTAATCTGAAGACACTTTTCCACAATTATGGCAAGTTCCTCACTTTCATGCTTTATTGAAAGTAAAATATGAATCAAAGACAGGTATTGGTAAGCAGGTTACGTCTCTAAAGAGTTACTTTCAGTTCAGAGCAGAATGTTGTCCCATCTACTGTGATACAAATCCCTTATGGACCAATGCGTCTGATAGGAAACTCGAGCAAGGAAATAGAACAGAACTTGATTCCCTTCGGTGACTATAAATCTCATATGTAAACATGATTTACTGTTACTGCTACTAAATCTGTTCGGTCTTTATTTGCCCTTTCCCCCACCACCCTACCCCTTAAATAGAAAATCTGAAACATTTCCTTCAAGTCTGATGTCCTTCAGTGCAATCTGCTTTATTTGACATAAGGCATTTGGGACAGTCACTTCTGAATGGTTTTGGAAGAGCAGGTAATGATTTCTTTCTTAAATCCAGCTTTTCTTTAATGCCCCAACATGTCAAACTCCTCTTCCCTTCTGGTCACTGCTTAGCGGTCAGCAAGTGTTCTGAAGATTAATGTCCAAGGAGGCCGGTACCTGGGAACAGAAACACACGTGGGGGAACAGCTGTGAACCGGAAGCTACGAATTCACGTCTCCCATTTGCCAAGAGCGCATCACCGGCAGGGGACTTCCAACTTAATAAATGAGTAGGCAGCCCCCTGACGTTGAAGGGCGAGAAAAAAATATCAGCTACCTGGAGGCTTTCAGCCAAGTCCCATTTCGGTTGGAAGCCAGGTACTTCCTACCTGTGTCACGCAGTTAACCACATTTTATTGACGCTTTCACTGGATGGCCATTTTTCATAAAAAAAATTTTTTGCTGAACTTTTTGTTTTAACCACATCAGGAGTTTCTTTGTAGTTTCGAGGCCAGTAGCTTTGTTCCACTCATTTCCTTTAGCAAAGAACCCATGACATTGGATTCAAACTCACTCCTGGGCAAAATCACACCTTGCCACGGACCTCGAGGAAGTGGGCTGCAAACAATCACAACGCTAAACCTGTAAATGCCAAAGGTCCGCGTTTGGTGGACTCACGGGTCCCGCTGCTGTGCACAGCTACAGTGGCCACGATGCGGTGCAGGGCACCGCGAGTCTCCGTCTGGAGTGATAATCCGAGAAATGCCTTAATTCTCAATAGATAAACAAGACCTTTTCACTGAACCTCGTATAATTCAGCAAGTTCTTCTCCTCTAATTCTTATCAGTCACACACAAACTGTTTTGCTATAAGATGGGACTGACAAGGTGAACTGGAAAAAGGTTAAATAGAAACCTGGAAATGCCACGAGCTAATTCCCCCATCTCCCCCTGAAATGAGGAGGAGAAAGCAGGGTGGACATCTGGTGGGACACACTTCAAACACACAGGCCCCCTCTGAGACCTAAGTGCTGAGAAAGATAATGAAGAAGCATGAATAAAAAAAATGCATTTAACTAAAATTAATTTCAATCAGGAGACTCAGATTGAATTAAAATTTAAAATCAAATTATAGCCTCCACTTTAATAGAAAGTGACAGCATGGCTCTGACATGCGTGAGCAAAACATGACAAATGTAACTTACCTTTAAACCCTTCTTCCGGCATACACACTGGGGAAAAATTCAAAATGGAAAAGAGTGTCATGACAGGGAGTAATGAGAGCGCCTCCATGCCTAAAGATGAAAAACTTAAAATAACTTTTAATTACCTTAGTCACCCATAATGATTACTTTTCAAGTTATGGATGCTGACAATCAAATGACATTCTTTGTTTTTATTTTTATCCAAGTTATATCCATGCATCGCTTAAGAAATCAAACACTCGCAAATAAGGGCTATGACACCCGGGGCCAACATTTCACATGGCTCCGGGGAGGCCTTGGGAAAACCACCCGGCCCTCCCCCTGGCAGCGGGTCTCTCCCCATCCCCCCTCCATCCCCCGCCTCCCAGAAGGAGCCACTGTGGACTGCTACGGCCATTTCTTAGGCTATTTAACCTCTTTATTTAAAAATAGCATGCTAGGCCCAGGCTGGTATAGCTCAGTGGATTGAGCACAGGCCTGCGAACCAGAGGACTGCGGTTGGATTCCCAGTCAGGGCACATGCCTGGGTTGCAGGCCAGTTCCCTGCAGGCCAACTCCCAGCAGGGGACGCATGAAAGGCAACCATACATTGATGTTTCTCTCCCTCTCTCCTTTCCCTCTAAAGGTAAATAAAATCTTTTTAAAAATTAAAAAAAAAATAGCATGCTTCCATTACTATCTCACAGTTCTAGATGTCTAACTACTTCCTGGAGGACAGGTGCCAGCCGCCCCACCACCACACAGCAACCCTCTGCCATTGAGCGCATCGCTGGGGTTCACGTCATTTTAACTCCGTAACACTGCTCCCCACTGAACCCCTCGGTGCACTGGGGCTGTGCTGCTTGTTTGGTGGGACAGTTTTTTCCTTTTTCTGGGTTGGTAATGCTGCATTATTCACCTGTTTCATTCTCCCCGTGCCATTTCCAACTCCAGTGTAAACTCCTCAAGACAGCCACCTACCACATCCACTTGTCCCTGCGGACACCCTTCTCCAGAGCCTGCAGACCGCCCCTGCGATCAGGCCCAGGGTGCTCCCCGCCTGCTCATTTCCTGCCCCTCAGCTGCTGGGTTTCCCTTCCGAGTTTCCCTTCCCCTTCTTCTCCGGCGCCTTTTCCTAAGTCAATCACCGTTTTCTGGTTCCGCTGATTTCTTTCTCAGTTCACTCTCTTGTTTAAGAGTACACCCTCCCATAGCATCTTGGCAAACGGTGCAAGGAGGGAAGTCTTTGAGGCCTTATATGTGTTCCAAGAGCCATCAAGGGGGAAGGCAGCACTAAGTCTGTCTGGTTGCAGATTGCTAGACCGGAACGCACTTCCTTAGAAGCCTGTGCGCACGCTCCAGCAGCCTCTTTCCGGACTCCTCGGCCCAGGACTGCGACTGGCTCCCCCTCCACATCTCTAGGGACTTCTAGAGCCCTCTTACTCCCAGTTTCACTGACGATACTGAGCCCCTGGTGCGATCATTTTTAATTTCATGAACTTTTTTCTGTTCTCCGAATGCTCCTTCTACATAGGCCCTAGCTACTGCGTGCTCTTTCTGTATTATTCAGTTAATTTGTAAGCTTTCTTTTGCTTCCTGCACCATTTATTGCCTCTGGGTTCCTTGTTGTCAGGCTGTTGAGTGACATCTTTCTGTTACCTGCTCTCATTCCTCTGCTGCCTGGTGATCACTGGCTGCCCATCTGTGCCTAGTTAAGTGTGATTCACTAAAAAGACGCCTGAAAACTCTGCAGGGGGCACTGGTGGGCTTCACGAAGGTTCCCTGGGAGATGAACCACTTTCTTTCATTGCTTTTTAAGAGAGGAAGGGAGAGAGAGAGAAGCATCGATTTGACGTTCCACTTATCGATGCACTCAATGGGTGCTTCTTGTATGCACTCTGACCAGGGACAGAATCTCAATCACTCGGCCAGGGCCAAGCCACTTTCTTTTTGTAACATTTGTTGGCTATTTTCTCGACCAGTTCCCCCAGACCGAGTAAAATCTTCTCTCTTCTGTGTGGAGTTGAGAGAGATGGGCTGCCAGCATTTCAACGAAGGGCGAGGGGTGGTCTCCTCATTTGGTACATAACGGGCCTCGGCCTCAGCGCTCAGTTTCTCCAGTGAGCTGAACCAGACTCCAGCTGCCCACCTGAGGCAGTGACGCGGGCGGAAAGGAAGGGGCTGTGAGGATCTGGGGGCAGCGAGCTGTCTAACTGCTTCCTGTGCAGTTTTCCCACCAAGCTTCCTGTTCGAGGCCCACACCTCACTCCCACTTTCAAGGGTACCTGGCCCCCAATTCCTGTGAGCCTGTCTGAGGCTCCACGATCTTTGCTTCTTCTCGGCCTCTTCCAGCTGTAGGTTTACATTTATTTATTTTTTACAAGCCAGCTAAATAATTGTCTCTGTTTTCCATTTTCCAAATTTTTGTAGGTACCTTTATCTATGATCTTATAAATTTATGAGTCTATCTTAACAACATGTAGAAGCTTTTTTTAAAGGTTAATAGTATTGCAGATGAAAGCTTCAATATCTGCAATTCTACTTCCTTCTCACAAGTTAATCACCAAATTCCTAAAATAAATTCATCTTTACCTTGCATGACATCATCCATTGCAGCATAATCTGCAATTGGTTCATCAGCCTAGAAAACAAAGAAAGACAACTGAAAACCACACAGGAGAGAAAGCCAGGAGGGGCGGCAGGCGAGGCCTTCGTCCCGCTGAGGTCTGGCCCGGGTCGACTACGGTGCTGCTACGAACCCCAACGCGTCACTCTGTGTGGCACTGTTCTCCCGTTCCCAAACACCTTTAGATGTAGACATGCGTAGATGCGCTGAGGTCACTACACTCTGATTTAATTAATGTGAGTTAGGTGCTGCTGGCGAATATGAGTTAGGGAGGAATAAAAGGTCAGGCTGGTCCTCTAGAAATGCCAATTTGGTTAAAAATACATTTTTGTTCCTCCTCACCACCAAGAACAAAACCCCCACATCCTTTTTAGGGCAGAAGCCAACACTGAGTCCAAGCGTATGGTGGGATTAGCTGGAAGAGCAGAGGCCAAGGACCAGCAGAGCCTAGCCGTCGGTAGGGAGTACAAACCCTTGAACAACACAGGCCATTTCCAGGATTTTAGACGGGCCTATTAAGATTCAATAGTTCTCGACATAATCCCACAGAACCTACAGTTCCAAGAAAAGTAAAAGGTGAACAGAGGGGGAGGTCGGGGGTGGGTGAGGGGGTGTGGTGGGGTGGACATGGGTCTGCCTCATCAGCTCCAGGGCCTAGGTTTATCCACCAGACTCGAGGCTCCTGGGCATGAAAAGCGCACATTTCACAATTCTACCATCTGACACACACGCGACTGCTTGACGCAGTGGTGTCCGGAGCAGTGGGGGTGTTCCCGGCCGCGGGAGCCACTGGGCTAATGAGACTGGTTCACTAATTCGCTTTCTTTAACAACTCGGAAGCCCTCCTTTCTGAAGCGCCTTCTCCCTGCCCTGAATCCACCCTACCCGAAGCCAATCTCTGTACGCTGGACCAGGAATATGGCCCAAAGTTTGTCGACTATCGTGGCCAAGCCTCATGCCTGTCTGTTTTCTAGCTTGACTGGATGGAGGCTTCAAGCCAAGGGCAAAGGACAGGATGCTTTAATTCAAGAAGTATGGTTAATTTTGCAGACCTAGAAGTTAAACAGGAGGCTCGATCTAGATTTATCACTTTCAACAAAAACCCCACAAGACCTAACGTGACCTCATCTAAGTCTCTGTGGCTCAGCCAGAACTGCAGAGGCCAGAAGCCAGCAGAAGGGCATGGCAGTCACTTGTCACCACACCCTGCAGAGGACCCTAGGCAACTGTAACCATCACTGCACACAGTTCACTCTGGGGTGGGCAGCACTCAAACCGCCCAGAAGTCCTCATAAGGAACTGTCACGTACCTTTAACAAAATGACAGACTCAGGAATGACGCCGAGGGTGCCGAGGGTGGCACAGTCATCACTTAAAATCTTTCCATCGATCGACAGATTCTGGTCAAAAGGAGCAACCGAAAATGCATGCATGATCTGTGCCAAAAAAAAAAAAAAAAAGTCTGTACAAAGCACAATTCTGAGACTTAATGCCCTATTTGAATAAATAATGCACAGAATCTTAAAGAGAATAAAAGAACTTCAGAACACAAAAGACACCACTGTTTGCAATCAGCCCACTTGCTGCGTCCCTACGGAGGCTAAAACCCCAGTGTAGCTGGGAACACCCCTAGGAGGCCTGGCGAGAGGAACAGCGACACCCGCAGGCCCCTCGGTTCTGCACCTCCTGGCCTCTCCGAGGAAGGTGCGTGGGGAAATCCAAGGAGCGGAGGCGGGGCTGGCAGCCAGCACCATAGCCACTCCCATCACGCCCACGTCCTACAGCCTTTCAACAATCAAGTCGGGTCCAAATTCTTTCGTTAGACCACCTGTAAACTAACCAGCAGGGGACCGGGACTCTGCAACCTCTGGTTGCAAGCAGCCTGGACTACGTACGTAATTCAGTCCCTGGGATGCGTATGTGCTCAGACCCAGTCCTGCCTCTCAGAACCAAGTTATGAATTTCTTAAAGGTAAGGACCATACACCCCACCCTAGTTCCAGCCGAGTGTTAAAAATTAAATACACTCAAGAAAAGATTATTAGGCATAATATTTAAACATTTTTCCAAATTCAGAAAAAAAATTTAATTGTTATTGTTTCCTGGTGGTGATTACCAGTGTGGAGCAAGGAGGAACTGGGCTCCAGGGGGCCTGCATGGATACCTGCAGTGGTATGTTGTAACTCTTAACCTGCAGGGTGAGTTCAAGGGTATTGACTCCATTAGGCTTCATAACTTCGTTACACACTTCCTGACTGCACTCTGTCACGGTGTCTTTTATCGCCCCTACATCTGTGACGTACTCTACTCCTCCGCTCTCTGAATCTGGGAAGACAAAGTGAGCCTAGCAAAGCAGCCCGGACCGACTGTGCATGCAACAGGGCCCAGGAGGGAAGGCTGTGACCAGGACAGTGGCTTTAATGATGGCACACAGATAAGTAGGACTCTCGAGTGGACTTCTCAAAGGGACATCAGCCCCCAAAAAGCAGGCGCGGACTGGCTGATCAAACAGGGCTCCGTGGCTACAGTGCACAGAATCACCAAGGAGCAACTTGCAGCAGTCAGCCCGTTTGTGCAATAAAGAAGCAGTGAGTGAGTAAGAAGCACTGATAGGGCAGGTTTACCAAAGCCTGCCCAGCACACAGGCCCGGATGGAGGCAACCAGCCCAAGGCTATTAAATGGGACTCGTGAAGAGGAAAGCACAGAGACAGCCCGACACCAACCGAATGCAAGCAGTCACGGCTGCTTGGCTGGAGGGGCACTCATTCGTGTCCCTGGATGCTAGCTGCCTCCGCACACACTGTGGGACCGGGCCGCCGGCAAACAGCTCCCTACAGAATGCCACCACGACGGGCTGATGTCGGGCTTTCGTTTGAGCACGTGGAGAAGGACGCTCACTCTCTCAACAACAGAGGAAACATTTATTAAGAAGCTACCACACGTCCAAGGCTGTGCTAAGAAGTGTGAAAGTGGCTGATCCCACCCCGGAGTGCACAGAAGCAAGGGCGCAACGACGTGAGGATGGTGGAAGGAGGCGCACGGAGGCTCGAGGGGAACAGGGAAGAATAGGCAGCCCTACAACCAGGGGCCAAGCCAGGTTTCGCAGAAGAGGTGCCATGGAAAATTAACCAGTGTTCACTAGTGAGAAAAAACCAGTGTTTCAGAAGGAGGGAACAGACCCATCAAAGGCACGGAGGCCTTCGGTACAGTAACTCAGAAGCCCCAAGTGCTAGGAGAATGCGCAAGTATAATTAATATCATATGGGCCCGTTCAACATGCAGGTGCAGATTTCCTGATCTGTGGAGCAAATCAGGAATGCTGCTTTCCTAAAGTCAAGTGGCACCTTGCTGCTTGCTAGTGTGTGCGTGTACACATGTGTGTGCACATGTGTGTGCACATGTGTGTGCACGCGTGGGCCCGAGTGTCTGAAATAAGGAAGTGCAGCAGTGGTGGCCCCCACTGCCAGCCATTTAGCCTGTGCCAAAACTTCCTCCTTGCTAAGGCAGGCAATACCACCCACTCAAAACCTATCTTTGGGAAAATGAAACAACACAACTAAACCCTGAGCATCCTTTGAGAAAGGCAATGAATAAATTATACTTCATTTACTTGATGGCATCATAGGCGGATGTTAATAATTCGGCAGAGCAAGTTTCTTCAGGTTTCACACAACTGTCAGTGGGTGTGTCTAGGGCAGAACGCTGACAGTTTCACGAAGCCTGCCATCCCATCAACTTGGAATAGCACCCCCTAGAGGAAGGGCCCCGCCGATCATAAAAATAAAAAGTATCACATGCTTTTCAAAAGGCTACCCACCGCCACTAACTGGGCATCGCACGCATGCCAGCCACAAACTCCAACGCTGTCCAGGTGGCTGGACCAAAAGGTCACATGTAGCTGAAGCTTTCAAAGCTACCGCCACTGAGCAATGAGAAGAAACTACATTTCCTCGACCTTCCTGTCGACTCTGTTTGGATCACAGCGGTGCCCGAGGCCGGGGCGGGAGATGAGAGGGAGGACACGGCACGGGAGGCGGCTGAGCAGAGCCCGTTTGGGGGGGGGGGGTGGCCTCCCTCGGACAGCTGCGCCTTCCTTCTGCGCATCTGTGCAGGTAATGTGCTCCCGGAGAGAGGTTATTTCTGCCGACTTTTTGATTTATTCTTCAAAAGTGGAAGTCCATAATAGAAGCAGCACAGGCTTTTCAAATGTCTTTATCCACAGGGGCTCTTTTTGTAATTTAAAGGTTTTGTATGTTCGAGGTTTACCACTGACAGGCATAAAGCCAGCGACAGAAGCACGCTTTCTCAGATGTAAAAGGTACAATAACAGAGGGAAGATAATATGCCAACACATTTATTTTCAGAGCCGTGGGTTCAACCGAGGGAAAGAAACACTGTTCCCAGGACAATCTGGAACACACACCACCCTCAAAGGAAGCCTGTACTTTTGCCTCAATTACAGTGATAAATATCAGCAACAAGGAAAAATGCATAACCATTAAACTGTGCCACATGAAAGCAGCAGAGAAGGAAATTTGGTCAACTTCTTGGATATGTATCAGTGACTGAAGCAGACTAGGAGCCAGATTTTTTCCATGGACATCTTGAACTTATCAGCCCCCTTGCCCGGGTTTAGAGCTGTACCATTGGCTCATCTACAGCACGTCAGCTCTGACAGCGAGAAACAACACCATCACGAAGCATTTTCCTGATGCCTGCGTAGATGCTTGTGTCACACTCATCGAATTGACCTGCAGAGCAATGCACGCTTTTTGGGAGTGGGGAGCAAGCAACCTAAAACGGACCTCTAAAAATCAATTAGGAAAAGACCCAGTCTATAAAGACAGGTGAAGGCAACTTTAAAATTCTACCAAATAGACTTTTCTGACACCAAAAGTATTGTTGTTAAAGATATTTCTGACTCATCCAAGTGAATCGACAGTTAAGTAGCTGTCTTTTTCTCCCCGTAAATTTCACAGAAGATCCTGGCGATCAGAGCTACTCAAACACCTATTAAGTGGTCACAGAAGAGGATACAAGGGGGACCCAACCCCCCCGGAATTACCTTCTGGAGGGAGGGTCCCTTGCAGCGCAGACTCCCCCCAAGCCCCTGTGGGGGTTCTAGGACCCTTTCTGCTTCAGTGCACCAGCTGCTGTTGTTGAGAGCCTGTGTTTGGCTTCAGTGAATTTTTTTTTTTAAGATTCTTTCAACATGTTCGCTGATTTCGCGATGGGTGACTTACGAGTGCACCTGCCCACACTTCAGGGAGTAAGTAATTCAACAGTTTTTGACCAAAAATGGCATGGTACCCGCACCCCACCCTCCCTATTCACCGATCATGCCCCAGGCTACTTTTTTTTTGGTTTGTTTCCCTGGATGAAAAAAGTCCTCAGAGGGAAATGTTTTGCTGATGTGGAAGAGGAGAAACAAGAGATGGCAGAAACACTAAAAGGCACCAAAATCGATGACTTCAAAAACCGTTTTGAGCAGTGAAAAAAACATGTATTGCATCAAATGGAGAATACTATGCAGGTGACTGAAGTTTAAACATGTAAGAATAAACACAATTTTTCAGAAATAAATTTCAGGGTTTTTCTGGGTCCCCCCTCGTAAAGCACAATAAAGTGGGAGAACAATTATCCCGAAACAACCCTGACATATTAAAAAACTGGCACTCGTTGGAAAGCTACTCAGAACTCGCTCAAATTTCAGAATACAAACTCACTTTCGCTTCATAGAAAAATTCTTCACTGTTCTGAAAACTAAGTCTTTTAAAAAGAAAGAGTTATTTTAATTTGGGGGCCCTGAAGGCATTATTCTGAAATAACAACCCCTGCCCCATGAGCTCAACCCTATGAGTAGACAGAGGTCAACCTACAAAAGTCCCCCATGCAGAAGGGGGTGCAAAGCAGGATTTGACAAAGACCTCCTGAGTCTACACCACAAGAAGGTGTTACGTTGTGCTCACCTGAATTTTCAATTCCTTTAACGTCTGATTAGCAGAAACAAGAAGTGCTTTTTCACCACGGACTTTTCTGTGCCGCATACTCCGCCGAATAACTTGTTTCTGATAGGCAATATAATTTTGATGGGATACCTTTTGCCTCTTGGTTCCTCCGTTGCTCTGTAAGAAAGAGCCGAAACAAAGAAAGCACCGACATCAGCCACAGTGTGCCTCATGCTCATAAAGTTCCCCAGGAAAACAAAAGCAATCTGCTTCCTAGCCCCTTAACCATAGAAGTTCAATGTCAGAAATGAGTAGGAACTCGTTCTTAGCAGGCTTGCATAAAATTGGGGGGGGGGGGGAGAGAAAGAATGAGATATATCTCTAACTGCATGTAAACTCCAAGATTTAAAAATTATTATTAAAAGGACACTTGAAAGCAAAATAAGTCTGGCAAATCAGAACACACATGTGGTATACTGGAAAACTTTAAGATTATTAATTTAATTCACCATCCTAATTTGCCTTGTATTAAGTATTTTGTTTTTGAGAATGACATATTAGTATAAACTGCTAAGAACTTTGAAATGAAAGACAGCACCTTAATTGAATTCAGTTTCACTAAAAACAGAATGACACACTGTCTTTCGACACAATCACAGTATACTTGTACATAACTTTGCCTATGAAATATTCTTATTTTAAAACAGGTAGAAGGTTAAATTAAAAAAAAACACACGATTTTATTTATTTTCGGAGAGAGGGGGAAAAGAGGGAGAAAGAGAGAGAGAAAAACATTCATGTGTAGTTGCTTCTCACACACCCCCAGCTGGGGACGTGGCCCACAACCCAGGCCTGTGCCCTGACTGGGAATCAAACCAGTGACCCTTTGGTTTGCAGGCTGGCACTCAATCCACTGAGCCACACCAGCCAGGGGGAAATATTCTTATAAGAAGTACTAAATTTGAATCTAATCAAACATTTAGACCCAACTTCCACATTACAGAAAATACAGGGGCTGAACAAATAAGTTAGAATCGGTAACACTGAGGAGGCCATCACCAGCTGAGTCCAGGCTGTGGGACAATCTACAAGAAATAGGACTGGTCTCTAGTCAATGCCAAAGAGGAAAAAGAAGGTGGGGCAGGAGGGTAGGATAACTGATCTAGATGCTAACAGTCTAAAGAGATCAAAACACCGCATACCTTGACTGCACGCTAGCTTCAGGGAGAGAATGTCTGAGACATGTCTGGCATAGCTGGAAATACCTGACTAAGTAAGAGGACAGCCTTCGCTTACGTGCTCGTTTAAGTATTTAGAAGTAAAACGGCATTCATGATAAACACGACTTACTGAAAGGTACTTTAGCAAGAGAGTACAGGACTACACGTGGGCACATGACACATATTACACTAACCTAAAGGAAAAAAAAAATAGCTACGGACCAAATGTCTTCCTTCAATACTCGTATACATACATGCCTCTGCAAGAGGTTAGGAGAGTCCAGAACCTTCTGCTAACCAGGCCAGGGAAAGAAAGGGAAACAAGAACTGTTTAAAGGGCCCTTCCCCTTGGGTTTCATTAAATCCGAACTAGAAAAGCCCGAGACCTTGGCTCTGGATTCCGTAGCTGTCACTGGGCATGAGCAGAGTGGTTTGGGCGTCACTATGGACACAGATGCCAAATGTTCGTGGCCATCGGGGCCCCAGAGGCTGCAGAGCAGAAGAGGACCAGGACTCCCACACAGGAGAGCGTTTGTGTAGGGCGACGCCCACTGGCTACCCGTGCGGTGTCTAAAGACACATGGGCGAGTCCAGGAGTCAAGAAAAAGTTAAGGAAACGGGAGTTCAAAAAACATCCAAGTTGATGAAACATATTTCTCAATCTCTGTTGAAAGAAAAGGTGAAACTGCACCTAGATTCCGCGATTAGGAATATAAGGAAAAATATCCACCACCACATAAAATTTTACTTCAGAATACCAAACATAACCAAATAACAAAGCCCTGAGCATTAAACAAGATATATTTTTAATGACTGATTTTAAATGGGTCTAAAAGCTTTTCCCAGAATTATTTTTTAAAAATCCATAGAATTTAAATCCAACTTATCTGACAAAAACCAGCCCACTGGTTTTAGATGGCTTTCAATGACCTAAATGGTATCCAATACTGGGGACATCACTAACCTAAATTGGAGATAATGTCAATGTCAAAGTCAAAGGAATGGGGCTGATCTAGCTTAGAGAAGAGAGGAAAGGAGATTTGTTCATCTCCATTAAGGACAAGCAGAAATGCACTTTCTATTACAGGGATTTGAAATAGCAATTATAAAAGCTATGTACTGAGATACTATAACAAACACCTGACCCTTGAACAACACAGGTTTGAACTGTGCAGGTCCACTTAAATGTGGATTTTCTTCAATAAATACAGTAAGTGTATTTCCTCTTCCTTATGATTTTCTTTCTTTTTTTCCTTAAAGATTTATTTATCTATCTATTTATTTATAAGCGGGGGGGGGGGGGGGGNCAGAGGGGGGGGGGGAGATAGAGAGGGACAGAAACGTCAATGTGTGGTTGCCTCTTGCATACCCGCACTGGGAACCTGGCCTTCAACCCAGGCATGTGCCCTGACTGGGAATCGAACCACCAACTCTTTGGTTCACAGGCCGGCGCTCAATCCACTGAGCCACACCAGCCAGGGCTCCTTGTGATTTTCTAAATAACGTTTTCTTTTTTCTAGCTTACTTTATTGTGAGAATACAGCATACATAATACACATAAGACACAAACTATGTGTTAACCAACTGCTTATGTTACCGATTAGGCTTCCCATCAGCACTAGGCTATGAGGCAAGTTTTGGGGGAGCCAAGAGTTGTACGTGAATTTTCGACTGTGTAAGGGAAGGGGTCAGTAGCCTAACCCACCTGTTGTTCAAGGGTAATTCTAATACAAAGAAAAGGTTTTAGGAGGCTGACGTTCTGCGGCTCTAACCTTTCTAAAGGAAGCTTACACTTGAGATTTTTTTTTGTGGGACAAGCACTATTTAAAACATTCTAGAGCATTACAACATCCAAACAAGGAGAAGGAAGACAGAAGAAAATTATAAAGTATAAAATGTAATTACAGCATAAAAAGCAACGTTTCCCAACATTCTCTATCGTATTTGTACATGTGAAATCTGTTGTCATCCACAACTGAGACTAAGTCCACATTCACTCTTTTAAATTGCTGTGGTTAAGACCATAATGAATAAAACTACATATTCAAAAAAGTCAGCTTCCCCAAAATCTAAATCACTAGAAAATATAAAGGGTTTTCTAAATGCTGCTTAGGCTAAAAAGCAAAGCTTGAAATAAGAAAAACTAAGGAGGGTAAGAGCATACACATCAAGTTTTACAAACTAATTTACAACTTTTCCAAAAGAATACAAAACGAGCTGGTGGCAGCAGGTAATAAAAAAAATGAATAAAAATGAGATTCTCCACTGATTATTAAACCATACCTCCCAGGAGATGATAATTAAAACAGTATGGTACCAGCAGACAGCAAATCAAAGAGCATGGAGTCCTCAGGATGGGTCTGTACACACACACACACACACACACACACACACACACACTCTTTCAACATATTAATTAGAAAAGCAACAGCAGACACGTCTGTGGATCTGTGAGACGGAAGACGGACCGTGGAAGGAGATTGGACACGAGAAAGTTGACAACAAACAGGTTACAAGGCAGAAAGGTAAGTTCGCAAACTTCTACCAAGAGACCTATTATTTGACTCTGTAATCTCAAAAACCACGCCAGGAACGGAAGGCACACATGTAGGCAGATTTCAGTAGGGGCATTATTTACCACAGGGAAACAGCCCCTCAAAGCTGAAAACCTCCATTTCTATGTACAGACTCGAACTGGCACTGAAACAAGAGCCCCCGCGCTGGCGGCTGAAATGCAAATCTGACAGAACAACTCGAACAAGAGCAGCCGACTGCTGTCGGCAGGCTGGTGCACAGTTTCAATCTTTTGTAGGAGTTTCAGAGTGAACAGCGGATGAGACCTGACAGCTGTGGCAAATGAATGCGGACGCATCTCTATGCCAGTTGGGAAACTACAACCAACATTTAGCGCAGGGAGACCAAAATTCAAGTTAAAGGGGACTTTTCAGACTTTCTTAGTGAATGTTCAAATGAAGTAAGAGGGTCTGTGCACACAGACAGGCCAACAAGCCCAGACAGCTCTGCTCTGGAACAGGTACAGAGATGACCACTGTAACACTTACTCCTTCAGGGAGAATGCTAACCATAATGTGACTATACTATACTGCACTTTGGCAACGAGGGAGAACGTAAGTATCTCATCTGTTCAAACTAAACTAGTTAAGAGTAGAAATTCCATGAACTGAAGCTACACACAGACCATCCTGGAACACAGGGGTCTAACTTTCTGAGAAGCTGACACTTATCTACGATACATCAACCAAATGTATTCCCACATTATTTCCTGTTCTTAAGACAATTTTCTCCAATACAATGAGCATGCAGAATATAATCAAGCAACCAAATAAAGGTATGGGGTAGGAAATCATAACAATACAGAGAAAACAGGCAATTTTAACAGAAAAATATAAGACTCATGTTGATCTGGTCACTTGTCTAATTAGAAACCTAAATGTCTCATCTATAAACTCCCTTATTAAAGCTATCATTCATTTTATTTATTATAATGAGGGAATGTGAATTAATTTTTTCATACTTAAAGATCCCATGATTAAACAACCATCCCAGATATGGGTCTTGTTTTAATCTTCTCTTCCAGCCAACAACTTGTTACATTATATTAATTCTGGAATAATGGCGTATACAGCTTTTCACAAGAAATCGGAGTGGCTATCATGTGCCACCAAAGCTGACGACAGAGGACAAATGAGGGAGGGAGTGGAGAACCGGTATCCTCCGCAGGACATGGGGGTGTCCGGGGTCAGCACGGGGCCGCTCTTCCAGAACCGCAGAAGGTGTGACCAGGAAATGCAGCTTCAACACCTACCTGGTTAAAATCTGGATCTTTCTCTCCATCTGGTTTAGCTTCTTCCTTATCCTCTTCCGTTTCGGAGCTACTCACATTCAGCTCTGGAGCTGAATCCTTCATCACCTGATCGTTCCAGAAAAGCAGAAAGAGAAGTAGGTAAGACCCTAGGAAGACAAGCTACAGAAGGGGTTTGGATTGTCCACCTTCACCAAGAGGAGGGCCCCTTTATCCACGGTGGGTGACACACCAAACAGAGGTCCAAGACGCAGGGCTCTGTCTTCTGTACTCTTTTAACATGTTAGTTTTTATCTTACAATGATTCTTGTATTTAATGCAGTTACCATAAATGTGCATGATTTCTAAAGAAGTTATTGTGTTGTTAAAAAAAAGATTTTATTTATTTGTTTGTTTCTAGAGAGAGGGGAAGGGAGGGAGGGAGGGAGGGAGGGAGAAAGAGAGGGACAGAAACACCAATGTGCAGCTGCCTCACGCACCCCTTGTTGGGGACCTGGCCTGCATCCCAAGCATGTGCCCTGACTGGGAATTGAACCAGTGACTCTTTTGTTCACAGCCCGTGCTCAATCCACTGAGCTACACCAGCCAGGGAAGAACAGTTACTGTTACTGGGCTTTTACAATGATGTTATTGCGCAGAAATTCAAAGATGCTCTACATTTTCCCTAGTACACCGACTGTCAGGCCTTTTCAAGGTCTCAGACAGTTTAGACAGCAGGAATTACGACGCTCCCTAACACTGAGAAGATGATCCAACGTCACCTGAATAAATTCAGTGAAGAAGAGGGCTGAGGAGACGAGATGTGAAAAGGGCTCTTCTGAACTATGAACTACTGTTATGTACTCAAATAATGAAACCTTAGCTCAACTGGATACTATTTTATACTACACACACATACACACACTAATAGGCATAACAGATTTAAGAATATTTCAAGGGGAAAAAGTTGAGACATTTATGTTCTTAACTTCACTTTCTCATTAATTGGCTAAATCTGCATATAATAACATAATGATTCATTTTTAAGTTACCTAATTTTAGTTCTTAGTTCAACTTACAAAGCAGAGCCCTAGACTTTTGCAGTGTAATTTGTAAGCTGTGCTTCTGTAACAATGTGCTTGGTAACCCACAGAAAATGCATTCTGTTTTCAAACACCATGGAGTCAGACGAATGAGATATCCAGAGATCTGGGCCAGGATCTGCCTTAGAGTCATCCCCAATAATAAATTTTAAAAAGTGCTGAAGTCTAATCCACCACCAAGTTTTAATACCTCTGCTCTAGAAATACACCCAAATCAGCCTGGCTCACCTACCCTTGTAGATAAATGCAAGAGGCTCTAAACCAGCCTTCCTTATTTCTGTCAGGCCCTCATGAACTCCAAACATAATGGTCAGGATGACCTTTCTAAACCATAAATCAGACCATACAATATGAGGTCTGTCTGGAAAAAGTCCAGCCATTGTTAATATAACAAGAACAGTTTGCACAACACCTATGTAACCTGGCAGCCAAGAAGAATGCAGATGTGTGAACAATGACACCTTTACTGTACTAGTCAGTGGGGGCAGCAGACGCTGCTGAGTGAGCACGTGTACGGTTTGGACATCACATTGAAAATGAGCGAGCAGAGCAACAAATCTGCATCAAATTTTCTGTTAAGCTTGAATGTTCCTCTGCAGAAACTATTCAGATGATTCAGAAGCCTGCAGCTATGGGCAACCAGTGATTGGCAGCTTCATCCAAAAAATGTGTTGGTTCCTGCTTCGTGTCTCTGCATGCAGAGCTTTTTCGGTGAAACATCAATCAGCCAGGTGACTCAGCCCTTTCAATTATACATACAGCCCAGATTTGGCATCCTTCGACTTCTGGCTTTTCCCAAAACTAAAATCACCTTTGAAAGGGACAAGATTTCAGACTGTCAATGGGATTCAGGCAAATACAACGGGGCAGCTGATGGTGACTGGGAGAACTGTGTGAGGTCCCAAGGTGTCACTTTGGAGGGGACTGAGGCATCACTGTCCTATGTACAATGTATCCTGTACCTTCTGCAATAAATGTCTCCAGTTTTCGTAGTACATGGCTGGATACCTTCCGGACAGATTGCATATAACCTTCCCTGAAATTCTCCAGTGGCTTATATCTTAGAATGAAATCCCAAATCCTTGGTATAATGTAGGAAGTCCAACAGCATCTGCCCTCCCATCCCATCACTATCCCACCCCTTGGGAGAAGCTTCACTCTACACCAGTGCTGTCCACTATGATGTCCAGTGGCCCCATGTGGCTAATTAAACTCAGATGCACTGAAAAGTCATCCTCGGCCAATCCGGCCATAACTCAAGTGCTCCATAGCCACACGTTTCCAGTGGTACCGTAGCGTCCAGTGTGGTTACAGATCGTTTCTCTCACTGCAGAAAGTGCTACTGGGCAGTGCTGCTTGAGATACGACGATGTTCTCCCTGTGGCTTGAGCGCATTAGGCTTTTCCCTTCGGCCCTTCTTCCCTTCGCCTGGAAGACTCTTCCTGGGCTGGATCCAAGCTGCCTTTCCGGTCTACTTCCTACCTAACTCTGTCACCTCCACCTCAATCAGTCTCTCACTTCACCCTGCTAAACTGACTTCTTCCTCTGTGAAATCAAATTAATGTATGGAATACAGGTTAATAAATGTATGGATCGATCCTTGATCTTCCTCACTAGGTACAAATATTGTCGAGGACCAGTATCTGATCTGTCTTCTCCACCACCGTATCCCCAGCAGGAAAACTGTTCCTGGCACACAGGGGACGTTCACTAAGTATGTGCATATCAAATTAATGCCTGGCTAAATCCACAATCACATGACTATTCATTTTCAATTCCTGTCTACTTTTACTTCTTATACCAAACAGCTCCACGAATACAGAAACCGTGATCCCAGGCAGTCCTCAATGAAACTCCAAGTCCAAACACCAAGCTTGATCAGTACCAGGCGCGGCCACAAGAGGGACTGGTACCTTTTTATTATCCACAACTTTATGGACGTAGATGGTGGCTTGAGTGTATTCACGCAGGTCCCGCTGCTGCTGGCACAGTAAGCCCTCTCTGCATTCTGGACAGAGTTCTAAAGAAAAGTAATAGAGAAGTGGCTGAGGAATTGCCGTCAAAGAACCAAAGACCCAAACACACGTATCAAAGATCCCAGTTGAGTATTCATTGAACAGTTACGCACATTTTCTGTTAAATGTTGTATTGTGTTCTATGCACACAGTTAATACAATAATTAGGAAACCCATTTACTATCAACAAATACACACAGAAATAATGAGATGATTATATGAGAGCTCTCACTTGGAGAGTATTATCAGTTTGGACTGCCACATGGTTCTTTAATGTTAAGTAAAAAGCGCAATGCTGACGAACGCTTTTTTCCCCTTACAATGTCAGCTTTGTACTATTACACACCACGAGCAGCATGAAAACTTACTAGGCTCAGAAATATACTGCGCTTCCGAAGGATTCTCATCTTCCACTCCTGCTCTCGTGATTTTAATGACATGATCCACAACAAAGAGCTTCTGAATCATCTGCCACTCACTGGGCCATATGAGAGCTATACTGTGCAGAAGAACACAACATGCCTTAAGACACGTGGGAATTCACAAAACGGACGTGACCCCTCAGTCTCCTCAAATCACCCAAACCAGCCTTCGGTACAAAGGAATCAGAGGGAAGGGACATCACCATCAACAAGGAACAGTTCTTTTCCACACAAAAAAATGCTACAAAAGAGTAAAAAGAACTGGACTAGAGTTACACGAACCGACACGGTTAAATCTCAAAAACCTAAATTGAGAAAAAAGAAGTCAGTTGCAGAAGGACAAATACACCACGATGCTATTTATTTTTCAAAAAATCTAAACATGCAAAACATGATTATGTGTATTTTTTTTTTAAGAAATACTTTCTAAGACTGATAACCGTCCAATTTGGGACAGTGGTTACTGTGAGGGAGTCAGGGATGAAGAGAAGAAAGGAGAATGGGGGAATGGCTGTGCACTGAGGGCCCTTCAATTATATCTGAATTGTTTAACTTTCAGACCGGTTGGTGGCCCACATTTGTTTTATTATTACATTTTCCTGGATGCCTTGCATTTACAACAAGAAGAAAAAAACTGGGTGCAGAACCTAGAAATATATATATAAACATATTATATATATAAACATATATATATTTATATATTTAATATAAATGTACACATATATTTATATATAAGCATATTTATGTTTATATGTTTATACATATACATGTATATATTTATACATATATGCACACACACACTAAGTTTCCTTACTTGACGTTAAACTATTGATATATCGATAATAAATTCTGTAACTCTAGTTTCATCCCAGAAGAATATTTATTTATGTGATTCAACGTTCTTTTCAGGGTTTACAGGTAGGTCAGAGGCATTCTACTTTCTTTTATACAGTTATTTAAAAATTACTTGAAACGACAAAATGGTAACATCATGGGTGAATTTCACAGACGAACCCTTTTGGAACCACTTGGGAAGTGGAACAAAACGCTGAAGACCCTAGCGTTCCAGCTCAGGGCTGAACTGCCCTCTTCCTTTATTTCACGAAGAAGGCTGGTGGCTACGTATAAAAAATAACAACCAAGATACCACTGATTACGAGAGACGTCTACCCAGAGACAGGGCTCCCCAGCAGCTTGAAAGGAGAAAGCAGGGCTCCAGGAAGGAGGGGAAACACGAAGAGCAAGGCGCCCTGGGCAGCCTCTGCCTTTTATGGAGTAGCAGCCTTTCTTTTCTTTATTTTTCCCCTTTTTTTCTAAACTGCTCACTCTAGTACCACACATATAAAAGAGGGGGGAAAAGAGACAGCAAACCCCATGATTCAGGAAAGGTCTAAATTCTTAAAATAACTTGATGTCAGATGAGAAACTTGCTAACAGAAAACCACACGAAGAGAAGAAACTCACAGTTTCGAATCTTCTTTGGTCATGGAAGCAAATGTAAACATAAGTCCCCCGTGGGGACACAGAAGAGCGCTGTTTCCTACCGACGACACAGGGCTACACCTCGTAGGTTTCCTATGCAAACGAGACAAGGAGGATCAACACACTTCGCTGCTGCATGACTAAAGAGAAGACTTTTAAGATAATTATTTTAAAATGACATGTTTAAAAGGCTATTAGTAATTAAATAGGTTTCTTTTCAGTATTCATTTAATGTAAAAGAAAGCTTTCAGTACCTGCTAGTAAAAGTGACTGAAAGGGTATCTTGAGCAGAATCCATGGATTCTTAAAAACACTAAAACCAACCCCACGAAAGGAGAAACAGAAAAATGCTGGCTTCTACCTGACAAATTTCCGCCATTCTTCTACAAAGAATTGTGATACAACGTAGAGGACGTCCGTACCCTAGAACAGAAAAGTCACGTCAAGTCCCCATTAATTTACTGCATTCTTAACCTAAATCCTCCAGGGGAAAGTGTTCTTCCACATGCACTATGGTTTTCCTTTTGTAAGTTTTATAAATAAAATGGAAACACAGTCCTCCACCAAGAAGCAGAGCTAAAGTCCCTGATGAAATAAAACTAAACAAAGGAGAACCAGAGAAGCTCTGGGCTGTTTGGAAACAGTCCGTCAGGAATGTGGGAAGAAGAGAAGGGATTTCGGAAGAGTCTTTGAAAAATAAGATGAACTCTCTCCATGCTGGGGGTCGTCATACCTCTGGCCAGTTACTAAGACAAGGTCTGTTTTTGTCCTGGAACAAATTCGGGAGAGAAGTCTTTTGCTCGTTTGCAATCATCTTATGTAAGGCTTCATTTTCTTCCCCTTCTCTTTCTAAAATCTGAAAGAGAATGAAGCCATCAGCCATCTCCTGCTGACAGCAGACTTGCCCTCCTCCCGACACCCCCATCAGAAGAGCAAGGTTAATTCTCGGGGGAGCCGGTGCAGGGAGGGGGCGTGCAATTCCCGCACAGCGTTCAGTACCTTGCACTGCGAACAGCATTCTCTGTAACTCGGGAACTCAGGAGCCTTTGGGAAGTACTGTTGCAGTTTGCTCCAGGCCTCTTTAGAAACAAGCCTTCTTTCGTTCTCAGATATGCACAACTCCCCTGAGTTAAAAAATAATAATAATTAAAAAAATTAAAGCTAAACTCAATGTACAGTCTGCAAAAATATATTTCCTATTTCTTAAACAGAAGAAAAATACTCTTCCTTCTTTTCTAAAATGTTCAATTCTCTTCCCTTAGTTTCAAAATCTCTAATTTTTTTTATTTCATCTAATTCTAAAAGAGCCATTCCTTTATGTCCTTTTATCTGTGGTTGAAAAACCAGGAGGTAAAAAGAAATGGAGACTAGAGTTTCCTATCTTTCTTCCTGCCAGTGAAAGGGGCCTCCAGGGATCCTGGCATCTCCGCTTGGAGGCAGGGGCCATCGAACACCGTTTCATCTCCACCCACACTCAATGTCACAATTTCCTGCAGACCGTATTTCCTCCCATTTCATTGTTTCACTTTACTGAAATCACCCTGAATTAAAATGGTCAATTTTCAAGGTGGTGCCCAGCACTCTCAGGTCCATTCTCTTAAGTTATGGATTCAAAGTTAAGTAATAAAGCAACCGATCGAACTGGAAATCTCCAGACAGGATGCAATTGGTTTCCTACAGCTGTCACCTCCAATTCCCGTGGATACTTAAAAATCCCCGAAGAGAAGAAACACAGTACCAGTCACCACCACCCTTCCTCCTCTAGAAGGTCACGGGGACCACCAGATGGCAGGGACCTGCAAGCTCAGCAGCCCCTCCTCGGTTTACTGTGTTGACACACCTACATCCAGCACCCAGGGCTTTCCTCCCCGACGCCAGCTCTCACTCTATTTGTGGTTCTGGTTTTCATCGTCTCAGCTGTTTCCAGCTGATGAATTAATGAACCATACTTATGTACCTATATGGGTCATTACCCAGAAAACCATATTGAAGTTTCCAAAGTCATTTGTTTCTACCCCTGCTAGCCAGGTACCTCCATCTTTAATTAAGAGCAATAAAGCCAGGGGCTTTCAAAATACAGTATCATCCTTCCCTGCTTCATGTGTTTTACATAATAAACAAACCGAGAATCAGAGAAATTAACACACCCAGGGTCACCAGAGCTGCTGAACAATAAAGTTGGGTTATGAACCCAGGTCTGCCTCATTCAAACCCTGTCAATTCTAAACCCTAGAAATATATCTTCTTAACTTCCACCCTTCACCTCTTATTGAGCTTTGAATAATCCCCCCCAAAATGTTACTTTGCTTTAATAAACTTAATATCAGAGAAAAATAGGTCACAATGTAAAAATTAACTTTCTTTTTGAGTAGGCTATTAAAACTTAGATTTCCTCTGAGGCTATAGAAACTTACTCCAACAAGCCTACCCTCAAACACAATTAGGAGATTTTTAAAAAACATTAATTGGGCCCTGGTTGGTGTGGCTCAGTTGCTTGGCGCATCACCCTGCAAACTGAAAGCTTAGGGCCAATACCCCGTTAGGGCACATGCCTAGGTTGCGGGTTCGGTCCCTGGCTGGGGTGGGTTCCAGAGGCAACTGATCGAGGTGTCTCTCCGGCACTCTTTCCCTCCCTTCTCCTCTCTCTAAAAATAAATAAATAAAATCTTAAAAAAATAAAAGCATGTCCTAGGGGAAGGATTAAAAAACATTAACTGGATTATCAAACCCTAATATAGTAGTACATCATTATGTGAAATATAGCGTAGCCAAAAAAAGGATTAAGGTAGATTTCTATGACCTGATTTTTAATAAAGAACTCCAAGGCAATTAACATTTTAAAGTGGTTCCCTTACAGAAAGAAAAAAAAAAAACCCAAAACCCCAAAACTCTTTCTCTCTATATAAGTGGTATAACCCAACTGGTTTTAAAAGGGGGGAGAGAATGAAGGAAACAATAACACACACACATTTCACTAGGATTCCACAGGCACTGTGGATGCACTGCCTGGTGCTCTCACGCGGGGGCACTTTTACTCACTGGCTGTCTTCAGTATTGCCTGGGTATTACCATGATTAGCAAAGAACAACTGAAATTTATTTCTGAAATCAGGAAAGTATTTTAATAAGTCATTTTACTGCTGTCTGATTGTTAAAAACTATAAAGTCCTCTATTCTAACTTCTTAGCCCTAATTTTAATTTAGTTTCATTTTATCTTATAAGATTTTATTTACTTATTTTTAGAGAGAGGGTGAGGGAAGGAGAAATAGAGAGAAACATCAATGTGTGGTTGCCTCTCACGTGCTCCCTACTGGGGACCTGACTGCAACCCAGGCATGTGCCCTGACTGGGAATCGAACCAGTGACCCTTTGGTTTGCAGACCAGTACTCAATCCACTGAGCCACACCAGCCAGGTCAAGTTTCATGTCATGTTAATAACAATGATTTAACATATCTGAATATTATTTATGACCTCACAATAATTAACTTCTACTTGTGACAGTAGTTCTTAGAAACTAGACTTGTATCCTGCAATAAATAAGTTTCTTAAATTTGAAAAAGGAAAGCCAATCAATTTAATCCACTCACCTGGTTAGCAACATTTCTCAAAACAAAAGCAAACCAGTCATAAGCGATTTAATTCAAAAAACATGATTGGATAACCTGATCCCCAAAGATTCGTCAGGTAAAAATAGAAATCTAGTTAGCAATAAGCTTAGATTCTGGATAAATACCACCCCCCAACACACACACCCCCCCACCCCCACCCCAGTTCGCACTATAACAGTTTGGGCCACAGGACAAGTGGAGAAGGTATAACAGGACAAAACACTGCCCATCTGCTGAGCAAATGAGGTATAATAAACAAGGTTAAGTTGTAGAAAGATTATCCTACCAAGTGAGTATAAAATAAACGGATAAGACAGCCTGACGTATACATAATACCTGCAATAAATGCAAACTCTATGGTGGCAGTAAATCTTCTAATGGAATATAATCCAGTGATAAATTCACATAAATCTGTCTGGAATATGTTAAATACACACGTGGCTTTAAAAAGACATGGGGATTTTGGGCCTTGGCTGGGGTGGCTCAGCAGACTGAGTGCCAGCCTGTGACCAAAGGGTCACTGGTTCGATTCCCAGCCAGGACACATGCCCGGGTTGCGGGCCAGGTCCCCAGTAGGGAGCGTGTGAGAAGCAACCACACATTGATGTTTCTCTCCTCTTTCTCCCTCCTTTCCCCCTCTCTAAAAATAAATAAAATCTTTTTTAAAAAAATTTAAGTCTATTAAAAAAATTCATAGAGATTTTGTTATAAAAATAAAAAATTTCAAAACAAAGACTTCCATCACTTTAAAAGTGATGTTTTAAAACCGGATCTACTTTCAGTTCCCTTTCGAAACACTCCTAACCCACAATAAAGGGATTTTTAAAAAAAGATATAAAATTATAATGATGGATGAAAAGAACAGAGGGGGAACAATAGCAACAAAAATTTTAGAAGCTCAGAAGCAGACAGATGAAATACATGAAGAATGAGTTCTAAACTGGCAAGAGTCAGGAAGTAACCAGAGTTACTACACTGCACCCATGCCCCCAAAGGCCCAGAAACGGGGGGCAACCGGAAGTATGGGTGGGGTTAAAAAAAACAGGAGAGTGGATTTAAAGTCTACTTAACAGGCAGTTAAAATTTTCAGTGCCCCTCTTTCATATTCTACAGAGAACTGCCCGCTCTACCCACAAGAGAAGACAGTAAGCTTCTCTGACAGCGTAAGAGCTAAGGCCTCAGCACCAGGGCACAAAGCACAAAGGTGAAGGAGGTAATGAGCCACGGTGCAGAGACCCCCCCAACCCCCTTCCCTTTACTACCCCCGAACACAACGGCATACCTGCACTTTCCAGGCAGGAGAATGGGAGGTGCCTATGGAGAAATCTGAGCAGCCCAAGAGTGGACCCTGACACCGGGAAGCCCCAGAAAACAGCTCAGCTGGGGCACCCTAATGGTGAAGCCCTCCTCGATGCACACAGCCTCCCCAGAGCACCTTGCACAGGGCAGGGCAGTGCAAGATGTCAGTGAGCACAGGGGCAAAGATCTTACACACTGTCAGAACGGAATGAAAAAATTACCTACGAATACTGGACAAACGGTACACTGAAAAACAGAGCAAGTCCTTCAAATTTCTGAAGAAATATAATTTCAAACGAAAAATTGTGTACCTAAGGCAAAACTATCCATTAAATGTGGTGACCTCACACACAGACCCTCCCCTCTCTTGCCTCAGTTTACTCACTCACCAGTACAATGGATATGACAGTAATATCCATCTCTAGTCATTGTGTAGGAATGAGTTAGTATCTCCACACTCAGGAAACTACCAGCACCTGTGTGCAAACAGTGTATGTCCACTGTCATCTTCCTGTTACTGCCACCACGTTCCAGGAACAAATTTTAACATAAACCCTATAAGTAAAGGGGGCCTCTAAGATCCAATATCCTGCACCCGAAAAACCTTTGATAAAAAAGGCGTGGTACCCCAACAGGTGATGTCTACAAAAACAACACATGGGAACTGTTTTAAAATACTAGACAAAAACGACAGCACTCAAATGCCAACAGGTTGCAGATCAAGCTAAAGACCTAAAAGGCAGCTCTTGAGTCCGGTTTCTGCTGAGTCCTGAAATCACATCTGCTCTGCCACGCTTTCCAGTCGGGACTGTAACACTGAAATGACAACATGGGACGAGAGGTGGGGAGGCAGAGCAGAAGCCCGTGAGTTAAGGAGTCAGATGACATCTGAGTGCCGGCACTGTTTCTACCAGCAGGCAGCACCAAGCATCCCTCGGCTCTCAACACAGAGGCACGCACACCACGTCCACATCCACATCCACACCATGAAGGTCAAAAGAGTTGACAGAAAGCGTCACAAGAAAAACAAATCTACTCCGCCTCCTCCTACTTACTTATTCAATCTGTCTACCACTCAGGAAAGCACATCTTCTCTCACATTTGTGCTTCTGTTGTGCACTACTAGTGTGAGGGAGAGGAACCGGGCAGCGGGCGAGGTGATGGGAAGGACAGACGGCCCCGGGATCCAGAAACCGGACTCCACACCCCAGGATGACTCCATCCCGAAATGCATGGATGGTAAATGAGAATGCCAGTTGGCCAGGAAGCTAAAGTGCAGTGAGGCAATATCCAGAAGATCAGCATGCAAGGACCACTTAAGTGACAATTACTATCACCAGTGTCATCAAGGACCCTCGCTACAAAAGCGCTAGTGTGCATGAGGCTAAGTGTGAGACATAATGAACCAATGAAGTTAAGAACGAAAATCACGCATTTCTAAGGCCCACAAGCACTCTGTGTACTGGCAACACATCAGCACTCAGTCGGAAATACACAGAGGTGGGTCGGTAGTATTAACCACTGACACCCGAACTTCTCTGGCCCAGCCTTCCCCAAGACAGGCTTTTGAAGGGGTCGGGGTGAAGAAGACCGGGCACGTACAATACATGGCAGGCAGCTTTGAGAAGCAGACTCCTGCTCGACTCTCACAGAGCTAACAGAATGGATGACCAGGTCTCAAACAGAATGAGTCCCTTTCAAAAAATTACTTATTAGAAGTGAGTACTCACTAAGATCAAGTAAGAAATATGTAAATACACAGGAATACTAAGGATTTGGAGATTATTATTCAGAGTACACAGTACACAGTTGTTAGTCAATAACTATCTAAGAAACTAAACCAAAAAGACCCCTAATAATAATAAGAAATACATACACACTGTTCTCAAAGTGTTCAAGCTGGACAAAGACAGGGAAAATAATTGACACCCCTCCACGTGACTCAGAAAGCCTTTCAATGTGAAAAGTAGAAAAAAAATTTCTTCTCCACTAAATATGGAGAAAATCCTACTCTGTATTTTACAAAAAACCTTTTTTTTTTTTTGCAAAGAGTGGAGAAGAACAGGTGTGAGAGACACCGGCACACAGTCAGGCTGTGGAAACAGTCAAAAGGAGAGTGAGAACAGAGACATCGGAGACGAGCCCAGTTCAGAAACCAGGGCTGCCGTGCGAGGGCCTGATCCCCAAGGGAAAGTAGGAAATGTTTAACAAAATATTTATGACATGCGGAAGTCTGACTAACAATGGGAGATTTATGCTTCTAGCTTACCATGTGGACACAGAATGTCTTCGTTAAAATTTAATTCTTCATCTTCTTCTTTTCTTTCTTCCTTTGATTCGTCTAATCAAAAGAAGTACAGAGAGTAACTGCTCTGGCTGTTGTATTTAAGGTTCAAAGTGGCAGAGATAATACTGTGCACAATTCTGAACAAAGAAAACTTTTAAACGCTCTAAAATTAGACCCAAGTGATTCCTACACAATTCCGCTAAGAAGTGTTATATTTCTTTCCCTTAAAAGGAAAGAAGAATGATCTGAAAGGCAGTTTTACTTTTTAAAGATTTAGGTTATGCAAGAAAATGTGCCTTTCTTCAAATTGAAAACGAATTTACATATCATTCCATTAATTCTAGTCAGAGTATTCAGAACACTGTGTCATAAACCAAGTTAATCGTCTGCATGTCATGTCATTCTCACCTATCCATTATTTTAGGGCTTGAGCGGAAAGCTTTAGAGGCTAATACAACGAAACCTTAACCTTCAGAGTCAAACACACATAGTAAGGACTCTGCTTTTCCTATCAGCATCTCTCCTCCCAAACCCGCTTTTCTCACTTGCCCAAGCTGTATCGACGACGTTAGTCTGTAGCTGTGCATACCAGGAACATGGTCAAATAGAAGATGTCTTAAGTGTTAGGAGATATGAATAGTTATCCATGGGTTTTCCAGGTTAAAAGGACACGACAGATTTTTAATACACTTAGTATACATATAGATCAAGCAGAGCCCTGGCTGGTGTGGCTCAGTGGACTCAGTAACCAGCCTGCGAACCAAAGGGCCGCTGGTTCGATCCTCGGTCAGGGCACGTGCCTGGGTTGCGGGCCAGGTCCTCAGTAGGGGGTGTGTGAGAGGCAACCGCACATTGCTGTTTCTTTCCCTCTCTCCCTCCCTTCTCCTCTAAAAGTAAATCAATAAAATCTTTAACAAAATAAAAATATCAAGCAAGGAAATGAGCAAAGAAATGACACGACCAGTTAACTGTAACCTCCCCTCTGTCGCAGATGCACAAATACAAATAATGTCTTAAATATAGGATGATGGTCAATCTCAATGGTGACTCTTAAACTACAAGCCTTGACAATGCCAAGTCGTCTTTCATACATACCAGACTGAAAAAAACTGACGTGACTGACGTACTCTTTATACTGACAAAAGCATACAGAAACAAGCCTCCACTATTATCTCTAAAGGAAATCTACCAATTATATGTCAGATTATGGTAATTATATATGGGTATAATTCTTTGATCCAGAAATTTCTAGGAATTTGAACTCTTCAAATTAAAAAAAATTTTAAATCAAAGCTTTAAAACGAATAATGGCTTTGTTATTTTTATTTTCTCAAAAAGGAAGTAATATGAGGGATCCATGCCAAGTGAAATTAAATGATATTAACATACTTGAATACAGAAAATACAAAGTACTTCAGTAAAATGGTCAAGGATACTAAAATGATAAAAATACACATATGTAAATACTTATATTTGGAGATAAGAAAGTTAAGTGAAATAATTGTTTATGGATCACTAATTATAGCTCTGACTTAGCAAGATGATCAAACCATTAATTTCCATTTTAAATCCAAAAGTAGTTCCTATGCCTTAATTTCCCTTGATATCTTATATAACACTGGTTATAAAACTTAGTTTAATGGTTTACTTATGCTAACAGTTTCCTATTTGAAAGCACAGCTTCACAAAACTCAGAAAACTTTATAAGCAAAAGCTACTCAAAACCTGCCTTCTCCCCTGAAGTACAAGCTCCTTTACTTAATAAAGGCAGCCTGTGAATGTGGCAGGTAACGTCCCATCAAACATCCCATGCTTATGATATAACTCAGTCTGAAGCAGAATTCAAATCCATTTTTTGTGCAATTAACTAAAGAGACCCTGAGCCCAAAGCACGCCAGGTTACAAAGAATTCCTCACAAAAACTGCTGCATCTTTTTTGACCGTTGCTCAACTTTAATAGCTTAATTTTTTTATTTGTTCTGAGACATTTTTGAGAGCTTCCGGTTTAATAAAAATTGCCTTTAACATCGCACGGACGGAGATTAAACCAACTTTATCCCAAACCACCGCTGACAACCCTGCGGTATAGTTCCCAGCCGCCTACACACAGGTCTGAGGCAGTACCTTTGCTCAGGGTGTTGCCGTTCATTTTCCCATTGCTTCCGTCGGCGTCACCGTCCTGCTCGTCCAGCTGCTCCAGGGCCAGCTGGCGCCAGCTGCGCAAGGACGACTTTCCCACCCAAAAGCCATCGCTGCTAAGGAGCAGAGAGAAGGTGAAACCATGCAAGTCACATTTCCCAACCTCCTCCCTTCTTCCCTGTAAAGACCCCAACTAGGATGAATTCAAACACTCCAAATCTGCTGTTACCTACACCAGTTCTCCAACCCACCTCCTCATCTTCGCCATTGTTACTCCTCGCTACTGAACTGCAGGTTATTTCATATTTTGTTCCTACCCTACATCTTACCCTGTTTCCCTTAACCCTCATTTACATTCATGCTAATCACACCAATGGACTGGCAGCTCTCTCTGTCTTGATTACTGTTCACAGCGACACCCAGCTGTGCCTCTAAGTACACTCGGAGGAACTCACATAGACACATCCATGTCTACACGTACACACACACACCGATGGGACTCGGTGGGCTGTTTGTGGAATGACCAACAATGATGGTGAACTAGATCAATCTTTGTTCAAGAAATACACAATTTCAACCCACACATAAGAAATGCCGCCTGATTCTACTGAACCCGGAATCTGAGGAACTCCGTGGGGTGAAGCTCAGCACACTCTGAAGAACCCCTGCTGCTTCTCTTCTTCATTAACTGAATTTATTGGGCTGGGTGTTTCTGACAAGGACACTCTGCTGGGGTGTGTCTGTTAACACGCTTCAGCCTCCCCGAGGCGGACGCCCCCAGGCTGGGCAGGATGACTTTCCGCCTCGAGCTTTCTGTAATCTGGGCCAGAACGCTGGCGGATACCCTGCCGAGGTCCGATCGGGCCTCGGGTCTACATCTCCGTCCCCGTCTAATAGGTGGAACGCAGTGGCCAGGGCAGGGTGACTCAGCTTTCTTTATCTCGGCCACCCTGGCAATCAGGGCAAACCTTAATCTGGCTCTGCCATCCACATCATCACCCTTCTCTCTTCAAAAAACCCAGTTTCCTATTATCTAAAAATAATGAGCTACTTGGTTATCACTACTAAAAATTATTTTTTTGTTTATCATAAACAACACACACTGTGGTACATACCCCTTTACTGTTGTTTTTAGCAAATTATTAACAGTTTTATAATCTTCATTTAGTTGGTTCTTCAGGCGCAACACACGACAACGTTCCACTACACATTCCTTACACAAGGCTTTCACTAGAGGCAAGAGAGAATGGAACGCAGTATAATTTATTCACATACAGATTTCCTGTTGGGAAAACATTTTCGGCAATTCACAAAACACAAAAGAATTCTAAACCAAAGTCACAAGTTTTGACAACACAGCAAGTTTGGTGTCTATCCTCAATTATTTTGTAAAGTAAATATTAAGACAGCAACATTCTTGTAAGAGATGAAATGTTATGTTAAAGCTATCTATACCAAGAAATTCAGTATTTTACAACATTTAGATGCAAATGTCACAAGACTGTCATCAAATAATTGAGGGGGGAAGACAATGTATCTGACAACTATAAATATGATATTGTTGAAGATCTTCAGGTGAATACTTAAAGCACAGAGGACAAAAGGGAGAAAAAAATCAAAGGCCCACTTTAAAACACACAGTTCCAGGAATCATATGAAATTTGATTATTTGAAAGATCATCTCATTGCAGTCTACTTTTTAAAAAGATTTTATTTATTTATCTTTTAGACAGAAGGGGAGGGAGGAGAAGAAGAGGAGGGAAGAAACATCAATGTGTGGTTGCCTCTCACACGCCCCCTACTGGGGACCTGGCCCGCAACCCAGGCATGTTCCCTGACTCGGAATTGAACTGGTGACCCTTTGGTTCACAGGCTGGTGCTCAGTACACAGCTTCAACAACCAGGGCTCATTGCAGTTTATTAATTGTGAATCAAAAACAGAAATTTAGAAAGCAAAATTCCAGATGTCTACAAGAGAAGACCTGAATTATGTAGTCAAATGCCAGTTTTTATGCAGTAAGTGGTACACAATCAGAAAACAGCATTTAATTTAGGAAAAAAGAGGGTGGTGGTCACACAATTTCATTTACTGGACTCATATAGGTGGGACGGGAGGCTGTGCTGCCAGTTGAAAAGAAAAACATTATTAAGGAGGGGTAAACAGAACCAAATAGATTATGGATACCGTGTGGTTACAAAGAGCTCTACATTCAGGGTAGAATCATGCAGATGCCACTCATAGGCCAAGTAACAATCTACAGACCTCACACTGTTACAAGTCATTACAGCAGGGAGGCAGATGAACTGTAATCAACCAGACCAGGTTCAAGTACTTTGAAGAGTAACATAAAACAACAAAATGCTAACAGATGGTTTACTCAAAAGTGTCCTATTTGGTGAGCATTAAGAAAAAAGAAAAACAACTCAATGAGCATATCAGTTTGTTTCTAACCTTATAAATATACAATGTATAATGCTGCTTAACTTCTACTTTATTTAGCAACTTCTTTTCGCAGTCTAAGGAACACTTGGTCTAGCATAATTTGCGTCAGATGATCATAAAGACCACATGGTGTGGATTGGACTTACAGTATCACTTTTATATTTATATTTTAAGAACTTTAAACAATTATTTATTTATTTTTAGTGAGGGGGGGAGGGAGGGAGGAAGAGAGGGAGAGAGATATCAATATGCAGTTGCCTCTCACGTGGCCCCCACTGGGGACCTGTCCTGCAACCCTGACTGGGAATCGAACCTGCAACCCTTTGGTTTGCAGCCCATGCTCAATCCACTGAGCTATACCAACCAGGGCCTTTTTTTTTTTTTTTTAAAGTAGACATCTGAAATTACCAGTTAGTCTTGGTCCTCCTCCATATCTACTGTAGAAAATGTCAGCCGCATATTCAGATATTCTCTTCATAATTGATATTTTATCAGGATGCAGCTTGTCGTGGGAACACAAGCAGGCATGATTATCGATAGGCTTGGTAGGTGTCGATTCATCCAACCACTTTTGTAGCCACTCAAGAGAAACAAATTCATAGGGCTCTGAAGAAGAATACAAGGGAAAGAGCCTATGTACTTTTACAGCTTTTTGACTAAGTGATACATTCATTTTCCTCAAAAGACAATGCAAACCCTGTCCAAAGTTAGCAGAACCAGAGAACCACTGTGCAGGGAAGATGCCTGAGAAGTATGACATAGTGCTCCATTTAACTACCCCTCTTCTGGGTTCAGGCTGCCGAGTAAGAAAGATGCTGTGCACCGCAGGGCCGAGTCTGCACAGCGCCCTACAATGTCGGCTGGTATTATTAACCCCATTCTACAAACGAGGTATCCACAGAGAGAAGTGTCTTGCTTGGTAACACAGCAGGGCTTCGACTGGGACTTCGGGGCTGGCTCGCAAGTCACATACCCTCCTCATCTCCTATGTTTATTCCATAAATGGTTTTCATAAACCCCTTTCATCAGTATGTAAGTTACATCTGAAAATTTAAAAGACGCCTGACTGAATCCTAAGTTAGAAATTAACCTCATCAGCTATAACTGCACTTTACTGTATCAACCAATGAACTTTTCTTCATCCAAGATGATACAGGTATGTCGATGACAAGGTATCTGATTTCCCCTCCCCAATCCATATCATCATCTATTCATTATATTACTATGTGTTTCAAGAAAATAAGTGATTTAAAACAAATGCCAGGATGAAATACTCTCGAACTGAATTACCAATTTTGAAGTTGCAAAAATTAAGACAAAACCAAACAGCTCAACATGAATTTTAATTTGGGAAAGCAGAGTCCCTGAGTTCCCTAAAAGCCAAAATTAAAGATAAAGGGCCAGCTTTGATTACTTACAAAGATCTCCAGTGAGTCCCAGCATAAAACATAGAAGAAAACATACAGAGGTTGAATTTATATACTTGTATTATATACTACTCCTGATGAGATCTGAGGGAGAGACAATTCAACTCAAAGCCCATTTTGACCAATTTTCTACTTCTCTGAGAGTTATAAGTCTAGAAAACTGACTCCCACCTTAAGTTTACTGTAAAACATTTCAATGTTTATGACAACAAAACTCGGAATTCCTGGGTCCCTTATTTGTGCTGAGACTGTATGTCATCAACTGAGAACCTTCTGACCCATCAGCTCGGACACAGCTGCAGAGGGCGAGCTCAAGACTGCAAGGTCTAATGCAAGTTCTGCCACCAGGAAACTGAACTTGAGCAAGTCACTTAAACTCTCTATGCTTCAAGTCTTTTATTTGTAAAATGAAGGTAATAATACCTGCCTTCTACCTACCTCACAGGGATGTTGTTGAATGTAAAAGATAAGATATGTGAAGCATTTTGAGCTTTTTGGAAGAAAAGAGATATAGAAAAGTTAATTAAACACTCACACGACATATAAAAGAGGAGACCGTAAGATTCAGTACAGTAGCATGGCTGTGGCAATTCACAATATATAATGATATGGTCAATTAAATTGAAAATACCTCTCCATTTCATTTGCCACTTAATCAAGTTTAATCTGGCAGGGAGAGAGTCCACTGGGTATCTTTAAGAATGCAGATACATGACCCCTCTCCAGAAAGCAAAATCACAGTTTTAACATATCTAACCTTTTCCAAATATAGTCACACTGATTAAAATTTTTAGTAACCCGAAGGCTATCAAAGGAGGAAAAGCAGGACTGGGCACAGAGCCACATTTAAGAATAATTCCCCAGGTGTCCTTGCCTCCCCACAGCTGAAGAAGGGTGAGCAGAGGGGCACAATACCTGCTATTTCGAACGGGAAAAACAGGCCGTAAGAATCTTTACCATTACAAGAAGTCTAGGGAAACTACAAGAGCAAAATGCATTCTTTGCCAGGGGGTGTCTGTTGGATTCGGAGCCCAGGGTGACTATAACCCTGGCCCACACAATAACAGGACTCAAAGGCAGTCAGTTCAAGACAACACTTTCCAATCCCCTGCCAGAGTCCCACAGAAACTTCTGAGCAAAGCTTAGTATTTTGGTTTTTGAGTAGTTTAATATAAATTCATTGTAGTATATGAAGACTAGAAAAATCATGTGTGGTTTTACAGTAAGAAAAGGAAGGAAGAGAGCAGAGACTGGGCCTGTTACTCTGATCCAACCCCACATTCGGCCAGCTTTCCAGGTTTAGAGCGCCAGTTTCAGTGCGCCGTGAAGCCACGGAGGGAAGGGCGGCTGTAGTCACACAGGTCTTTCTCTCCACTTTCAATCTCCCTCGCCATAAAGAGAGGTATCGCTCTCTGCCCAGAGCTACCCTGAGAATCAAGGCCTAGCCTATGCCTCAACAGTCACGGCAGAGGCCGCCTGTGGACGGCCTTTTTACACTACAGAGGTTTCTGCACTGGAGAGACTCCTTGCAGGTTCTCGGAGATGCTCTCTCCCCTGGTGATCCAGCATACGGCCTGAGCATCACCTTCCAAAAGTACGGACAAACCGACTTACCAAACGGGATGAGCACTCTCTTTAATTATCAATTTGGAGATAACAAACTGTATAAAACCCCAGCATTTGACAAACTGACAAAGCAATTAAATATTTAACAAAGGGAAATGTACATTTTGGTTCAAAGTTATTTATAATTTTTTAATGCCTGGATTTTGAACACAAGGAATTTTCCTTTGGAAAGTTAGGAAGTCTAGAAAGATTGAGTCATCAAAAATATTGAAAATACTTTATCTACAGAAAATTTAAAATTATTCAGAGGTAATTCATTTCAATTTAAATAAAAAGAGCCATAGGGGTTCATGTTCCCAGTGAGGCTCTTTTTCTAGGATAACTAACTCTTCTTTCAATAGGTTCCCAACAGTTTAGAACACGCAGACCAGGAGACACTGAGTGGCGCTGCAAAGTCATGGTCAGTAGCTTTTGGATTTCACATTTCAGGACAACATGGACTTTGAGCTACGCCAGTTTACTGCTAAAACTCAAGGAAGATACTGTAGAGCTTATAACTGGTAAAAGTGTTATAAGTTGTGTTAACAGAGCTATATTCTAAAAACATGCGCGCAGTTCTCACAGACCGAATGAAACAGCAGAGAGAGGCCGCACGCGGGTGCTGGCCTGACACGGAACATCTCCGGACCGTGCAGTTCCAAACGGCATTTTACTCCAGATTCAGTCAGTCCTTTTATCTTGTCCAGTGAATCATGGAGACTAAGTTTCAAAAAACAGATTTCCAGGTCCCAACTTCGATGAATGAATTTAGAACTTTGAATCACATGTTCATTTCCAAATCATACGCAGTAAAATTAAGTTCAGTCTTAATTTTTTAGGACAATCCCAACCCTTGGGACAGAGTGACAGTAACAGATTACAAAGAAAGGTCAAAATCAGATTAAGATGTCATTTAGAAAGAACTTTTAAGAGGTATTCCTCCAGATTGAGCAATTTATATTCTTTTGTTTAAGGTTATAGCAGTAATAGAAAATTAAGATGATCAAAAAGATAAAAACCACAAGTACGCTTGAATATTTATTTTCTAAAGTGAGGACCAAGTTGCCTCTCAAGTAGAAATTGGGCATGGGGGGCATTCATGTCTGTGAAATGACGAAGACAGCGTATCATTACAAATGGCTTATCAGCCTTAAAAAGTTGTTTCCTTTTTGAGGCACTAGGTAATCTTGTATTAACATATACATTAAAGGGATAAGCTGGATTATGTGGGACAATTCTTAAGAAATCAGAGGTCAGCAGAATGCTTTCCCAGTCTCAGCATCAGGTTTGGTATGAAATTTCAAAATCTAACAGTACCATAGAACGTAGTGCTCATAGAAAACAAAGTCTGTTAAAGCTGCGAGGGCACAGATTACACAGGAAAACAGAACAGGTCAGCCGCATCCATGGGCACCCGATCAGACTTTTCTTCAAGGACAAGTTAATATCTCACAAAATAGAAATATCTACTGTAAGAGTCCTATATGCAGAGCGCTGACCTAAACCTTGTTAATTCATTAAGAGCTTCCCATTTTTCAAAGTACATGATAATGAGAGTTAAATGGAAGGCTACACATCAAGTTGTTGCTGGTTTACATCGCAATTTTATAGTGTGTAAGCGGGCATTAGTGGGTTAGAAGGCAGGGAAGGGAAAGTTAGTTCGTACACGTTTGTGAACATAAAAGAAACAAGGAACTCAATGGCAACAGTGCTGTCCCAGAATATCTTACAGACCAGCTCCAGCAGGTAACCTTTGGTACAGCTCCTTAACCTCTTCGTGCTTTGCTTTGCCTTTGTCCACACTCTGCTTGCGCATCTCGGCCATTTCAACGCACCACTCCTCAAACTTGGAGTTATCCCGGTCTACCAGCTCTTGAAGGAAGGCTATTCAAAGCAGAAAAAAGAAAAAAAAAAAAAGAACAGCTTTATCCAGTTTCCAGACATAGAACCGCGCTGGCCTATAAATTGTATCAAACACGAGCTGAGATTTTGGTGGCAGCTTCCTACTAAGGTGTCCTTTTCTGTTAGAGACCCCAAACTGAAGGCAAGAGTAAAACTGAAGACGGACACTGAATGCCAGCCCCCCACCTGGATGTCCACGACAGCATCAGCCAACCTGAGCCATCAAATGGTTCAGCAACAACTTCAAAACAGATGGCACTTAAGGGCACAGAACAGCACTAGGTAGAAGGGCAACGAAAGAATGCCTCAGGCCAGTAGCAATGCTTCCTTCTTTTTTAAAATCTCCAAAATTTACAAATAACTGGCTTAAACCCACAAATACTTCACAAATTAAACAAAATAAAACCAAATTACTCTAAATATATGCCTTGATTACCTAAAGGATTTTTAAAAACTGCCTTGCTTTTCTTGGTGGGGAGTAAGGAGGTTCAGTGGAATAGTTCTGTTAAAGGTGCCTTTAATTTTTTTTTTAAAGACTTTATTTATTCACTACTTTAGAGGACCAGGGGACGAGTAGAGCTGGAAGAAGGTATAGGGAGGGTAATATAGTAATGGAAAAAATACAATAAAAATAATGTAAAAAAATAAACAAAATGGTCTTTAATTTAAAAACTCATTAAAGCCCTGGCTGGTGTAGCTCAGTGGATTGAGGGCAGGCTGTGAAGCAAAGGGTCGCCAGTTCGATTCCCAGTCAGGACACATGCCTGGGTTGCGGGCCACGTGAGAGGCAACCACACACTGATGTTTCTCTCCCTCTCTTTCTCCCTCCCTCCCCCTTTCTCTAAAAACAAAGAATTGAAGTCTTTGAAAAAAAACTTAAAAAGAAAAAAACCCCTCACTAAAGCAAAAGCTGTGATTACATCTACTTTCAATATCTGTTCTTGTCATTGATCTTTGAGCATAGCAGTTTAAAGTATTTGCCTTATGCGTCCTGGAAAATTGCTTACCTGGTACCTGAACAGTTGCATTGGGTTTTTCTTGCATTTGTAGCCTATACACCAACATGTACGCATTTCGAGAACAGTGAGTCCCTTTGCCACACTTGGGTTTACGTGTCTGGGACTTAGAAGGTTCTGCTGAGATAAGGAAATAGAAGATGGCTAAATTAGAATGTCCAGTTTGTTCATTATTTTATGGGGGGGTGGGGAGGAACACAGGAATAGAAAACAATTCCTAAGATATACATCCAAGATACTTTAACATGGATCTAAAACATGAAAAGACAGCACAAATTTAGCAGGCTCTACAGAGGTTGAATCTTCAAACAGTTTACTACCCACCCCCTTGCCTGCCATATTCCATTGTTAAAAACTGACACCAAAGTACTGTTTTTCCTGAGGACAGCCTTCTGGGGGGAAAGAACTACTACTCTGAGTTTTATTTTAATGTTGGTTTTAAAGTATAAAAATAAATTCAGACTTAATTTAATTGTCCAAAGAAATAAAATGGCACATTAAAACAAAAAAAGGAAACACTAGCGAGCAGGAAGAACTAAGGAGTAAATAAAAACACTAGTGTTCTATGTGGGAAGTCCATGAACATGAACATGTTCATACCCCATGAACATGATCTTCAAACTGGGCTTGAGCATCTACCGCAAAGTCACATTCCAAGGGGGACATGACCACGGACAGTTCTGAGGAAATCAACCACCAGAGCTTCGACTCACTGTGTACTTTTCTCAAAACGGACCTGCCTCAAATCGGAGGGTCATCGGCAGCTTCCACCTCCCCGTTCTCAGCCATCTATCTCCCACTTTTATAAAGGATGTGACCCTCTGACCCAGCGACAAAAAAAAATCTCACCCATGTCATTAAAAGATGTATTTACAGTAAGTTTTTTCTTTGTGTTTAATTTTTAAAATTTATAACGTACTTAAATTGGTTTAATTATGTCATAATATTTGTAAGTTTTACAAAGTTCAATCCAGAACTTTTTAACGATTGAGCTTTATGGTTGGTTATAGAAAACAGTATACTGCACAGAATAAAATTCTTAGGATCAGTTTAACAGATGTACTAGTACACGATAATAGGGAAGCACTAAAAATGTCTTTTATAAAACAACCCACCAGTTTACTTATCTGTAACAAGAATGAAACGAGTATGAAGTCTCCATGTTACTTCACTTCACTTGGATTCTCTTAAAAGACTGATCTTGCAGTTTTACTGTTTATAATATGTCAGAAAATACTTTATTCAGAGCTACTGAAATTTGACTAAAAATGTTGGACTTTAAAATGTGGAAAGGAATACAAATTTACTCCATGTTCTTAGGGAGAATACGTATCCAAAAAACTTTGAGGACCACTGTCACAGGGGCTTAAAAATCTCAGAGCATGCACAGCAAAGAGGAGGTTGGTAATTTGTAACTAAAAAGTATTAAGATTTAAGATGTTCATTACTCCGTATAAGACAGAAGATAAAACAATTCATTAAAATTCACAATAGAATCCAGTAATGAATGACAATGAAATTTAACGAATTAGTATTTTCTATTTTTGGTAAAAACAACAAATGAAAGCTACACTGTAACCTGCATATAATAAGGTTATTAAAACACTGGAATGGGATCCCAATAGGTGTGGAATCCCTTTATCTTGAACTATTTTAAAATTTAGAATTACCTATATGTAGAAGGTAGGACAGCCTGAACAATGCTTTTAATCCTACCATTCTCTGACTAAAAATAAATCAAACACACTTCAATAAAGAACAGTCAAATAAAACGAAAATTAAATGACGTACAATCTAAAGCTACATGGCAATTCATTCCTAGTAAGACTATCACAATAAGAAAAAATACAAGCAAATGTTAAGAACTTGAGTATAAAGTTGGAGCAACACCGCGAGCAACTAAGTGTGATTTAAAAGTAAAGGACACTGTATGGCCAGAGCAGAGTCACCACATGAGTCCCTGGAGAAAGATGACCCATGTGTCTCGAAAGCCACCCCCAACTGACAGGCCTCCCCCTGACACCCTGGAAAGAAAGGGATTCGGACCCACTGACAAAGAACAGTTGGCAGGAGACACAGGCTTACTCCCAGGTCCTTGTGTTTAGACCCCACAGTCCAAACTTCACCCCAAAGTGACAAACATGGCCAAGAAAGTGACGGAAACTTCAGCCCAGGCGTCTCCTACTGGAAGTACCATTCACTCCTTCAGGGAATGAATGTGTATCTTGGCCTAAGAAAACCAAGGTGGTGAGAGCTTCCTATTGGATACTATTGCAGGAACTTCTTTTTAAGGCAGATCTCCTGGCTACAAAATGGCAAAAAGCTTCCTTCCCGGAGATGGGGCAAGATACTTAACAGGGAGCAACAGACTCCGTTCTTCGATCAAAGTTCCCCTGCTATAGTCATTTCCCAAAATAAACGTCCTGACCCAGCAAAAGGGACAACACATCCTACTATGTTAAATCTACTATTCATTTTCAGCTGAATACTCACCATTCTCTCCCACAGTAAACCAGGTAACTGAAAATTAAATGCTTGCCTTCGGACAAGACATATTGGAAAATACCTCTGGAGCAATATCATTTCTTTTTAAAATTTCAAGCATTGTTAATAAAAAAGAGGTTCAGAGATTTCGTGTGTTTAAGAAATGCAAATACCCTTGATAGTCCATAACCATCTTGGGCCATAATTATTCATCACAAATACTTCCAGTAAAAAAAAAAAGATTTATATTTGAAAAGGGCACTCACAACTTAAAGGTTTTACCTAGATCTTCCTCAATCCCTAGTTGTAATTTCTTCCCCTCCATCTTTTCTATGTCTTCGTCATTAAACTTGTACCACTCGCCAGACTGTGGATCCTTCACATGGGCAATGTAGTGGCCAGAATAGGCACTCACTCCTCTGTGTATGAGGACTGCACTGAGCTCATACACGTAGGACCCACCTAGAGAAGGAGAAAGGGAGAAAGTGAAAAAGAGTTTGGATAACAATATTTCTTCTGGGATCCTGAGCCTGGCTTATAAATGAATATAGTTCTACATGCATGACAGCATTCAAAACATACCACTCAAGATTTTAAAAAAATTAAGCGTATGAAATAATGTAGAAGGCTGCTCAAGCACTCACTATTATCAGCTCTCCATTCCCTCAGTAAAATATACAGGTGGGAAGCAATGGCATTCTGGGTACTCAGGTTACAAAGCTACTCTGTATCACACTTTGCCTTTCCGCAGGAACGGGCTGAGTCATACACTTCGGAAAATTCTGTTCATATTCTCCAACTTGTTACAAAAGTTAATTATGCACCCTGAGAAATGAGTGCAAAAGTAAAAATCTATTGTTTATACAAAAAGAAATGTTTTAGAAAAAAACGGAAGGTAAGTCATTAAGAAAACCTACCTCTAAAATATGTGTAGGCAAGACAATTGGAAATGACAGGGCAGAAAACATTAAAAATCTAGAATAAGCCCCAGCTGATGTGGCTCAGTGGAATGAGTGCCAACCTGTGAATCAAAGGGTCGCTGGTTCGATTCCCTGTCCCGGCACATGTCTGGGTTGTGGACCAGGTCCCCAGCAGGGGGAGCATGAGAGGCAACCACACATTGATGTTTCTCTCCCTCTCCTTTTCTTTCTCTTTCCTGTCCCCTCTTTCTAAAAATAAATAAATAAAGTCTTTAAAAGCAAAAATCTAGAATAACTCTACACTCAGATTTCTTTTTTTTTTTAAGATTTAATTTATTTTTAGAGGGAAAGGGAAGGAGAGAAATATCAATGTATGGTTGCCTCTTGTGAGTCCCCTGCTGGGAACTGGCCTGCAACCCAGGCATGTGCCCTGACTGGGAATCGAACTGCGATCGTATGGTTCACAGGCCCGCGTTCAATCCACTGAGCTACGCCAGCCAGGGCCGCACTCAGATTTTTTCATAAGCATTTTAAATTCCTACTCTATTTTTTAATTTTTTTGTATTTATTGATTTTAAAGAGAGAAGAAGAGGGGAGGGGGGAAACAATGATTTATTGTTTCACTTATTCATGCATTCATCGGTCGATTCTTGTATGTGCCCTAACTGGGAATGGAACCAGCAACCTTGGAATGTCAGGAAGACACTCTAACTGAATGAGCTACTTAGCAATGGCTAAGTTCCTGCCCCACTCTGACCAAACAAAGCCTACAAATCACAGCCTGTACATTATGTCAGTGGTTTATATAAGAGAAGGCTTTATCCATACAGAAAAATACCAGCAAATGAATGAACATTTACATTTTAAGATAAAACAAAGTGTTTTAAAGTTTGAATAAAATCTTCTGAAGATTCTAAACTTAAGTCAATTATAAGGAGGAAATAATATACACATCAGAAAAGATCACTTCTACTACGTTTTATTATTCAAAATTAGAAAATAATTCATTAGCAATCCCACAACAGTCATAACGACTGTTAATATCGAAACCTGCAGGTTTTCTTCTAACAAATATATCATTAACATCTTTCCACATCATTAAATATTCTTCTAAAAATTATGTATAAGGGCTAACTCAAGTACCACATTATATTGGACATCCCCCATCCTGTTGAACATTTTAACTGGTAGCATTTTAGGGACATTATAAAAAATAATTACTATCTTTGTAGTAAAAATCTTTTCACGTATCTTTGACTATTTCATCACTGTAATTTCCTTTGAACTGTAAGGAGTGAGTCTCGAGGTGTAACCAATCACTCGTTCAGCAGATAGCAAACACGATGGACCCTCTTTCAGGCACGGAGGGCACACCGGAATTGACTGACGCTCAGGAGGGGACACAGTAATGCAGATTAACAGGGGGACCAAAACCCACCTGTCCCTCCCCAACTGAAAATAATTTACCATATTGGGTAAAATGAAAATATTTTAAAATATTCTTAAAGTGCATTAACTCACCTACAACAGGAGTTCTTAACTGTATTTCCTAAATTGTTAACGATGACCATAAACCCCAGATGTACTGGCAGTAACTATGATTTTATGACCAGTGGATGCTATAAGCTTCCTATCAGGTCACCACTGTTGCTGGTAAAAGGTACTAAACTCATCATCTTAAGAATTACGGTCATTCTGATCCGCCACTGGAGCCTGTTCTTTAAAGTGCACCTCTATTACTGAATCACAGATTTGTTTTAGTATTTCAATAGCTATATTTAAATATAAGTGCTTTATTTTAAAATTCTATGAATTTTGTTCATTCACCACACTCTCAAAGTGGTCCACAGGGATGTTAAACTCCCCAAGAAACACAGCAGGAGCTCAGCTGCTCAGGTGCTAACTGTTCGAAGAATGAGGACCCACCAGTCTGGGGTCCTCAGAGCTCACTGAGAACCCTGCGAGCTAACTATTTAAAGAAAGAAGTCAACTCTCCTTCTAAAAACAGACAATCTTTCAGACACGTCTCTTCAGTGTTGTGTGGATATGTGTGTGCAGACACATACAAATAAGAATATCAGAAAATGTAAATACTGCTTATCTGGGTGATAGAACTGCAGGTGCCTTTTCTCCTCTTTATGCTTTCTGAATCTGCCAAATTATCCAGAATGCACCCTATGCAATTACAACAAAACCGTTTCGTTTTCTACCTCTATAAGGCAGCAGTCCATTTGCATAGCAGACATTACAACAGCCCGTGAAAGGCACGCCTATAACTACAAACTACTGGACTAATTTTCTACCAGTTTTAGCTAATAATTCTAGAGCCAACTTTTATTTCTCTATTTAAAAATTAAGAGTTTATCTTTAACTACTATTTTGTTTACTATTATCTTTAGTAAACAAAACACTAAAATTAAATATTTCTGCTGGGTTTTTTGGACCTATCAAAGTCTATTTGATAAATATCCTCCATTTTCTTTGCAGTATAAATAGGACAAACATGTAACAAATTTAATCACAAAAAAACTATTCAAAACCATACAGAGGAGTCAAGAAACATGCTGATTTTATAGCTCCTAAATTTCCAGCTCCCCAAAACCCACTTAACTAGCAAACACGTCTAATTTTGAACAGTTACTGGAACAAAGGAAGCAAGAAGAAAACTACTCCATAAAGTGAGTTACAGTTAGGTTTACTTGTTCAGCCAAATTCAACAGTAATGAAGCCCAGCAGCAGCATCTACAGACAGCAGTTTCCTTCTTCCGGGGAGGTGCACATTTTAAAGCCCAGTACTGATACAGTATCAAACATTTTAAAGCTTATGTATTTAACACATTGCTCCCCAACCTCCCCAGTCATTTTTTTTAAAGATTTTATTTATTTATCTTTAGAGGGGAAGGGAAGGAGAAAGGGAGAGAAACATCAAAGTATGGTTGCCTCTCGTGCGTTCCCTGCTGGGAACTGGCCCGAAACCCAGGCATGTGCCCCGATCAGGAATTGGATTGGGAATCGATCGGGAATCGAACTTCGATCCCCTGGTTCGCAGGCCCGCACTCAATTCACCAAGCCATGCCAGCCAGGGGGTCCCAGTCATTTCTTTTAAGGTTTTATTTTATGTCTTGTTTCTGTTGTAAGCTGCCTCCAGAACCTTTTTTATGGAAAGAGACAGAGCTTACTACATAATTTCTACATCAAAACTTTCATAAGCAGCACAATTAATTTTAAAAAAGTGAAACAGTCCTTCGAGTAAGGGCAAGATGTTTGCTCCCTCTGATAAGAATCGGCCTGTGTAGTGAGGTAGAGACTACAGAAAGAAAAAGTGGCAAGTTATTTCTTACTGAAACTATCTCATAGCATCCTAGAACTTACCAATGGTAATGGATAAGAAGAATTAGAAGAATTACAATATACATATTGGAATTAAGCCACCTGATGTTTTTGATGAAATATTAAAAGAAAAAAGACACGAACGGAGGCAGCTTGGAGACTCTTGTAAGGAACTGCAGACCTGGTACTGACGCTAAGGTGGCAAGTGTGGGTTTGGGAACAGTGGTAGATCTTTTTCTCCTATTTTATTCTTTTACACCCCTAATTATGCAGATATTAATGAGTCTAATCTTTGTTATGTACTTACTCACAGAAATGGAAGTAAGAGCCTGGCCCCCCTAGAAAGCCTTCGTTCCCAGGGATCAGGCAGAAAACGCAGCAGCACGATCTGCATCCGTCAGAAGCAGAACCGCGGTTACACTGCCCGCGCACGGCAACCATCCCCGCTCGCATGGTAACCACCGCTGCTCAGTCAGTTACCTTTGTGCTCCACATACGGCTCCATGTCCAAAATCTCTGAGAAGCCGATGTAGGTGTTCAGCTTTTTCTTATGTCCAGTTTGCCTAACCAAGAGGAAAGCCAATTATATTTAGATTTAAAACAATCATAAAACAATGTATAAGCTCTGCCAGCTATCTTAATAAACTCAACAGTAGCCAGGTAGATTTCATTTAGCAATCTTGCTTAAAAAAACGGTATGATTTTAAGTAAACACAATACAGTCTTAGAACTGGGCAATATAAATCAAATGCTTAAAAGGTATGAATCGGAACTGTTACTTACTTCCAGAGGTTTTAATTTAATCACAAGAGAAAACCAGAGGTGCTCCTGCCTTTTTTATAGGAGAAATGCATACATGTGGGCCTTGCCTCCTTTTATTTGTATGCATCCCTGTGGGGGTGGGGCCCCATAATGAGTAGAACATTTCCCCGATACAATACAGAGTCTCAAGGTAGTTCAGCGCCTACCTAAACGTCGGCTTTTCCTTTGCATTTTAAAATAATTTCTTAGAATAAAAAATAAGGACTACTTACTGTTCTAGTTCTCAACTTTATATAGCCGGCTTCTTTAAGAACTTTGTGATAAAATCATGAAATACTGACATTTCAAAATGACAAGCCCCATCCGTAACTTTCATCCTCAAATCTAGCATTTCCAAGTACAAGCATTTTATTATCTCGTCTGGTGGGGCAGAATCTGCACCTACGAGTCCTCACCGAGCAGTGCACACCACTGCCTGCACATACTCACCTGTCAAAGACGAAGCGCATCAGCTGCAGGTTCAGAGTGCAGGGGAGACTCAGGAGGCGGATCTTCCTCGTCGCATTCTGTTTACTCTGACAGTTTTCACAAAAGTATCGATTGTCTCCTTCTAATCTTTCCTCCTGATAAGGAGTAAGATACCGTATTTTTAAAATTGGGAGATGGAAAGATTTTTAAAAAGTGATCAAGTCTCTGATGTAAAGCGTAATTTTACTTTATTTAATAGTTCCCACTCAGGCTGTTTAAAAAAATCAAGCTACTGTAAACAGTAGAGGACACGTAAGATAAAAGGAACCGCTTAGCAGTGACATTATTAATTTGTATACAGTGATTTGAAATTGATGTGCCCCTTCCCGAAAGGTATAATTTTTAAAACACTTGTTTGGGGTCCTCGGTCCTGATAATCCCACTTTTCAGAATTGGAATGAAGTGACTTTTAATAAGAAATATCACATGTATTTCAATGCAGCATAATTAATTTAAAAACGGTGAAACCAGGTGCAAACTACCCCTGGGCATCAGAATACAAAATTGTATACATATAAACTTACACACATTCACACAAGATTAAAATTCCTGAACCACATTCACGAGAGAAAGCTGAAAGGGTGCAGGACATTTCAGTGTCATGGCTAATGGTGGTTTCTTTTTTCCATTTCTCCTTTTTGGGTCTGTCACAGCTTTCTGGTCTCAATTACCGTAAGTCATGCAACACTGGCACCACCACTTTATTTACTTGGGGCCAAGGTACCACACTCACCTGTTTTCCTCTTAACCCACTGGCAAGTCCTCCTCCTCAGCATCCTTTGCCTGATTTCCTCCCTGATTTCTGAAGGTTCGAATGTCCCAGGGCTCAGTCTTTAGTCCTTGTCTCTCTCATGCCTTGGTGATTTTATCCAGCCCAGACTTCTCCCTCAACTATGTACGTCTCAAACGCAACAAGTCCCAGTGCAAACTTCTAAATCCTCTCCCCAACCTGCTTCTCCCACAGTCCTTCACATCTCAGTTCTGGGGACTCCATTTTTCCAGCTGCTCAGGCCAACCCCAGTAATCCCTGATGCCTCTCTTTCCCTCTGTACCCAATCCGCAAATTTTATCGGCTCTACTTGGAAAATATATCTAAAGCCCAAATGCATCTTATCACCTCTTCAGCTAACCCTTGGTCCCAGCCCCCATCAACTCCTGCTTGCCCCTGCCCCACCACCGGCCTGTTCTCAACACAGCACCCAGAGTGGAATGCCAACACCACGCCTGTGCTCTATGCTCAGCTCTCCAAAAGCATCTCTCCTCACTCAGAGTAAAAGTCAGACTCCTGACGGAGGTCTACCAGGCCCCGTGGGAAACAGTCCTCAGTCAGCTCTACACCTTCATCTCGGCATTCTCCCCTGTTTGGCCACTCAGTCGCACTGAACTCCACCCACCTAAAATATACTCTACTCCAGATTCTTGCCTAGCTCACTCTAGCACCTTCTATCATTGTATTTCTAATTGCACCCAACCTCACGCTCACCCCTCCCACCTCCACCCTTCTTTCTTGCTTTAGTTTTCTCCGTAGCACTTGCTGTAGTTGACATTCTATACATTTACTTACATTTATTTTACTGAACCTCCCTGGGCCCGACCTCATTACACTACAAACTCCTTAAAGGCAAAAATGGCCTGTCTGCTTTGGTCATTATGGTGATCCCCCACAGCTGAAACAGAGCCTGAACACGGTAACCACTCAATCAATATGTGGCTGAATGAAATCAATAAACAAGTACTTCCAAGGGCCAATGGTTGTGCCAAAGGAGTAGGAAAAGTACAAAAATACTTTAAGAAAGCTTTATAAGCCCTGGCTGATGTAGCTCAGTGGATTGAGCCTGGGCCTGCGAACCACACAATCGCGGTTCGATTCCCAGTCAGGGCACATGCCTGGGTTGCAGGCCAGCTCCCAGCAGAAGACTCACGAGAGGCAACCATACACTGATGTTTCTCTCCTTCTCTCCTTCCCTTCCCCTCTAAAAGATAAATAAATAAAACCTTAAAAAAAAAAAAGAAAGAAAGCTTTACAATAAGCTCGTCTACTAGGTTGTGTGTCTATTCCTCCTTGGTAACAAAGGTTTCCTTTTAGCAGCTTTTGCACTCAGAACAAAAAGAAACCAATTCCATCATTACATAAATACACAGAAAGCAGAAATACGGAGTGGCAGGGCTGAAGAATAACCACACTGACGTAAAAGCTAATCTACACTCAACACATTCTCATTCTCATGAACCCTACAGTACAGCTTAGACTCCTTAACACTCCACCGTCCCCAGTCACATAGTAAGATATCACAGGTACACAGCTCCACATACAAAATACAGTTAACCTGAAGTAGCCAGAAATTATTTTAAGATGCAGCCTGCTTCGATACTTTACAATTTATAGTTTCTTCTAGATCGTTACATACACAGAGACACTTCACATACAGAAAATGTCGAACAAATTTATCCATTAAATTTACAAAAGCTATTCCAAATAGCATTTAACTACTAATGAGTAAAACAACATATACACCAAAATTGAATACCTTCAAAAATTCCGAGATACAATCTGTTAATTGTTTGTGGCCTTGGATATTTAACTCCAGTTCATAGAACTTTGATAAAAGCTTAGACTCTCTGCCACACTGATTGCAACTATAACAAAATAGATAAAAGTAAGATCAGAGCGGGAAAAACAAGAAAGTTCTCCTGTCTTACATCCTAGAAATACGAATAGAAGCATTTATTACCACAGTTCTCTTTCACAGAAAATGTTCACACTATCTACCTATCTATATAAAATAAAATACAGAAAGTGATTGGTGAGGCCATGTATTTTATAATTAGGTAAGCATTTTAGAGTTGTTTTACATTTACTCTTTAGTATTCTAGCTGGCTCCAATCTTCCTCTCTCTCTCAGCTAACACCACAGCCATAAAATAAATGGCAAGAGCTCAATCAGACATAGTTCCCAACACCTGGATGGCTTCTGCTGTGATTATCAAGTCAGTTGTTTACATGTTCCCATGGCAATGTATTGCTACAGCTATTTCAGGTCCCATGATTACCCACTAAAGCTATAACTTGGAACTGAGTTGAAAATTAGATACCATCTGAGTGACTGTCTTAGAATACAGTGTATCTCTGAAAGGCTGGAACACACTTACACAGTTACGTAAGCATATTCCCCACAGAACTGCTGTTGGACAATGTTCCGCACATCTGGATTCTTTTGTTTAGACAAAGTATCTTCCAAAAGAGACATAAAGAGCTTTGAAAATTCTTGGGCATCCTACAACACAAGTGTGGGTTAATAAACAGAAAAATCATATCTTGCTTTTCAACTTCTGCTACAGACAGTAGTAAGTTAAATATTCCCGAAACTATCTGTACTTTGAACTTGGCTGTAATGTTGAATCAGTTTGTGCCCACATAAGAATTTTTAGAAATAGGATCAAGGAAAATGTATATAATAAACTGAACAGTAACTAGACACTGTAATTCAAAATAAAAAAATTTTTTTTGAAACCACTTCATTTCCTCTGTAAACATTCTAAGGAATGCTTGGATACTTTTTAAATTTAAAAAATAAATAAAAGGTTCTTACCTGCTGTTGCCCCGTGTCCAAGCCCAAGGCTTTAACAAATCCTGATGGATCAATGTATCGTCTGTTACTGTTTTGCAACAAGGCAAACAAATACTGGAGATGCTCACAAATTGTTTGAGGCTCATAATCTATTTTAAAAAAATGTTCATTTTTAAAAAACTGCTACTCTTTAAAATATATTTCATCTTCACATGAAAACATAATTAAATACCCTTACATCCAAACTGTATAGTGTTTTATAATAGTTTTAAAACTTCGAAAGAAACAAATTAATAATCACATGTCCTTCGGAAGTAACGAGGCAGCCATAGCTGTCTACAGACACACCGCAAAAGAGGGCACATGTACATTACAACAATCGCAATTGTGACTAGTTTAGAAAATGTCAAAACATGCTGAAACATTCACCCTGAAAATAAGAACCTTATTTACCATTCATGTAAGATGACCAAATACTTTAATGAAATCTCATTTATGAGGACTTGCCACAAACAGTGCAAGGGACAGGAATCTCAAGCACAGAGATTCAAACCTGAATGAAGATTTTGCTGTTATGAATCCTAGAATTTTTGAGTTACAAATTTTAATGAGTTGAGGGAAGGTATGCAACTCAGATGCGTAAATCTCAGGGGCCTTAAAAGACTTGACTATTATCTTCTGTGCCAGTTATTAATTTATTACCATTCAGCTCTAAATCCACCCTCTCAGCCTGCTCTGTGATAACAGAGATGAGCTCTGCAACTATGTCTCCTTTGCCAGACAGGGCAAGGCTGCTTTATCAGTAGGGGCACCGGAGAGGACAGTGCGGCTGCTCCTCTCGCAAGGCTCCTGTGGACTCCAGGTTCCTGGAGCCGACAAGCGGCAGGAGCTTCCTTCTGCACCTCCTGTAGCTTCACCGTGGAATGAATGCATCTGGTGAGGCACTTCCCCTGCAATGACCACCCTGTGAATGACCTTCTGCGCATCCCTTCGGTGGACTTTACAAAGGGGTTCCCAGGCCCAGCACCTCCCTGAAGCGTTTACAGCAGACCCACCCACCCCACGCCCGCCCACAGAGGCATCTGAGCACCTCTTCGGGCACCTGCTGAGCCTCGGCAGTGCCCTCTCCCAAGGGGTCTGGATCTCAGCCCCAGGAGTAGTGGCTGCCATTCCCATATTGTTTCAAGCCCTGTTTAAGTCTTACTGGCCAATTCCCCCATTACTTTAATTTCCTGTTACTAATCCCCTATGCTTTCTCTGTTCAAATTATTAAGCAGTGTCTGTCTCCTGATTGGGCCCTGATGGTTTATCTCTTTACTATTGGTTGACCTAAAAGTTCACTTGTTTTTTTCCATACGATGGCTCTAGTAGTGCTTAGTTGTCTTTACCTTCATCTAAAACAATTTTGTTAGATTGCATTGTGACAGCTGTCATATCAGCATGCATTTAAAAAAAATCAAAACTGGTGAATTTTTGTGCAGCTATTTGAATACTGAAGATAGAAGAAAATACAAACATTATGGGATATTTCTTTGCAAAGTTTTCTGCTGGAGGTCTCTCTCTGGATGACGCTCCATGGTCAGGGAGACCAGTTGAAGTTGAGAGAGATCAAACAGAGACATGAACTGACAGCAATTGACATTATACCAATGGAAGACAGCCAACATACTCAAAGTATCCAAATCAATAAAGTTATTGGAGAAAATTTTTTCTTCTAGCCCTGACTGGTGTGGTTCGGTGGACTGAATGTCGACCTGCAAACTGAAAGGTTGCCTTTGATTCCCTGTCAGCACATCCCTGGGTTGCAGGCCAGGTCCCCAGCTGAGGACGTGCAGGAGGCAAATGACTGATGTTTCTCTCCAACATGGATGTTTCTCCCCCTCTCTTTCTCCCTCCCTTCCTCTCTCTCTGAAAATAAATAAATAAAATCTTTTTTTAAAGTGTCTTTTATTTCATGGAAAAAAGTAAACAGCCTTTTGGCTAACCCAATAGCAAAACTGTGACTTTCAGGAAATCAGTATTTCATTTGCTAAATAAAGATAAAAATCTCACTTCCTGGGGTGCAGGGCTTTGCAGGCTGTTCAAAGCCATTCACATAAGTCTGTGTCTGCTCCAACTTTTACTCTACAGGTTAGACACTCCTTGAGATCTTAAGTAACTCACACCCCCTGGTTTTCTGATACATAAAATACAAACGCGGCTGAGCTGGGGAGAGAAGACAGACCCCACCGTCCCCAAGATAAACCCTTTCTACCACGCTGACCACACTGTGCCTGTGAAGATAACACCAGAAATGTAACACTCTTATTAGAGAACAAGGGGAAGAACTTTAGTGAAATACTAAAATGTACATGCTTAGAAAATCATTAAAAATTCCTTGAAGATATGTATTAAAGCCACAATACCCAAAGAATTCTGGCCATGGCACACCATTTTATAAAATGGAAATTTAGTTTTCACTTGTTATTTAAAAGGTAAACTTATACTTCAGCAAAACAATGTCAAAAGTTTTTTAAATGACCCATCTTATAGGACTCCTCCTTCACACACACTATTACCTTAAATATTTAATACGCTATTTACCTAGATTTAAATACCCAGAACTCCAGAAGTAAAGCTCTGTGGAGAAAACCTGAAGGACGTTTGAGCACTGCGAAGCAGAGACTGCCACCGGTAAGGACCCAGACTCTGGCACACTGCTGCTGTCTGGAGGGCAGCCAGACGCAGGGCTTCGAACCCTAGCTTTCCTCACTCCGAGTCAAAGACATTAATCAGCACTGGGCCCCAGTCGGATCACAAAACCAACACGGGATTCACAGATGAAGGCGACTCAAAAACTCCCCAACGTGGAGCTCCCAAACCTCCGCAACCTTAGACACTCACTTCCCTCCACGCTCCCAAACCCCCCAACTTTGAGGAAGAGAAATTCATTTATTCCATGAATATACCCGCTCAAAGAGAATAAGCTCTCAAAACAAACTAGTGTCAACTAGGAATGACAAGCCACATTCTGGGCATGAAAACAACCAAGTAGCCTTCATTCAATTCCTGGTCAGGGCACATGCCTGGGGCATGTACAAGAGGCGACCAATGGATGGTTCTCTCTCACACTGATGTTTCTTTCCCTCTCTTTCTCCCTCCCTTCCCCTTTCCTCAAATAAATAAAATCATAAAAAATAAAACAACTAATTCCAGTAGAAACAGTCTGAAACTGAATGTGTCTAAATTTGCACATTAGTGGCTAACTTTACCAAAGTTGGTGAATTTAATCTTAATTTTAGAGATTATTGCCTAAATCAGCCTATTTTAATAAATACTTCAATGTAACAAACTAGGCAAAAGAGTAACCCTGTCTGCTTTGCTGACGGATTTTTATCGATCACTAGGAAATAAGGGACTACAATCACAGCGTATCACTTAGAGAAACTGTCACTGTAAACAGCGTAAGAATGTTTGCCATTTTGTACACAAAGGGTAAAAATACAGACGAAAAGAAAAATGGTTTTGAATCCTGACAATGTTTATAAAGGATTAGGTCCATGCCTGGCACGGAAGGAACCGGTGATATAAGTTTTCTTCCTCTGTTTGTTTGGTTCAGAAGTGACCTAGCTGGCAGTACACTCGGAAGTGAGCCCTGCCCACACCATCCCCACTGACCTTTCTCTTTCTGGATATCATCTCCCATCATGTAGTCGCTACAGGTACTCTGACATAAGTACAGCGCCTGCCGAAGCTCCAAGTTGAGAAACCAGACTTGAAGAAATGTGTTGACGTAACAAGTAGCTCCGAGGTTAGTAAGACCCACAAATGAGTTCTGCAAAAATAGAAAGTTTACCATCAGAAAAACCAATCTTCCTGTAAATAAAAAAATTAGAAACAGCATTATTTTTTAAATTTCATATTAAAAATTCATCAAAACTGTCTCAACCAGCACGGTACAACACAGCACCTTCAGCCTCTCTTGGCCGAGGGCAGGGCGTCGCCCCATGAAAGCTCCGTCTGGGTGGACTGCGGGAGTGAAAAGGTTAGGAGAGCACCAGGCTCGCGGCTAGTCTCGCAGCCGTCTAGTCTTCTGCAGCCACTGACATCTAAGCCTACAACAGTGAGCTCTATCGGTTTTGCACTTGGGGACAGAGGTTTTTTACTTGCTGTATTCCTACCCTGCCAACATTCGGAAGAATGACAAAGTAAAACTTCCAGGAACGTTCCTCTTTATCCTACAGATCTGGGAGATGGGGGTGACTTTTTCCAAAGATTGAGAATTTCTGAAACTTACAAATAATCATTCTTTTTAAACAGAAAAAAATATCTATGCAGCTGACAGTTTTGTGAATGCCAGGCTTTATGATTAGGAAACATTAATGTTTACCAAAATAAAAAGCAAAATGTAGAACATATAAAAACACAAGCTCAAGAAAGCAAAGCAGTATCGCTGGAAGAGCTTGTTCCATTGACCTACCACCTCCTTTAAAGAGACTTAAAAAAAAGTTCAAAATAAAACGTACACTGTTAGTCAAAGAATCGGCATTTAAACTACAACTGTTGCCAAAAAGTTTCCTGGGTTACGTGCCACCTATTTTAAAGCAGACCATTAAGAACTGTTCCAGTTCAAGCCGTTCAGAGTCTTAAGTCCACTACTTATCTTAGAGCTGCATAGGTTACCCAAAGTCAGTAATGATTTCTGATCAGAGGCGCAAACACACAGAACGAACATAGGGACACCACATAAAACCACCTTGGAAGGATGGCTTACCTTTTTTCTCCTCTCACAATTGGGATCATCAATATTATGAAAACTATTTTCATCTATTTCTCCTAACCATACGTGTTCACCAATCCCAACCAAGCAATTTGGATTTCCTTTGCAGTTTCGTCTATGAAAAAAATATAGTTAAATTTAATTTTAAAATACATAGTTCCATGATATGAGACATGCAAATTAAAACTAATGATACACCACTTAAAAAATCTATTTCTTACCTATGAGATTAGCAAAGCTGAGAAAGTATACCACCACACTCAGTTTGTGAGGCTGAGAAATACAACTCATTTACTGCTAAGGAGAATGCAAACTGGCGAGATTCCTACTGAGAGGAATTTTGCATTCTCTAACAAGTCTACTACATATACACCTAGCCATCTCATTTCTAAGAGTTCACCCTGAAGATACACCCCCAACACACTAGGTTACTCCTCACACTCCTTACCGCATTGCTTGTAACTGCAAACTACCGGAAGCCAGGTGATCATAGGGGATTTGGTACCCACACATAATGGAGTACTACACAAGCGTAAAACAAAAAACACACAAAAAAGACCTCTGTGGGCTGAGGTAATTTCTAGGATACATTATAGTAAGTAAAAAAAGCAAAGTGCAAAAGAGCATCCATAGTATGCTATTTGTCTGTGTGTATAAGCAATAAGAAACACCAAAAGAATAAAGGAGAGACTAATGAAATTGGTTACCTACTGGGATAAGGGTAAAAAAAGTAGGGGGCCCTGGCTGGTGTGGCTCAGTGGACTGAGTGTCAGCCTGTGAACCAAAGGGTCACCGGTTCGATTCTCAGTCAGGGCACGGGCCTGGGTTGTGGGTCAGGTCCCCAGTAACGGGTGCACAAGAGGCAACCACACACTGATGTTTCTCTCCCTCTCTTTCTCCCTCCTTTCCCCTTTCTCTAAAAATAAATAAATAAAATCCTTAAAAATATATAAAAAAGAGCAGAGTGGTGTATGACACTTTTCTGAATATATTGTTCTATACACTATTGGATTCTGGGGCCATGTGAAGTGTGTGTGTGTGTGTGTGTGTGTGTGTCTCTCTCTCTCTCACACACACACACACACACACACACACACACAAAATCTATAAGGATGGAGGGAACCCTGAACACAACACAAACCTATTTCCATAACTAACATGCCTACACTGGAGGCAGGGGAGGGCTAACCAAGGGCACTGGTGGTGCCTCAGGCTAAAAACAAAAGGAACAAATGCCAAAGTCCAACAGCTTCCTTTTCACAGAGACACGCATTAGCAGTTCTGACACAGTATTCTTTACATTCTAGAAGTGAACAAGAAGTAAATATATTGGGGACAACAAAGGAAGCCAAGTTTTGGAGAGAGAAGTTAGAAATAAGAAAGGGAGGAAGAATAAACTGAACTCTGCATACTGATTAGGGAAATAAGAGCTATAAGGCTAAACATAATACAGAGATAGGTAGATTAGGATTGCCATATAAAACACACAGCAATTTCTGTGTGATTATATGTACATAAAATCTATACATATAATTTTCTGATTGATGATATATTTGTACTCAGGAAGTACTTGTTGTCTATCTGAAATTTAAATTTAATTGGGCAACTCAAATGGGATAGCTTTTTGTGAGCTGAGGACCTAAAAGCAACAATATGAGCACACCTAGCAACCAGATCCTAATTTCTAAATATTCCCCACTCGAAGAACCCAGGGCTCCTTGGAGAAATGGCTGTTGCCAAGGCTGAGCAAAGAAAGCACAAGATAAACACGGAATATTTTGCTTGTGCCCAAGTAGTGAAGATGCACCCAAGGAATGATGGGGACACGTTAAAGGAGGCCTGCGGTGGCCAAGCCGGACCCGTCGGAACACTACAAACAACAACGAACCCTGACTGGCGTGGCTCAGTGGGCTGGGCCTTGTCCCACAGACTGAAAGGTCTCGGGCGAGGGCACAGGCCTGGGCTGCAGGCCAGGTCCCTGTCGGGGGCGTGAGAGGAGCTATCAACTGATGTTTCTCTCACACATCACTATTCTCTCCCTCTCTTCCCCCCTCCCCTCCCCTCTCTATAAAAATAAATAACAAGTAAAATCTAATAAATAAATAAGTAAATAGTGATGGAATTATAACTACTGAATAAAGTAAGGAATCTATAGTAAGATGGGTGACTGGATAGATGAACAGGAAATCTCTTCTTTAGAGAGGAAAGCCAACTCACAAAGTAAAAGGAAGGACATAATTAGAAAATCACCATTTGGCATCCATCAGATTAACAAAAGAATCAGGCGAGCCCTGGCTGGTGTGGCTCAGTGGATTGAATGCGGGCCTGTGAGGCAAGGGATCGCAGTTCAATTCCCGATGGGGGCACATGCCTGGGTTGCAGGCCGGTTCCCAGTGCGGGGACACGTGAGAGGCAGCCACACATTGATGTCTCTCCCTCTCTCCTTCCCTTCCCCTCTCTCAGAAAATAAATACATAAAATATATATTTTAAGATTTTATTTATTTATCTTTAGAGGGGAAGGGGAGGAGAGAGGAAGAGGAACATCGATGTATGGTTGCTTCTCATGCATCCCCTGCTGGGAGTTGTCCTGCAGGGAACCGACCTGCAACCCAGGCATGTGCCCTGACTGGGAATCAAACCGCGATCGTCTGGTTCGCAGGCCCGTGCTCAATCCACTGAGCTACACCAGCCAGGGCGAGGAACTTTCTATAAAATAAGTATCATGTGCTTTTCAAAAGTGTCAGTGTCACAAAATACTAAGCAAGGCCAAGTAATCATTCCGTATTAAAGGAGATCAATGAGGCACTGCAACATATGAGCCTGGATTTTCTTTTTTATCATGGACATTACTAACTCAGTAATGTCTGAATATTTCAGAAGGTCACCCACTACAGCTTTAGTGGTAGTAGTTAAAGACTGGAAACACGGTAAATGGCCACCAACACAAAACTGATAAAATAAATAACGTAACCAAATAATGGAAACTACTGTAGTCAGGGAATAAAAGGAGAAAATTTTAATGTTGTGATATGTGACGATATCACTAGTTGAAAAAAGCAGGTTCAAAATACTGTTTAACAATGGGAGTGACAGGCCTGTCTGGACAAAGGTGCAGAGAGGACAGCGCCACCTCCGAGGAAGTTCACCTGTGTGCCTTCTAGATGCGAATGAAGGGTAAGAGGCTGCCTATGCTTCCCCACCACCTTTTGTACCGTTCAGACTTAGAACCATAAACAGTACTACATATCCCCAAAATAATGTTTAATGTTCCACTTAAACATACTGTCTTCTTGGCTTAAAAAAAATAAAAATGAAAACAAGTTTGGCCAATGTAGGAGATTTGTCAGGTTTATGTCAAAGCCAGGCTGGGAAATAACTTACAGGAAAAATAAAAGTGGGACTGTTTGCTGGGGGGAAAGACCCGAAGTCATTTTGTTTTGGTTTTGTTTTTTATTTATCTCTAGAGGGGAGGGGAAGGAGAGAGGGAGAGAAATATCAATGTGTGGTTGCCTCTCGTGCGCCCCCTGCTGGGAACTGGCCTGCAACCCAGGCATGTGCCCTGGCTGGGAATCAAACTGCGATCCTTTGGTTTGCAGGCCTGCTCTCAATCCACTGAGCTACACCAGCCAGGGCCTGAACTCATTTATTACTGTGCCTGTCTCTCATCTCCAACAGGAAAGAACTACTGCAAGGGGGCTGCATCCCTGACAGTAAAAAAAACTCCTCCTTCACACCACAGTAATTCTTCTCGTCTACCCAGACAAGATATAAAGAAACAAACACCCTGATTCACAGATCCTTCCTTGGAACGGAGACCAGAATGTACTGGGAAGATTCCTTTTAAAACACAGGATGGCCAGCACCGTTGCAAGGTCTTCCGGAGGGCAAGAGCAACAGAGTGAAAATGCAGCTTTTCTAAAACAAAATAAGTAGGTACACAGTCTTTCAACTCTGCTTTTCAAGGTATAACATCAAGTCACTTGTGCTTTCTCCTTTTGAACCAGGAAGGTGGCACTTTTCCGCATGACTTGGCTGGGAAGAAGGCACTGTCCTAGGGGTCAAATGCACACATCTCCTTCTCTCAGAAAAGAGCTCCACTGGAAGGGTTAGGATTCAGTGTCCTGGGCCAGGCCAGTATGGCTCCATTGGTTGGAGTCTTCTCCCTCATACTGAAGGGTGGTAGGTTTGATTCCTGGTCAGGGCACATACCCAGGCTGACTGTGATGTTTCTCTCTTTCAAAAACAAAAACAACCCTGGCTGGTGTAGCTCAGTGGATTGAGCGTGGGCTGTGAAGCAAAGGGTCGCCAGTTCGATTCCCAGTCAGGACACATGCCTGGGTTGCAGGCCAGGTCCCTGATGCGGGCCACATGAGAGGCAACCACACACTGATGTTTCTCTCCCTCTTTCTCCTTCCCTTCCCCTCTCTCTAAAAATAAATAAATAAAATTAAAACAAACAAACAAAAAAAAAAACAGACCAAAAAAAAAAAAAAAAGGCACTGAAAGAATGTCCTGGGGTGAGGATTAAAAAGAAAAGAGAGGCCTGGCTGGTGTAGCTCAGGATTNCTCCTCCTTCACACCACAGTAATTCTTCTCGTCTACCCAGACAAGATATAAAGAAACAAACACCCTGATTCACAGATCCTTCCTTGGAACGGAGACCAGAATGTACTGGGAAGATTCCTTTTAAAACACAGGATGGCCAGCACCGTTGCAAGGTCTTCCGGAGGGCAAGAGCAACAGAGTGAAAATGCAGCTTTTCTAAAACAAAATAAGTAGGTACACAGTCTTTCAACTCTGCTTTTCAAGGTATAACATGAAGTCACTTGTGCTTTCTCCTTTTGAACCAGGAAGGTGGCACTTTTCCGAATGACTTGGCTGGGAAGAAGGCACTGTCCTAGGGGTCAAATGCACACATCTCCTTCTCTCAGAAAAGAGCTCCAGTGGAAGGGTTAGGATTCAGTGTCCTGGGCCAGGCCAGTATGGCTCCATTGGTTGGAGTCTTCTCCCTCAGACTGAAGGGTGGTAGGTTTGATTCCTGGTCAGGGCACATACCCAGGCTGACTCTGATGTTTCTCTCTTTCAAAAACAAAAACAACCCTGGCTGGTGTAGCTCAGTGGATTGAGCGTGGGCTGTGAACCAAAGGGTCGCAGTTTGATTCCCAGTCAGGGCACATGCCTGGGTTGCAGGCCAGTTCCCAGCAGGGAATGCACAAGAGGCAACGATACATTGATGTTTCTCTCTTTCTCCCTCCCTTCCCTTCTGTCTAAAAATAAATAAATGTTAAAAAACAAACAAACACAGAACATAAGGGCAGATAAAGTGCTTCCCAGATAAAGTAAAGTTAAAGTTCATCATCACCAAGCCCTTACCATATAAAATGTTAAAGGGACCTATCTAAGACAAAGAAGATCAAAACTATGAATACCAAAGTGACACTCACAACTAGCAACAACTGAATAAAAAAACACAAACAAACTAAGCAAATGACTAGAAATGGACAGAATCACAGAAATGGCCCATTTTAAAAGGGCCAAAGGCTTGAATAGACATTTCTCTAAAGAAGATCTATGAATTGAGGGTTATCAGTGGAGAGGGGAAGGGGAGGGGGAAGAATGGGGGAAAGGGTATAGGGAAGAAGCAGCATAAGTGGTAGGTACAAAATAGACAGGAGGAGGTTAAGAATAATATAGGAAATGGCGAAGCCAAGGAACTTATATGTAGGACACATGGACGTGAGCTAAGGTGGGGGAATGCTGGTGGGAGCGGAGGTGCAGGGCAGAGGAGAATAAAGGGGGGTCTATGGGACAATTGTAATAGCATAATCAATAAAATATACTTAAAAATAATACTGTATTGTATACATAAACATTTAAGAGGGTATATCTCACGTGAACTGTTCTTATCACAAATGTTTTAAAAAAATAAACAAACACAAAAAAACAAAAACCAAAAAAAACCCCAACTTCAAATCAGCAAGATAATCAAAAAGACAAAAATAGGTAAATGATCTAAAAAAGCAGCCCACTAAAGGATACCAAAATAGTCAAATATGAAAGAGGTCAATTTCATTGGCCATTAGAAAAATGCACATTAAAACCACAAAAAGAGACAATGACACATACCTCGTAATGGCTAAAATTAAAATTACACCAACTGTTGGTGAGGACACACAGCAAATGAACTCTCACATACCGTTCATGAGAACAGACCGTGGAACAATGAGTGTGAAAAACAGTGTGGTATTATCTACTAAAGCTAAATAAATGCTTATTACCCAGTAATTCCTCTCTTATCAAAAATGTGTATATAGCACCAAAAGATACAGAATGTTCATTACAGCTTTATTCATAATAACCAAATACTGGAAAATTCTAAATGACCATCACCAAGAAGAAAGAATAAAACACAAAGTAACACAATGGAACACTGCACACCCTAACAATGAACACACTACTGCTACCTACAATGTGCATGAATCTCACACTGCTAAGCAGAAGCGAGACACAAAAAGAACTACAATGTATCCTTAATCGTATACAAAGTTCAAAATTGAAAAAAAAATCTGTTGTATCCAAAGTAAGGATAGTCCCTGGCCCCGGAGTAGGAGGGCAGTGGTACTGATCAGCAAGAGGCAGAAAATGGGAGATGGGGGTGTTCTGGAAGGCCAGTAACATTTTAATTTTGGCAGTAGATACACTATCAAAATGTCCCCTCTATGGTAATTCATTTAATGTAATTCTTACCATTTGTTTAAAAAAAGTAAACTTAATTAAGAACCATTAGAAAAAGTCTAAGAGGAATTAAGAAGGGTCTTGCCTTAGCAGATGTTATAAAAATATTATCAAGTGCCCTGACTACTGCAGCTCAGTCAGCTGGGCATCATCCCGGAAACCTAAAGGTCGCCAGTTAAGAGTCCCAGTCAGAGCACATGCCTGCGTTGCACGTAGGTGTGTGAGAGGTAAGCAACTGATGTTTCTCTCCCTCCCTTTTCCTCTCTCTAACAATGAATGAATGAATGAATGAAAGAAACATTATCAAGTAATTAGAACTGTGGCCCTATTTAAGAGTATTGAGTCATATCAATGGCAGAGAATAGTGCTAGAAATACAACCAACTATACAGAAGAATTTGTCATATAATAAAGGGCTTTTTAACTAACTAGTAGGGGAATACTAGATCACTAAGTGATGTTAAAAAACTGATTAGCCATTTGATAAAAGTAAAATAAAATAAAGATGAATTCCTACACCTTACTCCCTAAATTAAATTAAATGCCAAAAGAACAAAGGCTGAATGCAGAAAATGAAGAAACATCACTAAAACAAAACATGAGTGAATACTTCTATGATATTGAAATTGGGAAATCCAGAAACCATAAAGAAAAGTACTGATAAAATTGATCACATAAAAATATGGGTTTTGCCCTGGCTGGTGTGGCTCAGTGGTGTGGCTGTCAGCCTGCAAACCAAAAGCTCACTGGTTCAATTCCCAGTCAGGGTACATCTGGGTTGCATTGCGGGCCAGCTCCCCAGTAGGGCGTGTGCAAGAGGCACCCACATACTGATGTCTCTCTCCCTCTCTTTCGCTCTCTTAAAATAAATAAATAGCCCTGGCTGGTGTAGCACAGTGGATTGAGCGCGGGCCTGCGAACCACACAATAGCGGTTCGATTCCCAATCAGGGCACATGCCTGGGTTGCAGGCCAGTTCCCAGCAGGGGACTCATGAGAGGCAACCATTCATTGATATTTCTCTCCTTCCCTTCCCCTCTAAAGATAAATAAATAAAATATTTAAAAATAAATAAATAAGTAAAATCTTTAAGAAAAAAAGGAAAAATATCTTAAACAGAAAAATTCAATAAGCTCTTGAAAATCTAAGGAAATAACAATCCAAAACATACAATTCACAGACTACAAGTCGCCNAATAAATAAATAGCCCTGGCTGGTGTAGCTCAGTGGATTGAGCGCGGGCCTGCGAACCACACAATAGCAGTTCAATTCCCAATCAGGGCACATGCCTGGGTTGCAGGCCAGTTCCCAGCAGGGGACACACCAGAGGCAACCATCCATTGATATTTCTCTCTCTCTCCTTCCTTTCCCCTCTAAAAATAAGTAAATAAAATATTTAAAAATAAATAAATAAGTAAAATCTTTAAGAAAAAAAGGAAAAATACCTTAAACAGAAAAATTCAATAAGCTCTTGAAAATCTAAAGAAATCAACAATCCAAAACATACAATTCACAGACTACAAGTTGCCAACAAATATAAGAAGATGCTCAAGGCCACTAGCAAAAAAAAAGGCAACTGAAAATAAGATGCTATTTTTCACTCACCAGATAGGCGTTTGAACTAGGAATGCCTGGGTCGGAAATAGGGTGAACACTGATGGCCATGTTAAATGGTCTGAACTTTTACCATCTATCAAAACTTAAAACGGTCATCATGCCCTTTACCTCAGGGATTCCTCATCTTGCAACCCGAGTGAAAACAATGACACAACCAAGATACACGTACACACAGGGACGTTCACAGCAGCACTGGCTATAATATTAAATAATTGGAAACCTGAAGGTCCATCAACAGGGAACTAGGCATAGAATAACTTATCTATCTTTACACAATGAAATACCAGTCATCTAAAATAATGCAGAGGCCCTCCTTGGCCTGCTAGCTCAGTGGGTGAGAGCATTGTCCCGAGACAGCAAAGTTGTGGGTTCGATCCCTGGTCAGGGCACATAAAAGAATTAACCAATGAATAGAATACATAAACTAAGTGAAACAACAAATTGATGTCTCTCACTCTCTCAAATCAATAAATTTTAAAAAATTTATTAAAGCAGGTCTACATGCACTAAGATGGAAAAAAGTGTACTGCCAAATAAAAACAAGTTGTTAAAAGTATTTTGTGTGACGACCCTCCCCTTTTTTATAAAATAACAATTACGTTGTTTGTTTACATCTGTCCTACCTCTAAAATACATGGCACAGGAAGGAAGAAAGTTTAATTTCTGGGGCTTTCTCCCAGAGCCACCCAGAATACTTTCAGTTCCTCCACAGGTACCAAAAATTGCTGCATAAAAGAATGAATACAGCAGCAAGACATACACCAGGCACAGACTAAACACTGAGTTGGTGACAGTATGAGGCAACAAGACCTTCTTACTCACTGACAGAGAAATGTAAAGTAGAACCATCATTCTAATGGGCAACTTAGCAATATGGATCAAAATGAAAAGCGTGCCACCCTCACCCACCAATCTTACTGCAAGAAACTAACTTGACTACTACCCTCACTGTTAGTTTTAAGAACTAAAACACACAGTACTTGCAGAATTCTATGGCTATAGAATTTACTGTAGATTGCTTCCATCCTGTGATTGTACTAAGCAGTTTCAGAAATACCAATTATGATTATGATCTATCTAGTCTTTGAATATGGCTGAACACCCCTGTGACTCTTTACACTCATAACAAGTTGTGTAAAGTATATAAAAAAAGATATAAGACCATTAATTTAATTATTCAATCTCTTCTCTGTAAGAATCAGAAGAAATGCTCAATCTAAAAGGAAAAAGTAAGTGGGGAAAAAAGCTTTTTTGACATTTAAATAAAACTTGCTTCGACCTCTGATTAAGTGTGGTTCCAAAAGCACAAGCAACCAGAAAATAAAAGATAAACTAGATTACATCAAAATCAAACAATTAGAAGTTATTGTACTGAAAATGGTACCATCCAGGATGTAAAAAAAAAACAAAAACCCCTGAAAGAAAATATTTGCAAATGTAAGGGACTTTTATCCAGTGTACATAAAAAACTCTTACATCTCAATAATAAAAGACAAATAACCCAATTTTAAAAGGGCCAAGGGCTTGAATAGACATTTCTCCAAAGATCTACGAACTGGCCAATCAGCACACTGGCCAAGCAGCACACGAAGGGATGCTCAACCTCAGTCTTCAGGAAACGCAAAACAAAACCACAGGACGCCAGTGCACACCCACTGGACGGCTGGAAGAGACAGAATCAGGCATGAAGACGGAGAGACTGGGACCCTCACACTTTGTATGCACGACAACACAACCACTTTGGAAAAGAATTTGTCCATCATTTCCACACCAGAATCTGTACACAAATGTACACAGCAACATTATTCACAGTACCAAAAAGCAGAATGGCCCAAATGTCCATCAACTGCTGAAAAAATACATATATAAATATAAATAAAATGTGGCAGGTGCATACATAAAACGGAATATTATTCAGCATTGAAAAGAAATGAAAATGACCAACAAGCACATGAAAAGATGCTCCTTAGTCATTAGGAAAATGTAAATCAAAAACACATGAAATGCCGCTTGAAACCCACTAGGGTGTAATTTAAAAAAAATGTAGAAAGTAACAAGTGTTAGCAAGGCTGAGGGAAACTGGAACCCTCCTGCACCGCAGGTGGGTGTGTAAAGTACCAGCACGGCAGCTCTGGAGAACAGCGAGGCTCCTCAACCAGTTAAACACAACTGCCACGTGACCCAGCAATCCCACTCCTAGGCATTGACCCAAAAGAACTGGAAAAAGTGCCCCAGCAAAAACCATACACAAATGTTCACAGCAACACTATTCACAAGAGACAAAAAGTGAAAACTACCAAATGTCAATATAGTTAATGATGTGAGGTGATGGGTGTATTAATTATCCTGACCTTGGTAATCATTCTGCAACATACATGTATATCAAATCAGCACATTACACACTTTAAATATATACATTTGTCAATTATTCCTCAAAGTTTAGGAACAGGATTTTTTTAAGTTCATCTTTTTTTTTCTTTTTTTAAAATATTTTTCATTTATTTTTAGGGGGGAAGGGAAGGAGATAGGAAGAGAAACATCAATGCATGGTTGCTTCTTGTGCATCCCCTGCTGGGAATTGGCCCCTGCTGGGAACTGGCCTGCAACCCAGGCATGTGCCCTGAATGGGAATTGAACCGCGATTGTCTGACTCACAGGCCCACGCTCAATCCACTGAGCTACACCAGCCAGGGCTTCACGTTCATCTTTTAAAAAGACTTCTATTGAGGACTTCCGCCAAGATGGAGGCATAGGTGGAAACACTGTGCCTTCTCCCACAACCAAGTTTGAATACAACTAAAGTTTGGAGAACAAAGACACAGCCAAAGGACAGAAAATTGAATTATACGGAAGTCCGACTACATCTAACCGTTCAAGGGGAACGGTAAGAGGGGCGGAGCCAGCAGCGAGCAGGGTGCGGCAGGACAGATCCCCCGACCTAGGTGCCCAAGTGACCCGGACCCAGTCAGGGTGTGGGGCAGACTGACCGGGATTGCACATTCGCGCACAGTGAGACGGACCACGCAGGCCCCAGGGGGCGAGGGCTGCTGGTGGTGGCACACTTGCATGCAGTGGGACAAAACTTGTGGGCCTGGTGATGGTGGCAGCTGCAGCACTGGTGGGGGCTGGGCGGCGGGCGGCAGACGGGACGCCATTGTTCCTCTTTGACCCCGCCCCCACATACAGCGTCACCATACAGAGTCACAACCCAGCGACTGAGTTGCCCTGCTCTGGTGAACACCTAGGGCTCTGATCCTGCTATGGAACAGGCACGAACAGCCCAAAAGATGGTGCAAGAAGAACTCAAAGTCCCAGAGGCGGAAGAACTCAAAGTCCCAGACCCAGTAACTCTCAGCGACCGAGAAATTGCCAGCCTCTCAGAAGCACAATTCAAGACACTGTTTATCAGGATGCTCACAGAACTAGTAGATTATAGTCACAAATTAGAGGAACATATGAAGGCTAAACTAATTGAAATGAAGGGAGATGTCCAGGAAACCAATAGCGATGGAAAGGAAACTGGGACTCAGATCAATGGAATGGACCAGAAGGAAGAACGAAACATCCAACCAGAAACGAATGAAGAAATGAGAATTCAAAAAAATGAGGAGAGGCTTAGGAACCTCCAGGACATCTTTAAACGTTCCAACATCCGGATTATAGGGGTACCAGAAGGGGGAAAGAAACAGCCACCAGTGGAAAACTTATTTGAACAGATAATAAAGGAGAACTTCCCCAGTCTGGCAAAGGAAATAGACTTCCAGGAAATCCAGGAAGCTCAGAGAGTCCCAAAGAAGTTGGACCCAAGAAGGAACACACCAAGGCACATCATAATTACATTAGCCAAGACCAAAATGAAGGAGAGAATCCTAGAAGCAGCAAGAGATAAGGGGACAGTCACCTACAAAGGAGTACCCATCAGACTGTCAGTGGATTTCTCAAAAGAGACCTTCCAGGCAAGAAGGGGCTGGAAAGAAGTATTCCAAGTCATGAAATCCAAAGACCTACAGCCAAGATTGCTTTATCCAGCAAAACTTTCATTTAGAATGGAAGGACAGATAAAGTGCTTCTCAGATAAGGTCAAGTTCAAGGAGTTCATCATCACCAAGCCCTTATTATATGAAATGCTAAAGGGACTTATATAAGAAAAAGAAGATGAAAAATATGAACAATGAAAGGACAGCAAACTCACAGTTATTAACAACCACACCTAAAACAAAAGCAAACCAAGAGGACAGCTAGATCAGAAGTGGAACCATAGAGATGAAGAACACATGGAGGGTTAGCAACAGGGGAGTGGGAAGAGGAGAAGGGGGGAGAAGGCACAGAAAATAGCATAGAGGGTAGGTAGAAAATAGATAGGGGGAGGGGAAGAATAGTGGGGGAAACATAGAATCTAAAGAACTTGAGACAGGTGGTTATAAACTAAGGGGGGGAGAATGGTGGGGGAGGGAGTGTGCGGGTGGGGGGGAATGAAGGGGGGTGAATAGAACAACTGTAATGGTATAATCAATAAAACATATTAAAAAAATTTTAAAAAGACTTCTATTTATTTTTAGAGAGAGGGGAAGGGAGGGAGAGAAACATCGATGTGTGAGAGAAATATCAACGGTCACCTCTCCCATGCGCCCCCAACAGGGGAACAGGAGGGCAACCCAGGCACGTGCCCTGACCAGGAATCAAATCTGAGACCTTGAGCTTTGCGGGACGATGCCCAACCAACTGAGCCACACCAGTCAGGCCAGGAGGGCATTTTTTAAGTCCATCAACTAACAAACAGATAAATAAAATGTGGTGTATCCAAACAACGGAATATTTGGGCATAAAAAGGAATAAAGTACCGATACATGCTACAATATGGATGACTCTTGAAAAATACATAGCAAAGTGAAAGCCAGACCCTTCCCCCCCCCAAAGGCTTATTGTATAAGTCCATTTATGTGAAATATCCAGAACAGAGAAATCCACAGGGAGAAAGATGGGTAGTTCTCACCAGGGTGTGAAGAGGGAAAATAGGAAGTGACTACTTAATGGACACAAACTTTCCTTTTAGGATGATGGGAGAAAAGTTTTGGGACAAGAGGATGGCCATGTTAGTACAATACTGTAAAGGTTGTACAAACTGAATCAGATACTTTAGAATGGTAAATTTTGTTATGTATTTTACATGCTTCAACATGGAAGATCCTTGAAAATATTCTGCCAACAAGGCAGTTGCAAAAGTCCAAACGTTGTATGATTCCATTTACATGAAATGTCCAGAATAGGTAAATATAGAGGCAGAAAGGAGATCAGTGACTGTCTGGAGCTTGGGGACCAGGGAGTATAGGGGAGGACTGACTGCCAATCCAATGGGTACGGGGCTTCTTTGGGGGGGGAGGGGCCAAAATGTTTTAAAATCAGATTGCATTGCGGTGATAGCTAAACAACCCTTCGAATATACAAACATAAAACTCTGGACTCTACATATTAAATAGGTGAACCGTATCTCAATGAGATTTAAAAAAAGAGAAAAAACAACTGCTTGGATGTAAAGTTTGCAACTGCAGCTTAAAACTCACTTTCTCTGTGGCATCGCCCTTATTAGAGTGATTCAGCCAATTCCCAATCCTTTACTTCCGTTAAAATCAGAACTATTACAGTGAAAGAGTTTATATAGACATATTTTTTGTATTATTCTGGAACCTAGTTATGTTGAGAAGCTTAGCAAATTCTACTACTATACACGGATTTCCATCATTCCCAGCAGTTACTTGCTATCGGACTCGGACCTGCCCTCCTTGTGAGCCCGCCCACAGCTTGGAATGATTCGTTTGATCTATGGAAGTTCCCTAACTTATCTGACTTCTCAAACTAGACTTTAAGCTCCAAAGCTGAAACCTCGACTTCCATTCCTTCCGGATCCCGCCGTAGAAAGCAGAAACTCCAGAAAGCCTTCTCTAAATGCCTGCTGAAAGGCGGCTACTGAGCATGCCCGGCTTGGCCAAGTCAGTTCAACAACATTCCTGAACAAAAACTACAGTTCCCGCGTCAAAAGGTGGAAAAACAGAAGAGACAGGCACAATGCCTAAGGATTAGATCTAAAAAAAGAGTCAAGGTTCAAGGACTAAGGAGAAGTGAAGGACAACACTTGCACAGCTCAAACTGCATTACTAGATGGAGAGGTATAGAGTCAGAACGCCAAAAAAAGGGGGCTAAAAAAATACTAGATAAACGAGAGAGGGGAGGTCAACAGGGAGCTGAAGGGCACTGATAACCAGCTTAACCATACGGTTTTCCAAAGCAACCTTATCCAAAAGTAATACTAAGATGATCAAGCTTCAGCGTCAACATTGATGCAAGATAAAGCTGTGATGAAACTCACTTAGGAGAAAGTTCCCTTTTTATAAGCAAAAAAGCCGAGCCGTCGCCAGGTTTTCCAACTACCAAGTTTGGCTAAGCCCTCAGCTCCTACTCTTAACCATTTCCACCGCCATCTTCTAGATAAGAACCCAGAACCCTTTTGCAGGGTTTTAAGCAGCATCACCACCGTGCAGAGTCCGGGAAGCCTGCGTTTCCCAGGTCGCCCAAGCGGTGGAAAGCAGGAATCCTCCACCTTGCTCCTCTCCGCGCCTGATGGATGCACGCAAGGGGCCGCAGTCTTTTCCCCCCAACCCGACCCCCCAGCCAGATTTTCCAAGGTCCGACGCGAGGAGGGCGCGAGGCCCCGTGCGCGGGCCTCACCTGCACACGCCGCGGATGCAGGGCTCCAACCAGATGCGGTAGGCGGTCTCGATGTGCTCCTGCGACACCTCCTCGGGCCGCACGGTCTCCGCCCAGCGCCAGGCGGCCTTCTCCAGCTGCAGCCGCGGGGCCATGGCCGTGGCCAGAGGAGAGCCTCCGGAGCCGGGCCGCCGCTGCTGCCGCGGGCGCCTCCACAGCCGTCCAAATGGGCTTCGCCACCTGCCAGTGATGAAGACCAAGCGCTCTCTCAGCCAGCTGGCCAGTCAATCACCTGCGCGCGCCACTGCCGCCGCGCCCGCCCGCGCCCGACCCGCACGACCGGCCGCAAAGCGTCGCCGCCGACACCCGACACCGCCCCCTCCCCTAACTCCCGCAGACGTTGGAGATATACTCCCGGCGGCGGAGGGCGCATGCGCATTCCCAGAAGCCTTTGCACCTCCCGCGCCTCTGTCCAGATGGGCGGAGGAAAGGGAAGCGGTCGTCAGGGACATTCTTTCCATGTCCCCGTTGACGCTGCTGAGGAAGCAGTGTCAGCCCCTCTCCAGGGTAGTGTCTGCGTACCACTACTCTAACAAGGCACCTGGAGAGCAGAAGGATTCTTATTCTCGCCCTCTGGGCCTACCCCTTTAACCTGAAGGAGTCACGCGAGAGGCTACTCAACGCACACCATAGGTCCGCTGAACTGCGGGGTGGGACCTGAATCCGGGCCACCAGAAAAACCAGCCTCTGCTCTCTAGAGGATTTAACTTGAACCTGGACCGGTTCCGACTCCTTTCCCGAGCCTTCCTGACGTCACGGGACGTTCTGGGCCTTTCCTGGACTAGAACTGGACTACAGGTCCCAGCGTGCATTGCGCGCTGCCACTCATTGGATTCGAGGCATCTTGGGATTTGTAGTCTTTGAGGTAGGGGCGGGGCTTGGTGTGCCGTGGGGCGTGCAGAGGTGCTCGGGTGGGGCACGGATTTTCTAGCCGGGAGGGTCAACTTTGCAGCGGCCTGAGTCAGCTCACTACTGTTGTATATGATGATTTCCTCATTCTTCCTTGAAGCTCTTCTCTAGCTCTCGTGTTTGAAAACAGTTCATAAACATAAAATAAAAACAGTTCATTTTTGCAACTTCTGCCCCAGGATATAGTGTTTAGAGTCATCCGAAGTTTTGCAAACTGTGAAGAGCAGTGCTGGTGTGAGGATTTTTGAGCACTTCACATTTGAATAAGAGCTGCGGAGGTCTAAGCCCTAATTTCTGACTCAGAAGTTGACTCAGAAGTCTGACTCTTGGTCTGGGTGCTAACCTGTGCTAGTCATTAGACATTCCGTGAAGGCGTGATGAAAATAAGACGTACTCCCTGCCGTTGGCGGTGGTGAGGTGAGGGCAGTAGAAACAGAAAGTAACTCTTAAGCCCACCCTTAAAAGAGAGTAGAATTTAGCCAGGATGGAAGAAAAGTTCCTTTCCAGATAAAAGCATCAGCAAGGCGCAAAGGCGCACAGAGAGAAACTTCCTCCCCATTAGGCCACACACTCTGAAACTTGAAGAGGTGAGAGAAAGGCCAAGATTGCCTTTATCTCAGGGACTCAGAAAGGTTTAAAACTGGTGAATGATAAGTGAGATCTGCATTTTTATTTATTTATTTTAGCTTCCTCCCTCTGAATCAAGGTTAGGAAGTCATACAGGCCAGATATAATGAAGGCCTGAACTGGGGCAGTGTAATAAGTGTGGAGCTAGGAGCCAAATTTGAAAGATACTTAGGTCATAGAAATTGTGAATTTGATGATTTGGCCTAATCAGTGTCTTAACTTTTCTGTTATTTGACTTTCAAGGCTGGGTCAGGGCCCTTTCCTGGGTGCTTACATCTTGCTGTGTCACCCAGGGCCTCACTTAGCACATGATGAAACAATATTATTAACCTTGTGCTGCCAGCACTATATGCCAGTTTTCTAAAGGGTGAGTTAAATGAATACTTTCTGTTGTTAAAAAAAAAACCAACAAACCCAAAATGGAGTCCCTTTTAGTAAGCCCCACCAAGACTTACTACAAACATACCTGATTTTATTGTGCTTTGTTTTATTACAATTACAGGTGTTGAGGTTTTTTTACAAATCCAGGGGAAGACCCTCCAGCAAAAAGATTACAGCTCACTAGATTGCAATGGTCTGAAATCAAACCCTCAACTTCTCCATGATAATGCCTGTTCCTCTGGTTTCAGCCTCTCCCAGGAATGGAATTTTAAACCAACCAGTCTGGAATCCTGATCCACCCTAGTGAGGTAATCTGCCTGTTGAGACCCCTGCCTTTTCCTCGGGGAAGGTTACCCTGCCTGAAATAACCCACTCTTAACTCCCCATCCATCGTCCTTCTGCTTACACCTCACTTTGTTGTGCTGCACTTGACAGCGCTTTGCAGAATTGCTTTCTCTTACGAGGTGGAGGCATGATCCTCCACTAGCAGAAAGATTATGTCTGGCTTCATTGTGATATGTGCTTTAATGCCATGGTCTGAAACCAAACCTGCACTATCTCTGAGGTATGCCTTTAAAACCTTCTACTTTTGTACGACTGTTCAGAGCTCCCTTCTAGTTGTTAGGTAGGATGCTTTCCGATTCATGGATCGTTTTATAATGCCAATTAGATCTTCAAATTTGCTCAACTGAATTTTGTTTTTTAACGATACCAAGTGAGTTAGAAGCTACAGAAGAAGGTGCAGGTTTCGGAGGTAGATGATGGTTTCAGTGTCTAATACGTTGCATTTCAGGTGCATCAGGGACATCTGTGTCAGGACAGCAGACAGGAGTCTGAGTCTTGGGGGCTATCTTGTTCCTGTATCATGAATTGTTCAGTCTCTCCTGGATCATTCTTACCAGCATTCAAATATGCTATAATTTCTCCCAGTTTAACAAACGCCTTTCTTGACTCCCACATTCCCCTCCAGCTACTGTTTCATTTCAGTTCCCCGTTATAGGGAAACTGGGAAGAGCTGTCTAATCCAGTTCCCCTCCTTAAACCCATTTCAAGTTAAGCCCTTATCTCTACCACACCCCAAACCATTCATATTAAAGTCACCACTGGCCTCCGCATTGTTAAGTCTAATGGTAAGTTTACACTATGTTACTTGACCTATCCACAGAATTTGACCCAGGTATTCACCGTCTTCTGTCTTCTTTTAACTTGTGTGACACCACACTCCCCTGGTTTTCCCGCTGCTCACTAGCCATTCTTCTTCAGTGCCCTTTGCCGGTTCTTTCTCATCTTATCTGCAAACTTGAGTAGCCTAGGGTTGGACCTCTTCACTAACTACAGTCACTCCCTACATGATCTGATCTCCCACGGCTTTAAATACTAGTACTGTATTAATGACGTCCAAATTCATACCTCCAGACCTCATTCACCCCTAAAATGCCAGACTCTATGTCCTGTTGGTTACCTGGCACCTCCAATGTGCTATAGCCATCTCACCTTCACTGGTCTAAACTGTACTCTTATTCTACCACCAGTTTCCACTCCCCACCCCCACCCTAGCCGGCCACAGCCAGTTATCCTATAATCCTTCCCATCTCAGCAGGCTACTCCATCCTTCCAGAAATCTTAGATACAACTTTAACTTTTTCTCTTACATCGCCATCCAGTCCTTCCACAAATCCTGTCACCTGTGCTTTCAAAACATACACAGAATGTGACCACTGTGCAGTGGCGGTTACCACCTGGTCCTCACCTGGGTTGTTGCAAAGGCTTCCTAGCTGGTCTCCCTGTTTCTGCTTTGCAAAACCACTTTTGACACGTTCACTCATGGCACCTTGTCCATACACTGCACAAATTTGTGTGTGTGTTTCAGTTGCGTTTTTACCTTTCTTGAAATAATAAAGCACAATATGCTGAAAATGTTGCATGTATTCTTTCATCTTCCGTATTAAAATATCTACATGAAAGTTCACCAATTTTGATGTTTTTTAAAAAGATTTATTTAGAGAGGGGGGAATGGAGAAAGAGAGGGAGAGAAACGCCAATGTATGAGAGATACGTCCATAGTTTAGCAGGCCCCCAACTGGGGGCCTGGCCCACAACCCAGGCATGTGCCCTGATTGGGAATCGAACCAGCAGCCTTTCGGTTTGGAGGCTGGCATTCGATCCAGTGAGCCACACTAGCCAGGGTGATGTTTTGTTTTGTTTTTAATTCATGCTGATATGAACAGCTGCCACAATACAATCAAACAAAATTGTTTCAAATGAAGTTAGAGTCAACTTAGCACTACCAGCGCCATCTTATGGGAAAAACCAAATGAACTTTTTGGCCAGCCCAATATAAGGAGAATCAAAGAAGTGAGTATCTCAGAAGCTTAGGGAGGAAAGTCAAAAAGATGGGAATGGTCAGCGATGTTAAATGCCACCCTATTTTCTCTCCCATATCTTGGCTCCCTTCACAGTAAAATTATTGAGAGAATTATCTACCCCCAGCACTGTCCAATGGAAGTATATTATGAGCCGCAGGCAATTTAAAATTTTCTGGTAGCCACATTTTAAAAAGTAAAGAGAAACAGGTGAAATTTATTTTAATATATTTAACCCAATATATCCAAAAATTTACATTTCTATATAAAATCAGTATTTTGGTGTGTTGTTTTTTTTTTTAGATTTTATTTATTTCTAGAGAGAGGGAAAGAGAGAAAGAGAGGGAGAGAAATACTGATGTGAGAGAGAAACATCGATTGGTTGCCTCTAGTAGGCGCCCTGTCTGGGGCCAAACCTGCAACCCAGGCGTGTGCCCTGGTCACAAATTGAACCAGCAACCTTTCAAACCAACTGCACCATACCGGTCGGTCTGAGATCAGTATTTTTAATATGTTAATGAAGGATTCTACCTTTTCTCGTGCTACATTTTGGAAATCTGATGTACATTTTACACTTACAGCTCATCTCAATTCAAACCCCATTCAGTTGTTCAGTAGCCACACATGGTGAGTACATGCAGGTCTGAACTCTGCAGACTTCCTCATCTCCTGTGCTCCCTGCAGCCAGCTCCAGTCTGGCCTGTGATCTCATCCCTCCTTTACAGCTGCTTTTATCAAGGGTTCCAGGGTCCCCACATGATCAAAACCAGGGGTCTCTGTCCTTAGCTCTCTGCAGTCACCAACGCAGATGGTCTCTCTTGCCACCTCGAAATGTCCTTCCCCTTGTTTCTGGGCGGTATCCTGTCCTGGTTTTCCGCATCCCTCCGTGGCTGCCGCTTCTCAGTCATCTTTGTCCCGTCCTCCTCTTCTATTTGGTTTCTAAGTGCTGGTGTAAATGAAAAACTCATTCCTATGTGTCTCTATTCTCAATACCCCAATACTACTTCTGATACCCAGATGTGTGAGTTTTCCACTCATCAAGCAATTCCGTGATACCACTTGGGTGTCCTACAATTTAACTCAATTCTGATACTGCCTACCTGGATGAAGCATCAGGCCACACAGATTAAGGCTTCAGTCTTACAAGACTGCACATACACACCCTTCAGACATCAGTTGCAAGTTCAGGTTCTCACCTGTGTTTCTGACCAACTTGCGGGTAACTGTAGATTGGAGGTTCCCGCGACCCTTTCTTCCACCTGAGGTTCCATTAATTTGCTAGGGTGGCTCACAGAACTCAGGAAACCGTTTTAACTGCTAATTATCAATTCACCATGAATTGATGAAACTCAGGCCCTGACCGCTATGGCCTAGTTGGTTGGGCGTCGTCCAGCAAAGTGAAAGACCACCAGGGGGGTGGGGGGCATAAGGGAGATAAATGGTCATAGAAATAAGTAAGTAAATAAATAAATACAAGTTAAACTTTAAAAAGTAAGGAAGAAAGGGTGCCAGTTTGATTCCTGGTCAGGGCACATGCCTGGGTTGCAGGCGGGTCCCTGACTGGAAACCAATGAATGTTTCTCTCTCACATCGATGTTTCTCTCCCTCTCTCTCTCCCTCCCTTCCCCCTCTCTAAAAATAAATAGTGTTTTAGAAGTGATGAAATTCAGGGGCAGCAGATGAAAGAGATGCACTGGGCAGGGCCTGCAAGAAGGGAGAGTTTCCAAGCTGTTTCTGGGAGCATCGCCTCTGCACCACAGCTCACCCACCAGGAAGCTCACTGAGTCTCGTCCTTTTGGGTTTTATGGAGGCTTCAGCACATAGGAATGATTGGTTAAATCGTTGGCCATTGGTGACTGAACTCAATTTCCAGCCCCTCAGTCTCCCCTCCGCAGAGGTGGGGCTAAGGCTAAGAGTTCCAGTTCTCTAACCATGATTAGTTCTAGCAACCAACCATTCCATCCTAAGGTTACCTAGGGGGCTCTCCTAAAGTTAACTTGGACATAAACTGGTGTGATTAAAGGGGGCTTGTTATGGCCCTGGCCAGTGTGGCTCTGTCAGTTGAAGCATTGTTTTGTAGATCAAAGGTCCACGCGTTCGATTCCTGGTCAGGGCACATGCCTGGGTTGCAGGTTTGGTCCCCAATCGGGGCATGCAAGAGGCAGCCAATCAAGGTCTCTCCCTCCCTTTCCCTCTGTCTGGAATCAGTGGGCATGTCCCCAGGTGAGGCTAATAAATAAATAAATTATAAAGGGGCTAATTATGAATAGAAAAAGACACCTTTATCATTCTAAGCCCTTTGGAGATTCCAAGGTTCTTAGGAACGTTGTGGTAGGGATGGAAGACCAAATACACAGGGTCTGGCACAAATAACACCCCTGTTTCATTACAAAATCATCAGCATGTGATTCTATACCATAACAATATCACACTCGAGCACACCATGTGACATTTTAGGTGGAACTTTCAAATTAAAATGATAAATTATTGCCCTGGCTAGTGTAGTTCAGTGGATTGAATGACAGCCTGTGAACCAAAGAGTCACTGGTTTGATTCCCCGTTGGGGCACGTGCCTGGGTTGTGAGCTGTCCCCAGTAGTGGACACACGAGAGGCAACCACACATTGATGTTTCTCTTCTCTTTCTCCCTCTCTTCCCCTCCGTCTATAAAAATAAATAAAATCTTTAAAAACAAATAAAACCAATAAATTATTATAACCATAGTATTACCCTACCAACCACACTCCAGCAGGCATTGCTTCTGCTGGACCCTGTATATTTCTCATACATTACAATATCACAGATGGAATTCTTCTAGACTTTGTCCTGGACACACTTTTATTTTTTAATTTTTATTTATTTTTTTAAAGATTGTATTTATTTATCTTTAGAGGGGAAGAGAAGGACAGAGGGAGAGGAACATCAATGTGTGGTCGTCTGTTGTGCGTCCCCCGCTGGGAACTGGCCCGCAACCCAGGCACGTGCCCCAACCAGGAATCGAACCTCGATTCTTCGGTTCGCAGGCCTGCGCCCAATCCACTGAGCTACACCAGCCAGGGCGAGACACACTTTTATACCAGTCAATAAAAAAAGAAACAAACAAGTATAAGATGCCAAAAAAGCATTTGACAAAAACCAGCACCCATTTATGATAAAAACTCTCAGCAGAGTGGAATAGAGAAAACATACCTCAACATAGTAAAGGCCATACATGACAAACCCACAGCCAGCGTCCTGCTCAGCTGGGAAAAACGAAGGGCTTCCCTTACGATCAGGAACAAGACAGGGACGCCACTTTCACCGATCTTGCTCAACATCGCACTGGAAGTCCTAGCCACCGCAGGCAGACAAGAAGAAAGCAAAGGCATCGGAATTGGAAAGGCAGAAGCGACACTGTCATTATCTGCATATGATATGATACTGTATATAGAGAACCCTAAAGATGCCCCCCCCAAATTACTAGAACTGATAAACTCAGTAAAATAGCAGGACAAAATTAATGTTCAGAAATCGATTGCACTTTAAACACTAATTTACTCCCAGAAGGGGAAACTAAGAATCTCATTTACAATTGCAGCAATAAAATAAAATAAAAAATAAAATACCTAGGAATAAATTTAACTAAGGAGGTTAAATACCTGTGTGTGGGAATACAAGACACTGAAGAAAGGAACTGAAGAAAATACAAATAAATGAAGTATATTCCAAGTCCATGGATAAAAAGAACTAGCATAATTAAGATGTTTATACTACTCAAAGCAATCTAGATTGAATGCAATTCTTATCCAATATCAATAGTGTATTTCACAGAACTAGAACAAATACTCCAAAAATGTATATGGAAACACAAAAGACCCTGAATAGCTATAGCTATCTCAAGAGAGAAAAACAAAATCGGAGGTATCACACTACCAGATACCAACTATACTACAGGACTATAGTAATTAAAACAGTATGGTGCTAGAATAAAAAAAAAACAGACATATAGATCAATGGAACAGAATAGAGACACCAGAAATAAACCCATGTCGGTATGGTCAACTAATATTTGACAAAGGAGGCAAGAACATACAATGGGGTAAAGGAGCTATTCAACAAATGGTGTTGGGAAAATTGGACAGAAATACTAAAAAAAAATTAAACTAGGTCACCTTCTTACACCATATGCAAGAATAAAGTAAAAATGAATCAAATATTTAAATATAAGACTCCAAACCATAAAACTCCTAGAACAAAATATAGGCACTTCTCCTACCAGTATTATTTTCTGATATATCTTCTCCGGCAATGGAAACAAGAAAAATAATAAACAAATGGGACTATATCAAACTAAAAAGATTTTTTGCACGGCAAAGGAAACCATCAACAAAATGAAAAGGCAGCATAATGAACAGAAGAAGATACACACCAAGGATACATCTGATGAAGGGTTAACATCCCAAGTTCGTAAAGAATTCACACAACTCAACACCAAGAAAACAAACAATCCAATGTAAACATGGGCAGGGAACCTGAATAGACACTTCAAAGAGGACATACAGATGGCCAATAGACATACGAAAAGATGCTCAAAGGCACTAATCATCAGAGAAATGCAAAATAAAACCACAGTGATATATCACCTCACACCTGTCAGAATGGCTATCATCCATAAACCAACAAACCAGTGTTGGCGAAGATGTGGGGGAAAGGGAAGCCTGACACACTGCTGGTGGGAATTCCCTCATCCAAGGGAAGGCAGACGGGTGCAGCCGCTATGGAAAACAATAGGAAGGTTTCTCAAAAGATTACAAATGAACTGCCAGCGGTTCCACTTCTGGGATTTATCTGAAGAAACCCAAAACACTACTTCGTAAAACTCTATGTGCCCTGTGTTCATTGCAGAATTATTTAGAATAGCCCAGATGTGGAAGCAACCCAAGTGCCCCTCCACAGATGAGTGGATAATATAGTAAGAGTGGCGGTGTACTGGAACCTAATGAACAAAATAAACTAACAAGAAAAATGGAACCAGAGACACGGAAACATGAAACAGACTGATAGCCATAGTTGGAGGTGGGGGGAATGGTGGAAGGAAGGGGAAGGGATTAGTCAAAAAACGTGTATGAAGCCCTGGCTGGCATATCTCAGTGGATTGAGCCCAGGCCTGCGAACCACACGATCGCAGTTCGATTCCCAGTCAGGGCACATGCCTGGGTTGCGGGCCGATTCCCAGCAGGGGACTCACGAGAGGCAACCATACATTGACACTTCTCTCCTTCTCTCCTTCCCTTCCCCTCTAAAGATAAATAAATAAAATCTTTTAAAAAAATGGAACCTTCATATAAAAAAAACAAACAAAAAAACCGTGTATGAATGACCCATGGACATGGACAATGGAGAGGGGATTGATCGTGGACTAGAGGGGTGGGCTGGGTAGAGAGGGTCAAAAGGGAAAAAATTGGGTGAACTGTAATAGAATAAGCAATAAAATAAAAGTGGTGGTACATACGTACAATAGAATACTATTCCATAAAAAGGTAATAAAATCCTATTGTGACAGCGAGGATGAATCTAGAGGGTATTATGCTAAGAGAAATAAGTCAGAGAAAGACAAACACCACATGATTTCACTTACATGTGGAATCTAAAGAACAAGATAAATGAACAAATAGAAGCAGACACAGAGAACAGACTGACGGTTACCAGAGGGGAAGAGGGCTCGGGGCTTGGGTGAGAAGGGCAGAGGGACTGAGACGTGCAGGACAGCCATGTTGCAGGACAGCCATGGGGACGGGAGGTGCCGCGTGGGGTTCAGTCAGTCATGTTATAATAACTCTGCGTGGTACCAGGGGGGTACGGGAAATATTGTGGGGATCATTTTGTAAAGTCAGTGATTGTCTGCCTAAAACTAATATAAAACAAATGAATGTAAAAGAAACATGTATGCTTTGATTAAATAAAACTAAATGTAAAAAAGAAATAAGTATAAATATAAATTAGACCATGTCACTTTATTTTGGCATCCTTTTCCACTTTAAATAAAATTTAAACTTTTCATGACCTACAGAGCTACAGTAGGCAGGATAATGTCTCCCGCGAAAGGATGTTGCTATAGATTGTATGTTTTGTCCCCTTAAAGTTCATAGGTTAAACCCTAATGCCCAATGTCATGGTATTTGGAGGCGGGACCTTTGGGGTGAGTAGGTTATGAGGGTGTGGCACTCACGAGTGGGATTAGTGCCCTCATGAAAGATTCCAGAGAACTCCCCGGACCCTTCCACCATGTGAGGACACAGTCCAAAGACAAGAAGACAGGTGTCTATGCGAACCAAGACATGAAAGCTGCCAGGGCCTTAATCTTGAACTTCTCTGCCTCCAGCACTGTGGGAAATAAATTGATGTGTTTCCAAGCCACCCAGCCTATGGTATTTTTATTACAAGCAGCCCAAATGGAATAAGACAGAAGCCCATGTCTTAATTCCCCAAACCTGTGAATATGTTACCTTGTGTAGCAAAAGGGACTTCGCAGTGAGGTTGGGTTAAAGATGCTGAAATGGAGAGATCGTCCTAGGTCCCCTGCATGGGCCTGAGGAACTTACGAGGGAGTCAGGAAAGCCAGAGTCAGAGGACAGGCTCCACAGCTGACTTTGGGAAGCTTTGCTCAGCGGCAGTGTCATAGCCAATGAGGTTTATCCCAGGCTCGATGGTTGACAATTGAAGGCAGGAGCCCCAAGGAACGCAGGCAGCCTCCAGAAGCTGACCGAGGCAGGGAAGTGGTTCTCCCTTACAGCCTCCGACAGGAATGCAGCCTTGCCAACATTGTGATCTCGGCTCACTGACACCCATTTTAAACTTCTGACTTCAAGAATTAGAGATTGTTTTTAAGCCACTAAATTTGTGGTAATTTGTCACAGACCCTTTACACCCTGACTACGCCTAACTCCAAACTCATACTAGTGTTGTTCCCTGTTCACTGTGCCTTAGCCACTGGATCTAGTACTTTCCTGCCTCAGGGCCCTTAGCACGTGCTATTCCCTCTGCTAATAAAGCTTATCCCCAGATATCCGACTCCCTCAGATCGCAGCCCGAATGTCGCCTCTGCAGAGAAGGCCTCTCGGATCAGTTGGGCGCCCCTCTCACGCCCCCACGATCGCGTTCCTATCTATTTCTCGCAACACTCCGTCTGAAGTGACTGTGCTCGTTTCACGCTTCCTCCGACAGTGTCACAACCTCGCTGCCTTGCGCGTTGCCGTGTTCCCAGCGCCAGAACAGTGTACATAGTAAGTGCTCAAGACATGCTTGCTAAATGAATGAATGTGAATGCACATCAGTCTGATTGAAGATTAATATTCCAAGTCCGGACATGGTTAGGAGTAGAACCTTTTCCCTAGATGAGCAAGGCTTGAAACCAAGACAGATTCATAAAGTATGTAGAAAGCACAAGCAGTTTTTAAATATCATCATCTATTTTTTCAAGACCCAGTGGCAAACAGGGGGGAAAATCCCAAGCCAAAAATTGCAGCGAAGGGTTCAGCTGGCTCACCGCCTGGGGAGGGTGGGTGGAGCCGGGGCTGCCTCATCCAGGCAGTGCCATTCACGTGGACACGGTGGATGCTGTACGGACATTCTTCCCCGCCCCCGCTATGGGTCAGCACGAATTCAACAGCTGAGTTTCCCTTTGACAAATACAGTACGGACTGGTGCACCTGGGGGTTATTTACTGACAAGGATGGAGGAGGCAGGAGCTGAGTAAGACCCATGGCGAATGAGGTCATATTCACTCCACTGGCTTTAATGTAGTCATGAGGGAACCGACCAGAGGTAGCCTTTTGAGAATTGCTTGCATTTATTAACAAATGATTCAGTGTAACAAGGATGACCTAATATATTAATATCCTATCCACTTAAGACAAACCTTTCTATTCCTATACCAGTCACATGCGCACAGACTCGTATTGGGTGGGAGGAAAGGCCACAGTGCCCTAACTTCTAGGCGGTGACTTTGATGCCCCGTTTGTCCCCTTCTCAGTGCGAAGGTTCCTTCTCTTTCTCCTCAGTCACCACGGAGACCGTAACTGGGGAATGGGTCGGGCGTGATTCTCTGGCTGCAGACTGGCCCTCGGGTATGAGGAGAGGGAAGGGCCGCACGCCCGCCCTCTGCATCAGGATTAGGGTTCCCACTGTGAAGACCTCCCTTTCTGCGTGTGTCCGTTCCCTAGGGATGCCATGCCCAATGCGACAAACTGGGTGGCTTACAACAACAGAAACGTACTATTTCACAGTTCTGGAATCTGGGAGTCCAGAACGAAGGTTTCCGCGGGCCGTGCTCCGCTGGAAGGCTCTCAGACAGGATTCTGCTGTGCTTTTTTCTGCTTCTGGTGGCTCCCCACGTTCCTTGGCTCACGGCTGCATAACTCCATTCTCTGCCTCCATCTTCACAGGGTCTTCCTTCCTCTGTATATGTCTCGGGGTGCCCTCTCCTCTTCTTATGAGGAGGGCACCAGTCATTAGACTTGGGGCCCACCCCGATCCAGTGGGACCTCGTCTTAATTTATTACATCAGGAAACACATTACTTCCAAATAGTCTCACTCTGAGATTCTGAGCGGGCATGAATGCTGGGTGGACACCATCCAACGCACCACACTGTGAGCCATCGCTGTCTGTGTGCTGCTGTCCACACTCGCATTCGGATTGGTTAGAGGCTATCTCGCACGCCCTAGTGTGTTGCCCCTTGGTCCAATGGCTGCACACCCTGGCTCCTGCCACCTCACCCACTGGACTGTGGATTTTACAGGAGTGCAAATGAGAGACAACCCCACTATTTTGACACTGCTAAGATATGAGCTGGCCCTCGCTGGGGTGCAGGCAACCCTCAATAGCTGGAATCAGTAAGATGCTGTGACCAGAACTGGGGCCTCACTCAGACACACGTGCACTCTGCAATCTGCCCCGACCAACTGTGTTACACTTATGCTTTACCACCAAGCTGAGTCAGTATTATCTGAATCATAGCAAAGAAGGCATATCCTTAAGTATCTGATGATGTTGCAACGTGTCCCATCACTGAGGTCATACCACGAGTCCCACAAACGCCCATGGCACAGCGTCTTACCAAGCCAGGAGGAGACAGGGCTGCAACCATTGTTATTTTTGCTGTAATTATTCCACGTTTCTCTTTAGCTCACCATGGCTACGTGCAAGCTTATCCTTCTGCCTGGAACACTGACGGCCCTCTCTTTGCCTGGTTAGGTCCTTCTCAGACCTCAAATTTCAGCTCCAGTGATGTTTCCTCCGAGAGGCAGACTGGTCCCCCAGTTCATCTCTGTGCCTCGACTTCTTCATCTGTGAAATGGGAATGATAGTAGGACCAACTTTATGGCACCACTGAAGGGTAAATGAGCTGATACAAGAAAACAGTCCCTAGCAAACCGAAAGCACCCATTAATTGTGATTAATTCAATCATTAATGATAATTTTAATAGTAATTATTATTTACTCATTTTATTAATACTTGTTAATTTTATTATCCTCTGACTTCTCTGCTCTAGAGAAGGCTGGGTTACCCCCTCTCCATTCCCACAGCCTTGGCTCTTACAATGCTGAATTGTACTTTTGCTTTGCTTGTCTGCTAGTCTCTGGGCTGTTTGGGAGCAGAGGGGTGTCCTTACCTTTATACTCCACTCCTGAGGCAGGGCCAGGCACTTTAGGGCTCAAGGTCAAAGTGAGGTGACACCATGGGAAGAGAATGGGGTCTGCAGCCCCACGGAAATGAGCGGTCCTAGCTCAGCCTCCCACTTCAGGGCCTCCTTTGAACAAGGGCCCCAATCCCTCTGGACTTTGGCCTTCCCTCTGAGGAAGGAGCGGATATCAGACCGGCCTCAGGGCTTGCCCCCCGAGTGAAGGAGTTGTGCTGCCCCAGTGAGCACTTTAAGCGAAGGCATTCAAAGCACCAGGCTTGGAACTGGTGTCCATGAATAGCTACTTAGTAGTAGCTTCCCGAACTGTAAGTTGCCTGAAAGAATGTGACGGATAAGACGTGCTATCCTTGATACAGAAGCATCGGCCCAAACCCAAGACTCAAAGAAGGTCTAAGCATTCATCTGGAACTAACATGGAATGGCATTGAGTGTAGGCTGTGATTTAAAAAGAACAAGAAAAGAAAGTCTGAGGGGAAAAGCCCTGAGAGATAATTTACCTCCTGACCCCTTGTACAGAATATTAAGGGCATGTTGGTTGATGGTCCATCTCTACAGTTACCGGAACATGCAGCCGTGGGACGAAGCCTCAGTCCTGAGATGCTGAGGGTTCTCGGCCTCTTGGTGAGCTGCCACCATCGGGGCATGTAAGCTGAGGGGCATCCTGCAGGGGCTGTATCTAGGATGCTCGGCCAACCTCCTCATCCTTGTATCACTGGCTTTGACTGCCCCCTAGTGGACGTTTTCTCCTCCAGAACCTTGGGTTCTAGCTGAATTCTCCAGGGGCAGGGTTAGGGCACTGCCCAAGCCCCTTCCTTGTCTTCTCCTCTTCTCTCTCTATGCTCACTCATGTGGCAGTGTCACCCCATCTGGTGGCTTTACATACCACCCAAGTACTAACTGCTTCCAGTACATGGAAATCATATCTCCAGCCCACACTCCCCCCTGACCTCAAGACCTGGAGATCCAACCACCGCGAGTCTTCTCCCCTGGAACGTCTAATAGGCATCTCGGTCTGGATGTGTCCCAAACTGAGCTCTTTATTACCTACCTCCCCAACCCTGCTCCTACCCCAAGGGCCTCCCCATCCCAGTTATGGCAGTAACATCCTTCCAGATGCTCGGGTGAAAAACGGGGTGTCATCCTTGACTCACGTCTTTCTTTCACACCCCGAGTCTAACCTGCCAGCAACTCCTGTTGGCTGTACCTTCAAAATATGTCCAGAATCTGACCACCTCTTGCTATCCTGGTCCAGGTCACCATCATTTCTAGACTTGTTAATAGTCTCCCATCTGGTCCTAAGGCATCTGGCCTTGTCCAGTAGTTCTCACCTCACACTGACCTTCAGGGCCCTATGTGATCTGACTCCTCTGGCAGTCTCCGCATTGCTGCATTCACGCCACACTGGCGTTGCCTGTGCCAGACATACTCCTGCCTCGGGGCCTTTGCACTTGCTATGCCCGCTGCCTGACACGTACTTCCTTCAAGTAATTGCATGGCTGACTCCTTCACTTCCTTTATATTTTTACTCAAAAGACCCTCTTCCTCGAGATCCCCTAACCTCTTGGCCATCTTATCAGAATTTCAACATCTCTCTGACACTTCATATGTCCCAGCAGCGCTTCATGTATTTTCTTCTTACTATTTATCACTATTCAAAACTCCATCCATTTCACTCATTTATTCTACACTGAAACGTTAAGTTCCACAGGATAGAGTTTTGTTTACTTTGTCTCCCCAAATATCTCCAGTGCCTAAACAGAGGCTAGTGATATTTGGGAAATGAATTTACGTCCTTCTTTCAACTCAATCTCCCCAATGACCCAATAAGATACTTTAGCATTGCCCCTAGTTTATAGATGGGAAAATTGGGGCACAGAGAAGTTACGTGACCTGCCCAACACAGCTAGGAAATGAAACCTGGGGGAGAATTATTCTTCCCCTACTTCGCTAAACTTGTGTATTATCATCACTCAGATGTCTCATTATTTTAATGAAGCTCAGAGGCGTGCCCTTCTGGCCCTGCCCAGCATGGCTCGGTTGGTTGAATATCATCTGCGAAGCAAATGTCGCCAGTTGAATTCCTGGTCAGGGCATAGGCCTGGGTTGCGGGCACCGTCCCCAGTGGGCGTGTGCGAGAGGCAATGTACCCATGTTTCTCTCGCACATTGTGGTTTCTCTCCCTCTCTTTCTCTCTCCCTCCCCTCTCTCTAAAAATACATAAATAAAATCTAAGAAAAAAAGAATGCCTTCTTTGTGGGGTCATTGTGAGGCTTAAGTGTGATAAGCATGTGACAAGCTTGCACCAGTGCCTGGAATGTTGTAAACACTTAAGAAAGGGTCACTAGAAGCATGAAAGTTTCTACCAGGAGTCTGTCCCTGGTCCAGGAAAGGGAGGGGCACTCCAGGCACAGAGCCCAGTCAAGGGGCTGGGAAGTTACTGTTGACGCGGCTGCCATTCACATCCACTTCTCTGTGCGGCACGTCTTAGCCACGCCAGCCTGTTCCCAGAAGCAGTTTTCCTGCGACTGCGACATGCCCTGGTCATGCTGCTTGGCATGTAGTGCAGTTTCTGCATAGAAGCTCCTACACGGCCCTTAGAGTCCCACTCAGAGATGCCCTCCCGCGGGAAGCCCTCCCTGACTTCCCCAAGTACCTCAAGTTCCTACTACAGTTAAGATGGCAATTTACTCAATGATTTGTTTTCTGTCCTCTTTCTCTTTTTTTTGGTTCATTTAAAAAATTGTAATGATTATTATTTGTTTAACATGAAGCCCCTACTGGGATGTGAGCTCCTTGAGGGCCAGTGTTGTAGGTCATGGAATATAGACAATTTGAGGGCCCTCTTTATTTATTTTTAAGATTTTATCTATTTATTTGTAGAAAGAGGGGAAGGAAGGGAGAAAGAGAGGAGAGAAACATCAGTGTGTGGTTGCTTCTCACACACCCCCAACTGGGGACCTGGCCTGCAACCCAGGCATGTGCTCTGATTGGGAATCAAAACTGTGAACCTTTGGTTTGCAGGCCTGTGCTCAATCCACTGAGCCACACCAGCCAGGGCTTAGGGCCCTCTTTAAAAATATGACACTATAGCCCTGGCTGGTGTAGCTCAGTGGATTGAGCGCGGGCCTGCGAACCAGACGATCGCGGTTTGATTCTCAGTCAGGGCACATGCCTCGGTTGCAGGCCAGTTCCCAGCAGGGGACACACAAGAGGCAACCATACATTGATATTTCTCCCTCTCTCCTTCCCTTCCCCTCTAAAGATAAATAAATAAAATCTCTTAAAAATATATGAGATTATAAACACAAAACCAAGCTTGAAAGTGAATATTTATTAGAATGAAAAAAATCGCAACTTTTCCTAACAAAAATCACAAAGAATATAAATCCAAAGTAATAACAAACTTATAAATCAACTGCCTGGCACTCCTCTGTAATACTTTTTACTTGTTTTTTTGGTTGCATGCTCTTTGGATCTTCGGCTCTTTGGATCTTCGGCTCTTTGGATAATCCTGAATTATCTCCTATGCAACAATAGCTGTATGGCATTTCCTAAAACAGGACTAAAAAAATAATTCAGTCTTTCCTCCAGCACGATGGCTCAAAATTAGTGTTTTTTATTAGTGATCGTTTTTATTTTTTCCTTCACCTTTGCAATTCATTGTTGATAAGGTTATTTATACTCTTAAGGGTTGCTGTCAAACTTGGGATAACCTCTGCACATTTCTTACATGTATGAGCTGTAAGATTTGGGAGGATTCTTCCCTCGACTAGCTCTGGCTTCATACATTTCAAACCTATTTCTCCTCCAACACCCTGGTACCACGGGGCCCAGCAAAATACTGATCTGTGCTGTGCACCTTCATGTCACAACACTGGGGAGGACTGCACAGCGGGCATGAGCAGTATACCTGGGAGGGAAGCCATTCTGGGGCATCTAGAAATAATAAGACCACACATGCAAGGATTTAGGACCCTGTAAGTACATATAGCCCCAGACCTAACCCCAGACCAAAGTCCCTTCAGTCGGATCCCATCAACACTTGCAGCCATCTGTCATGAGAAGCGGTGTGACAGGGAGATTCAGTGGAACGAGACAGTGGTCTGAACCAACTGTGGTTAAAATATCTCACTTTTGCAAATTTTATAAAATTAAATGATCCCATGCAAATAACGTATCTAAAGTTTAAGCATTAGGAGGTTCACGGGAAATCCATTCCTCCGGAAGGCAGAGTTGAGCACCCTACATCCCCCAAGGCCTAGCCTTGGGCATCACACACACTGGGGCATCTAGGTCGCCTCGGATGTCAGCGCTAGAATGGAGAGCACCGGACTGGTGATTTTCACCCTCCCGTGGAGCCCTGGCACTTGGAGGTGGTGTCGACAAGCCTTCTACCGGGGTTTCTTGAAACATGGAGCACGGCTGTTTAAATCATAATGATGACCTTAAGAGTCATCATCCAGCCCTGGCTGGTGTGGCTCAGTGGATTGAATGCCGGCCTTTCGACCAAAAAGTTGCCGGTTCAATTCCCAGTCAGGGCACATGCCTGGATTGTGGGCTAGGTCCCCGGTCGGGGGCGTGTGAGAAGCAACCTATCAGTGTATCTCTCACACATCGATGTTTCTCTCCTTCTCTTTCTCCCTCCCTTCCCCTCTTTCTAAAGACAAGTAAATAAAATATAAAAAAAAAGTCATCATCCAGCCAAACACGCATGGGCATTTTACAGCGTGACAGACACTATCGTACGTGCCCAGCCTGTATCAAGTCACCTCACCCTACAACATGCCTGTGAAGTTGGAGCCATCATTAGCCCACTTTCCAGATGAGGAAACTGAGACTTGAAAAGTTTCAGTTTTGTACATTAAGGTTCCATGTAAGAAACCTTTCGAACAAAAATTTTTCTACTTCTAAGTTTTGAAAAAGCCTGAAATGGTTCAAGCCCTTTCTTTTACACACGGGGAAGTAACACCCTGAGAAAGGGAGGTCATCCACTCAGCGCTGCGGACTTATTCGTATCTCCTGGGCTCTTTCCCTGCGCCAGACACTGGGCCAGGACCCAGAGGTTCGGAGATCAACAAGAGAGTCATGGAATGTAACCTTGGTGGGGCCCACAGACCATATGTACATGATCTAAATAAGCAAATGACTCCTGTGAGTGCTGGTATAGTGCATCTGGGGAGATGTGATTGGGTGACAAGGAAGGAAGGTGCTAATTCAGAGTGAGAGGTGCCCAGGGAAGTGTGGTCTGAGGAGGTGACACGTGCCCTAAGGCCTGAATGACATGAAGAAGCCAGCCAGGGAACCCTATGGGACAAAAGTGCTCCAGGTGGAGTGAGCCGGCCCAGAGGCAGGACTCAGGCAGGAACACTGTAACAGAGCTGACTCCTGGGCCGGTGCCCCTTCACCACTTGTTGCCTCTCCAGGCCGTCCCAGAGGTTCCAACCATGTCCTGGGCCTTCTCTTAAGCTCGGTCCCTAGGGTGCTGACTTATCCAGGAAAGCAGCAACATTGCAGGGGTGGGGGCAGGGACTTGGGTCCCCTTTCTAGAAGCCCCATGGCTGAACAGGATCTGAGTGTCCTGGTTCCTGTCTGGCAGGGGGTAAGGAGACATCCTCCCCACCTTCTCTCCCCTGGCTCCGCCCCAGCCCCAAATCTCCGTGACAACTTCAGACACAATCCCGGTCTGAAGGAGGATCTGGAATGTGGAGCACAAAGGTCACTGTGGAGAGACCAGAGGAGCTGGTGGACTTGCTGCTCCTTGCGCCTCATCTCCTGTCAGCCTCCCCACTGGCCTGGCCAGGCCCCCGTGCCCCAGTTTCCCCAAAGACCCCAAACTGAAGCAGGTGTGCCCTGTCGCTGGACACAGCAAGGCCCAGGTGGAGCTGCCCTGGCCTTCTGCAGCTGCCCCGAAGGCTGCTCCTGCTGGGGGCAGCTGCCCGGACCACGTCTGCTCTGGAGACGGGCGAGTGAGTGTACAGGGACTTGGCTGGGGTGGGTGGGAGATTCAGGCCCCTCCAACCTTAGAGGCTGTTTCTCCAACCAGCACTCACCCTGATGGGCTGGGACCTCTTGAGTTGGGGGCAGGCTGGGAAACCCTGTGCCCATTCTTGCCTGGCACCCCAAGTCTACCCAACCCCCTCTGGAAGACTAGAGCTCAAAGTCCTCCAAAGCAGGGGTCTGGGCCTGGGTGGGAGAGCCTTCAGATCTGGCAGCGGAAACCCCACGTTCACAACTCACTCTGCCTCTTCCTGCATCGCTACCCCTGAGATCGTTGTTTCAACTCGCTAGGTCTCAGTTTCTTCAGCAGTAAAATGGAATCATAGCAGACCCTGGCCCCTTAAGAGAATTTATTGTGCGTGTAAGACAAGATGAGCCATGCAAGACACTCACACAACCTGGCACGTTGAAGGTGCTCAGTTTACTCACTACGCCTCGTCCCCCCCATGGGCATGTTGCTCCCTGATAGCTGTGGTTAAGTCAGGGTTTGCTTTTTTTTAAAACAACTTTTAAGAGATTTTATTTATTATTTTCTAGAGAAATGGGAAGAGAGGGAAAGAAACATCAATGTGTGGTTGCCTCGCATGTGCCCCCCAACTGGGGACCTGGCCTGCCACCCAGGCATGTGCCCTGACTGGGAATCAAACCAGCGACCTGCAGGCTGGCACTCAATCCACTGAGCCACGCCAGCCAGGGCTACATCAGGGTTCCTTCAGCAAGGAGAGGGGAAGGCTGCTGGGTGGGCAGGTGCCCAGCTCTGTCTACCCCGCCCGCAAGCAGGGCAACAGAAGCAGCTGACACGGCTGGAACACTCACTGAGTGCCAGGCGCTGCCTTACGCCTCGAACACGTACACGTCCGGAATCCCCAGATACAAAAAGCTGTGAAAACCAAAATTTGTTCTTAACTGATTTACTGGCAACACCCGACCAGAAGTGACAGGCGGCTTTATTTGTCCTGCTTAGGGTAAATGTTCTTACAGCGGCTCTGAAACTGTGACCGGGGAGGGCTGCAACACAGCACACTGCACAGGCTATGGCAAAAGTATTAATAGGGTCACGGTGGCTCATGTGGAAATAAATACAATAATTAATAAATAACAGGCTCTGGCTGGTGTGGCTCAGTGGATTGAGTGTGGGCCGCAAACCAAAGGGTCGCCAGTTCGATTCCCAGTCAGGGCACACACCTGGGTTGCAGGCCAGGCCCCCAGGATGGGGAGCTGGAGAGGCAACCACACAGTGATGTTTCTCTCCCTCTCTTTATCCTTCTCCTCTCCTCTCTCTAGAAACGAATAAATAAAATCTTTTAAAAATGTTTTAAAAAAACATAAATGGGAAATACATATTTGGAAAAAATAACAATACAAGAACGAACTGTTTCCTGTACTCACAACTGTAAACCTACGTCTGCCTCACCCTGTACACACATCATATTATCTTTCTAAAATCTGGAACGTTCTGAGACACCTTCTAGGGTTTTTGAATAAGAGATGGAGGACATGAATTAAATTATTTAATCCTCACGAAAATTCGGAGATCGCTTGTGCATCCTCACTTTACCGATGAGGAAATCGAGGCTCAGCGAGGCTCAGCGAGGCTCAGCGAGACTGAGGACCTTAACTTTGGGTCACGCACGGAGCAGGAGGCAGAGCCAGGCTTGGAACCAGACGCGTGGCTTCAGGGTCCGTGCTTTTTCGCTGCAGCCGACCTGGTGGACCTCTGCGGACAGACGTGGCAGGGGGACAGGCTGCCGCTGCGCTGGCACTCCGCATCGCGCAGGTTCTACTTCGTGGCGCCGAACACCGACTAGCTGGCTCTGGGTGCGGGCGGCGACCTCTAGCGGCAGGACCCGCTTCCAGTTCCGCTTCTTCCTGGTCTACAGCCTGACCCCGGTGCCTCGGGCGTCCCCAGCGCCCAACGCGTTTGCCCCAGCGACGGGGGATGCGTGCGCCCCGGCTCCCACCTGCAGTTCTACGAGGGTCCGCCAGAAGCGCCCTGACCCCTGGGCGCTCCTGTCTGCGGCCTGACTATCCCTGTCCTGGTGGCGTCCACTGGGAACTTCCTGGGCCTGCGCCTGGTCACCAGAGGTCGCCAGCCCCACGTGGACTTCGTGGGTGAAGGCACCTCTTTCCAGTTTGGTGGGTTGGGGCTGTTGGTAAGTACCAGGGCCTCCAAGCGGGGCAGGGGGGCGTGGGGGGAACACGGGCAACTGCGGGGCTGGAGCCGCCACCAATGGGGCACCGGTGGGAAAATGGGAAAATGGGAAAATGAAGGGGACTGGCTCCTAAGAGAGGGAAAGGGGGTGAGTGGTGGCAGTATTAGGGGTGGTCGGAGTGAGGGACGCTCCAGACCCAAAGAGCTAACCCCATAAATCTAGTTTCCATGGCTGTACACACACACTCCTACACGCAACCCACACTCTAACACCCACCCCTTAACACACTGGACATGTACACAACTCACACCTCACACACCCGTACTCCCAACTCCACACCTCGCACAGCCACACTGCAATGCGCAGCCCATGGGCCACACACATACTATTTACATCACACACACAGTACCCCTTTACACACTTACACATGACTCACATACCCTCATATTCACTGGGTCCTCTGGCCAGTGAGCCCTTCAGAGAGTCCTGGTTAGGACTGTCATAATTGTGAGTGACAAGACCCCACTCAGGCAGGGAAAGGGAAATGATGTTAATACCAGCCATTCACTGAGCATCGCCTTGGGCCCTTTGCGTGCCCGATCCCATCCGCCCCTCTCAGCAGCTCTGCTGTGCCACGGTTCTTATCCTCGTACGTGTAGATGGGAGACAGCCTCGGGGAGGTTATGTCAAATGCCCCGGCCTCCCTGCGCACGAGAGAAGCGGCGGGATTTTCGCTGCTAGAGTTATGTCCTCTCTCTCAGAGTTCAGGGCTTTAGCATTTAGCATTCTGGTCCCCCAGGACCAGAGACACAACTCACTGGTGTCACAGCCAACGTCACAGAAAAGGCTGTGGCCAGGGATGGTGAGCGGGTGATCTGCTTAAGTCTGAAAGATTCCAAAACCATGGAGAAGCTCTATTGCCGCCTGGGGCTAAGAATCTAGACTGGAAGATCAAACATGGGATTGTGCGCACTTCGAGACAAGAACTCGGGGGGGGCCCTAAGAGCCAACGCCGGTTCGCCAAGAACTAGCCGCTGGCACGCCAGGCCCTGGACAGCCAGCCCTGTCACACTGAGTGTGGGGCTGGGCACTCTCACGCCATCTCCTGTGTCTCTTTAGTCGAGTCCCATGACACTTCTTTCCTGCAATTTTGCACAGATTTTCTCTCTTTCCCATTAGATCCTCTGGCACTTGAAGGAACTACATGAACTTTGTACCCCAAATCCTCCTAAATCCTTAGGGCCATGAGCCTTGGTGACTGGAGTCCCTTCCTGGCTCCTGTAGGTTCCTATAGTGTTTTTTCAAATTATTTATTTTAGAGAGAAGGGAGAGAGAGAGAGAAAGAGAAACATCGATTTGTTGTTCCACTTATTTATGCATTCATTGGTTGATTCTTATTTGTGCCCTGACTGGGGATCGAACCCACAACCTCAGCATATCATGACGATGCTCTAACCAACCGAGCTACCTGGCCAGGGCTCCTATGATGTTGTTTTGCAAACGGCTCTCACTAGCTGATTAGAAATCAACCCCTCCCTCTCTCTGCCCCTCTCCCCCTTCCTCCCTCCACTTCTCCCAGTGGCCTTCCCCTCTAGAGGCGCAGCTGTCAGCCAAGGAGGCCAAGAATGCTGCTGCTGCTGTGTTTGGCAGGACTGGGCTCCAAAGTGAAGGCGGCAGTGGTGAAGCCCTGTGGCAACTCCGGCTTCCTCTGATCAGTTTTGTCATTTGAATGAGGTTCGTCTCACATCCTTGGGCTGCAGGCACAGTCTCACTTGCTCGTACCTGCAAGCACACCCTGCCTGGCTCACACACACTGTCCTTTTTAGTCACATGTGACTCCCCACACTACTGTTGGTTTTCTCTGAGACTTCCACTCTCACACCTAAACACCTTCTATATATTAGATTGTCCACTTTCATTTGCAAATGAAAGAAACCCAACTCAAGTTGGCTTATGCCAAAAGAGAACTTTGGGGGTCTCCTGTGACTGGGGTGTGTGGCTCAGGTACAGCTGGATCCAGTAGTCCAAGTAATGTCACCTGGGCTTTGTCTCTGCTGTCTCTCTCTCTGCGCTGTGTGGGTCTATTTGGTTCCATCTCAGGCAGCTCCTCTTTCTACTTGGCAACAAGGGGAGCCTGCAGCTCCAAGTTCACAGTCACTCTTACAGCTCTGACCTCAATGAAATAAAGAGCAAGCACCTTTTTCATGGTCTAGCAGAAGTCCTGGGGTCAAGTCTGGTTTGGCTAGGAGAGGGAACACCCTGGTGTTGGGCAGTCCCACCTGAGCCAGCTTTGCTCCCCCGAAGGGGTCACCGGGTGAGCCGACCAGTCTGCCATTCCTTGCACTGAGTCGTGCAGTTCTTTCACCTGAGTGCATATCCATTCATTTAACAAATGTGAATTGAGCCCCTGCAGTGTGCCAGGTGCTGTTCTAGGCTCTAGGGATCCAGCAATGAACAAAAGGGAAGTCCTTGCCCTCTCTGAGCTGACGTTTTGGTGGGGGAGACAGGCCGAAAACAAACAAGGAAATCCTCATTCTGCTTAGGGGGTGTGCTGCAGAGGAACTGGAGCCGGGAGCAGGAGGGTGGGAGTACTGGGGGAGGGCTGTGTGCCGTTCCCCCAGGGAGGCCAGGGAAGGCCCACTGAGTGGAGACCCTCAGGGAGCCATGCCAATGCTTGGAGAAGAGAATGCCAGGCAGAGCTGATGGCGGGGGCAGCACCATGAGCGAGGATTTGCTTGGAAGGGTGGGGGTTCACAGGGATACTCCAGGCTGCATGCAGGCACACATGCGGACACATGGTCACACCCACTGTGCCACAGTGTCTATGAGCAGGGACCGAGTTCCTATTCTGCTACCCAGATGTGAGCTGTGTGGCCTTGGTCACGTGACCTGCCCCCCCCCATGCCTCAGTTTTCTCATCTCAGATGGGGGCACTTTGAGAACTTACTGAGCTGGGAGGTCAATGAAGGAAGTTTTTAGAACCATGCCTGGCAAGGAATAGGAACTCAATAAATGTTAGCCACCACCATCATCATCGTCAACACCATAGTTATGCACCTGTCTCCCATCTCCGTCAACGTTGTCATCGTGGTTATACACCTGTGTCCCATCACCGTCAATGTCATCATTGCGGTTATGCACCTGTCTCCCATGAAATGCTCTTTCCTACTCTCGTCTGCATGTATACGGAAACAACTTCCTCCTCACACCTCCCACATCCCCTCACTATAGGGCTGCACATCCTGTTTGTCCACTCACTGGCCCAAGGTCCTCATAACATGCTTCCCCTTTTGGTCCCAGGTTCCTGTGGTCCCTCCTTCCGCTGTCGGAATGGCAGGTGCATCCCCCCCAAGCCTGGTATGTGATCTCTGGGACATGGACAACTGTGGCGACAGCAGTGATCAGGCTTCCTGGCCACCAGCCAACTGTGCAGGTCAGTGACGGGTGCAACCTGGGCCCTGCTGAGAAGCTGGGAAGGTGGGCCGCAGCTCCCCTTCCCCAGGGCCTGAGTTGGGGAGCAGGGGGTGGAGGCAGGGGCGTGGCAGGAGAAAGCAAGGGGAAGCACAGCGGTGGGGAACTGCGTTAGACCAGGGTACCCAAGGATCGGGGCGGTTAGAGACAGGATGATGTTAGGGATGATCCGATCCAGCTGCTTTCAAATGGTATTTTAGGGGCGGAAGCTCGTCCTAAGTGGGACCTTGCACAGAGGCCCAAGACATTGAAAGGAGAGATGCTTTATTTAAGTGGTCGTGGGGGGGCCCCACGTCCCACTGAGGAACCTGACTTGGACTCTTAAGACTTACCTTGAAAACCACCGATCCAGTCTGACTCCCATGTTTTACAGATGGGGAAACCGAGGCTCAAGGTCATGGAGTCAGTGAGTGACATAATCGGGAATGACCTCTGAGTGCAGAGACCAGGCGACCCAGGAATATCCTTATTGGGAATCTGGAGATGCCCCTTCCCCCAGCAGGGCCGGCATATACTGTTGAACAGGTTGTTTACCGAAAACAGCACCAGGCTGAGGGGCGAAGTCCAGCCTCCCGGGACCCCACGCGCTTACCTCCCATGCCACTCCTCAGTCTCCTTTGCGGGTTCCTGCTCATCTCCCCGTCGCTCTGTGCTTTGTGCTGTGACACACCTGCTCCTCCTCCACCCTCCACACCCATCCCCTCAGTGGTCTCCTTTATGACGCCTGGCCAGCTGGAGTCGTCTTTGAACTCCGTTACATAACCACCTCCCTGCTCATCTCCATGTGCATGTGTGGGCGGCGTCTCAGACTCAGGTCGGCCCCAAACTGAACTCCGGTCCACAGCCCTCCGTGCCCAGCTCCTCACCCGCTTCCCCTTCTCACCTGCACTGTGGGGTGACCCTTCATCCTTTTTGCAGCCCATAACTGAGCCACTGACATGAATCTGTTTGATGTTTTTCTCATGGTCAGACTGCCGTTAGGGCTTATTAGGAGAGAGACCACGGAGGGGAAGTGTCATCGCATCACAGGGACATCGCAGTGTCATCACATCACGGGGGACATACCCCCAGCCTGACTCGTGGCTGCCACTGCTGGCTTTGACCACCTGGCTGAGGCCTGTTTGCAGCTTTCTCCCCTGTTCCTTTCTGCCTCCTCTCCATCCTGTGCTCTCCGGGATCCCTCCCGGAGACAGGGGAGGGCTCACTCTGTGCAGCCCACTGTGAGGAGTGGGGAGTTACGCTCCATGGCCAGAGGAGCCACCCAAGACACTAAGTCAGATCAGGTCACCCCCACGCTCAGAACCCTCCATGCTCCTCACTCCAAGACAAAGCAAAGCCTCCCAGGGGCCCACAGGCCCTTGCGACCTGCTGCCAGCACCTCCCAGCTGCCTTCTCCGTCTCTCAGCTCCTCTGGTCTCACGCGGGCTCTCTCCCCTGCCTGGAAGGTGCCTCCCCAGAGGTTTTCACGCTCATTCCTTTGCCTCCTAGGGGTTTCTGCTTAATCCTCACTCTTAGTGAGCTCTCTCCCGATCCCTTTATACATAAAACAACAACAACCCTGTGTCCAGGTATGGGTAAATGGATAAACCAAATGTGATATGGCCACACAATGCAATTTTATTCAGCCTTAAAAAGGCAGAAAATTTGGACACATGCTACAGCACGGATGGAACCTTGAAGACATTCCATAAGTGAAATAAGCTAGCTAGAGAAGCATCAGTGCTGAACAGGTCCACTTACAAGAATCTGACGACTCAGAGTCATTGGGTTCATAGAGACAGGAAGTAGAATGGCAGTTGCGGGGGGCTGGGGGCAGAGAGAATGCTGAGTGAGTGTTTAAAGGGGACAGGGTTTCAGCTTTGCGGGCTGAAGGGCTCTGGAGACGGTCGGGAGTGTGCCTAATGCCGCTGAACTGTACATCTAAACGTGGGCACTGGTTTGTCGCCGTATACTTCTCAACAATAAAATAAAAAGAAACCCTGTCCCCAGTCAGCAGGCCCTGTCCCTTTTCCCTGCTTAATTTTCTCTCCATGGGACACGATACGATTTCCGTCTTCTCACTTCTACGTCTCCAGTTCCACGAAGACCTTTTTGTCTATTCTGCGCCCCCCCCGCCCCCCTCACATCCCCCGGTCCCTACGGCAATGCCTGGGGCACAGTAGATGCCAGAGAAATGGGAGTCAAGTGAGTGGAAGGACGAACCTCGCTATGCCTCAGCTTCCTTATCTGTAAAATGGGGGTGCTAAGCCTAACTTTTCCGAGTTGTTATAAGCTTTAAGTGAAATAGGGTAGGCAAAAGGCCCAGCACAGAAAACACTCAATATGAGCACATTCTCCCTCTGGAGAAGCGGCTCCATCCATCACCCCGGGGCCTTGGAGCTAGACCTCAGGAGTTCGAGCCCCAACGCCATCACTTCACTTCCAGCTGTGGGACCTGGGCAAGTGACTTAACCTCACTTCCTATGAAATGGAAACAAATTGTAACAGACTCCGAGGGCTTGGAGGAGGCTTCAATGAGACACAGTCATGCCTTAAAGGGGCCATTCTCGGTGTTAGCTCTGCTATTTCCTCTGCAGGCCCCTCTCAGATGCCTACCCGGGGGGGCGGGGAGTATGGACGACACCTCCAAGCCCCCAACTGCCCCCCCAGCTCTCAGGTGGGCAGGTCCCCTTGGGCTTGTGGCCAGGAGCAGCCCTGCGCAACAGGATGCAGCTCTGGAAGGTAGACGGCTCTCCTTCCCACCCGCGCCCACTCCTCTGTAGGTGATGGGGACGGGGCAGCAGGCCCAGGCTGAGGCCTGAGTGGACTCTCCCTTTCCTTCCGCAGGTCTGTGGCTGCAGAAGGTGGCACTGGCCTCCTCGCTGCTCCTAGCCTCTGCTGGCCTCCTCACTGGCCTCCTCACTGGCCTCATCTGGTGCTGCTGCTCTGCCCACTGGCTGGCCTGGTATCCTGGTGCCCATGGCCTCTGCCTCAGCACTTGTTGCACATACCCTGGCCAGGTGGCCCCAGGGGGGCTGCAGCCAAGTAGGCCAGCCTTCCAGGGTCAGGGAGGCCATCCGTAGAGAGGCTGCGACTTCAGAGGAAGGAGAGTGGGCTCTGGGGTCGGACAAACTCTGGTTTCTGTCCCCATCCCCTAGCAGGCTGTCTGATCCTGGGCAGGTCACATAACCCTCTGAGACTCAGTCTGCTTCTCTGGAAAGTGGGCTGATTTCTGCCACACAGGGCTACGGGGAAGGCCACAGGGGGCAAGTGGCCCTGTAGCCCCTGTGGTGGCTGGGGCTCTGCTGGACCAGCAAAGGCCAGGACCTCCATGCCCAGAGTGGGGAGCAGGGGTCCTGCTCCCCTGAAACTGCCTTGATTCACTCCCAGACCGTACCTGCCCTGCTGTGCCTCACTGGCCCCCACCAGGCTCCAGAGTCGAGCCCCAGTCAGAGACACAGGGGACCGCCCCGGCGGGGATAGCACCGTTTATTAAGAAAAGATCAAGACAAAGACCACAGGAGGGTCCCTTGTAGGACACAGAGGTCAGGTGTCCCAACCCAACATCTGGGGGACTGCTGGTGAGGAGGGAGCTTGCCCCCATTTGGGTCCCCAGGTTCCCAATGATGGGACAAGGCTGTTGTGGCCCCTTCCTGTCCCTCCATTACGAGTCTTAGCTTCCCCCACCCAAGGCCCTAGTTCTTTCCAACCAACGCCTCCTCCCCCCATATCCCTTGGGTCTTCACTTCCAGGTCAGTAGGGGGATGTGGCCTGGGCGGGCAGGGAGACCCTCTCAGTGCTGGGCTCTGCCTGTCGCAGCTCCTGGTAAGAGCTGGGATGGACTTTTCCTTGTAGCCCCTGAGGGCAGGCGCCCTGGGCTAGGTATTGGGGTGCAGACCAGCTGGCCGGGTGGGGGTGGAGGTGGAGGGGGTGGGGACACGGGCTACCTGGGGTGGGGCTGCCTGTCCAGGGGTGAGCTGCCTTTTGCTCCACAGTTGGCACTAAAGAGCTTTTGCTGCCCAGAGGAGGGCGGCAAAGCCCATTGCGATGCCCTCTGCTCCTAGTGGCTGGTGAGGACCCAGGCTGTACGCTGAGGCTGGCTCCTCTGGAGGCAAGGGCTGCCCAGGACTGCAGGGATGGGCGGCCCAGTGTTGCCACGGGGGCTCTCCTGAGCCCACTCAGCCACCTTGCCTGCCCCTCTGAGGCACCTGCTTCCATCCGCCTGTCCTGTTCCCCAGCCTGTGGCTTTGCCCAGGTGTTTGTGGGGGGGGTGACGTGCCCACCCTCCAGTCCAGCCCAGGGCAGTAGCAGCAAAGCGTGGCATCGCCTCAGTTTCTTACAAAATAGTCATAATAATAATATTAATAACAGACTCGACGTTGTGGGGCTGGGATGCCGCCCAGCGGTCCTTGTGGGGCCGGCGGCTGCCTACGAGGGGCAGGGGCGCGTGTTGGCCCCCGCCTGGGCGCTGTGCTGCAGGTCCAGTGGCTGTGGAGGGGGGCCGCTAGGCTGGGCAGAGTGCAGCACCAGGTTCCTGAGACAGCCTGTGACGCCTGAGGAGAACCTGCCCCCGGTCAGCTTGGCCACGTGGGGGGCTCCACCTGCGGGGAGGGGAGAGGACAGGATCTGTCAGCTCCAGGGGCCCCGGAGGAGAGGAAGGGAAGACACATGCTGGAGGTCTGCAGGGGCCCCAGTCCTGCTCCAAGGCCCGAGCCCAGGACTCACCGATGTAGATGCTGGCCTTGGTGTTGACTGCCACGTTCCGGCCTGGGGACTGGCCGCTGACCAGCTCCTCCCCGTCCACCTGGATGGAGCCTCTCCGGCCCTCTCTGTGGTGGGTAGAGCTGGGTCAGGCCCTACACCACCGGTCTCTGACCCAAGAAGAGTCCCCTCTGTTTTCAACAAGACTCCAGAGAAGTCTGCTCTGAGTTCCTTCCTTCCCCACTGGGTGAGAGAGATCGTCCCCCCGGACCCCCACCCTGACCCAGCCACACACACAGCTTCCTAGCACCCTTCCAGGCTTTATCCAACCCCAGGGAGCTTACTTGCCCGCCCATGGCCGTGGAGTTCTGCCCTGCCCTGGAAGCCCGTGCCTGGCTCTCCCTGACACCAGCTGCGAGCTGTTTCCCCAGAGCCCAGTGGGGGCCTGCACCCTAGTGTCCAGGTAGGCTCCCTTACCGCAGCGCCGTCACCCGATGCCACTCGCCGTCATTGATGGGATCCTCAGAGACGAGGCGGGCCTCCCCACTGCCCAGCTGGTAGCTGCAGTCACACGGGCCCAGGAAGGTGTGAGGTGGGGCAGGATAGGAGTGGGGGGAGGGGGGTGATGGGGACACTGGGAGCTGTAGCTTCTTGTGGAAGGAGCCATGGGGCTGTCAGAGAGGAAGTCACTGAGGGGTGATGGGAGCCAGGGGAGGGAGGGAACCCACCTGAAGACCAGGTGCCCATCCTGAAGTCCGAGACTGATGAAGTCCTTCCCTTGGCCGGCCTTTCCCATCTCCTGGAAGGGAGCACAGGGTCTCTGGGGTCCCCCGCCTGGAGAGCTATGACCCCTGCTGGCTGTGGCCTCTGCCTTTTTCTCTCCCACTGCCCTGGCCACCCGAGGGCGGGGAATACTAAGACCCCGGGCCGGACGCCCACACTCACCATGCCCTGCCAGAGCAGGAGGCCGCTGGCTGTGCGCGTCCGAACTTCCAGCTGGATGGTCTCTGGCACCTCTGGCAGGCTGGGGGTGTGGCGTGGGCAGCAGGTAAGGGGGCAGGAGTCCCAGGTTCCCATTCTCCTCCCTGCAACCTGTCCCCTCCCCGGGCCCACCAGCTCTCCCAACACCCATCTCACCTCCTGGAGAAGATGTGGCTGGGGAGGGCTAGGAAGCCATCATCGTGGAAATAGGCTCCGTACTGTCCTGGGGCATCTGGGAGAAAAGGGGGGTGTGTGACAGCTGCCCACCTGCTCGGAGGGTCCATCGGCTTCGGCTCCCCCCTCCCCACCTCCACCCTGACACGTACAACCAGAGGGCTCTGAACCTGCAGCCCCTGGAGACCCAGGGGGCTGTGAACTTGGACAGGAAAACGCTACGAGCCTCTTCACTCACATCTCACTGAAATCTAGCGGCTCCTTTAACTACGCACGTGGGCAGCGCGCTAAAGGAGCGGCAGCAGGACGTGTGACCTCCTCCCTGGAGGTTTCCTCTACGGATCACAGTGGGTGCTGGCAGCTCAAGACACTGTTTCTGCTCAGGGACACTGTGCTGGCGGTTAGTGCCAGCAATGCATCGTCTTATTCAATGTGTTGATAAAGAAGTACATAGATTGAAGTTGACAGAATTTAAACTATTTTGAGTCTTATTTCAGTATAATTGGTTTCCTGTGCATTGTTGAAAAGCAGTCAGTAGGTCTGGGGAAGGTGAGCAACCATCCCCATTTGCTAAGAACTTGTCCTGGTTTTAGCTTTGAAAGTCCCACATCCCAAAACATCCCTAGCCCTAAGGAGACTGGGACAGTTGGCCACCTGGGACAAGTCCACGGCGCCTGAAAGGTTCTGAACCTCTGTGTTCCTTCCATCTCCCAGATGGGAAGATAGTCTGGGGGTGGGCTGCGGGGGACGGTGGGCGGCTTGCCCAGGAAGTGGGAAGCCTAGATGACAGCCTGGACCTTTCGGCTCCAAGATCCACATTGGGTGTGGCCCCAACACCCCAGCCCTGTCTGCTCAGTTCCACCCCAGAGGCCAGCACTGGCCCCGGTGGGCCTGGCAGCTACAAGTGTCGAGGACACTTTGCTGCCTTCCACCAAATGATGTGCCAAGCACTGTGTGAGGAGTTTCACATCTGCCTATAAATATCATCTCATTTAACTGGATCCTTACAGTAATCCTATAACTTGTGTACAATATTAACAAAAACTACCATAATATACCCATATGGGACCAGAAATTGTTCTACGCATTTTAAATAATTTCACTGTCACACACAATTTTATCCGAAGCCCTGTGGAAAGATGTTACTTCTCCCCACTGTATGCATAAACTGAGGTACAGAGAGGTTAAGTGACTTGCTCAAAGTGACACAGCTACCAAGTGGCAGGGTTAGGATTTGAAGCCGGGCCGGCTGGCTTCAGAGTCCATGCTCCCATCCCCTACACCACAGGCTCTCCTGTTACAGTCGTGATCAAGATAATATCCACAAAGCAGTTAGCACAGTGCCTGTGAGTGTTCAATGAACATTCATTTTTTAATTATTCTCAGTGCTTTTAAATGGACTGTGGAATCCTTGGGAAGGAGGGTCCTGCCTTATTCCCCTTACAGTCACTGCTCCCGGGACAAGGATGGGCACCTGATAGATGGATGCTGGCAGAATGCATGAATACGGAGGGAGAACAGGTCAGAGCGGTATATGGACCGGCCCAAGGTCACCTAGCCAGTGAGTACATGGTAGGGCCCAGCTCCGTGTGGCTTTGCTCTTCTTTATTTTCTCTACGTGTGCCCAGAGAGCCTCTCACATGGGCCTGTTCTGCTTAGAGACCAGAATTAAGGGCGTAGGGTAACTGGACAAGGGGGCTGAGGGACCTGCCACCAGGGGGAGACAAAGCTGCTCAGCTGCTCTGGCCGGCCACGGGGTAAATACGTACCGTTGCCCCCACTGCCTTCAAGATGCCAATCGGACTCCACTGCCCCATGTCCAGAGCCTATGGAGAAAGGTAGGGTCCAGTCAGTGGGCACAGACAGCTGTGGGTACTCTGCCCAGCCCCAGGGCCCCAAAAGGGAGGTGGAGAGAAGCCAGGGCAGTTACCTTGTTGGCAACGTGGGCCAGAGAAGCCGGGGGGACAGAGGCAGTGGGTGCCCTGGCAGGTGCCCCCATGGAGACAGGGCTCACGGAGTTGGCAGGGGTTCTCCTCATGCTCGCAGAGGTCCCCTGCGGGCCGTGGCAGAGGTGAGTGAGCATGGGCTGGAGTTGCTACAGACCACCCTGCTGCCTGCCCCCCCTTCCCCCTCCAGGACCTGGTGGGCACACGCACCTTTGAAGCCGTCCCGACACAGGCACTGAAACTCATACTCGCCAGCAGGAAAGCACGTGGCGCCATTCTGGCAGGGCTGGCCCTCGCACGGGGAGCTGTCGTAGCACTGCCCGATGCCCCGACTGCCCAGGAAGCTGTAGGTGAGGTCTAGCCGCTTCCCATTCACTGACACCTGTGGGCATAGGGACCCCGAAGGACTCAAGGGATGCAGGAGGCAGGGGTGTCGCTGGACCGGCAGAGAGGAGTGCAGTAGAGGCAGCTGGGAACCCAAGTTGGAACTTGAGTGGTAACATGGGGCTCTGGGGAGGGGGCAGAAGGAACAGGAATGCCTGCCTACTGTGCGCCACCAACTGCATCAGCACAGTCAGTCTGCAGTACAACCCTTCAAGTTAGGTGCAATGATCCCCATTTTACAGAGGAGGAAACTGAGGTGAAGATCCTGGTCCTGAGGGCAGCGAGCTGCAGGCGGGGGGGCCTGGTCTTCACCCCTCCCCTCCCAGCTGACCTCTGGAAGCTGCTCCTCACCTCGCCTATGCAGCCGTGGAAGGGAGTGCTCATGTTGGTGGCCGGGGACAGCTGCACGGAGGGCTCCACGCCACCGAGGTAGAGGAGGGTGTGCAGGTTGAGGCCTTGGCTCTTGCCGGGTGAGGAGCGCAGCACAGGGCGTCCGCCGTTCACCCGCAGGCTGCCGTCTTTGTTGAGGCGCTCGGCAGACACACGGTGCCAGCGGCCCAGGGCCAGCGGCTCTGTGCTCCGCAGAACAGCCAGCCCTAGGGAGGACACCAAGGAGGGTGGGCACATGGGTGACCCCCTGGCCTGCCCCACCCCACTCAGGGACTTGAGAAGAGAGGGAGCTTCCTTCAGTCTCCTAGTGCTCCACGAGGAAGCCGAGAGAGGTCTTGGGACTTGACTAAAGTCACACACACAGAGAGAAGGAACAGGAAGGAGCAGGGGACTTCGCCTGGTCTGACTTCTGAATCCATCCCTCTGAGCCTCCTTGGGGCACAGAGCGTGGCACCTAGAGCCCACATGCATTTGGTGTCCAGCACTCACCTGACCCGAGCTCGTAGCGGAACTCCAGGTGGCCACCAACCACCGCCAGGGACACAAAATCTTCCACGGGCTCTCTCTTCCCTCCGCTGAACAGCAGGATCCCGTTGGGCTCCAGTGGCTTGAACTCAACGTCCAGGCGTAGCTCGTGGTGCGTGTTGGTAAGGGCCGGCAAGGCCAGGTAGGAGCCAGCGCCCGACATGGAGGGGGTGGTCACAGTCACACCTGTAGCAGCCACAGCTCAGCCCAGGGCGGTGGGGACGCCAGAGTCCCAGGAGGGTCCCGACAGCTCAGCCTTACTCTGGTACCCCTGCCCACCTCACCCTCTTGTCCCAGAGGCTCAAGAGCAGCTGGGAAACAGCTATAGCTACACAGGAACCCTGGCCCACCCAGCACTGTGGACCAGGCTGGAAGGATCTCCAATAAGATGGACATCCCTTTGGGGGGCTCTCACATAGGGATTCAGACTGGGCAGAAGCTTGGCCAGTGATTTTAAAGCTAATTTTACCATCCTAAGACCCATCATGGCCTCAGAGGGCCTTGGGCAGCTCCCCACCATTCTTACTGGGATCCCAGGGGGTCTCAGGTCGGGCTCCACTCACCTTCCTCACACCTCGTCCCTGAGCGTCCCAGGTGGCAGCGGCAGGTGTAGCCTCGGCCGTCGGGCCGGTTCACACAGGTCGCGTCGGGCCCACAGGCCTCTGGGGGACACACGGGCCACGAGGAGGACATTGAGGTGACGCAAGAGAAGGTGGCGGTCCTGATGCCAAAGCCTTGCCTATTGTACCCCAGGGGCCAGCTCTCTAGGGTTTGGCCAGTCTGAGGAGAGAGACAGTGAGGGCGGGGCCAGGGGAGCTGGGCAGGGGAGAGCAGGTGGGAACTACACAAGGGATTCTGTCTGTCTGCAGTGTTCTTGAAAGATTGCCCCTGGACAGCAGTTTGGGGGTGATAGGTACCTGGGTGGCAGGTGATGGGGCGAGTGCCTCGGTAACAGATGGGGAGGTGGTAGCTACCTGGGTTGCACCGGTAGAGGGGGAACGAGTGCCTGGGCCGCAGTAAGGGGGGGTAAGTGCCTGGGCATCAGTGTGAGGTAAGTTTTGGGGAAGCAGAGGTGGGAGGCAGGGTATTAGGGTGGCAGTGATGAAAGTCTGGATCTAGGGGGACTAGTTAGTACCCGGGTACGAGTGATGGCATGTGGTAAGTACAGTTAGCAGTTGGGGTGTGTGGGGGCGGACCCAGGGTGACGGTGGCCAGGAGGAGTGCACACACACCTGGGTGGCAGTGCAGGGCCTGGGAGTGCTCACAGCGGCTTCCGGTGAAGCCCGCCTGGCAAATGCACACGTAGCTGCGGCTCTCCGAGTCCTGGCACCAGCCCCCGTTCTGCAAGGCAGCCCCCAGGGGTCAGGCCGGGGGCACGCTGACCCTCCTCCACCCCCCACCACACGTGGCATGTGAGGCGTGGGGCTACCTGACAAGGCTGGTCCCGGCAGGTGGGGCAGTGGGAGATGCCGTGTGCTGTGAGGTTGAGGTCGTGGAAGACGATCTCCTCGCCCTGGATTCGTAGTTCCCGAACGCAGCCTGGGGAGTGGGCAGGTGGAGGAGTGAAGGTGGGGGTGCTGGGAGGCTGGCCCAGTCCTGACCGTGCCCTGCTGGGCCCTCCCAGCCTCTCAGGGCTCTGCCAGCCAGCCAGGTGAGGCTTGGCCCAAGCTGGAGACGGGGAGGGGGCTCACCTATGAAGCCGCTGCTCTGCCCTGCTTTGGGGATGGTGCTGTAGTCAGGGTAGCCGCCCAGGTAGAGCTCCTCATTTAGGTCCAGGCCCTGGAACTTGCCCTGGGGAGTGGAAAGGTCAGAAGTGGCAGACAGGCTGAGTGGAGGTGGGGCAGGGGCAGGGCCAGGAGCTAGGAAGAGGGGGTGTATTGGGTCTCACCTGGGAGGTCCCGTTGACTGGGGCCAGGCTGCCCACAATCAGGGAGCCCTGGGTGAGGCTGCGCAGCAGGGTCACGGTGTGGAACTGGCCCAGTGCCAGCGGGGTGGGGTGGCGGATGGTGGCCATGCCTGAGCCTGCGTCAAACCTGCTCCGTGGGGCAGGGCCAGGGCAGGAGAGAGTGGCTGTCTGACTTGTAAGAAGGGCTACGCAAGGGGCCCCTCTTGGGCAAAGGTGATGTCACCATTCCCCACAGGACTGCTCCAGTTCCTGTCCCTGCCTTGTCCTCTACCCCATCTCGCACCCCCAGCCTGCCCCATTCCTGTATCTTCCATAGCCCTTCCCTTCTCCCCACACCCTGCCCTGGGAGCTTATCTAGAGCAGTCCCGGGGTTCTAATAGCCCCGGGTCCCAGGGCCTGCAGCCTCATTGCCCCTCCGAGCACTGCTTCCTGTGAGATCGCCTTGTTCCTTCCGTCTTTGTTTAAGGCTGGCCTTCCCCAGCTAGAACACACACTCCGGCTGGGGCCGGAACTTGATCCATTTTGTTTATCCCTGTACCAGTGCCTGGCACGCAGTGGGGGTTCGGCAAACAACTGTTCAATGAATGCATGCATCCTGGACTGTGGCAGTCCCACTTCCTAAGGACATACAAAGCACCACCGAGCGTTTGTGGGCAAGTCTCAGGCTGCCTCCTCCTCTCCTGGCTGGCTCACTGTGCCTCCTCCGGCAGACCGAGCGGCACCGAGAGTAATGGCCACATGACCTTCCTCCAGAACCTCCATGCACAACTCAGCTCAGGGTGTTGTGTGGCTGACTAAAGCCCTGAAGTCTAGTCCCCCAGCCCCTGCCCCTTGTAGACGTGGAGGGCGAGGGTCTCACCGGAACTCGGGCCTTCCACCCACAAGGCCGAAGGAGATGAAGTCGGGCAGCCTGTTGGCCAGGTTGGTGCGGCTGCCGGGGATCCGCTTCTGGCCATTGTACAGCAGCATCCCTGGGCGGCACAGCCGTGTAAGGGCCTCCCAGCCAACTAGGGGCTCCCTGTCTGCCCAGCCCAAGAACCAACCACCCAAGCCGTGAGCCCTCCACTCTAAGAGTCGCCCCTCCCTCTGGCACTGCCCGCATGGCCAGAGCCTTCCCACCACCTCAGGATGGTGCCCTAAAGAGGAGGCCTGGCTGACAGCTCCCCCAGAGAACCTGCATCTGCTTCGCTCCCACTGCAGGCTCTCCCTGAGCGGGGTGATGGCGGCAGACACTCACCCGAGTAGAGGAGGAGGCCTGGACAGTGAAAGTCAGAGACCCGCGAGAGGTGGGAGGAGACAGATGAGAGGGAGAGAGAGAGGAGGAAAGAGTGAGAGATGGGAGAAGGAGGGAGGAAGGAGCAGAGACAAGACTAGAGGATGGGACAGGAGGACTGGGTGCCGATGCACCGATGGCAGAGGGACCATGGGGAGGCTCAGATGGCAGATGTCACAGAAGTGGGGATGCAGAAGAGAGGAGGCAAGAGAGAGGGTCCAGAGGGGCGTCCTGGGGGCTCCAGGACAGAGAGGGCTGAGGCAGGTGAGCGGTTGGGGCTTCCAGGGCTCATACTGTGATGGCAGCTACACCAGGAGATTCCCTGGCTTGGGCGCCCCCATCAGCTTCTCTCTTGCTCACCATCAGCTGAGTCAGGCCGGAAGGTGATCTTGATCTCGAACTTCCTGTAGGCATCCTTGATCGTGGGCAGCGGCAGGAAGGAGTGGGGGGTCTGCGTGAAGTAGGGTACCACCCGCTCTGTGGGCAGAGAACCCAGAGATGATGCTTGCCAGGCAGTGGCCAGGGCACTGTCAACCCCGCGGGGTGGGGGTTATTGTCTGACCTGGCACCTGCAGATTGGCAAAGGCTTTGACCTTGCCCTGACGGTTAGTGGCAGTGCAGACATAGGTGCCTGCGTCCTGGGGTCGGACCGAGGGCAGCAGCAACACGTTGTTCTCCACGCGGCTGTCAGGTGGCAGATTCCCATCCAGCTGCAAACACACCCGCACTTGGGACCCTGGCCTTGGCCTGTCTCCCATGTCCACCTCAGGTCCACTCCCCAACCCTGAGCACTATGTGCCCAGCCTGGTCCAGGTCTTAGGGGCACAGAGATGGTGGAGACCTGATCTCTGACCCTCAGGCATGCCCACTGGCCCCCGGCCAGGCGCTTACCTTGCTCCAGGTGATGTCAGGAGTTGGGTAGCCAGAGGCCATGCAAGGGAAGACAGCTGCAGAACCAGCAGGCACTCGGACCTCTGGGGGCGTTGAGATCTGGGGCAAGGCTAAGAGGAAAGAGACCGAGGCCATCAGCGCCATGACGGGCACCATTTGTGAGCCCAGCCCATGCCTGACTTGTTTAATCTTCACATGGTCTCTTGAAGGGAGCCAGTGTGCCCATTTCACAGACGAGGAAACCGGCTTAGAGGGAAAAGTAGGCATCGACTCCTGGTTGCAAAGCGGGAACGGGGCAGAGTCAGCGCTCAGAGACAGGTCCATTTGACCCCACAGCCCAAGACTCTTCAGCGCACCTGGGCAGAAAGTGCTGTGGCCCCTTGTGGACCTGAGAAGGCAGCAGTAGGGCAGTGCGGGTCAGGGAGTTAAGGGGCAAAGCCTAGGGTTTAGAGTGAAAAGGCATTGCCTCTGAAGAAAGCACCGATTTATGCCTGCCCTGCACCCACGGCCGTTTTACTCTGTTCTGTCTGTTTGGTGTTCCCGTGTCTCCGCCCCTAACTGGGCCGTAGGTCTCCCTCCTGGGGGCAGGCGCTTCAGTAGGGAGAAACTCCGTATCTTTTTCCTCTTGATGCCCCCTGGCATGGCCTTTTCCTGTGAGCTCCAGCCCGCCCCAGAGGAACACTCACTTTTACCCCCCGCTGCCTCCACCAGCAATGAAACCTGCCCCTTAAATACACAAAACTGAAAATTCCCATGAGAGTGGAAAGGAAGAGTAAAGCAGGAGACAGCCGTGCGAGAAGCCCCCCCGCTGTGGCTCCCGCCCGCCTTCACCTTGCACGAGCAGCAGCACGTGGGACTGGGTGGTGCCGGCGGCATTGGTTGCGGTGCAGCGGTACTGCCCGGCGTCAGCCATCTCCACGTGGGCGATCCTGACAATGCCTCCGTTCTGCACGATGCCAGGCCGCATGCGTCCTCCCACTTTGCTCCATGTCACTTGAGGCTTGGGGTCACCCAGGGCCAGGCACTCAAACTCCACAGCGTGGCCGACCACCACGGTCTGCACAGAGGTCCGGATGTTGATGAGCACGGAGGGCAGGGCTGGGGGCAGAGGGGGTAAGGGCAGCGTGAGGCCAGGCCCGAGGGTCCGGGGAAGGTGAGCCCGGGAGCCCTGGGCACTCACTTCTCTCTCCATTCGCTTTCTTGCCCATTCACTCATCAACACACCTGTTTCCTCTTGTGTTTATTCTTTCACTCGCTTGTGTCTCCACTGTCATCCTCCTTCAGTCTGTCTGAGCACCACTCACTCCTCCCACTTCCCTTCCTCTGCTTTCCCTTGTGATATCTGTCAAGCCCCCTTGCTCTATGCTAGACACAAGCAAGCCACAGTCGAATCACTCTCTTTATTCGTACACATCGAAGGGCTTCCCAGGGAACACGGTCCCTGTGCCCTGTTCTTAGCAGAGGTCTGAGTCACCATCTCACCTTGGACAATCAGCTGGGCCCTGGCCTGGGCCTGTCCCCATGGTCCATGGGCCTGGCAAACATATGTCCCTTGGCAGCTCTGGTCCAAGTTCTGGATTCTGTGAGAAGAAGACAAGTCATCAGTGAATAAAAACAACCGATGAGAATGCTTTGCAATTGCATGGGAGCTCAGAGCCATCGGAGATCGGCACGCGGCGTCAACTTCTAGTTTCGCGGTAACCACGCGGGGCAGGCAGGCTGGCCGGCTGTCACCGCACTCTTTCTAGACTAACGCCTTATGGTCTAGAGCTCAAGATATAAGTTATCAAGGAGCAGAGCTGAGACCCGGGTCATGTGTATATATCTGGCCCCAGGGCCTGTTCTCTTCCCTCTATCCAATACGAACATGGGCCACTGCTCACTAAAGGCCTTCCACGGGCTAAACACTGTGTTCAGTGCTTTAGATAGTTTCATTTTGGCCTCATCTGACCCACTGTGCAGCTGAGGACACTGGGGTTCAGAGGCGGAGGGACTTGTCCGAGGACTTAGATTCATGCAGAGCACCAGAGGGCAGGCACTCTAATGGCCCCACCGTACAGCTTGGGCTGGGGTGCCCCCACCCCCACTCACCGCAGCACCCCATCCTGCACGCTATGGCCAGGAGGCAGCTGACCCCCTTCCTTGAACCAGCGGAGCTGGGTGCCTTGATCGTTGGGCACGGCGCAGTGGAACTCCACGCTGGCCCCCGTGCTCTTGGTCTCCTGCTGAGGTGTGACCTGAACGGTGGGTGTGGGTCCTGCTGGGTTGGCGGTGGCAGGGAGAGAGCCAGAGGGGCCTGTGGGAACACATGTGAGGTTCTGCATGTGTGTGTGATCCCCGACATGTCCCCAGGGCCGGGGAAGCCCCCATCCTAACATTCAAGAAACGCTGTTCTTCTGGTAGCTTCCCTGACCAGAGAAAAAGACTTTTCATGGGCCGATCACCCATTGGCTCATTCATGCAGACAATCAACACACAGAGGAGCCAGTGGGGGGCGGGGCTCCGAGCTTCCACAAGCTCTTGTCTGACATGAGAGGGTCCATGGTCATGGTGAAGGCACCTGCATGTCCTCCTGCAGGGAGGGGCAGGAGGTCGAGTAGGGCGGATACATATCACCAGCACTTACTAAATGCCTACTGTGTGCCACGGGCTTTACATATGTGTATCTAAGTCGGCCTATGCACTGGCACTGTCCTCTCCACCTGACAGATGAAGACGCCAAGGTGCGAGACGCCTTGGCCACACCTGGTCTTACGGCCACCGAGTGGCGGGGCTGTGTGCTGAACCTGGCATCACTGTAGCCCAGGCTCTTGGCCAACAGGCTCCCTGCTTTTGCACTTTTAGGATCTGGGGCCTCACAGGACTTGTTTGGCTTTATGTCCCTGATGTGGGAGAGCGTGGGGCTGCTGGATTCTTTGCAGATCCACCGAAACCCTGGGAATGCCGGGGGCAGTGCTGCCTGCCGCACACTCATTGTCATCCCTGCCCAGCCTTTGCTGAGCCCCATCTGGGTCCTGTGGTGGGGGAGCCCAGGGCTGCTGAAGAAGGCTGCAGTGCTTATACAAACAGCCCCTGGCAGTGTGAGGTCACCGCCCAAACAGCAATGCAGCCATGAGAGCTAGAGGTGCTGAGAACTCAGCGAAGGGGGTCTTCCTGGAGGAGGCGGGCCTGCCTCAATCCTTGGAGAACAGGGAAAAAAGGAAGGATTTCCAGGCGGTGTAATGGAGGGAGGTCTTGGTGCCCTAAGTAGGGGCCCCCAGGTGCCAGTCACTGGGTGGGGAAAGGGCCTGGAGGAGGCCTGACCCCTCTGGCCCAGCCTGAGCTAGGTTGCTCACCTTGAACCAGCACCTCGGCGAAGGCCTCGGCCAAGCCCACCTTGTTGGTGACCTGACAGCGGTAGCGGCCTGAGTCCTCAGGGGCCGCGGACTCAAAGCGGAGCATCTCGTTCCTGGCCGTCACCCTCCTGGGGAGGCTACCGCCCACGCGGCTCCACTGGAAGGTGAGCGGGGGTGTCCCATGAGCCAGGCACTGGAGCTGCACCGTCTCCCCTGCCCTCACCGAAGCGTGCTCTGGGACTGTGGTGGCATACGGTGGGCCTGGGGGAAAGGGGACAGGGCGGTGGGCGGGGGTAGAAAACAGCAATCAGGATGGGAGGAGACTTGCTGAAGGACAGGGGGAACTGAATGGTGAGCCCCAGGGACTGAGGATGAAGGAATCCAGGATCCCAGGAGGGAAAAGGGTTTTAAGCTAGGGCAGGGTCTGGGGGCCTGAGGTGCACGGGACTCTCGGACAGGGCTCCTGGAGTTCTGTCTGGGGTGCAGCTGGGTAGTGGGGCTCAGACCTCCGTGTAGTACAGAGTGGCACTGGGAGGGCGGGTAAAGGCCTTACTGTCCACATGCAGGGCGATGGTGGCCTCGGCGTGTCCGAGCGGGCTGGTGGCATTGCAGATGTACTGGCCCGAGTCCTGCTGGGCCACTCGGGGGATGATCAGTGTGTCGCCTTCCAGCTTGTGCTGCCAGGGCAGGGGGGAGCGCAGCTTAGACCAGTGGATGGTGGGCGTGGGGCTGCCTGTGGAGTGGAGCAGAAGACGACAGAGGTCGCTGGGCTGCCTCAGAGACCAGCTGGGGGCAGGGGTGGTGAGGGAGGGACCTTGCCCTTGCCCTTCGTGGCAGGCACTAAGTGGGCCCCTCAAGAATCACTGGAAGATGCAATAGCAAAGCCCCCTCCCCAGGCATGATACCATCTTCAGATTTCTTGAGTCTAAAATTCAAGCCCTGGGGCACCACTGCCCGGCCTGCCCAAGTGCCAGACCCTGTCCACACCTGTGGCTGAGCAGCGCAGGGTGGCCGTGTGTCCAGCTTCCACAGTCAACTCCACTTCTTCCACCTGGACCTGTGGGGCCCCTGGAATCGCGTTGCCCGTGTCCACAATCACCTCCACCCGCTTCTGTGCCGTGCCCAGTGCATTCTGTGCCAGGCACACATAGGTGCCGGCATCCGACGGCTTAGCTGATGGAATCTGGAGGGAAGCCAGAGGGCAGGCTGTGAAGGTGCTGACCTCCACCTTCCTCTTCCCACCCATCTGCCAATCTACCCACCCTCCCCTTACCCCACCCCTCTCTCTCTCCTTCCATTCATCACCCATCTGCCCACCCAACATTCTTTCCTCTAAGCACCTGCTCAAGGATGGGCCCTGACTGGGCCTCAAACCCAGAGATAGAACAGCCTTGGCCTCTGGCCAGAAGCCACGCCTCACCTGCAGCAGTGTGTGGCTGTCCACGAGCCCGAACACCTGCTGCTCCACGCCAGTGGGGGTGCCGAGCCGGGTCCAGCGAGCCGAAGAGCGGGGCTCCCCGGCACCGACACATTCCAGGGTGATGGCCTTGCCCACTTTCACCCGCACGGGGCCCTCAGGGAGCACAGACACCGCAGGGGGCCCTGCCCGGAGGAGTGACACAGCTGGTACAAATGCAGGGCTCTGCTGGTCACAGCCACTGTCACGACCCGCTTCTCAGTAACCACGGGGCGAGGACTTGTCTCCCCACCACGCCAACACAGAAATCGAGGTTCAGGGAGAAAGAACGCCCAAGAGGGAGGCAGAGGCAGGATTTAAACCCAGGGGGGCCGAGCTTGGAATCGGGGCTGGGAACAGGAAGGCAGAGCCCATGGGGTTGACGCCCCTCACCGTGTACATTGAGGTTCACGACACTCTGGGCCACGCCATAGACGTTGGAGGCCACGCAGCGGTAGGTGCCGTGGTTACTGGGCCGGGCGCCGACAATGGTGATGATGGAGCCGTTGGGGCTGATGTGGACATTGTCTGGGGGCATTGGGCAAGGGATGGTTGGTCAGGGTATCTGTGTGCCCTGGTGCTGCCCGTAGGTGTGCTTCAGCCCCACATCCCTGACCCCTCCAGCCCGGGTGTCCAGCTCACAGGGTCATAGATGGCAGATGAGAGAGTCCTTGCAGACTTCTGGGTCCAGTCCCCTGACCACCCAGATGGGGACACTGAAGCCCCGGAAGGGAAGGGCCACCCCATGATCGCCATGCACTCACACCGGCCTCCAGCCCCTCAGGGCCCACCCGGCTCACCCTCCAGCTCTTGGTTCCGAGTCTTCCACTCAAGGCTGATGGGGGCTGCCCCGTCGTGGATCAGGCACTTGAAGCTGGCATCTTGGCCCTGCTGCACGGTGCTACTGGGCGGGTCGATGGAGATGACGGGGCTACTAAGGCCTGGGGAACGAAGGGTGCAGAGGGCTGGGCTCAGCAGGCTGGGCTGGCTCAAACCCCTGCCTCAGCACCAGAGTCTCTCCTCCTTCCCCGGCCCATGGCGTGTGCCACACTCACGGTAGGAGGAGCCCGCACTGGGTGGCACAGTGACTGTGAAGGAGGCCTCCTGCTCAGGGCCTGCGACACTGACCACACGGCACACATACTCTCCGGAGTCGGCGGGGGTGAGGTGGGGGAGCCGCAGCTGGGAGCCGTGGGTCTGTCAGAGTGAGGGTGGGGCAGTCATCAGGCCAAAGCCCTTGGACAGGGCGAGTCCCCAGGCCAGGCTCTGCAGGTACCCAGGAGTTCTCGCTGGGTCTCGGGAGCTCAGGGCTCCAGCTGATGCAGATGAGTTTCATTCACAGAATCCTGCACACCCAACCCAGCCACCTCACAGAGGAGGAAACCGGCTCAGGGCAGTTTGGCAGCAGAGCCAAGAGAAAAACTGGGTGTCGCGACTCCCAGGCTGGTGAACTCCCCCCCAGCAGTATTTTCTCCCCTGGGGCCCCAAGCAGGCCGGGGTTTGCATGAGGTTTGGGGTGCAGAAGGCAACTGTGGGCCAAACCCTGCCTGCCTAGAACCACCCACCCTGCCCCTGTACCTGGTGCCGGGCGGGGAGGCTGCCTCCACGCTTGTACCACGTGACCTGGGCATGGGCCTGCCCCGGCACCACGCAGTTCAGATCCAGGGTCTGCCCTTCAGCCACGTGGGAGGAGGAGGCCTCGATGTAGATGGGCTGGGCCAGTCCTGGAGCTGTGGGCACAAGGGGTGGGTGAGCAAGGCAAGGATCTGAGAAGTAAAGGCGGGAGTATAAGGTGGGGGCAGCGAATGCTAATTGGTCCTCCTCCTAAGGTGCAGTGACTTGAGTGACTCACATGGCTGAGCACCACTGGCCTAAGAAGTAATCTCCATTCGCCAGGGGCCAAGGTGCCTGTGGTGAGACCCAGGGCCAGAGCCTGGTGTTGGGGAGCAGCTGGAGGACCTTTGGGAAGTTGACAGCCGGAGCGCAGCTGGGAGAGCAGGGAGCGGCAAGGCCAGAAAGCATGCGCCCCCCCAGCACTGCCCTCTGCTGCCACCACTCACCAGGAACGGGGCCTGAGCTAGAGGCCTCAATTGTGACCAGGACAGAAGCCTCCAGGGTGCCTGAGCTGCTGGTCACTTGGCACGAGTACTCGCCAGAGTCAGCAGGGGACACTTGGTTCAGCCTCAGCAGGGGGCCATGGGCCTGCCAAGATTGGGGTGGGAGTGAGGAGAGGGAGCTGGGGGCCAGCAGCCAAGGCCTCAGATGGCCAAGGCCTCAGATGGCCAAGGCCTCTGGTACCCGTCTCCAGGGTGGGTAAAGTCATGTACATTATGTAGGCTGCATCCTATCGAAGGCAAGCCCCTTCGACATCAGACACTATGGAACGTGTTTATTATGACACTTTTCCTGGTAGGAGGAAATCCAGTCTTGAATAAGAGCCACCTTCTTTAAATTGCCACCAAGGTGCCGGGGGGCCAGGGGTGGCCCTGCTGTGCCCAGCCAGTTCTTGACCTCCTGGTTCCCAGTGATCTTGGGGCCACCTCCCTGCCGGGGCTGGGTTCCAACAGGACTGACCAGGCAGGGCGTGGGGTGGGGTGGGGTGGGGAGTGCTGCTTTCTCCAGCCCCCTCACCTGGTGCCGGGCGGGGAGGCTGCCCCCGCGTCTGTGCCACGTGACCTGGGCGTGGGCCTGCCCGGGCACCACGCAGGTCAGATCCAGGGTCTGCCCTTCGGCTACATGGGAGGAGGAGGTCTCGATTCGGATGGGCGGAGCTCTGCCTGGGACTGGGGCACAGGAAGAGATCAGTGAGCTGGGACCCCCACCCTTGTGCCCTCAGCCCCTGCGCTGGTGTAGATATTCAGACTCGAGACCGTGGGGAGGTGGCCTTGATCCCCCCTTTCCCATTCTCCTGAGCCGAGGAGCAGCCGGGCTGGTCTGGGGGTACAAGCGCCCCACTTTCCCAGTCCCACCCCAGACACTGGTCCCACTATCTCCCCCTGTGCTCCGCGCACCACTGGCGGCCAGGGCTCAGGGCCTGGCCCCTCCACACAGATCACTATGTTTCCTAAACTTGAGTAGTGTGTGGCGAAGAACCCAGTCTGGGGCCAGACTGCCCGGGTTCAAAACCCAGCTCTGCCATTTACTGGTCCCGTGACCTTTGGAAAGGCACTGGGCTCCTGAAACTGTGTCTCAGTTTCCCCATCTGCAAAATGAAGAGAGCAATCCTACCTCCTTCTAAGCATTAGTATAAGGATGAAATGAGTTGATATGTGTAAGTGTAACACATATTTATGTGTTTATTACTTGTGTTATATCATGTTTATTACTTAACGATTCACGCACTATTATCGTGACGTCGGCGCTAGTCATGTGCTCCCTGTGCTGTCAGTTACAGTTCCGTTCTATTGATTCACTTTCGAAAACCCTTTAATACTTAGCCCCATTATAAGCAATGATTTCCATGAGATCATGACAGGTGTGATATGTTGCTATTTTCCCCCTAATATGCCACTATTAACATAAAACATGTCTATCAGGTGCCACCTCAGACCACCTCACATACCCCTAGAAGTGCAGTTCCAGCCTTTCGGGAGCTTGGGTAATTGTAGCGAGAGCTCGGCTGTCCCCACTTTACAGACGAGGAAAGGGAAATGCAGACGCGACAGGACTGTGTAATGTCTCAGAGTGCGGACAGAGGAGCCGGGACTCAAGCGCATATATGCCGGACTCCAAAGTCTGTGCCCTTGGGCCCTGGAGCTGAACCTGACTAGCCCTCGCTCCCGACCTCTGCCTGCCGGCCCCCTCCCTGTCTCCCTTCTCTAGCCTCCTAGCACCACCGTGGGGAGCCTCACCAGGGACAGGAACAGTGCTAGGGCCGGAGGCCTCAATGGTGACCAGGACCGAAGCCTCCAGGGTGCCAGAGCCGCTCACCACTCGACACACGTACTCGCCCGAGTCAGCCGGGGACACCCGGTGCAGCCGCAGCCGTGAGCCGTGAGCCTGAGCAGGGACAGGAGAAGGAGACAGAGGAGCAGACATGGCAATGGGAATGCCTGAAGGACTGGGGCAGGTAGGCACTGCATCCCACAGGGCCTCCCAGGCCCCTTCCGGGGAAAAGCTTGCAGGGCAGACCCCTGTCCAGGGCTGCCTCCTCCAGCAGCCCTCCCACTATTTCCTGCCCCCAAACTCCCATACCTGGTGGTGAGTGGGGAGGCTGCCTCCACGCTTCTGCCACGTGACCTGGGCGTGGGCCTGTCCAGGGACCACACAGTTGAGATCCAGGGTCTGCCCTTCGGCCACGTGTGAAGATGATGACTCAATTCTGATGGGCATGGCACTGCCAGGGACTGAGGGTACAGAGATACCAAGTCAGGGCATGACATTGGCTGTAGTCAGACCTGGGAACAACTGGGTTGCTGGACACTGCAGCCATTGTGGAAGCCCCCCCCCACAAGTGGCCACTGAACCCTTGAAATGTGAGGATGTGAATCTGACATTTTAAATAACTGAATTACCACATGTGGGTGGCAGCCACTGTATGGGACAGCTCTGTGAGACTGGAACACCGTTACCTATGACTCCCGGTCCCTTCCGGGTTCTTCGTCAGACTCACCGGAGGGGTTGCCAGCATTGGGGGAGACTGAGACCATGATGGAAGCCTCCCGGGCATCGATGTTGTTGTTCGCCCGGCACACATACTCGCCCGAGTCAGCCACGGACATCTGGTACAGCCGCAGGAGGGAGCCGTGGGCCTGGCAGGTGGGTGAGAAAAGAGGGAAAGAGGGAGCCGGGGGGCCAAGCGATCTTGGGCTGGGCCAGGGCTCCCCGCAGCCTCTCTCCTCAGACCTGCTGAGGGTACCCTCCGTCTATCCGGGGCAGGAAGGACGTCTGCCCCAGGAGGGCCAGCTAATGCCTTGGGCTCCATGTCCATGGGGCTGTCCTCGTACCCACCCCAGGAAGCGAGGGTTCCATGCTCACTGCCACATTCCACTCTGTACCTGGTGTCGGGCGGGAAGGCTGCCCTCACGCTTGTACCACGTGATGATGGCCTGGGGCTGCCCAGCGACCACGCAGTTCAGATCCAAGGTCTGCCCTTCGACCACTGCGGGGGACGAGGACTCGATCCTGATTGCTGGGGAGACACTGGGCACTGGGGACAGAGAGGGTCCGATGTGGCCAGAGTCAGCCAGCGGTGATTACACCAGGGACCTCTCCCTGCCCCCACCTCCTGGATGCCCCGTGTGTGCGCTCTCACCGTGGGAGGAGCTGCTGCCCTGGATGGTGACGATCAGCGAAGTCTCCTGGGAGCTGGCACCGTTACTGACATGACACACGTACTCGCCTGAGTCTGCGGGTGTCACCTGGGGGATCCGTAGCCGGGAGCCCACGATCTGAAGGGGAACAAGTGTCAGCAGGTGAGGGTAGTACCTCCACGTCCTGGGCACTGCTGCTCAGGAACTCCAGGAGTGTCCCTGCCCGGCCCAGGGCCAGCCCCAACCCGTCTCCTTCAGAATACCCCGGGGGCCTTCCTGAGGCTCTGGGCTGGGGAGTACATTGCTTCTGGCCTTAATATTGTTCTACTGAAGCCCATCCCCGGTGACTCCATAGTACCTTGCTGTGGCTCCTACTGCGCTGCCCCACCCTCCAGCCTGTGAGCTGCCCGAGGACAGGCACCTGTCTCAGTCCATCTGCAGTCCTTAGTGCCAGGTGCAGGACCTGGCTTGGAGCAGTTGTTAGGGACATGGAGCAAGTGAGTGAATCATAGAATGTTCTGTTAAACCACAGGATCCAACTGAGGTGAGAGAGACCTGTCTCTGTGTCCTCAGCCCTGGTCCAGGGCCCATATCTTGAGAATACCCAATGTTTGTTGAATGACTAAACGAGCACTGAAGAGGTTCTGAGTGCCCCTCCTGATTCCCATCAGGGCCAGCGAGCTCAGCTTTTGTTCTCTCTGCCTGCTGGATGAGTACCTGGTGCCGGCTGGGTAGGCTGCCTCCACGCTTATACCAGGTGATGGTGTGGGGGGCTTGGCTGGCCACCAGGCAGTTGAGGTCCAGGGTATGTCCGTTGGCCAGGGAGGCTGAGGAGGACTCAATGCGGACGGGGTACACCACACTCTGGGCTGGGAGGACGAGACGAGAGGCAGGTGTGGGAGCCGGTGAGGATGAAGTGGCCCTCACAGCCGCACACCACTTTCTATGACCCCTGAGATACTCACACAGGGAGGGGCCAAGGCGATTCTGAATGGTGACAAGGACTGAGGCTTCCTGGGTGCCCGAGCTGCTGCCCACGCGGCACACGTACTCCCCAGAGTCGGCTGGGGTCACCTGGGGCAGCCGCAGCCTTGATCCATGCACCTGAGAGGGCACAGGGGGCAGGCACAGGGATGGACATTGGGGCTCACAGCCAGAATCTGGCCCCCTTCTCTGGCCCCTCCCAGCCTGGCTTCCCCACTGAAGCTTGAGGACAGCTCTTCTAGGGAGAACCACTATTCGTGACCCTTCAACTCCCTGTCCCAGTGTACGGACTGGGTCCAGCAGGACGTGGGGGACTGGCATTTGTTGACGGGCTGCAGGGCAGGCAAAGCAGACGGTGTGAGCCCATTTGGGACATGAGGATCGGGAAGTCAAATGGCTGGCCTCAAGTTACACAGCAGGCCAGAGCCGAGAGCAGCATCTAAACTCAGATATGCCTGGATTCAAAGCCTATGGTCCTTATTCTGTAGTCATGAGGGTCCTTCAGGCCCCCATTAGCTCCCCACCTCCTACCTGGTGCTGAGCAGGAAGGCTGCCCCCACGCTTGTGCCATGTGATCTGGGCATGGGGCTGCCCAGTCACCAGGCAGTTCAGATCCAGGGTCTGCCCTTCTGCCACGTGGGAGGAGGAGGACTCAATCCGAATTGGGAGGGTTACCCCGAGCGCTGGGGACAGAAAGCAGAGGGTCAGCCCCTGGCTGGAGTGGGAGGAGGAGGGGTGGGTGAGGGGAGGCAGGGGCTTTCGTTCTTCCCCTCCCGCTTCACTTACCAGGAACGGCACCTACAGGCTCAATGGTGACCAGGACAGACGCCTCCAGAGGCACCGAGCCCCCCACCGCACGGCACACATACTCGCCGGAGTCAACGGGGGACACCTGGTAGAGCCTCAGCAGGGAGCCGTGGGTCTGGCAGGAACGAAGGTGAGGTCAGAGGGGGCCCTGCGAGACCCCTGCGCCTATAATGTGCCTCAGTCTCTGTCTGCTGAGGGGTAGGGAAGAGGGGGTCTCGTCCCAGGGGTGGTGGGTGGCCAGGAGGAGCCATGGTGAGCTGAGCAAGCACTAATAACACATTCCATAAAATCGGAGACACACTAGTTGATGTCTCTAAGGTCCCGATGCTTCTTATAGCAAGTGATTTGACAGTTAAATGGCAGCTTTCTGTTCTTACCGGCTCATAAAATAATGGTGCAGCTGCAATCAGTGGCATCCTAAATTCTATAAAATGCAGTAATACATTTCATGTATTACTACCTAATGGTGGGGGCATAGGTGAAGAGGGGAGGAGACGGAAAAGTGCAAATAGGTAGTTACAGAGTAGCCACAGGGATGTAAAGTACAGTATAGGACATGGAGTAGCCAAAGAACTTATTATACGCATGACCCATGGACACGAACAATTGTGGGGGGTTGCCTGAGGGAGTGGAGAGTGCTTGGTGGAGGGGGGGAAAGGGGGAAAAGTTGAGACAACTGGAATACTGTAATCGGTCAAATATAATTTGAAAAAGTAGCTAATGGTATTACAGTGAGAACACATTTCATTGCACTTTGTATGAGCCAGAGCTCTGAGCCCCGTGCATCTATATTAGCTCACTTTCTCCTCAAGACAATTTTGTCAGGTAGGTACTATTACTGCTACTTAACAGGTGCTGCAAGAACCGCGGGGAAGTTAAGGAACACAGCCCGGGTCACAAGCCAGTCAGCGGCGGAAGCCGCATTCATACTGAGGACCGCTGCTACCAGAGCCTGGGCTCTCACCATGCACTGGTGCAATGGGGGGCGGAGGCCCTCCCCCTCCCCCATCTCCGACCTCAGCACCCAGGAGCCTCCCTAGGGTCTCCTTCTTGGCCCGTCCTTCCTCTGGTCCATACCTGGTGCCGGGCGGGGAGGCTGCCCCCACGTTTATGCCACGTGACCTGGGCGTGGGCCTGCCCAGGCACCACGCAGTTCAGATCCAGGGTCTGCCCTTCAGCCACGTGGGAGGAGGAGGACTCGATGCGGATGGGCTGGGTGCCAACAGGAGCTGGGGGAGGTGGTCAGTGAGTCACTCCAGTTCTCTGCAGCTGCCACCATCTATCCCCTTTCTCTGTCCCAGCCCAGCCTGGTGACCCTACTCACGGTAGGCAAAGTTGGCCCCCGGGGTCCTGGTTACTGTGACTGTGAGGGAGGCCTCCACACCATTGCTGGCCCGGCAAACGTACTCGCCTGCGTCAGCTGGTGACGCCTGGAAGATGTAGAGCCGGGAGCCGCGCACCTGGGCAGCATGGGCAGCGGTGTGAGGGCGGTATCCCAGAGCCCAGCAGACGCCCCTCCTTGCCCTGCTCCTCTGAGCTGGGCACTGCCCACCCCTCGGCTCAGAGGCCAGGGTCCCTGTAACCTACTGTCCGTGGCTCATCCTGGCTGGCCCCCTCCCACCTTGTTGCTACTCTGTACCTGGTGCCGGGCGGGGAGGCTGCCCCCGCGCTTGTACCACGTGACCTGGGCGTGGGCCTGCCCCGCCACCACACAGCTCAGATCCAGGGTTTGTCCCTCGGCCACTGTGGAGGACGAGGACTCGATCCTGACAGGAGGGACGGGTCCTGGGGCTGTGGGGACAGGGGTGAGGGTAGTAGATGCTTTCCAAAAGAGAGGGCAAGCGCTTCTCACCCTGGAGCCAACTTGGCCTTGTCTTCCAAGGCCAGGCCCACAGGTCTGGGGCTTGGGTGGCCGGGGCTTGATGTCTTCAGCTGAGCAACCCTGAGGGAAGGGCTGGGGCAGGGTGAAGCCTTACAGAGTAGGGTGAGGAAGTGGGAGAGAAGAAGGCAGCTGAGGCTGGGAGAGAGGAAGAGGAGGCAGCAGCGGACACACGAGGAGTGATGTGTCCAGAGGACGATGGGAAGATCACTCAGAGAAGTGGAGTCTGCCTGGGCCGGGCCCTAGGGCCAGCTTCAGGGTGAATCCCCTGCCCCGGGTCACAACACAAGTCCCAGGACCTCAGCCCCTTGGGGGTCCTCCAGGTAGCCCTGTCATCGGCAGGCACTTACCAGGCATGGAGTTAGTGCTGGAGTCGGAGGCCTCGATGGTGACGAGGACAGACGTCTCCAAGGGCCCAGAGCCAAGGACTACTCGGCACACGTATTCGCCGGAGTCAGCTGGGGACACCTGGTACAGCCGCAGCAGGGAGCCGTGGGTCTGAGTGCAAATGGGGGGTGTTCAGAGGGTGCCAGAGCTTCTCAGTCCAATCCCTCCAGTGGGGGGATTGGCCCTGGGGGCTGCTGTACCTGGTGCCGGGCAGGGAGGCTGCCCCCACGCCTGTGCCATGTGACCTGGGCATGGGCCTGCCTGGGCACCACACAGTTCAGATCCAGGGTCTGCCCTTCAGCCACGTGGGAGGAGGAGGACTCGATGCGGATGGGCTGGGAGCTGCCCCGAGCTGGGCTTCCACCAGGACCTGGGCACAGAGAAGCTGGTCAGTAGGGAGGCCTTTTGGGGGCAGGGACCATGCTCTTCCGCATCAGCATGGCCAGCCAGACACCCCTTTTCATCCCCATCTCCAGCTCAGAGTCCAAGGTCCATTTGCCTTCATCTGTGACGAGCTACAGGGCTACAAGGGCCTACAGGGCTACAAGACGCAGACAGTGCTCTGGCTGGTGTAGCTCAGTGGATTGAGCGCAGGCTGGGAACCAAAGGGTCACCAGTTCGATTCCCAATCAGGGCACATGCCTGGGTTGCAGGCCAGATCCCCAGTAGGGGACACATGAGAGGCAACCACACACTGATGTTTCTCTCCCTCTCTTTCTCCTTCCCTTCCCTTCTCTCTAAAAATAAATAAATAAAATCTTTTTAAAATTTTAAAAAGATGCAGACAGTAATGCCACAACTTCCTCCTAAAGTGTTGGCCATTTTCCTGCCATAGGGTGGTGGTACCATCCTCATTTCACAGAGGAGGAAATTGAGGTCCCCAAAAGTAAAATAACCAGTTCACAGCTGATAAGGAGTAGGGCCAGGGTTTGAGCCCAGGTCAGCCCTGACTCCACTGCTTCCTGACGAGTTCTGAAAACAGAACCCTCATCATGGTGCACTAGGTAAGCCGCAGCAGCCTTATTGCCACCCGCAGTCCCCTCACCCTCCCAAGCAAGGAGCGGAGGGTCAAAGCCTGCCTGGTGGCCCCTCATGTCCTGAAGAGACCACAGGCACCCTCCCAAGGAACAGTGAGGAGACCCTGGGGACCGGCCTCTGTCCAGGCCCACCTGGCTCCACACCTGGGGTATAGCTGGGACCTGAATGGGTGCTGTGGAGGACAGAGACGGTGATGGAGGCCTCCTTGGAGCCTGACCCGGTTTCCACACGGCACACATATTCTCCAGAATCAGCAGAGGAAACCTGGGGGATCCGAAGCCGGGAGCCGTGCACCTGGGCCAGGTGGAGACAGAGGTATGTGAGGATGGGGAGGGGCCGTGGCCGACACTCCCTCTGAGCCTCAGTGTGTCATTCATCAAGTGCTCATTGGCTCCGCTGAGCCACCCCACACCAAAGAGGGAGGAAAGCAAAGGGCCGGCCCTGCTTGCAGAGTGCTGAGGCTGTGCGAAGCTTCCACCTGCGCACAGAACCACCCCCAGGACCCCTGCCACAGGCTCCGGGACCCTCGTACCTGGGTGTGGGTGGGCAGACTGCCCCCGCGCTTGTACCATGTGACCTGGGTTTGGGCCACCCCTGCCACCACACAGTTGAGGTCTAGTGTCTGCCCTTCAGTCACAGAAGGTGATGAGGACTCAATCCTGACTGGCAGGGAGCTGGTACCTGAAGCTGGGGGCAGAGGAGGAGTGAGTAGGCCCCAGGGAGCCCTGGCTTGCCCTCCTCACTCCTTCAGCCCCCAGAGACCCTGCACCTGAGAGAACGACCACTTCAATCCGGGCCTGCGCGGTGCCCGCAGGGCTGGTGGCCACACAGAGGTAGAAGCCGGCGTCAGCAGTTGTGATGTCTGGGATGAGCAGCGTGGCGATGTCCGTGTGCTCGGGCTGGGCCTGCCGCACAGGAGATGGGTCAGCTGCCTGAGTGGCCGAGGCAGCCTGGCAAGGACCGGCCAGCAAGGGTGGGCAGAGGGGGCAAAAGGTACAGGCAAGCACAGAGGCAACGTTCGGGCCCAGCTGGGCACCGAGGAGAGCAGTCAGGCTACAAAACGAGAGGCCGACAGCTGCCACCTGCCAGGAGGTCTGAGCAGGCCTCCCTGTTGCCAGTGAAAGGGACCAGAGGGAATGGAGCAGGAAGTGCAGGTGGGAGGGGCAGCTGGGACTCTGTTGAGCCTGTGGGCCTGGCCCCGATGGATCTCCTCACCTGTGGGGGGAGGCTGCCCCCTTCCTTCCTCCAGGTGATGGTGGCACTGGGCACACCTGGAGCCCTGCAGTACAGCCTGACAGTGCGGCCTTCGTGCACTTGGGTCCTCTCTGGGCTCACCTGCACCCTGGGCCCATTGCCGCCTGCAGACAGAGCCCTGTGAGAATCCCTCTCTGGGCCACCCATGTGCTCCCAGCCCCACCCACAGCACTGCCCTCTCACCGTGCACGTGGAGGACGGCCCTGGCCACGTGCTGCCCAGCACTGCTGTGGGCACGGCACAGGTACTGGGCTTGGTCCGAGGGCTCGACGGCGGGCAGGCGCAGGATGCCGCCATGGATTTGTGCCTTCGGAGGAAGCTGGCCACCAGGGCCCCCTGACGTGGAGAAATGGGGTCAGCACCTGCTGGGACGGGCATCACTGCCCCCTTCCCTCCAGCCTAGAGTCCCGCCCCTGGCCTCGCACATCCAGGAGAGCCAGGCCCTGAATGCCATTCCTGCCACGGCCTCACCTGTCCACTCAAGGGTGGGCGTGGGGTGTCCTGTGGCGCTGCAGCGGAACTCGGCCTGCTGCCCGGGCTGCACTGTGAGCTGTGGCGGGTGGATAGAGACCACGGGGGCGGATGGGGTGCCTGAGGCTGAGGAGGGAGGAGAAAGAACACGTGGTTGGGGCAAGTATCCCCTGACCCATGGCAACAGCCTCCAAGCTGCTCTCTGCTTTCACTCCAGCCCCTCAGCCCTTCGTCCACAGAGCAGAGGGAGCTTTTGAAGTACCAATGGGATCGTGTTCCTTTCCCGTTTAAGGTCTATCTGTGGCTCTCTGTCACTTTTACAATAAAATCCAATCCCCCTGCTATGAGCCCCCAAGTTCATGTGCACTCACCTCTGCTGACAACTTCGGTTTACCCTCCCCGCACCCCCACCCGTCCACGGCTCCCGCCACACTGGCCTTGCCCAAACACATCGACATGCTCCCGCCTCAGGGCCTTGGCATGTGCTGCTTCCTCTGCCGGGAACACTCGCCGCCAGCTCTGTAAGTGGCCGAATACCTGCCCTCCCTTCAGGTCTCGGCGCAGATGGCGCCTCCTCAGAGAGGCCTCCCTGGCTGCCCTGTGCAGAGTAGCTTGCCCTTCTCTTAGCTGCTTTCCCACTTCCCTGTCACCGCTTGTTACGGTCCCCGTGTGTAACTGTGCCGTGTGTCCGCGTCCGCGTTTATCTTTGCCCTACTAGAACATGTGTGTATTGCGAGGGGGCGGGGCTCCTGTTCGATCTTCTTTCCCCTGTTTCTTCAGAGTCTAGGCCAGGACTGGGCAGACCATGAAGGCTCAGAAGCTGTCAGCGGAACACGTCCTGGTGAGCACTGGGAAAGGCTAGGGGTGGGCAGGTCAGGCGCGGACATGAACGATGTACCTTGTACATGCAGCGTGGCTGTGCCTTGGTCCATGGCGAACATGTTGGAGCCAGTGCACACGTAGGTGCCCGCGTCACTCGGCTGGACGTTGCGAATGGTCAGGATGCCATTGAAATCCATGGCTCGGGCTGGCAGTTTCCCATTGTGCAGGCGGGTCCACACCAGGGTATAAGCCGGAGACTGCAGGTGGGGCCAGGGGATGGGGTCGGGGTTAGGGGTGGTGCTCAGAGGCCCCGGATGACAAGTCTCCCCCGTGACCGCTCCCTGCCCCGCCGCCCACCTTGCTCTTGGCTGTGCAGATGAAGGTGACGTCGGCCCCGGGGCGCACACTCTGGCTCCGCTGCTCCTCCACCCTCACTGTGATGGGCTTGCTTGGAGCCTCTGTGGCGGGTGTGGGGTGGGGGTGTTGGGGAGAGGCCCCCTAGTCAGTGACGGGCTGCCCAGGCCCCTCCTGTGGCCAGCTCTCTCTCTCCATCATCTTGTCTGCATGACACTTGCTTCCCAGTCTGGCTTAGAGTCCATCCTACTCCCTGGCACTTCCCTCCCTCATCCACCCAAACCCCATTCTCCGTCTTTTTACTGTGGCACCAAGCCGCAGGCAGGCTGTGATGGGAGAACCTCACACCAAGAGTCCACCTGGCTCTAATTCATGACCACAAACCACAGATGAGCTCTGAACACTTCACACTTCACTCCAACTGGGTTTCTCTGTCTGGTTTAAGTTTCCATCCACCCCAAAACCATTTCACACCTCCTCCCATCTTCTTCACCCTCCCCCCCACCCCCCCAGTCTGCTTTTACAGCTAATGGTTTGGGTTCACACTTACTGAGAAACTTGAAACTGCTAGGCAGGAATTTTCCCACCTCCCCAAATCTACCCACCTCCCTCCTTCCTGGTCGCTGAAGAAGGAGACCCTGCCCCCCACTCCCTCCACTTTCAGAGGGCCGGAGCCCTCCTCTGCTGTGCCTTCTTGCTGCATCAGGTTCTCCCCTCCCTCTCCTCTGGATCATTCCTCCCTGCAGACAAATGTGTTCTGGAACTTCCCATCTCTGAAAAGGGCCTCTTCACCCCATGCTCTCCCCAGCTACTACCCCATTTCTTGGTTTCCTTCAGAGCCAAGACTCTTGAAAGAGCTGTCCGCACTTGCTGTCCACACTTGCTACCCTGCCCCCCATCCTCCGCCTCACTACCCCTTCTCTCCACTGAAAACGGCCCCCCGTGTCAAAGCACGACCTCCAGGGGTTATTTCTGAGCCCTATCTCACTTCCTTAGGGCATATGGTGAGGCCGAGCATCCCCCTCCTAGAAGCCTTCTCCCCTCTCAGCTTCCAACGCACACCTCCCAGACTCCTCCGAGCTCACTGGCCCCACCTGCTCAGTCTTCTACTGTAGAAGACTCTTTAATTTGGCCTGTCGAAGTTGGGGTTCCTTGTGGCTCTGTCCTGGCCCTGTCCTTGAGCCACACTCTCCCTGGGTGATTTCACTCTGGCCCATGGTCAAACACCACCCCTGTATCAGCAGCCCCCAAATTCATCTCCCCGGCCAGGGCCTCCTTCCTGAGCTGCAGACTCGCATGTCCACAGCCTGATGGCCTGATGTCCGGACGTAGTCTCCACCTCGGGGTTCCCTCTGATCTGTTTGTAGCAGAGGCTACCGGTGCCCCGCCCAGTTCCTCCATCCTGTCCCTCCAGTGCCATCCGGCCTGACTGCTGCCAGCTGCTGCACTTCTTTGCACAAGGGCTCTCTCAGGTCACCAGAGACCACTGTGCCTGCCCGGGAGGTGCAGCAGGGTACAGGGGAACTGATGCTCCTAGAACAGGCCCCAAGTGATGACCGACAGGAGCTGGCATGTACATACCTCGGCTTCCTTGGCCCTGGGGTGCACGTTTTATTTGGGCATTTCCCAGAGTCCCCTTGGCCGCATCAAACAATGGCTTATGGCGGTAACCTGCTCCGTAGCACACCCTTTACTGGATGCCTTCTCTTCCCTCTCTCACTTCACCTCCGAATAAACTATGTCCACACAAATCCTTGTCTCGGACTCCGCTTTTGGGGGGAGCCCAAATAAAGACAGCCTCCTACTGAGCCTCTTGCACCTCCATAAATGGCACCCCACTTGCACAGCTAGTGGAGACCCGACACGACAGCAGGGCATCATCCTAGACTTCTCTCTCTCCCTCAGTGACCACAGTCAAGTCCTGACATCTTTGCTCTAAAACCAGCCTGTCTCCGTCACCTCTCTCTGTCTCCACGGCCGGCGGCCTCGTCCAGGCAACCACCATCCCCTCTGGTAAAGGAATGCTCCTGCAGCCTGGTCGGCAGCCTGCAGCCCCGCCCAGCCTACGCGGTCTTGCGGATGAGGTAAGCAGGGACTCACCAGTGACCAGCAGTTCTGCCCGGCTGGTATTGGCATGATGGAGATTGCGACAGGTGCAGATGTAGACTCCGGCATCTGCGGGCTGGACACTGGGGAAGTGCAGCTCGGAGCCTGGTGGGGAGCAGGTGGGAGTCATCCATGTAGTCGCACCCTTCCCCCACCATGCAGCCCTGGGCCTCCCCAACCCCTGTGTGGTTCCTGGGGCCAGGGCCATGGGTACCTTGATGTCGCTGCTGGGTGCCACTGGGCAAGGGCCGCCCATCCTCACGAGACCAGTAGAAGTAGTGGGGAGGGCTCCCACTGACCTGGCACCGCAGGGAGTGGGGGCTGCCTTGGGGTACTACGCTCCGGGCTGGCTGCACCTGGACCACCAGAGGGGCTTGGTCTGCTGGTGGGGTGAGAGGGGCATGGGAGAGCCCATTCAGGCGGGAGGCCCCCCACACGCAGCAGTATCTCAGAGTCTCTGCCTTTCCAAAGGCTGTCCTGCCCCACACTGAGCCCTGTCCCCCAGAACCCATGCCTCTCAAACTCCCCAGGCCCCCTGACTTGCCCATTACCCTGACCTGCGGCCTGGTTACCCTGGTTCCACTTACCCTGGTTCAGGCACCGACCGCCCTGCACATTGGGGTTCCCCACGTAACCTGGGGCGCACCTGTAGGGAGGAACAAGGACCAACTCTGTCAGCTTTCAGGGCACCCAGGGCCTCATGGTGGATTTGGGGAGCCAGAAGTTCAGCTGGCTGCCCAGCGTGGCGTGGGAAGGCTCCGTGCTCTGGAAGGATTTCAGGCACCGAAGAGGCCCCCACACAGGGCTTCAAAGGGAAGTGCAAGGGAATAGCAGCAGGTTGGGTAGTGGGGGTGGTAAAGCCTTTATTCTCCAGGAAAACATTCATTTGACAAATACTTATTAAGCAACTATTATGCTAGGCTATGGAAATACAACAGTGAGCACGGAGTCCCTACTCTACAAAACTTACCCACTGGGAAACCAACACGAAACCCATGTAAAATCAGAGCGAGGGACACATACTGGGGGCTGTGAGTGCACAGATCCAGCCCTGAGAATGAGGCTTCCCAGAGAATGGGGCTTCTGAGCTGTTACATTCCCTGGGAGCAGGCTTGACATTCTCTCCCCAAGAGTTACACTTGCACAGTCCTGACATTACAGTTCCCTCTTCAGGGAACTCATTGCTCTGCCCATAACTCTCTTTTGTATGACCACTTTTGTGCTGTCTTGTCTCCCGTTACAGGCGGTAGACTCCACAGGGCTGGGACTGAATCTGTTTTGTCCACCACTGCATCTCCATCACCTCTGCACAATGCATGGTGCTCAGTAGATGCTCAATAAAAACATGTTGAACAAATGGATGAAGCTGAGCCTTGAAGGCTAAACTGGGGTTAGCCAGGAAGGGGCAGTTGAGGCTGGAGAATGTTCCATGTAGAGAAAATAGCACATGCAAAAACCTGAACATCGAATAGTCGAGGAGTTAAGCCCAGCTACAGCAGAGTTAGATGCTGAAGTGGGGTGAGACTGAAGAGTAACAAGGCTACCTAAGGAGCTTGGGGTTGTCCCAAGGGATGGACAGGGATGGACACTGGGGCTCACAGCCAGAATCCGGCCCAAGGGCAACAGGGAATCAAGGGGAGGAACGTGATCCTGGTGGAGAGCCTTCTGAGCATCACCATCTAGGGCTCTCACCTAGGGGTTACTGTAGGCCCCTCCCTTCACCCTTCCCATTTGCAAACTTACTGCTCACAGTACTGGCCGGTGTAGCCAGGTTCGCAGGCCGTGCAGCGGTACCCGCCAGCCGCCAGGCTCTCGCAGGTGCGGGAGAACCTGGCACAGAGGAGGCGAAGGTCAGGCCAGGGGGGTGTTCCCACCCCACCGTGCTCCCTTCACTCTGCCCCGAAAGCCAGGGAAAACCCTCCCCATCCCAGTGGGAATTCCTCCGTAGGCCTTGAGCAAGGGCACCCACATGTTCTCAGGGTTGGTCAGCGGGCAGGCACAGGGCTGGCAATCCTCAGGCGTTCCAGCCGTGGCATCCCCATAGTAGCCAGGCGCACACAGCTCGCAGAACTCCCCGGCGGTGTTGTGCTGGCATTGCTGCGAGGTACAAGGATGTCAGCCACTCACCCTGGGTAAGCCTTACAGCTTTGTAAGGCTTTGATCTGGAAATTGCACATCTGTGAATGTATCTTAAAGAATGCTCATCATCTCGGGGGTGCTTATAAAAGTGAAATGCTGGGAATAAACTTAAACATCCATGAACAGGGGACTGGATAAACTAAAAGCAACACTCACCCAAGTATCTGTCAAAAAGGATGATGTTGATTGCATTTCTTACATTTTACTACCTAAACACCTGTAGAATTATCGCACAGGTGGCACACACAAGGCCCCCCACCTCGTTTCATCTGGCCCAGCACCTTGTTTCTACCCGGCGGCAGCGCCAGGTCCAGCTCCTTGCCCCCAGTTAAGGAGAGTTACACTTACACAGCCCTGACATTTCATTCGGCCCTTTGAAGGCAGCCGTGAGGCTGACATGGCCCCCGGTGAAAATGAGTTTGACACCCCTGAATTATAGGAAAGTAAGAGTATACCCCTGGGTACGTGGGGGGAGAGCTATGGTTAAAATAGATGTTTTATTATAAAAAAGGTGTGAGGGTTTTATATAGCATGTTTCTTGCTCTGTCAACCCAATCCTTGACCGCATACCCTGGAGGGCTATATACACTGTGAAAAGTTCAGGGAAAAAAGAAGTACTTAACGACATGGAAAGATAAACTTGAACTTGTAAGTGCAAACAGTTGGACACTAAACACGATGACCCTATGTCTATTTGGAAAACAAAAGGCACATCAATATGCATAAATATGTGTCCCGAAAAAGAGCAGAACCACTCCGCACCGATGCCGACCAAGGCGACAGGGTCACGGGGGACTTCCACTCCCTTCTGGGTTATCTTTGCACGGTCGCTCTTCTTTCTACAGAGAACGTGCACCACCTGGGTGGCGAAAAATCGCAGAGACCAAGCTTTCTTTATAAAGATAGATGCTATTCTACAGCTGCGGCCACCCCACCATGCCTGCAGCCCCTGCGTGACCAGACGGGCTGCTCTAGGTGCTCTGACCCACAGTTCCGGCGCCATGACCTTGGCTGTGGACCTAGGTCTACCTTACTAAGCCACCCCCTCCCTACCCCACAGCCAGCCCCGGAACCCTACCCAGGCCCAGCCAAGTGGACCCCTGCCCTGGCCCTGTGTGCATCGTACCGAGCAGGCCCCAGTCTCTGGGTGGCACAGGTCTGAGTGGCCATTGCATTCACACAGCTCACAGTGGCCGAGGTAGAGTCCACTCCCAGTGCGTGTGTAGCCTGAGGCGCAGTCCTGGGAGGAGAGAAAGGAAGGTTGGTCTCCATCTCCAGTGTGGTCCCATCAGGGGCCAGGGGACCTGGAAATCCACACCCTCCAACCACTCCCACCACCTAGACTCCCACTGGCTGTTGGAGGGGCAATCGAGGCCCAGCCCTCCACCCCCCAATCCTCCCTCAGCAGCCCTCCTCTAGGTCTCCGTCGTCACTTTCTCCACCCTCCAAACTGGGATATTGTCCGACCCCATCCTGGCATCTGCACCCATTCAAGTTTACTAAAATAACGGCTCATCCTGAACGGAGAACCCATCGGTATCCCCGGGACTTTGTTCCTGAAAATTCTTCTGACAGGGTCTTTGCTGAAAACCTTAACCTCCCCATGGAAAAAGGAGACTAGATTTGGAGTGAGCCCTTGACGCTCTCTACAACTATTCTCGTGTTCACTAAATAGAGTGAAAGAGGCTGCACACACACCATTCCAAGTGAGAGAGCAGGAGCTCTGAAGACAATGAGCTCCTGTTCGCCACCCCTTCCTTTGAAATCTCTCCAGGCCCTTCCTCCCTCCCCGACCATTTCAAAGGCACGTTTATAAATCTGTTTTGCTTCACGGCACAGGATGTGCTCCGGGGCTTCTGCTTTCCCCCAGGGGTTTTTCTTCAAAATGTGCTAAATTTTATAATTTCGAGGGACCTGAAGTTCGCATAGTTGGATTTGAGAATTCCTGTGGCCACAGCAAAGGTGCACAGAAGTAAAAGTACAGTGATGTGAACTTCCCACTGCGGGGTTCCTGAGTGGGGTGGGTGGGGGGCTGTTCTCACACTGGATCGCCCACTCGCCCACTGGCACTGCAGCCCCGCCCCTCCCTTCCTGTGACTCCCCCTTCCGAAGCTCCACATTCACCCATCAAATGCTGGCTGGTTGCCTGCTGCGGGCCTGAGGACTGGGGTGGTCAGCAATGGGCTCAGGCCCTGTCCTCCCGCAGTTCTGTCTCCAGCCAGCCTTGCAGGTGCTCTTGAGTTCTTCCCAACTGGCAGCCTCTGTCCCACCCTCACCACCCTTCCCTCCTCGTAGGACTCACCGTCTTTCCCCCTGCCCCATGCATCTCACTCCCCACTGGCAGAGGCATTTTCCTGGGGCCCAGCTCCCAGGAAAATGACGGGCCCCAGGAAATAGCCTTGTTCCAGGCTCAAGGAAGTACCCCACCCCACCCCACCCCCTTTTCCAGGGGTGACCCTTCTGCATTGAATGGCTGTGCCAGAGCCAGTGTTGGGCTGGCCAGGCTCACCTGGCAAGACAAGCCGATATAGCCCGGGGGGCAGCGGCATTCCTCCACCTCCAGGGCCCGGGGTCCCTGTGAGGGCCCTGGCCGGGCCACCTCCAGGCTGACCGAGCTGATGCTGGCTGCCACTGGCATCGAGGAGAATGTGGCCCGGACCAGGATCTCGTCCAGGTCGGCCAGCGCCATCAGGAGGTGCTCGCGTGTGGCTGGCTGTCCGTCAGGCCGGCGCCAGAATTCCTGGGTGGGGGGATGATGGCAAGTGTGGGGGAGGGGTGTTGGGCTTTGTGTGCTGCTTCTGCAGCCCCCACCCTGTCCCCCAACTCCTGCCTTCTAGGCACTGGTGGAGGACTTTGAAGTGAGAACGCAGAAGTGGAAAGCAGCGGAGCTGGCATCTAAGCCAGGCTCCATGGCAAGGGTGGAGGGATTGGTTGGAAACAGGGTGGCCGAGTACCCCTTACCTCTCGGAAAACGATCTCATAGCGCTTCCTCTCGGGGCCCTGCAGCGCTGGCTGGGAGGCCACCAGCATGATGTTGTTGCCCTGGGGAAACACCAGAGGGGTCGGGAGGGCAAGTAACAAGCTCTTGGAGACACTGGGGTTCTCCACCAGGTTCCAGCCTCTCTGTAACACCAGCCTCCCCTTTCTCCAATCTCCCAGGCTCTTGTGCCCAGAGGAATCTGGTACATGCCCACTGCCCCCTTCCCCCAGCAGCTGGGCTTCTGCCTGCATAGTGTCCAGCCAGATGCAGAGGTGGGGGCGTGGGCCTAACATATCCCACTTGTGCCAGGCCAGCTGATGGATGGACTGCAAGGACGGAATAAACACTGAAGGTGCCCCCTAACTTCCCCTCCCGCCTGCCCGGCATGGAATCCACATGCTCACTGTGATCTGGACGTCAGGGTCAGAGAGCGGGCTGCTCTGGGCCCCAGATGTGTAGGACAGGGTGTATCGCAGCTTCCCGCCATAGGCTGCCACCTGCAAAGAGGCCAGCCCTGCAGTCACAGACCGACTCTGCCCTCCTCTGGGGTGGGGGTAGAGGGGTGACTGTGCAGGTGAGGGGGTGGAGCCTCTCAAGGCACTTTTACACTTGTGCTATCCCTCCCCTCCCCACCACCAAGCAGAGGCCAGTTACTGTGCATGGCCTGTGCTCACCCAGGAGACAGGACGTCGCTCAGTTCCTTCACTGCCTCAGAGCTGGCAGCAGTGGCCCTGAACAGTCTCTTTTCTGTTTTGGGAGGGGCTCCCCATTTCCCAGTGCCTGACAATCACAGCAAACATGCTCCAAGTCCCTTTCCATTGAAAGGAATTTCCCAGAAAGCAGACGAGGGTAATGACGACAGTGACCACCAAGGGGACGTTGCAGAAGGCTCAAAGTTCTTAGCCATGGGGGGTGGGGCTGAGGGTGGGCCCTCAGGGTTCTTGCCTCCTGAGCAGGTGGGTTTTATTTGCTCAGAATCCATTTCCCTGCTTTTTGCCAACTGCAGCTGTGTTTTGCCTTAAAGGAAACTATTTCCTACATGCAGGCCATGTGGTTTGAATGGAGACATTCACCAGGCCTGGCCAGTCTGTCATTCTATCATGTCTCCTCTCTGTTCCGTCCAGGGTGGACACATAAACCTGGCAAGTCTGCTGTTTCTACTGAAACAGAAATTTCCTTTACTAGTCATATTGGAAGCCAGAGAAGGACACTAACTGAGATAAAGGTCCTAATGAACCCCTGGATGCAGCCATGCCTGATTGCAGATATCCTTGGACTTTGTAGTTACATGAGCCAATATATTCTTTGTTGCAGACAAGCCAGCCAGTTTTCTATGGCTCACCATGGCACAGCACTCGTGTTGGCTGCAGACGGCTCTTCAGTGCACAGCCAAGGCCTCAGCTCTGCCCCACCAGACTTTCCTTTCTCTCCTCTGCCACCAGGGCAGATGTTCAAACTAATACCACAGGGCGTCAGGCCTAGCCCATTTGCTCACCCTGTGCTCATTCAGTTGGGAGCACTTATTAAGTACCTGTTGACTACATGCCAGGCCCTGGGCTACACAGGCCCGAGGATGTTCTCCACAAGCTCAGGGTAAGGTAAGAAGAACAGGACCATAACCAGCCAGTCATGAAACAACTGGTTTTCTGTTTGCGTCAGATGCCAGCAAGTTCATTGCCACACCCACAACCAAGCTGCAGGTGTGTGTAGCAGGGAAGCTAAGGGAGCAGACTCTGCAGTCTGAGACTGGGGTTCGAATCCAGCTCCACTGTCTGGACAGCCTTGGACATCACTTAACCTTTCCGAGCCCTAGTTTCTTCATGTGCAAGTGGCAGTAAAAATACCTAGAAGGATATAGCAGGAAGATTAAGTAACACAGGCTACGTGAAATATTTCACTCAGCACAGCGCCTGTGAGCACACAGCCTCGGTGCTGCCAAATCCCCATCATGCCTGGCTCCACCCGTGGCTTCCACAGAGCTTCCCCACCCTCATTTCCATGGACCAGACTGTCTCGTCTGCTTCTCTGCATGGTATTTTATTGCAAATTATGTGTGTTCCTTAGAAGACTCTAAATCACTAGGGACAAGATGGAGGTGATGTCAATACTGACACTAACATTAAAAACAGGGATGCTGCTGCTGAGGATAACACGCATGACCACCAGACTAACAGTGAGCCGGCTCTGAGAGGCCAGGGCTTCTGCCCGTGCACAGTGCAGTGTATACAGTAGGTACTTGATTAATGCTTCTCGAATGAACGAACGTAGTGTCGAGAGCGAGTCCAGTGATCTGGATACAGGGTAAAGGGAACCTAAAGAAGGGGTGTCTACTTCCCCGGTAAGACAGCCCTTCTGCCAGGGGCCTGTGGCCACTGAGGAGCAAGGGCTGAGCTGGGTCCAACCTCAGCCCTCCCTTGACCCGAACGTGGGACCCCAGACAAGTCCCTTCCCCTCTCTGGGCCTCGGTCTACCCATTTGACCATGGAGGGCTTTGACAAAGGGCCCTCTGCTACGTCAGGGTTCCAGAACACCCCTCTAGCCCTCCCAATTCCTTGTTACCTTGTTCCCCAGGAAGGCTTGGGGCAGCTGCCAATAATAGAGGCCCTCAGGAAGCAGAGAGAAGCCTTCGTAGGACAGAGAGAACTAGGACAGAAGGACAGGCGGTGAGAGCCCAGGGAGCAGGTGCGGGGCCGCGAGGGCCGAGGAACAGAAGCCCCGACCCCACAGCCCAGGTCCCAGCCTGCTCTTGGACAACCTGCTCCCCATCGAGATCTGGACACCCCAGCTGCTCTCCCGGCGTACGGTTTGGGTCTGTCACCTCACGTCAGGTGAGTGCCACTCGTGGACCCTAAGATGACTGATGCGGCATGCCAGAAAACATTTTAAAATTTAGTGGCAGTCTTAATATGTATTTAAAAATACATAACCAGCATAATTGAGTTGGTATATGATCGATTTAAAGGAAAATCTGAACTAAATACCAGTCCAGGTAGTGTGCAGAAATGGCGGAATTTACAAACTTGGTTCAGAAACACCCAAGGTCTAGGAAGCATGATGTGTGGGCCCCTGGATGGGTGCCCTGGCACGTACCTGAGGGGCTACAGAAGACAGAGAAGCTGGGGAGGAGGCAGAGGAAGAGGGGGGTGGAACTGCTCGCTGAGCAGCTGCCGGCTGGGGATGGGGTAAGAACCCTGGGGGAGGGGGGCGGGGGTGGGCAGCGAAGCTGGAAAGGAGCTGCCAGATCTCGGCATCCATCCTCCTCTGGGCCTCGTCCACCTGGGGGACCAGGGGAGGGAGGATGGGGGAAAGGAGCAGAGAGGGACAGAAAGGGTGCCATGAGGCGTTGCCTTTCCCCAGGCTGTGCTTCGGTTCTATCTGTTCACGAGTTCTGATGCCTGATTTTCCCCAGTACCCTCCACCCTCTTGCTCCTCATGAGCCCGGTGCAGCTCTCCTGGGATGGGCTGCCTTGGCTGTGGGCCCTGACTATGGGGAGAAGCTCATACAGAGGGTGCCCCGGGCAAGAGAGGGGCAGACTCAGGGGCTTGTATGAAGGAGATGCACCTTGGGCCTCACTCTCCATGTGTACCTTGGTGCTACACCAAGCTGTTCATGGCTCTGACGAGAAGGGACAAGAAGGGAGAATGTTTCCCAAGGCAACCCTGGAGAGGACTGGGCACCAGGCTGGAACCTGGCCTGGCGTGGGGCAAGTGGCCCAGGAAGGCCAGGGCATCCACTCGAGGCTCCTGATGGACTGCGCTCTCTGCCTTCCTTCCTGGGGCCCCTGACACAGTTCAGACCAGGCCCCAAGTTACCTGTGGTAGCCGCTGTGCCTGGCCCCTGCCCTCTGGGGGTCCCGGGATCCTCCCAGAAGTCACAGCTACCCGCAACTGCTCCTCTGAGAGGGACGTGCGGTTCTGATGGGTGGAGGGCACAGGCCAGCTCAGACCTCCCAGGGCCCCAGTGCTGGGGCCCTGGGGAGTGTCCTCTCCCCGTGGCTGTGATGGCCAGAGAGGCTCACACCCCCCGGGCAGAAAGACGGGGGCTCCCCTCTGCAGGCTGGCGCACAGCAACTCCGGGCTGCTAGAGGGGCACATGCACACAGAGCGGGGTGTGGAGGCTGCTTGGGAGGCAGTGCTGCCGTAACCTGGGGGCCAGGTATAGTCACGTGGCTTTTAGCGTTGAGTTAGTTTCCCTGCCACCTCAGTCACCACTCTGGCCACAGATGGCTGGCACCAGAAGCAGACCACACAGCAGATGCGGCACACACCTGTCCTGGCTATAACTCCTAGCGTCGCAGGGTTTGGGCACAGCAGTGACCTGACTGTGGAGCCAAAGGACACTGCCTGGCTTCATGCAGACCCATACTGCCTTGAGCCCTGGGCATTGCCCCATGTGGGGCTGAGGGTATCGAAGGACACACCATGCCCACGTCACAGCAACTTCACAACACTCAGATCATGGGCCTACCTGGTGAGCCCGGCGCAGCCGCGCAAAATAGGCCTCCCTCTATGGGGAGAGGGAGACACCAGGAGAGGGAGTCAGAGAGAGAAGTCTGGGAACTGCAGGGCAGGAAAGCAGTGAAACAGACAGGCAGGCGAGGAGAGGAGGAACCCGAGAAGGCAGAAGGGACGAGAAGGCAGCCAGGCCTTGGAGGAGTCTGGGACACCTGGGTCTAGCCAAGGAACAAGTATGGGACAGCCTTGGGACGCCCCCTCCTAAGTTTGTCCCTGACCTCCCTGGGACCCTGAGTGAGGGGCACATCTGCTTGAACACCGGCCTCAGCCAGCAGGCGACTTCTGGACCAAGACCCCCTTTCCCCGGGTATCACCAAGTGACCTTAACGACTCGAGGAACACATTTGGGCAGGCTGCCCTGAAGTCCGCCAAGACCCTGTACCCCACAACACGACCATGACCATGACCTCCCCGCTGGACCAGGTCACCTAACCTCCCTCACCTCGGTCCCCTCACTGATGACGCGGGGCAGCAGTGGCACAGAGCTCACACCGCTGTGATCTGTGGTATGTAAACAAGTACTCGGAACGGTGCTGAGCACAGGGTAAGAGCCCAACAAAGAAGACCTGGAGTGGGAGTTATTATGACGCCCAACACCAAGCGGAGCTGGAAGCACAGGTGAATCGTGAGTTAGTGAATGAACAAAACTGCGACTGTGTCTCACTTGTCCTTGTGTTTCAAGGGCCTCGCCCAGGACCTGACTACACAAAAGCTAATAATCATTAACAGGTGAGCACTTGTGCCAGATGCAACCTCCAACCCTCCCACCACCCTGCAGCTGAAGGCAGCCAGCTGCTAAGTGGCGAGGTCTGTCTGACCCCAAAGGCTGTGCCCTTCACCGTGATGTGGCTGATACCTGCCTGCCGGCCCAGACTACTCTGAGGTCACAGGCCCTTGTCTGTGTCCCCACTGGCCCCAGTGCTCAGCAGGGGCCCGGCCCAAAGCTCACAACTGGGGAGAGCCTGCCAGCTCCCGCTGCGCATCACACCTTGTCTCCCTCGTATGTCTCCGGCAGCTGCCAGTAGAAGGATTCATGGCCAAGTTGGGCAAAGTTGCCAAAAGAGAGCCGGGCACCCTCAGGCACGGGTTCCACGGTAAAGCCTCCCGTCAGGCGGCTGTTCCGCTGTGGATTCACCAGGGCAAAGCCTTGGAAGTCCCCTGGGGCAAAGCGGGTGGAGATCTGGAAGCAGGAGGCTAGGTGTCAGCCTGGGCCCTTGTCAGACTGGCACCTTGGCGGGGGAGGGGGAAGGGCAGGAGTGAAGGTAATGGGGATGGATGGCTGAGATAAGGGTTGGGGCAGAACAAGCGGGGAATAGGGAGGAAAACTGGGAAAGGGGGGGTTGGGCTCAGTTCTGATGTAAGTGATAGTGGGGTCATGGGGGGTATTAGGGCAGAGGTGAGGGCTGCTGGGATCTGTGCTCATACGGGCAACAGCAGGGGCATGGGCATAGGTGTCCTCATAGGCAGTGGGGACACCACTAGGCCAGGCTCCTGACTTGCCCCAAAGGGGAGCCAGGGCGAGGCAGGGGCTGGGGCTGGGGCTGGGGTGCGTGCAGGCTCTTACCAGGTGTCGGGTGTAGGAGGAGCTGGCGCACTGCTGGGTGATGCCCATGCAGAAGCAGGGCAGGCAGCCGTCGGGGTTGCTGATGCTCAGGTAGAAGTGGTGGGGCCGGCAGCGGCTGCAGGTGAGGCCTTCCACCTGGGCCTGGGAGGATGGATGGAAAGGTGGGTACAGGGAGCTAGGCTGGGTCTCTTGTACCTCCAGCTGCCCATGAGGCCAGCCTTCCCAGCCATTTCCAACAGTTCTGGGAGCCCCTGCTGCCCCCAAGCTTGGGCCCCCAGCTCCCATCAGCTGCTGCCTGACCTCCCACCAGGCCCTGAGCAGTGGGGCAGAGAAGGATCCTCTGGGGAAAGGTGGCAGGGATGCAGCGACAGTCTCGAGGGTACTGGAGAGGGAAGGCCTGGCAACCACTATGGCTGTGGTCAGGACCTCATAAAGCGCGGAGCTTTGGACTGACCTTGCACTGGCATTGGCCGGCAGCGTCACACTGGCTGCCGACGCTGCCCTGGGGGTCGCAGCCACAGCCGATCGGCTCTGGCATTTGGCCTTCTCCTGTGGTGGAGGGAAGCCACAGCTGGAATCCAAAACCCACCACCAAGCACCCCCATTTCCACCACCCCTGGTCATCTAACTCACCACCCAGAGAGGGAGTGTTTATTTCTGAACATCTACCACATGTAGTCCTTCTACACATTCACAGCCCTCTGGGGTACGGGTGCCTTTTACTACCCCCATTTCACAGATAAAGAAGCTGAGGCTCAGAAAGGGAAAGTCGCTTGTCCCAGGTGGAAGGAGGACAAAGGTAGTGTGCTAGCTCCACCCCCGGGGGAGACTGGGTAGCCCAGCTCCAAAGGCCTCCCCAACCCCACTCACTTCGGCATGGCTCGCCCTGGCTGGGATTGCCATAGTAACCTGGGGCACACCTATGGAGAGAGAAAGCACTGGATGAATGGAGGGCGGACCACAGAACCTGCTGAGAGCCAGGGGTCAACGACAGCACAGGAAGGAACCAATCAGCTTAATGAACCCATTTTACAGATGGAGAAACACCTGGGAGAAGACACAGGCCTGTGTCCTAGGCCACAGAACCAGTGTAGTGAGCATGATTAGGCCTCGAACCTACAATCTTCATAAGAATGAGGGTTTTTGTGGGAAGACTCTGGTCTGCCTGGGGCAGGGGGTGCTGGGGTTGGAGGTGAACTGCAACCCCAGATCTCTGAGGACCTCCAGTGGCAGGCTCAAGGTTGAGGTGCTCAGGGAAGGGAGATATCATCTTCGGAGGCCTGGGTATGGGGAGTGAGAGGCTCCTGGTCCCTCCGGGTCAGGGGGACTGGGCCCAACCTCACTCCAGGGACAGCCTCTCCTGCACCCAACCCACCCTGCCAGCCACCCGCCTCACCTCTCACAGTGTCGCCCGCTGTGGCCTGCGGAGCACGCGTCACAGGTAGGGTGGCCATCTGTGTCCAGAAAGCAAGTGTGGGTGGCCCTGAGAGCATGGGGACAAATTTCTAGTTAGAAGGTCAGCAGCTCTTCCCTCAGGACCGGGGGAGAAGGGTGAGGAAGAGCGGGCATGAGAACGGGCACATTCCGAGTTCCAACCACGTGCCAGGCACCTCGCTGAGAGTTCCATGTGCATCACCTCATGCGATTCTCACATAAGGAAACGAGGCGGAGTATATCGTTGCCCCCTTTCACAGATGAGGAAGTTGAGGCCCAGAGAGGGACATGTATCACATCTTAAAATGATACACTGAGGAAGCGGTAAGGCCAGGATTTAACCAGTGCCTTTCCAAAGGGTCTGGGAGGAAGCAAAGACTTCCTCTGTCGAGGGGGCAGTGGACATTTCAGGGAAGAGCAGGTACAGGCAGGAACTGAACTCACTGGCCAGCAGAGGGGGCTCCATAGCATGGACATGGCTGGCAGTCCTGTGGTGTCCCTTGCTGGGCGTCCCCGTAGTAACCCGGCTGGCACTGCTCACACCGAGGGCCAACTGTGTGGTGCTGGCAATCCTGAGGGCAGAGAGTGGTTAAGGCTGGCCCCCCTGGGGCTACAGATCCCTGGGGTAGGAACAGTGGTGGGACTCACCTGGCAGGCCCCTGTTTCAGGCTCACAGACCTCCGTGTGGCCATGGCAGCTGCAGCGTTCACAGGTGCCCAGGTAGAGGCCACTGGGCATGCGGGTATAGCCTGTGTCACAGTCCTGGGGGCAGGAAGAAGGCAGTGGGAGGGGCTTCCTCCGCAGGACCCATTCTGGGCAGCAGTCACTGGGCGGCAGGGCTGGGGTGGGCTTGGGGAGGAGCCAGGGAGCACCAACCATAGAAGGAGCTGGCTGGACAGGTGCGTGGGGCCCAGGGCTCACCTGGCAGGATGGGCCACGGTACCCGGGTGGGCAGGTGCACTGTTCCACTTCCAAGGCAGGGTCCTGGCCAGTGTCCTCAGGCACGGCCACATCCATGCTGATGCCAGAGATCCTGGGAGTGACAAAACCCTGTGAATGAGCACCGGCTCTGTGCCAGGCATCTCTGCAATCTGATGGGCGATGGTCTCATTCATCCTCCCAACCGCTCTGTCCTGATGCTAACTAGGGGTCCATCCCCCAGCTGCTGTGGGGATCGTGGCAAATGGCTTCTACCTGCAACTTTCTCCAGAGAATACATTTTCCTCTCCCAGAGAGGTCACACGTACCACCCCGATCCCTAGGGCAACCAATGACAGATGGACTAAGGGCACAGAAGCCCCTTTGCCTCAAAGCAGGATGACTCTGCAGAGCTCCACAAGGATGCAGTGGAGGCCTCACCTGCAACTCCTCCCTTGTCTGGCCACTTCCCCCTCCTGCGTCCCTCCCACCCTCCTTCCCAGGTTCCCCCTGTGAATTATGTTCAGCTCAGTCCCCATCTCGGGCTCGGCTTCTAGGCAACCTGACCCGAGATGAGCCCTGTGAGGGAAGCACTGGTATAATCTCCACTTTATAGATGGGGAAAATGAGGCAGAGGATGGCCTCGCAGCCTGCATGAAGTAGAGCTGGCAGCCCGGTGGCACCGCATCGCACACTTAGACCAGAGCTGCCCACCTGAACCCCCTTCCATCCCTGCCCTGACCCCAGACACCTGCTCTCAGCTGGCTGCTGGCTGTAGGATGCCTGGATCAGGAGTGTGTCAATGCCCGCCAGCGCCATCAGCAGGTGCTCCCGTGTGGCCGGCTGCCCGTCTGGCCGCTGCCATGCTTGCTGCCAAGGTAAGGACACACGTGCTACAACCCCACATCCTGGGATGCAGCTACCCGAGTGGGAGAAGCAGGGGGCCTCCCCACCCCAGAAGGCTCTTGGGACAGTGCTGCTCACCTCCCGGAAGGGTACAGTGAAGGTGCTGGGCTGGCCGGGGCTGGGCTCCCGGGAGGGGTGATGCTCCAACACAATGCCATTGCCCTGCAGGACCACCAGCGGCTGCCTGTGCAGGGGCAGGGAGCTGGGCTGCGGCTGCTGGGTCACTGTGAAGCGCAGCTCTCCTCCATAGGAGGTCACCTGGGACGAGGAAACGGGTGCTCAGCTAGGGTCCCCGCAGTCAGGCCCCGCCACGGCTCAAGACTCCCACTGCTCCCCCGACCTCTTCCACCTCTTCTCCAAAGGCACCATAACACTCCTGGTTCCGAGCCGTTGCCTATGTGGTTTCTGCAGCCTGGAATCCCCTTTCTTTTCCCACCTCCTGCCTACCTTGTCCCCTAGGAAGCGCGAAGGGAGGACCCAGAAGTAGGGTTCAGTTAGGAGGCTGTGGAAGGAGGAGAAGACCAGTTCCCCGGGCACGGGGGATGAGATGCCCATGCTGGTGATGTGGGTGCCGGCGGCGTTGATCAGGCTGAACTCAACGGGTGTCTCAGAGGTACCGAGCACCTGGGAGAGAAGAGGCCCTTATGCAGCTATGGCCTGGGACTGGCACTAAGTCTACCCGGCCTGGGCTTGGCGGTTCCACCTGTCTGCCACCACCCCCCCCGCCCCGCCCCACCTCAGATAGGTACCTGGGCACGGCTCCAAGAGGAGCTGGTGCACTGGCGACTGACGCCCATGCAGAAGCACTTCAGGCAGCCGTCGGGGTTGCGGGCATTCAGGTGGAAAGAACCAGCGACACACTCGTTGCACAGGCGGCCCACCACGTTGTTCTGCAGGCACAGAGCTGGGAGCTGCAGGGCGTCCCCCAGGAGGGGCTGCCTGGAGCTTCCGCCCAATCCGCCCACATTCGGGTGGGGACCCAAGACCAGGGGGGCCACAGAGAGTGGCAGCCAGGTGAACAATAATTCCCTCTTAAGGGGAGTTTGTGCTAACCAATCCTCTTTCCTTGGGTTTCTAGGCGGCTGACAAATGCATTTAGATTTAAACTATAGCAACATGGTTAAAATAATGACTGCTACTGTTTATGGAGTGTTTCAAGCACCTTGTTGGTTTCTGTTCAATCATCATATCATTTAACTCCTCCAAGTAGCTTGAGAGGGAGTGAGGTCTCCCATGCTACACAGGAAGCAACCGAGACTCAGGCGTGGAAAATGATTTACACAAGGTTTGATAATCCACTCTGGGAATCGAGTCGGGGTGCTTGACTCCAGGATCTGTTCAGTTCTTTTTCCCCATGATGCTCTTAATGCAAATGACTTCCCTCCTCTAAGCCTCTATTCCCACGCCTAGAAACTGGCAATGCTACAACCTACATCGCCGTGTCCCTGTGAAAATTAAAGTATGGTGAAAGCAAAGGTATAGTACACACACAGTCGCCATACAGAGAATGACTAGCAAAGGGTCTGAGACTTGAACCCAGGTCACCTGACTCCCCAAGCACCTCTCGTGAGGGGAAGACTGGCCAGGTAAGCCCATCGACCTCTGGCTATGCCTCTACCCACCAGCCCAGGAGCTACAGAGACATGGACCCTCCCTCCTCCTTCTCCCAACTCTGTGCCAGGTCCCAAGGCCCCTGGGGTGCAGCCGGGGACGCATGCGTACCTTACAGCGGCAGGCCTCCCCAGATGTCCCCAGGCTGCCTCGCTCATCACAGCGTGCTAACTCCTGGTCTGGAGGCACAAAGCAGGTGTTGGTAGGGTAGGAGGAAATGATACAGACACAGTCTGGGCAGACTGGGCAGAGGGGCCAAGGGAAGGTGGTGGGATACTCACTGGTGGGCCTGCACTTCCCACCCGGCTGGATGGGGTTGCCCTCATATCCGGGGGCACAGCTGGAGGAGAGAGTGGGCTGTGAGTGAGTGGCACTTTCATGCCCCTACTCAGTACAGCCTGCTTCCCCCAGCCCCCGCCGGCCTGTTCACCTCTCACAGCGGCGGCCTGTGTAGCCTGGGGCACATGCATCACATGTGGCTTGGCCATCCGTGTCCAGGAAGCAGGTGTCTGAGAATCTGTGGGGATCAAGTGGACAAGACATGGGATAGGACTACAATGATGGGAAATGACTGCTGTTCACACCGACACAGCCATGATGTCATGTCCCTTCCCATCTGTGCCTGATCTGCAGTCTCACAGCAACGCCAGGAAGACTGATGGGCCCATTATATGAAATAGGAAACTGAGGCCCAGAGAGATCAAGTGGCATAGGACAGTTTAGTGGCCGGGTTAGGATGCAAACCCAGGTCTCCCACCTCCTTGCCCACTTATGGCCCTAGTGTGTTGTACTGCCCGCTCACCCAGGCACATTCGCCCCATCCCAAGCTGGGTCCTACCTGCGGGAGGCATCGATGTACGGGCAAGGGCAGGGCCGGCAGGCAGTAGCCGTGGCCTTCGTGGCATCCCCAAAGAAGCCGGCCTTGCACTTGTTGCACTGTGGCCCCTCCGTGTTGTGCTGGCAGTTCTGAGAGGAAGAGAAGGGAGTGGCTGGGGTGCTACAGAGCAGCCCTCCGCCCCCAGTGGGGCCACACTGAACCAGATGGGCTCCTTGAGGGCGGGCCTCTGAGGCTGTGGCTCCGCCTCCCCCCCCCCCCCCCCNGGGGTGGCCCCCCCCCCCCCCCCCCCCCCCCCCCCCGGCATGCTGAAATTCCTCCACAGCTTTCAGACTGGGGAGCATCCAGCTGCATCCTGTTGAGGCGCTCCTCACCTCACACGGCAGCCTGTCCCACGGAAAGTCCCAAATGCCTGCTTTCTACTGACCCAAACCCTCCTCCTCCTTCCCACCTGTACCCACCGGCCAGGTCTGCCCTCTGGAGTCTGCTCCTCCGATGCCTGACAGCTCTTCAGAGACTTGGAGAAAATGGTCCCCCCCCCTTGAGGCCTCTTTTCTGCCGGCCCCACAACCCCAGCTGTCTCCACTATTCTTAAGAAATACCATGATTTTTACAGGCTCCTTCCCCTTAAGCATGAGCTGCCCTGCTAAGTGCCATGCTTTGCACAGACTCTCCAGGGTTGTCCTGACCAGGGTGGAGGAAAGTAGGACTCGCACTTCCCTCACCTGACACTACATCTCTGTGAACGTGCCCAGAGATCACAGCAGTTTGCCCGGAGGCCGTGACATTCTGGAGGGCATGCGAAGCTTGTGGGCCCAGGAAGCCTCAGCCTGGGCCTCCTACCCTGCTTTTGCCTCCTGCCCCAAGCCTGGGTCAAGTGCCAGCTGGTACTACTCACCAGGCAGTGGCCGTACACAGGGTCACAGTAGCTGGCATGGCCATTGCAGTTGCAGCCAGAGCAGGTACCCAGGTAGGGCCCACCAGGCACCCGGGTAAAGTGGGCATCGCAGCTCTCACAGGATAAGCCAGAATAGCCAACGGGGCATCTGTGGGGGAGAAGACAAAGACCGTGGCCACAGGAACCACGAGGTCCCTCTGTTTCATCTTTGCCAGGGTCTCTGCTGGATCAGGCACCTGCACTCCTCCACACTGTGGGCGAGGCCGTGGCTGGTGGCATAGGTGACAGTGGTATCCATGGCGATGTCGCTCAGCCCCACGCTGGCCATCTTGGTATTGTACACCGTCTGGATGAGCACGGCCTCCAGGCTCTGCAGCGCCTGCATCATCTCCGCCCGCTGCACTGGCTGCCCGGACTCATGGACCCAGTGCTCCTGCGTGTGGACAGAGGTGTTTGCAGAGGGGGGGATGGGTTCACACGTCAGCGCCTGTCCAGTCTGCACCCCCTGTACCCCAAGTCTTGAGGACTCAGGCACCACCCACCTCAGAGAACTGGACCTGGCGCTGGTTCAGAGCACCGGGCTGGGTGGGCGTGTGGCCTCGGGAGAGGAGGCGATATCCGGCACCCACGAGGACCACGTCCGGCCGCTGCTGCACTGGCTCCAGCGTGCCACGTGCCAGCTCATAGCGCACCTTGTAGCGCAGGAAGCCGCCATAGGAGTCCACCTGGCCATGACAGAGCAGGTCAGGGCAGCCGTGGACACGCTTGGTGCCCATCGTGTGTCCAGTTGTCCCCCTCCCCTCTCGCTCCGCAGGCCCGGTGCTCACTGTGCGCCTGGCATGGAGCTGGGCACACACAACAGAGATGGGTGAGACCTGGATTCTGTCCTCGGGGCGGTCAGTCTGATGTGGGGAGGGATATGAAAATGCTACGCAAAGGTGCCCAGGGAAGCCAGCGAGGGTCCCTCAACTCAGTCTAAGTGTGGTGGTGATCCGGGAGGGCTTTCTGACGGCGGAGCTGACATTCCTCCCAACCTGAGAACCGGGGCAGGATGGAAAGCCAGGGCCCACAGGGGGCTGCATGGGGGCACAACCACACCTTTCCCCACAGCTGAGTCTTCTCTGCTGCCCACCAGTGGGAGCAGAGCCCAGGCAGGTTCTGGGTCTGTGAGGAGGGGTTCAGCCCTTTCCCTATCCAGGGTGGCAGCCAGGCCTCTCACCTTGTTGCCCAGGAACTGCTCAGGCAGAGCCCAGAAAGAGTCGTGGACCAGGAAGCGTCGGGACAGATCGACCAGCTGGAACTCCTGCAGAGCGGTGTCGACCAGTAGCTGGGTGGAGGAGAGGGGCGGCATGCCGGGCTGCGCGGGCATCGTCACGTTCACACCTGCGGGTGGCAGAACGGAGGGGTGTAGGGCTGTAGCACGTGACGGCCTGAGATAACACCTTGAGGGGCAGTAACCCAAAAAGATGGGAATGTTCTGGGAAAATTCTGATTTACAGAGAACCTTAGTCTCTCCCAAAGTGGAGAAAGAAAAGAAAAAGAGAGAGAAAAGAAAAGAAAAGCCGCTTCTTTTTCCTCTTGAGGCTTTGGAGCAGCTTTCCCAAGCATGCTCTGGGGAGAGCCAATGCGGTGGAACGACAGATGATGGTTGGCAACTATCTGGGAAACACAGGGTCAGAGAAAGGTCAAGGGGAATCTTCGCAGTAGGACTTCTCAGAGCCCTTTGCCTTCCACTTGATCTGTGGACTGTCCAGGTTGGAACAGCCCTCAGGGGCAGTAGAAATTACATGGGGCTGAAGAATAGGTACCCAAGTCCTGGCTCTGCTGCCCACCAGATACGTGAGTATGGGCAAAGGCCTCGGTATTCCTATATGTATAATGGGGTAATAGTGGCTTGCCTGACAAAGTTATTAGGAAGATAAAATGAGCAAGCTGATATAATATGCTTAAAACAAAGTGTGGCACAGAGGAAGTGCTCAAAAACCTGTTAGCTGTTGTTTCTGTTACTCTGATGGGGCCTCTCTCCTACACACACACACACACACACACACACAGAGGAATTCTCCCCATAGCATCCCCCAGATCTCCAGGGCAGCACCAACCATCCAAGAGAACTTTCTGTGATGATGAAAGTGTTCTATATCTGCACTCTCCAATATGGTAGCTGTTGGGGACCGCTCTGCATGGTTTGGGAGACTGTAGCCCCTCAAGAGCAGGCTCTGAAAGGGGCCAGTAAGTCTCCCTGGAAAACCAGGGGACACAGACGGCAGTCAGGACCTGACTCTAACACTGAGGGTTCCCGTGGGAATCAGGCCTGAAATGTACATTTGATCCTCTGAGGCCTGCTCTGCCCAGCATAGCCCTATAGATATAAACCGGATGTTTAAGTTCAAGGCATAAGGAGTGAACTCCTTATCTCACAAAACATGTCTTAAAGACCCTCTGGCGTCAGCATGACTCACAGACGATGACCTATGGCAGATCTCTGTGTTCCTTCGATTGTCATCTGTAGATAACACCTGTTTTTGTTTGACTGTAGCCTTTTTGACATTGATGGATGAGCTATGCATATGCTGTGTACACCTACACATACCATTGCCGATAAAAGCGTTTGGGAGAAGGGCTCGAGGCGTTCTCCACTAGAGGGAATCACCACCCCCTTTCCCACCAGAACAGCAAGATTGTGTCTGGGACGATTTATTCTCATCTGCGGTGGCCGGGAGAGCTCTGCGGGACAGAGTTCTCCCCCAGGTAGCTACTAACCACACATGGCTACTGGGCAGTTGAAATGGGGCTGGAGTGGCTGAGGAACTGAATGAATGTACTTAAATTTAAATAGCGCCTTGGCTGGTGTAGCTCAGTGGATTGAGCGTGGGCCTGCAAACCAGAGGATCGTAGTTTGATTCCCAGTCAGGTTGCAGGCCAGTTCCCAGCAGGGTACACACAAGAGGCAACCATACATTGATGTTTCTCTCCCTCTCTCCTTCCCTTCCCCTCTAAAGATAAATAAATAAAAATTTAAAATAAATAAATAGCTACATGTGGCTAGTGACTACCACACTAGACAGCTCTAAGGGATGGGAAGCTCATCACTTCCAAAGGCAGTCCTCCCAAGTCTAGGCAGTTTTGACTCTTTGAAAGCTCCTCCTTACCCTGCTCCTATCCCTGTCTATACCTGCTGATAGCTTTTCCCCTTGATCCTAAATGTGACCCAGTGACCATGGAGGAGTCTGGCCCCTCATCTGCAGAATGACCATATGCAACCCCAAGGCCAGGCTGTCCTGCCCCAAACCTGCCTTCCTCCCTCCCTTCCAGGGATGTTTTTAGGTCCCCCTCTATCCTGGTTACCACCCACGTGCAGGCTACCTACTCATCCTGGAGCCCTGCCCCCTTTGACCATCCTCATTCCAATCAGACAGGCCTGGGTTCCAGTTCTGCCTCTAAAATAGCTGTGTGACCTCAGGGGAGCCCCACAGCCTCAAAGAGCCTCAGGGTCTTCATTTGAAAACAGTAAAATCAGCCCCAACCTTGCCAGGACTATTGGCCATCTAACGACTCTGTGACTCAAGACAGGGTGCCAACCGAGAGCTTGTGAAGTGGTACCTATGGCCATTATTATTCTAAACATACCACGGGCCAACTTTGGGAGGTAATCACAGTTTATAAGAGTCACTTTGAGGTTCCTCAACCCACAAAGGGGCATAATAAGCAACATCTGCCAAGTACTTACTGTGTAAGGCGCTAAGCCCTCCACTTGCATTTAATCTCCTGTGATGACAGCAATGCGATGCAGGGCTGCCTGCTATCAGGTGGTAAATGACCAAGCTGGGAGTTGAACCCAGGTCTGTTTGATGTCTTAGCCCATGCCATTCTGCCTCGCAGAGCGAGAGAACTTAATCCAGCTGCCTGCCTTTATGTTTGGGAAAACAGGCCCAGAGTAGCCAAGAGACTTGGCCAAAGTCACACAGGCAGTAACTGGTGCAGCTAGAGGTCAGTCCCGGGCTCTGATGCCAAAGCCTGGGCTGTTATGCTCAGGGGACGATGGCGCCTCTCAAGTCTGTCAGGATGAGGGTGACAGGAGGGAATGCTAACTGGGTCCTCACCATGAACCAAGCACTCTTTTGAGAGGCTGACATAGATTAACTTATTGAGTCAATACAACAACCTGAGAGGTAGTTATTATTCCCTACCCATTTTGAAGATGAGAGAACTGAGACATAAGATAGCAACTCGACCAAGAGTATATGGGCAGTAAGGGTCAGAGCCAGGATTTGAACCAGGAATCCAACCCTAGAGCCCACCCTCTTCATAACCTGAAGCAGGTAAATCTCAAGTATGGATTTGGTTTTTCCTAAAGAATGTACGTTTTTCCCCCTGAAATGCTTTTCTCACAGGGCTTAGCATTTCTTCAGTAGCACTGTGTCCCTCCCAAACCTGGTCCCACGTGTCCAGTGCTGCTGGTCTCCCGTGTCTGCCCTCCCTCTAAGCCCGCTGGAGCCTGGTGCCCGCCTGCCTACCCACCCACTCACCCACCAACGCACCCTTGAAGTCACCGGGCTGGTCAAAGCGCAGCCGGATCTGGTCTCGGAAGCGGCGGCTGCTCTGGCACACGCTGGTGACGCCGAAGCAGAAGCAGGGCAGGCAGGAGGCACTGTGCTCCAGGTAGAAGTGCCCGTCGGGGCAGGGCCCTGCAGGGTGGTGTAGGAGTGGGCTGCAGCAGGCCCCAGCAGGCAGGCCCAGCTCCGCCCCCGTGCCAGGCGCCCTCCGGCCTGATGGTGGTACCTCGCTGTGGAATGAGCTCCAGGACACCGTCAGGAATGCCGAACACCATGCCTCGGGCATTCATGGCCTCACAGGTATAGGCACCCTGGTCTGCCTCCTTCACGTCTCGGATGGTCAGCGTGCCACGGCCTCCCTCACTGGTCACTGTCACCCTGGTGGGCCCCGAGACACAGGCAGAGTCAGCCTCTGCCTCAGCCTCCTCTACATCCTCAGCCCCCACCTAGGCCCAGGGCCACACCTGGGATGAGAGGGGATATGGCCCCAGTTGAGCCGCCAGTTGATGATGGGGGTGGGGACACCACTGGCCACACAGGTGAGGGTCACCGTCTGGCCCCGGGAAGCCTGGATCAACTCCTGAGGAGGGGTCACCACCTGGGGAGGCACTAGGAGACAGGAGTAGGGTGAGGGGTGTGAGGACAAAGGGATAAGGGGTGAGGGCAATGGCTCAGAGCCAGGCAGGAGGAGGGGTGAGGCTGAGACTGTGGAGAGGGGCACCCGGAAACCAGCCCAAGGCCCCTAGCTCGCCCCCACCCCGGCTCCCTGCTCACTGCAGCCAATCTCGTCGCTGCGGTCAGGACAGTCGCTCTCCTCATCACAGTGGAAACTGGCCGAGATGCACGTGTTCGTGGAGACACAGCGGAACTGCGTGGGCCCGCACACGTCCTCGGGGCGCTTGGCAGCTGGGGCACAGAGCAAGGGGTGTGGGTGGCGGGTGCCCCCCCATTTCTGACCTATGCCCATGGCCCCACCCTGTCCCCCTTCCCCAGGTGTTCCCAGGGTCACTGTCTCCTCTTGCCCCCATGACACACAGCTGCCCTGACCAGGCCCTGACACTGTCGCCACAACAAGGCTCACAATGTCACGGTCATCAGTAAGCCATCGAAACAGATCATTACATTACCCTGCCCCACCACTCACTCCGTCTGCATTCCCCCAAACCTGGCCCATCACAGCCACTCGGTTCCTCCCACGTTCGGCCTCCTTTAGAAGCACGAGACCTCGCCAAAGGTACGGCCAAAGGGCTGGTATTAGCGTCTCTGGACTCTGGGTAATATCCAGCTCTCTCTGCCAGGAAGGCCTTGCAGGGGGCCTGCCACAGCTCAGATCTTGCTGCCCTCTGCCACTCTCACTGGCCCAGGATGGCACCTGGCCTGAGGCAGCCACCTGTGGATTGGCCAGAGGCCTGGAGTTGGCCTGGTGCCAGGGCTGGGCCCTTACTTGGCATCTCTAGTAGACAGTGACTAATGTTCTTCCTTGGGAAGACTAAACTGGAAATATGCAGACACAGGGATGGAGAGGACAGAATGGGGCAGGAGTGGAGGCCACACATCCACAGAGAAGGAAGCAAGAGAAGTCCAGGACGCAGCTATCTAGGACACTACCTCAGCGTCCTCTGTCCCAACGACCTAGAGCCCCAAAGCCACCCAGCTTTCATGGTCTCTGTTTTGTACTCTGTTGATAAAGACTTCCTTTGACTGAGTCCCAGCAGAGACCTGATCTCTTGACCCTTCCCCTACTCCTGGACCATAGTTAGATGGATGGAGAGCAGGAGAGATGGACAATGGATGGATGGATGATACATGGATGGAGAGAGGGATGGGAGGAAGGACGCTGAACAAACGGATGGATGCACAGATGGACAGTGAATGGATGGGAAATAGAATGGATGGTGAGCTGGACAGGAGGATGCTGGACAGAAAGCTGGATGGAGAGATGGAGAGCTGTGCAAAAAGACAATGGATGAATGGACAGCTAAATGAAAGGGTGAGTAGATGAATGGAAGGGAGGGAAGGAGGATGTCGGACAGATGAACGATGGATAGTTGTGTGGACAGATGGATTAAGAGCAGGGCTGATGAAAGAACAAAGAACTCAGAGCCAGCTCTAGGTGAAAACCCCCAAGGCCCATAATGAGGATGCTTTGACTCACACATACATCAAGGACCCCATCATCAAGGGACCCTGGTGTATGTAGCAAGCCCTCTTGGCTACTCGTCAGACCCACGCATAAACGAATGGTAACTCAATGAAGAGCGGGAGACATTAACCATGGGCAGTCTGGCCAGAGTGCCTGCTGCACAAGACCAGCTCACGGCCAAGGACCCTCCCTGCTGGGGTCAGAAAGAGATGAACCTTACAGCTTGTCCCCGGGGCCTTCATCACTCAGCCAGGGAAAGCAAACAAACCTGCCCAAGAGGGGATGGAAGAGGGGGAACCAGGCCTGGGTGGGGTGGGGATACCAGGGGAACCCTGGGACACTCACGACAGTCGGCCTCATCGGTGTGGTCCTCACAGTCAGAGTCGCCATCACAGCGCCACAGCTTGAGGACACAGTGCCCATTTCCACAGGGGAACTCGTTGGGCTCACAGGGCGGGGTGGGGCCTGAGTGCACCAAGCAGGGTTCAGCCAGAGGCCCTTCGCTGGCAGCTCCCCTAGTCCCGGTACCCTCCACCTCTACCCCGGCCCTGTCCTCACCACAGTCCAGCTCATCACTGCCGTCCTTGCAGTCCTCCTGCCCATCACAGACATAGTCTTTGGGGATGCAGTGTCCACTGTGGCATGTGGCCTCGAGGGGCCCACAGGGTCTAGGCCTGTCTAGACCAGGGTACAGAGGCTGGGGAGGCGGGGTGACCGGTAGAGGGCGGGTGGTGGTTGCCTCTGGCCGTGGTGTTATAGGTAATGTCTCCATCAAATGGGTGGGTGTGACGACCATCTCTTCTGCGAACACAGACCACTTGGTGTTGGCAGGAGGGGGTGACTCCTCACCCCTGTCCCCTGCACTCCCCAGGCCCTCCCTGCGCCATGCACCCAGTGCCCTGACCCTCACATCACCCTTTCATGTGCCTGCCCACCTCCCTCAGACCCCTCTGCCTGCACCAAACCCTCATAGCCCCGGTTGACTTGGAGGCCCAGCATAGCCTGGCCCTTTCCCAGCATCTGCTGGCCACTCACTGTCCCCCAGACAGCCCCTCACCACAGTCGAGCTCATCAGACATGTCCCTGCAGTCAGGCCTCCGGTCACAGCGATACTCCAGGGCCACACACTCATTGTAGCTGTGGCAGGCAAACTCGGTCTCGGTGCACACTCTCGGGACCTGGGGCACTGTGGGGTCGGAGGCAGTGGGAGAGGCAGGCGGAAGGTTGGTGGAAGACGCCAAGGCACAGGGAGGGGTGACCCCTCGGGCATGCACAGGCACTGCGTGGCTGGCAGCAGGCTTCGGTGCTGCATCAGGCCACATGGTTTCTGGCCGACTCAGCCAGGGCAAGGAGCACATGGTGGACACATCCACAGCGCACACAAGACATGGAACATGTGGCAGTAGCCTCGCCCAGCTCTTTCACAGACCTCACACCCAGTTATCAGGCCACACACATGCAACCACCACTTCATACACATGCAGGCCACAACCAGGCCCAGTGAGGACAGAGAGGAAGAGGAGGAGGGCTGGCCTGTGCCCAGCCGTCTTGCCCGTATCCTTCCTTCTCCTTCCTCTGTTAACTTTAGTTACCCAGCTGGGCCTGGGTCTGGCTTACACTCTCACCTGGTGTAACTGCAGCCGCCACAGCGGCCAAGGGGGGCGGGGGTGTCTGTGCTGGAAAGGAAGGTGTGATCAGCAGCCATCTCACTTGGGATCTGGGACCTGTGAGCTACAAGGCTGGGCCAGTCCCCCCCTCCCAACCATCCCTAGCCAGGAAGACTTGTTGAAAAATAAAGAGGGTTGGACCCCCTGCCATCTTTAAAACCTGGGCCCAGGGATGCCGAAAGAGCAACCTTGACCTTCGGGTGCATAAATTAAAGTTCTATGTGCAGAAGGAGAGAGCTGATGATTTCACTATTTTTTTTTTCTGATTTGGATATATCATGGTAGGAATAGAGTTTGCTCAGTTCTGGGTTCCATTGAGTCAGAGGTGGTGACAAGTTGGAGCCTTCCCAGGAGAGGGAACTGAGATGGAGACAGGGCTGAGAATCGTTGCCTATGAGGAATGAACTGAGATTGTTCAGCCTGGAAAGGATGAGACTCAGGGAGTCGAACCAGGATGCGGTAAAGAGGACCCCGAGCCAGGACTTGGCATCTAGCAGCCCTGTGACTTGGGCCAATGTCCTGCTCTCTCTGAGCCTCAGTTTCTCATCTGTTTCTCATCTAATGTTATCACAGGTTCTGGTGAGACTGGCACAGACACACGGTTTGGCTTGAATTCTGGCTTTCCCACTATCTGTATGTGTGGATTCGGACAAGTTGTTTATCCTTTCTGGGCCTCAGTGCCCTCATCTCCAAAACAGGAGGAATAACGTCTGCTTCACAGAAACCATCGCAAAGACTGAGTGGGGGGCTGGACAGAGGGCCTCACAGGTCACCTAGCGTGTAATCAGTGCTCAGTAAATAACGTGGCTATTATTAAAAACAAAACTATTTTAGCTTTGCGCAGTGGCAGTATTGTAGCCAATGAGGTTTATCCGAGGTGCGATTATTGCTAATTAAAAAACAAAACTATTTTCAATCTGAAAGTACTGTATGAAAAAAAAGAACTGCTACCTATTGTCAGCATAGAGAGGTAGACAGAGCAGAAAGTGGGTCTAATGGGTACACGTTGGAGGAAACAAATTATGTTCAACCCAAGCCAAGACTGCATTTTAAAGGTCGATGGGGTGGGCTCTTAATGTGGTGAGCTCCCTGCCCCTAGCGGTGTGCAAGCCCAGGCTAAGAGAGCCCACGGTATAGACACTCAAAAAGGATCCCCATGAGTCTGAGAAACTAGAGGAAGGGATCCCGGGCTCCAGGATGGGCTCACCTGTGCCTAGGCGTCGAAACTGGAACCCCTGGGGAGAGGTGATGTAGGAGCCAATAGAGCCACCGGAGACGACCCTGTGTAGCACCTCCTGAATCTGAGCCCCGTCCGAGTTTCCTTCGGAGCCCACGTCCAGCTCCACAAAGACCCAGCCGTCCAGCTCCCTAGGGATGGGCATGGGGCAGGGCAGTAGGGTGAGGGAGATGCCTGTGGTCTCGGCTCCTCCCTCAGCCCCTGCCAGATGCTCAGGTCCGATCTCTTGATTCTTCTCCTATCCTGGACCCTTCTCACCGCAAACAGGCCAAGTTAGGGCGGCCCCCCCCAACCAATTCCTGAATTTTTACCAGTTCACCTGATTAGGCCTCTGCTGCCTGCCCTCCTGGTACCCAGGCTCCTCCCCGTCTTTGCCAGCTTCCCCCGGCTTCCCCACCAGCCCCTCACCAGCCCCCAGGGACCCTTCTCACTTGATGAACACCACACTGACAATCTGGTCTCCGGGAATCTTCAAGTACTCTGACTCCAGCTGCGGAGGGACACAGCACCATCAGCCTCCAGGTTCCTACACCCTACCCCCAGTCCTGCCCCCCACACGCCTGGGGGGATCCCCAAAGCCCCTTCCCCTCACCGTGTCTACCACAGCCTTGGAGACTTCTTGGAACGCCTCAGAGCTTGCATCCTCCAGCTGAGGGCTGTAGTCGATGGAGCGAGTGAAATTCACCAGGGCTCGGAAATAAACTGCAGAAGCAGGGGCAGTGTCACCGTGTGGTGGCCTCAGGTAGTTGGGCCGGTTGGTGGATATGGGGGGGATGGGCCCTGGAGACCTCTTGCTGCAGCTGACACCTGTGTGCCCACAGCTCTGCCCAGAACTGTCCCTATGAGCACAGACTACAGTGGCCCTGGCTGTTATGCCCAGGGGTCAAGGCTGAGGCCCCACCCTGGGTGAGGGGTTCAACTAACAGGGAAAGTGTCCTGATCCGGAAATCAAGCGATGGTGCAGAAGAGGAGACCCCCAGCAGCTCACAGGAAGGCAGAACAAGAAGGGTGCCTGGCTACCAGAGCACGCTGGCCCAGTGCAGAAATCACCTGCAAGTGACTGAGATGTCGCCCCACTCTTCCCTGGCCAATTTCTCCTCATCCCTCAGGGCTCAGCTCAGCCATCACCTCCTCCAAGAAGAATGCCTGAACTGCCCTCCTCCCCAAACCCTGGACAGATTAGAGACCCCCTCCCCTGGGCTGTCCCTGCCCCTCTGCTTCGCCGTCAGAGCACCTTCTACCCCACAGTGCACAGATCCTGCCTGAATGCCCACGGACCATAGAGTATCATGGTAAAAATCACGGGTTCTGAGGTCAGCCACATCTCAGGCACTGGTCTCAGTTCTCGGAGCTTCCTTGGTCAGTTGGGACAATGAGCGCATTAACCACACTGGGCTGCCGTGGGGAATAAATGGTATTGTGCTTGCAGGCGCCGCCTCCCCGTGTGTTCAGATGCCACACCTGGCACAGAACAGGCGCTGGAGGACCAGAAGCTGTTGCCACATTTCGCTCTCTTTGGCTAGACTATGAACTGGATGGCAGGTGGGAGGGACGGCAGACCTCATTCGCTCCCGTATCCCCAGTGTCTGCATAGCACCTAGCACATAGTAGGTGCCTAATAAGTGATGGATGAGCCAATTCGTACCAAATCGGTGGGAGCATATACATATGACTATTATGTCTTAGGCACCTACTATATACATTTTATACACATTAAATCTTGTTATGAGCTCATATAGCAGTTATAAACATGAATTAATGTGAGTTGCAAGTGACTCATATATGTACGTATATACATACACCAATCATTTCTTGAGCACCTATTATGGACCAGATTTTTATATGAAAGAAGGTATGGATTACAAATACCGAGTTGGCGTGAGTTACAAATGAGTTTTAAATATGTATACAAAGTGCTTAACACAGAGCCTGGCACAACACAGCAGGTGCGATATAACGTGACCAGTAACTGTATTAGAGGCATGTAGCGTACTGATTAGAAGCTCAGCCTCTGCAGCAAAATTGCCACTTACAGCCCCGGGACCTTGAGCAAGTTACTTAACCCCACTGAGCCTCAGTTTTCTCATCTACAAAATGGGGTTAATAGTAGTGTCCACCCTAGAGGGCTGTTGTGAAGAGTAAATAAATTAACAAATGTAAAGTGTTTATAATAGTGTCTGGCGCATACCAGGGGCTACATGGGTTAGCTGTAATTATTCCCTCTGGTCTTCATGACGAACCGAGGAATGAATTTGGTTTCATTTTTTTCCACCTGAAGGGGGCATTCATTGCTTTAACAAATCTATATTGAGGGCCTACTGGATGCCAGGTGGTATTCTAGGGCCGGGGCACATAACGGTGAACTCCGCAAATGACAATTCCTGTCCCCACAGAGATCACTTTCTAGTGGGAGGAGAAAGGAAATGGAACAAATGAGCAAGGAATATATATGGGGGAGGATGCTGCTCTCCTGGGTGGCCAGGGCTGGCCCTGCTCAAAGGGGAAGCTTTGCAGGGAGTGAGCCTCGGGGAGAACAACATTCCAGGCTGAGGGGACAGCAGTTATAATGTCCCTGAGGCAGAAAGGGCTCGGAGAGGTGACAGATGACAGCATGTAGATGGCAGGGGGAGCAGCATCAGCTGGACCTGGCACCAAGGCCTGTCCTCCTCAGTCTTCACCCTGTTAGGTCCACAGGTGTCCACAATCCCAGAACCAGGACCCTCTCCCTCGAAAGCTCGGGCTGAGCAAGCCTGGGTAGGGGTGGGTGGCCGAGCAAGGTACAGGAGTAAACCTCAACTCCTGCACCGAGAGGGTGTCTGTGAGGGCAGCGCCGCCTGCTCTGAGCCACAGGGACCATGCTGGGCTGGGCTCCTGGGTGCCGGGCAGGCGGGGCTCTGGGGGCGGGAATATGGGGGCCACAAGCTTGGCCACAGAGGCCCCTTGTGAATGGGCACAGAGGCCCATTGAGAGTCCTCCCCTGACCCTGGCCCCTGGCCTCAGCCCCACGGCATGGCGAGGGCGAGGAGGCCAGGCCTCTGCCCAGGAATGTGCCCACTCCTGGGGGAGGGGCTGGGGCTCCACAAAGCCCCTTTCTACTAGGGCCCAGTAAGGGCACGGACCCTCCAGCCTGACCCCACCCCCAGCTTTCGTCCAGACCAGGGCAGGTCAGGGCAAGCCCTCCCCTCTTCCACCCTGGAATGTGTCTCTGCAGCTGACGCCTGAGGATTGGGGCAGGTGAGGCCTGCCTGTTTTGGGAACCAGCCCCCAGAGCTGAGGGTGCTGGAAGGAAGGGGGTGATGTAGGTAGTGCTCGCTGGGTGCCTGCCCAGGCCAGCTCTCTCCCTCCCAGCTCTCAATCTGACCCCATCTGGAGAGTTCACTTGGGGCTGGAGGCTGGATGGATGGGTGGGAGGCCCAAAGCTGCCTTACACCCAGGCAGGGGTGGGGAATGCAGGCTACCCCACCTACTCCCCATGCTCACTCCCTGCTCCCCAGAACTCCCACATGCACTCAGGTCCCTGAACCCCAGCCCTGGTTCCCTCTCGGTCTCTCAGGCGGACATGAGCTGCATCCAGGACTCCACGGCTTTATTCCCCGAGAGGCTGCCACACCCATCCCTGCCCGACCAGCACCCCATGGGGACAACACGAGGCCCGGCCCACTCTGCTCAGACTGAGTACCCGGATGGGGCCAGACTGTGTCCTGGGCAGGGCAGGAGAAAAGAAGGAGAGCCAGCTGGGGCAGGGCAGTAGCTGGCCTGGCCCCCACCCGCTGTTGGAAGGTGCCTCTGAGCCTCAAGGGTGACAAAGTGTAGGCTGGGCAGGAAGAGAAGAGGAAGGAAAAGGAGTGAGAAGGCACAGCTGGGAGAGAGGTTGAGGAGGGAGAGGGAGAATGAGCCCACCAGGATGGCGGGTCACTTACTGAGAGGAGATGCCTCACCAGGCTCCAAGACCATCATGCCAGCCATGGGGGGGCCACCCGGGGGTGGCCCAGGGCCTGCAGAGTGGAGCCGCAGAGTAGGAAGCGAGGGGACACAGAGACACCAAGGGAGGTGGGGACAACAAAGGGAGAGCCAGAGACATGAAGAAAGACAGACAACGGACAGGGGTGGGGGTGGGGGTGGGAATGACAGAGATTTGGGGACAGAAACCCAGAGATGGAGACAGACAGAGAAAGGGCGGGGGGAGAATGAGAGGTGAGACAAAGGCAGAAGGAAGCCAGGGAAAGACAGAGGGACATAGGGTGGGCAGATGAATGAGGCACAGAGGAGAGACACAGCAGGAAGGAGAGAGCGTGGGCAGGGGAGGAGGGGAGCGGAAAGACGTGGGGACAGGTATCAGAGCAGGACAGACAAGAGTGGGAAAGACAAAGAGCAAGGTGAGAAGATAGAAAGGAACTGGGTGAGGAGCAGTGGGCAGGGGGTCTCCAGGAGAGGCATTTGGGAGGGGGGTTGAGACAGGGCTTAGTAGAGCCAGGGGGAGCCACAGGCCCATTAGAGGGAAGAGGAGAGGGGAGGTGCCATCTCTGGGGCTACATCCCAGGGCCTGGTGCTCAGCCTCATTACAGAGAGGGCAGGGCTGAAGCAGGCGTGCTAAGCCCCTAGGGATCAGAGACACACTGGCTGCTTTCTGGGCTGAGATTAAGCCCAGCTTCGTGGACCTGCCCCAAAGGCAGCGGGCTGGTACCAGAGCTTGGACCAAGAAGGTCCAAGGCCCTACATCTTCCCCTGGATCACCCCTAGCCACGAGGAAAGGGGTTCTGCTCTCGGGCCCTCCCAGCTGCTACTCCTCATCCCTGGGGTCTCCTGCCCTCACAGCTGCTTCCCATGGGGGGAGATGAGCTGGTAAACAACCCAGAGTGGGCAGAGCTGCTGCAGTGGGCAGCCCCGTGGGAGGGTCCACAGATATTCCAAATGGATGGGGCAGACTGGACCAGGGTCTCCGCAGGCAGGACTGGCTTGGCAAGAGGCAGCTCCCAGGGACACATCAGCTCAGGCCATTCTGGGGTGCGAACTGTGTGCATTGGGCCCCCTGACACTCATTCCCGGGCCCCGCCCAGCTCCCTGGCATCCTGTAGCCCTGCAGAGACCTAAGCGTGGAAAGGTCCAGGTAGTGTCTGAGTCCCAGGTGCTGGGAGGTCCCAGTTAGACTATTCCACCCACAGGCCCACCCTCCTGTTTGCACTGGCCTAGGTAGGATGCCACCCTCTGGCATTTGAATGCCCTGTGATGCCAGCTGAACGAAGGCCCTAGAGAGGCCCAGGCCAGACCTGCCCTATGTGGGCAGCACTGGAAGCTATGGGGCTGCCCAGTGGTCGCCTAAGTAAGGCCCCATCCTTGGCCCTGATCACCAAGTGCCCAGCACTGGCTCCCAGAGGTCAGTAGGAACTATATGGAGTTGCTGGGACTTGTCACCAGGGAGCTCTGTCTCTCCCCAGAATCCTAGGGTGGGAAGGAGCAGGGAGTCGGAGCTGGGCTAGCCCTGGCTCTGGCCAGGTACTTTGGGTGCAGGCAGAGTGGGCAGCGACAGAGCTCCTGGTTCCTTTCCCTCCTTGAAGCTCAGCCCTCTCTCCAATCCAGGATCCTGGGCTCCCAGGGGTGGTCTGACCAAAGGCAGGGTTCCCTCCCAGGTTCCAGTGAGGCCGACCCTCCTCCTACTGTCGGCTCTGTGGGCCTGCCCGAATGCCCCAGGCCACAGAGCCCCTCTGCTGCCCATTCCTGCCGGGGCCCCGGCTCTGCAGCCATCCCCAGGAGGGCTCTGCAGAAAACCTCCACAGCTGAGCTGCTCTGGGAAGTGAGAATTTTGCTTTGAATGCTGAGCAGCTCACTTTCAGTCCCCATCAGAACCCAGCATTTCCTATCTGTGGCGATACCACCCCAAATGAGCCCAATCTCCTCTGATCACAGAACCGGGCATTTCCTGGCACAGGCACACACAGAACCTAGCCATGCCCAACCCTGTAGGCACCTGCCAGTCAGGTCACATGACTATCACTCAGGAGGGACAAGCCTGCCTTCACTACAGGCCCAAGAAGCCCTTAGAGCCGTCGGCTCCAGCAATGGGACCTCCGTGGCTAGAAAGACCAGTCCTGGGGCTTTCCCGGGTACGGGACAAAGCTCACAGGACAGCCCCATGAACTTACCCATCTGGAAGATCCCGCTGCCCTCTTCCCCGCTGCCCAGGTCATCTGCAAGTGAAAGACAGACTTATTCAGCAACCACTAATATTTGGTTCGCACCCACTGGGTGTCAGGCTCTGTTCTGGGCACACAGTGGGGAAGGTCATGGAAACATAGCTGTTACCTCCTCCCCAGGCCTCGGGGGGTTGGCCTGGAGAGAGGGTGTAGACCAAGGGCGGCTGGGGAGGAGGGGCCAGACCAGACTGCCCCCCAGTGAGGACAGGAGGTGGAAGAGGGGTGGCCATCATCCCCCACTGTGCATGGCCCACCACCTTCCTCATCGGTCCCGATCATCCTGTCCGAGGTGGGGACCACCACAGCAGAGGAACCACCACCAGCCCAGGGTCATACAGGGTGTAGGTGGAGAATCCTGGGGTCACTGGGGCCAGGGCCGTGGACACATACAGGTCTTAGCCCATCTCTTCAGGCACCACTTTGGGCAAGTTTCCTGAGGTCCCTTTAAGGCCTGGTGGGGAGAACCCTGACTCTGTCCCTGGCCCGCCCCACTCCCAGCCTCCAGAACCCTCTGCCCACCTCCAGAGGCTTCATCAGCCAGCAAGTCCTCGTCGTCGGACAGGTCTGAGTAGCCCCAGCCAGCCCGGCCTGCCGTGACCGTCTCCGCATCCTCAGGCAGGGACGGGCCATCGTACGCTCTCAGCGCAAGGGCCACCTGTGGGAGACCATGCAGACAACTACATCATGCTCTCCAGCCACTACCCTTCTTGTGGGGGGAGGGACCCAGAGTCTCAGCCTGAAGCCCTGCAGTGGTTAGGTCAGATGTGGTTTGGCTAAGAGAGTCAGGCTGGGACCGAACCACCCCCTTTGACTCGGCTCCCCCAAACCCCATCAGCCCCTTGAGGCCACAGAGCCCAGCCCTGCAAATTCTCCCCATCTGAAGGAATCTGCAGATAAACAGGCAATACAATGAAAGTCACTTGGGTAAGTGGCGACTCTTCTGGAGAAGGCAAGAGACACCCAGGACGTGAGTTAGCGGACAGGAGACACAGGCAGGGAAAGGGTGACCTGGGCCAGCGAAGATGGGAACATAGGCGGGTGGAAGTGGCCAGGGTCCGCGTGGATGGGGTTTCAGAGGCAGAAACTGAGGGCGAGTCTGTCGAAGCTGTCGCCTCCAATAGCAGCCTCCCACCTGGCCTATTTGGCCACCTCATTCTGCCTTGGTCTGGCTTCCCAGTCTCCAGGCCACAGGGAACACATTCCAGCCATGTTGGAGAATTAGTTCTGGCACCTTCTCCTGCACTGACAGACTCATCTGCGCAGAGGCGAGGGTGCAGCGCAGCAGCTGGGCTGAATGGGGGCAGGACCGGCATGGTGTCAACTCCACGTGACCCCAGGCTGCTGCTGAGCCCAGCACAAACTCCAAGACCCTGCACCCTGCAGGCGGGGCAAAAGCACCCATCACGCCTGCCTTTCTCGGGTGTGGGTATGGGCCCTGAATGCCTTTTCCCCTTAGACAAGCTCCAAAGGCGTTTTGACAGATCACTTAGAAGAAAACAAACCCAGCGGAGCCCCAGGGAACACCAGAGCCCTCCCACTCCGACAAGCCTGCAGGGATTCGCTGTGGCCAGTAATGCTTGTCTAGCTCCAGATGGCCTGGCGGGAGCGTCTCGCGCCCTGTCCTGGCCTTGGCCCCCATCTGGGGAGCCCAGACTGGCCAGAAGGAAGTGGTCTTGTTTGTGGAAACCAAACCCAGCCCTCACTGGTTAGACAAGGTGGTGACAGCAGAAGAGAGGCCTGAGAAGAAAAAAAGCCAAAGAAACAGGCTGTCCCTCTCCCTCCCCGCCCCCAACTCCACCCAGTAGGTGTCCCGGAGCCTCTGCTCTTTTCTCATCGTGGTTCCTCTGCCCAAATACCTCGCCTCCCTTTGTTTGTTTGGTTCATGTCAATTTGTTTCTGGCTAACTTCAATTTCATCCTCCAAAATTCAGCTAAATGTCACCTCCTTTAACTGCTCAGTGATAAAAAGGAACGAATTGCAGATATGCATGGCTACATGGATGAACCTGCAACATACTATGCTCCTTGAAAGAAGCCAGACACAAAAGATTCCCTACTGTGTGACAGTCTATGGGGGAGAAGTCTAATCCATAGTGACAGGAAGATCAGTGGCTGCCTGGGCCCAGGGGTGGGTGGGGCTGACTGGGAAGGGGCACAAGGGAGCCTTTTGGACGGATGGGTACCTTCCCTGGGTACCTACATCTCCTTATCACTGAACTGTACCCTTGAAGTGATGGGTACATTTCACTGTTTATAATTTATAGCTCAGTAATGATGACTAAAAAAAAAAAAATCTCTGCCCTGGCTGGTGTGGCTCAGTGGATTGAGTGCTGGCCTGAAAACCAAAGGGTCACAGGTTCGATTCCTAGTCAGGGCACATGCCTGGGTTGTGGGCCAGTTCCCAGTAGGGGGCACTTGAGGGGCAACCACACATTGATGTTTCTCTCCCTTTCATTCTCTCTCCCTTCCCCTCTCTCTACAAATAAATAAATGGATAAAATTTATTTTTAAAAAAGAAGAACAACTCTGGGAAACTTTGCCCTGACTCCTTGCCTTTCCAAGCCACCTGTGTCCCTCTGGGACCCACTCTGTAATCGCCCATACCTCCACTGAAATAGAAGAACCTTGAAGGCAGGGACTGTGGTTAATGCATTTCTACTTTCTCAGCACCTGTGTTCAGCAAATACTTGAATGAATGAATGAATAAGTGAATGGAAAATAAAATGTCATCACCCACTAATTCTAGCTGCTTCCTGAAGATGACTTGCTTTGGGGGTGGGTGCACCCCCACGCAGTCTATACACATCTCCCCTCTGAGGCTGGGTGCCTGCTGGAGGCAGGGGCTGAGTGCCATTTGGGCAGCTTCGTGTTTGCAGCACTACCAAGCCTTGTGTGAGGCCTGCACTGCTGCCTTTATCCTCTGCTCTGGCCTAAGGCCCCTCCCCCGCAAAATCCATGGGCAAACCCCTCCTCCTGTTCCTTTTCCTCACCCTCTCCCTCTGGACAGAGGTGGTCAGTGAGCCTCTGGGCTGGGCCATGAGGTTCCCATCCAGGAGGGAGCCTTGGAACCTCCAGGAGCTGGTGAGACATGGATTCCTGGGCTGCTTCCCAGAGCCACTGAGTCAGGCTCATTCCACCCCAGGTCCGAGGGTTACAGTTGTGTATACTCAGGGGATCCTGACACTCACTGGCTAAGAATCACAGGACTGGCCCCCTACCAGGGCGTCTCCCTCTCCCTCTGACCTAAGGGGAGTGTAGGGGCGAGGGCTGGTGCAGGAGCGTTGACACTGAGCAGAGGTTAGCGGGGCACGCCAGGCACCCCCCGCCTGAGGAGGGCTCTGTGTGTCATTGCCACGTCCTCCTCCTTCCCGTGCAAGGGAAGGCCCAGGAGGGCTGCACAAGGCAAAGGGAGGGATTCCTGGCACCCCCTTAACACCATTCCACTGTCTGGAAAAGGAGAACCCTGGTGAGCAAGGTCCAGAGCTTCTCCTAGGGAGGGAGAAGCCAGGGTGGGGCTTGGGACTGGACCAGAAATAGAGAAGTGAGGTTCAGCTTGAAAAAAAAAAGCCAGGAATACATATCTGCAGTGAGAGAAGAGAGACTCCAGAGCAAATCAGGCCTGGGCAGAAGCCCCCGACCACAGGGACCCCAGGGAATGGGCCCTCCACATGCCCACCTGCGCTTGCTCGCAGTGCCCTCCCCGGGATCCAACGCTATGGGGTCAGACCAGGGCCTGTCGCAAGGGCCAAGCCAGCAAGAGCAGAGACTTTGACTGTGAAAAGCTGAAGATCAAAAGGTTCTAGCAGCTGTATTTCACATTTGGGAGGGAAGATGGAGCCAGACCGGAAAGAGGCTTCGGAAAGAGCCTGAAGGAGCCTGGGACTTGATCATAGAAGGGAACTTGGATTCAAACCTGAGAAGTCCAAGGTCTGCTTGCAGAATAAGAAGAGCTAATTTATTGGGCACTTTACTATGCACCAGGTCCTCCTTTAAGGACTTTTACATGTTAACCCAGGCTATAGGTGTTAAACAGCCCCACTGGAAAGAGGAGGAAATGCAGCAGAGTCAGGTCACCTGCTTGAAGACCTAGCAGGTGGTAGAGCTGGAATTGGAACCCTGGTGGTCTGGCACCAGTGGCTAGGCTCCTAGCACTGCATACACAGTCTCTGTAACCAGGGCTGTGCAATGAGCTGGAACTCGCCGAGGGGACTCTCGAGGTCACTCAGAGTCCCGACTGCAAAGCCTCTCAGCCACACTGCATTTCAGTTTACAGAGCATTCCCTCAGCCTCAGTGCCATTTGACCATGACAGTGACCCCCTGAGGTGGCCGAGCAGATGTGAATGGCTCCCTCTCACAGAGGAGGAAACAAGTGAGTGTCTGGCACAGCCAGGACCGACCCAGGACCCCAATCCCTCTGCTCACCAGGAAAGGAGTCTAGGCTGGGCTGGGCTGGGCTGGGCTGGGCTGGGCTGGGCTGGGCCGGGCCAGGCCAGGAAGCCCAGGGCTGGCTGGTCCCCATTCCCAACCTGACTAGCTCCCAGGAGGGACACAGGATGTATGTGCTGGCAGCAGCCTGGGCCCAAGCAGCAGGTCCCATAGTCCCAAGGAGGGCTGTCGGAGACTTTAAGGTCAAAGGCAGAAATAGCACCCAGGTTTCCTGCCTTCCAGCACGTGTCTGGCTGGGAGGGAATCTGGCTTCCTCACAGAGGAACCCGGGACTTCAGGCAGGCATTGAAGCAGGATGGCAGGCCAGAGAGGAGGAGTCCAGAGGGCAGACCTGGGCCGAAGAGGAAGAAGCCAAGCACAGAGAGAGAAGGGGGGACAGCTGAGTCATATAGGCCAAGGTCAGCAGACTGTTCTGGTGTGCTGAGAACAATTGCTTGGGATGGGGGTGTGAGCAGAGGTTGGGGTGGGGAGATGGCGTACCAGACAGACAAAGCACTTCTGGGAAGCACCTGCTCCCTGAGGCTGGGTTGTGCCCAGGCCCTCCTGGTGAGGAAGAGGGTGCACATGGAGCTCCAGGTCCTGCAGAGGCCCTTGGGGACAAAGGACAGAGACTGGGTCCTCCTTTCCTGGCCTGGGGGAGGACAAAGAGGGAGGCAAGGGTAGCTGGAAGGAAGTGTGGGGGTAAAGGTCAAGCCATTAGAGAAGGGCACAGTAGTCAGACAAGGTTTGGGGTGCGGGGAGAGGTACAGATCCGGATACAGGACACAGGGTTTTAAAAGGAGCTTATAGCAAGGACTCCGGGCTTTGCAAAGGTTCAGAGCTTCTGGAGCCGCTGAAATCAGAGCGGTAGGAAGATGGCCGCACAGTGAAGAGATGACAATGGAAACAGTCAGACTCTCCTCTGGGCCCCCCAGTTAGTCCTCAGCAACTGGGGCGCGCCCAGTGGCTGCAGGGCCCCCATCCCTCCTGTGCAATAAGGGAAATCCAAGGAGCTCTGAAAACCAGCAGTGCGTGTGCGTGTTTTCAATAAGTTTATAACAAGCTCATCTGGTGCCGAGCCCTGACCTGAACTGACATGAAGCTATTAATAGCTTCTGCACTCCACTTTGGGGGAACCGTCACACTCGTTGCTGCAGCAATATTAATGTGCTTTATTACGGGGTGTTGCCTCAGACTCTCCTGAGGACGTCATGTCGCTGGGGGCATGTGCTCCATGTCACCTTTCTCCAGTTGGAAAACTTGTGAATCCCAAAACACATCTGATCCCAAGGGTTTCAATGAAGAGACTGAGCTTGTATTGTAATTTCCATTTTGTAGATGAGGAAACGGAGGCTCAGAAGGGGTCTTCTGTGTCAATGGGATTAAAGCTTGTAAGGCACTCAGATGGTGCCTGTGTACAGTGTTCAATAAGCATTAGAAGCAGTACCATGTAGCAGGTACGGGGTAGAGGTGAGGGGACAAGAGGTCACGAGGTGACTCATGGGAGTGTGGGGGGTGGGCCCAGGCTTAGGGTCAGCCTCCAGATGTGGGATGAAGGGAGGGGTCTGGCTCTGCTGCCCAGGCTCTGCGAGGGCCGAACAGGCAGGGCACTGCCCGGGGGTGACCACAAAGCTTAGTTCCAAGGCTCAAGTTGTCTGCCTGCTCTGATGCCGACTCAGGAACAACTGACTAAGGACTTCGACTTCAGGCTTCTCCAGAGACATTCTTCACATGCCTTGGGCAGCCAGCCCACCCTCCCTTCCATGGCCCAGACCTGAGGCTGAGCCCCCCCACTGCCCCCACAGCTGGACAGAAGGTCTGAGCACTGCGGTCCCCAGGGTGATTGCAACTGCCCAGGGCAAGGCTCCAGGCATCTGGGCTGGAGTGAGCTCACCCCATCAAAATCCAGAGGCAGTGTGGGGGTGCAGGACAAATGGGGCCTTGCCTGCCCACCTGCCTCCTGCCAGCACAGCCTCTGCCTCGGCGGCCCCTCCCCTGTGCAGGGCAGAGGAGCTGGCAGACGCTCTGACCCACAGCGCCCAATTCTTTGGGACACTGAACCCAGGCAATGCCCCCTCCCACCCCATTTTCTGATGCAGGCTCCCATGTAACCCCGCAGTGCTCTCTCCACTCTGCTATAGCCCAGGCCCCGGAGAAAGGCTCAAGGTGCCCTGCCCCACCCACAGGTCGTGGCACCCTGTCCACAGTCAGCAGACGACAACGGGGAAGGAATCTGTTGGGGCAGCACTTTGTTGTGCAAACTGAGTCTGTTTGCCCCAGACTCAGACACAAAGGCCAAAAGGCCTTTAATCCCCTGACGGGCTGAGAGGGGCGCCCAGCCGGAAAGAAGGGGGCTGCAGCCCCCTCTGGCATGCCTGCGCCGCCCGTGCCACTTGGGAGGCCTGCCAGCTCTCCGCACTCAGGCTTCCAAGGCGGCAGGAGCTTCGCCAGCCACTTGGCTGGGAAAACAATGATCCCCAAAATTAGGCGAAAGGCTGAGGCCCCTCAAGGGCTCATGCTGAGATAAGATCTTTGCAAAGCTTAGGTCATGGAAATCCACAACCTCATAAGGCAGATACTGGCACTTTCCAAATTTACAGATAAGGATACAAGGCTTAGAGAAGTCAAGTCGCCTGACCAAGGCCACACAGCGAAGGCAACAGGCATCCAGTCTGAAAGCAGGGCCCCCTCTCCTGTGTTTGGCTAACTTGGAAGCTCTGACCCCAGCCCTCTATAAACTCATACTAAGGCCTTGGACTTGGAGGGGTTGCATCTCAGCCAGGGCCTAGGGAAACACTGAGGGTCCATGAGGGCCTTCAACAGACCCCCCGGGAGCCAGCAGCTGGAGTATGGGATTCTTTGCCCCAGCTCTGCCCCGGACTCACCACGGACCTTCGACAAGCCCCTTGAGGCTCTCCCTTCTAGCAAACTGCCATGAGTCTCCATGATATGTGCGAGGCAGTGATTTTCATGAGTTCTGCTCATTGCTGCAGCTTTGGAACAGAAAACACACCCTAGGCGCTCAGTTAATACCTGCAGACACGATGACAAGTCTGTCATTGTGAGAGGCTGACAGACTGAACAAACTTGGAAAGCGTGGCCCGAGAACTCTGAATCTGCCCAGCCCTTCCCCAGGTGGACCTAACATGGTCTCTGCTTCAAAGGCCCCTCTCATGCGGCCGGCGTGCCCACCGAACGGCCTGCCCCCGCAGGAGCACTTCATCCCCCAGACTCGGAGAGATGCGGCCAGACTGTGCTCAAGCACCCTGATTCCAGGCCGCCTTGGCCACTTTCTAGCTGGGCAGCCTCTCATCTGTAAAAAAGGGAGATAATCCAGCACACCTGCCCTGTCCGTAAGTAAGGTTCAATTCAAGGGATTTTGACCTTTACTTACGGAGCACCTACAATGTGCTGGACCCTGGGAATAAAACTGGGAAGCGGGCAGACACAGAGCACTGTCTGCCCAGGGGAGACAGACCATGACACCCACTGGTGACAACACCGTGTGTGGAGAGCTCTGAAGAGGAAGGACAAGGCCTGGGAGAGCCCAGAGGAGGGTCCCCTCCCCCAGGCAGGGCGGGAGTTCGGGGAAGGCTTCCCAGGGGAAATGACAATTCAGCTGGGTCCGAAAGATGATTCCACCCAAGTAGGGTGGGGAAGGGGAACAGGGTCTGGCAGAAGGAAGGGCACGGGCAGGGGCCAGAGGCGGGAGAGTGCACGGCACAGTCAAGAGGCTCGAAGTTCGGTGCAGTGGGACTCGGTGTTCCAAGTGGCAGAGCATCCGAGGGGCCAGCTGTAACGTTCATTTCCATCAGAGCGTTGCCCCTTGGGCACGCGGCTGTCATGCCCAATTCTCCCAGTCCCCCCCCGAACTGGCCCCCAGAATCCCCACACGCTCCTCCTGCCCCACAGACACCCTAAGAATGGGCCTCCCCTGGGGCTAAGGGAGCTGCCGGCCAGCTTTCAGGGAAGAAGCAGGAAGCCATGGGAAATGACCCTGCCTCACCCGTTTGCCAGGTGCCGCTAAGGCGATGGAGGTGGCCAAGCGGGAACAGCTTCCGGGCTGGGCCACCGGCAAGAAGATCCCCAGGGGTTGAATATTACCCTCTGAGCACTGTTGGTGCCAACAGCGCCTGCCGTGTTCACGTGCCTGCCTCCTGCCCGAGGCCTGGCTTGGTTCTCAGGTTCTCTGGCTCCCGGGTGGCCCTGCTGTGGAGTGCTGGGTTCTGTGGGCCTTCAGGGCCACACCAACCTGGCTGGGCCTGTCCATACCCACCAGGGTCACTGCCAACAGATCTCATGAATGAAGCCCCTAGCACACTGCCAGACCTACGAGTGTTTCTAGAAATGAAACACCACTTTTGACAACGAACTTCCTGAGCCTACTAAGGTTAGGCCTTTCCATTGCCCCCGACTCACCAAAGGATTAGAAGAAAAAAGCCCCTATTATGGTCATCTGGGTCCTGTGTGATCTGCCTGCACGCATTTCTCCAACCTCCTCTCTCCCACTGAGCTCCCTCTGCTCCTTGCCACGCTTATCTCAATAGTCCTCAACCACGCCAAGGTCCCTCCCACCTCAGGGCCTTTGCACTTGCTGTACCCCCAGCCGGGGACAGTGCCTCCACATATGCTCACTCCTCGTCCTCTGCCCAAACGTCCCCTTTACAGAGGCCTACCCTGACCGCATTCCAGGTGCAGAATCTATCACAGTTGGCTCTCTGTCACCCCCCTTACCCTGTTTCATGGCACCTTACCACCTACATTCAACCCTATATTTATATTTACAGGCTTATCATCTGTCTCCCCTACAAGAACACTGGCTCCTCGAAGGCAGGGACTTTGTCTACTTCATTCACTACTGCATCCCTAGCACCTAAAAAGTACCTGGCAGACAGTGATGCTCAATAATGTTTGTTAAATTAACGAATGAATGGGGTTTTACAAATGAAGACACGGAGGCTCAGAAAGGTGACTTGCCAATGAGCAGAGTTGGAAGAACTGAAACTGAAAGCCAGACAGACTCCTGGTTCCAGCCTGGAAACTCTGTATCACCTGAGCCCTCCCCCTGCCATCTCGGAACCTGGGGCTTTCCGGCCAGAAGGTCCATCTCTGGGGAGGCAAGAAGCGGTCTTCCCACGGTCACTGATGAGAAGAAACCTACCAGCTGCCCAGACCAGCATCCCAGGGAGTAGGCAGGGTCTGGGAGGCGAGCTGGGCCACAGCTCTGGCCACCCCCAGGGGCTTGCGCAAGGCAGCCAGGCAGCCAAGCCTCCATGGCTCCACTCCTGCTTGCTCCCGTGGGCATCGGCAACAGGAAAAAACAGACTGGAACGGCAACCCAGCAGCTGCGGCCAAGGAGGCCAGCAACCCCTGCCCCCCAGGGCTTTCCCCATCTGCTTCCTGGATGGGGAGGAAGGGGCAGGCCGGGCCAAGCCCATGGTTGACCAGAGGCCTGTGGGCAGCAGAGCTGAAAATAAGAGGAAGAGCCCCTTCCTTTTGGAGTGCCCCCATCCCCTTTTCTCATGACTCATGTCCATTCCAGGGACAGTAACTCTGGACAGGAAAGTTATGGGGGAGGATCCTGCCGACACACATGTCTGGGAAAGCTGGTTACACAGAGCAGAGCTGGTTCCCTGAGCCCTAATGTCTCCAACACTATGATGAGGGACACAGGGTGACTAGTTAGTGTTTCCCAGACTTGCTTAACTTGGAAGCCTTCCTCCACGCAGAGCGCAGCAGACTCGGGTTCCACAGAACCCATTTGGGGAACACCCACCCAGGGCACACCTTTGTTCAGCTGGCTGGCCCCTGCCAGCTCTCCCTGAGTAAAGCCTTAGAGGTAAGATATGACCCACCACCACTCGGGGCTTGGAAAGAGGGTCCTGAAGACAGAAAAGCCCCATGGAACAAAGTGCCAATGGAGGAGAGGCAGGCCAGGCAACAGGCTAGTTGGTGGCAAGAGGGCTGTTTTCCCCTCAGGGTGAACCCGGTCAGTCTAAGGACACCCAGGCAGGAGCTGCACCTTCCCTGCTGGCCTCAGCCCACCCTCTGAGGTGATGAGTCCCATCAGAGGGGACAGAGAGGGCAGCCCAGCACCAGGTCACTTCCAATCCCCTAGGACCATGCGGAAGGTCTGAAGGCACCCGTGTCCTAGGGAGGGACGGAGCTGAGTGATCTGAGGGGCAGTTCAGCTGAGGGTAGAGACTGGGACTGGGGGTGGGGATGGGGCAGGAGGTGAGGGGAGAGGATGAGCCTGGGCAGCAGGGTGGGCCACGAGAACTAAGGAAGATTAAGAACCGACTTCCAGCTCACCCCACTGTCCTGGGGGAGTCTCTTTGTCCCCTGTCTGGGCCTCAGGCTCCCCACCCCTCCCTTCAGATGACAGAGATCACAGGTTTCCAGATCAGCAGCCTGAGGGGCCACTTTAGAGGACGGGTGAAGGGTGGGGGCAGAGGGGTAGAGTTTGGACCCCCTCCCCCTAATACTCACTTCAGTAAAAACAAATCGACCTTTTGCACTTTATATTCTGATCTTCTACATAATATGTCTGGTTCAGCTGCTGGTTATCTGTGAGGCCGTGAGTTACACACTTTTCCTGTCTAGTGCCTCCATTTCCTCATCTGTAAAATGGGTGTGACAGTTCCTAACAACAGTATCAACCTCACAGGGTTGCGCGAGGACTCAGTAAAAACGGGAAGAGCTACAAACAGCAGTAGTGCTTGGTGAATCCTCTGTTTGCTATTATTTATCCAGATACTATAGCATTTAATCAAAAGACTATTATTTTGCTTGAAATAAGGGTTTCACTGCTTAGTAATAGTAAGTTTGAAAGCTCTCAATTTAGACGATTCCAAAGGTTCCTTCTGGCTATGACATTTTAGGACACTGAAACTCGGAAACAACAGGATTCTAAAATTCTAGGCAGTGGCTGCAACCGGCAGAGAGAACAGAGCTACGGCGGGGAATTACAGAGTCGGAACCAGCGGGAGGAGAAGATTGAGGGGAACTGGCCAGCAAAGGGTTACCACTGCCGATCTATTTATACCTCCCCCTCCACCCTGTTCCAAAGAGACTCAAAGCAGCTTACCAAAAGGTACCTATAACAGCAAGAGAAAATTAACATACGTAATAAAACTCGGGTAGGGAGGCTCGACGGAGCCTGGGGTGAGGTGAGCAGACATAGCATGTGCTAGATGCTGGAGGTCTGGGAAAGCGACGGCTCGCTTGGCTCTGAGCTTTCTGGTGGCCAACGGGAAGAAGGAAACCTGACCAGTCCCTGGATTCCACGTCCCATGAAGGAAAACAAACCCGTTGCTTAGAAGAAGCACAACTATTCCAGAGGCCGAGAGCAGGGAATGTCCCAAGGGAAAAGGTCTGCCTGGTGCCCCTCTCTGCCCTTGGCAGTGGGGCCAGTATCCCCTTGGGGCCCACTGACCATGACCCTTTGAGGCTGAACTCAGGGTCAGAGTCTACGGCAATCGAAGATCCAGGAGGCCGGACTGGCGGTCTAGGCAGTGCCCCCAGCATCCTTGGTCTGGGCAGGATTACCCATCCCTCCCCAAGCCTGAACAGAGCCAGCTCCCGAAATAGCCAGAGCAGGCGGGGATGCCAGGAGGCCCCGAGCAGGGACCTAGGTAGGCCCGCCCACAGTCAAGGGCTCAGTCAGCCAATGAACACACATCGCTGACACAAAGGAGCACCTTCACCAGGGTACAGGGCCCTCCCTGGGAGTCCCCCACCCATCAAGCTCCCCTCTCAGCCTCACGTTGCTCACGAAGAACCCAGGCAGCTGCTCCACCCTTCCCACAAGGCAGGCCTTCCTGCGGGAGCCAACTGGAAAAGTCTTTGCAGAAACACCACCCATCCCGGAGAGGAAAGTGCCTACAGACCTCCCGCCCCCCCACCTCCAGGATTAGCCTCCTTCAGAACCCTCCTGGGTCCCCCAGCTGCTGGCCAAGACAATGGGAGCTATTCTGGGCTGCGAGGGGTATTTAAAGCTCTGGCTGCACCTCTGTCCGTGGGGAACAAGAGGCCCTGACCTCAGCAAGACCTTCCTGAAATTGTTGCTGCTCAGACAGTGATGGTTGAGTCCCATACAGTCTGCGTCCCACCCCATACAGTCTGCGTCCCACCGCTCCTGCCAGGCCCTGAGGCCCTATGAGATACAAGCACAAGTGCCTCCTCCTCCAGGAAGCCCGCAGGGCCGTTGTCCGAGACCCTCTGAAGAGCTGGGTTCTGGCCCCTGCTCTGCTACCAATCTTCTCAACCTGTTTCCTCATCTGCAAAATGTGGTAGTAACACCAGTGGGTGTGAAATCACTTGGAGGCTATGGTTGAGAGGAAGTCACGGCTCCTCAGCCACCTACCTGGGTGGGGCAAGATGTAAGCAGATGGGAGTTTCGCCTACTGTGTCACTGTTTCATCTGGCACCTTGCACATAGTAGGTGCCAAATAAACATTACTGATTGACATACATATTTGTGGAATGTGTCTGTAGCCCCCACAGCACCACCCACAGTGCTGGGTGCACAGGTGGCCAATACCCTTTGACGATAATATAGCCGGATCTCATTCGGGGCCAAGCTTACGCTCTACTTTACGTGGATTACCTCATTTAATTTGCTCAGCAATCCCAAGAGGTAGGTTACTTTTATTCTCTTATTTATAAGCAAGAAAATGGGAGTTCCACTCACAGTGGTTAAGGGGCTTGCCTGGGGGGGGGGTCCTAAAACTACTAAGTGGCCAAGCTTGGAGTCAACCCCAGGAACCCCGAAGTCTCTATCAGCCTGCACAAACGCACTCCGAAGAAAGGCAACAGTCAACAGTGAGCTGGGAGCCAGGAGCCTGAACTCAGCCACTCAGTAGCTGTGTGGCTTCAAGGAAGTCCCTTGGCCTCTCTGGATCTGTTTTTGTCTTCCATAAAAACAGGGGCATTACCTCCTATTCCTCTAGGTCCCTAGTTGCATCAGAGGGACTAAGGGATGGGCCCTGCACCCATATTAGCCCCTCCCCAGGGGTAGTGTCTCTCTGCTACGAGGGGTGGTGGGAAAATGTCCTCGGGGGGAGGCGGTACTCAGTGCTGGCTTGGGAACAAAGCTCAGCAGCTGCTGACAACAGCTGGTAAGAGCTATGGGCCTGCCCCAGGCCTGGGGAGTGAGAAGGGGCAGGCTGAGAAATCACCTCTGGCCTTCCTCTGTCACCATTCCCTGCTGACAGCTGCTGGGGCCTCAGGGCCAAGGACCCCACTGCAGGAGAGGGTGGGAGCAGGCTGGCTGGGGTCATCTCAGTCCTCGTGCTGCTAACTGCTCGAATCCTAGGCTGCCTGGCCCTGCTGGGCCCACTGGGTAGGACTCAGGCCCTGCTGCCCCACTCCACAGCCCTTCACCCATTTCCTGGGCAGTCTGAGGTGGGGATGGGGCTGGAGCAAAGGTCTGTGGGCAAACACGCCTTGCCTGGAGTCTGGGCTTTCCCAGAGACCCGGGGGAAGAAGGACAGGCAGCGCTGGGTGGGAAGGGGGTTTGAGGAGAGGCCTTGTGATTTCCCTGGCAAATGGATGGGGTTGCAGGCCATTCAGGGAGGCAGTGAACTTGGCCTTGGTTGGCCCCACCCAAGGTCCCTCTCAGCCTCCTCAGCTCCACTCCCAGTTCAGAGCCAAACCTTCCCAGTCCGCTCCAGCCCACGCAGCTCTCTCTCCTCTGAACTCAGGCATACCCATAATTATGACTGACCATATTTTCCGAAGCAGTCGAGAAACAAAGTTTAACGAAAGATTCCTGGGTCACTTCCGTGTGTCAGAGGCAGCCTGGGAGACGTAGTTTGTACGCACGGATACCCAAATTCTGGAGTATGTCCATAGTCTTTCGGGAGGACTATTCTTTTTATTTTATTCGATCAATAAATCAAAGCCATCCTAGGAAATGTGTGTGGCCACATGCTGCCCAACATCCTCGCCCGGCAACTTCCTAGCTGTGTAACCTTGGACAAACCACTTGGCCTCTCTGAGCCTCTGTTTCCTCATCTGTAAATGGAAATAAAAGTGGCCACCTCACCAGGCTGCTGGGAAGATTCAACACAACAACCTAAGGCCTTAGCCCAGTGTCTGGTACTTAGGAGGTTTAAGTGTCACTTCCCTGTCCTCCCCTCCCACCCCTACCTCTACTCATTCAGAGGCTCACAGGTCAGAGAGTGACCTTTCCAGAACCCTCTGGGGAGAACAATTCCTGTTATGTCCCCCACAGTCTAGGTTAGGCTCAAGAGAAACCTTCCTGCGAAGGTCCAACAAATTCCTGGAGCCTGGGCTGTCGGGGCCGGGAAGGAAAACCTAGCCAAATTCTTCCAGAAGAATTTGGAAGAATTCTAACCAAAGCTAACCAAACCTAGCCAAACCTAGCCAAACTTACCAGAAGAGGAAACTGAGGCCCAGAGAAGGGAAGTAAGGACATCGAGGAGAACCGACTAGTGTTGGGGAGCGAGTTCAAATCCCATCTGTGACAACGACAGCCCACTGGGTGACTTTACGTGTGTGAGTTTCGTTTCAGTGCCCCCAGCACCAAGTGCTGCTGTAAGGTGGGCGCTCGGGGGTGGGGGGTGGAGGCAGCAGGTCCAGGAGGAGAAAGGAGGAAAGGAGTCTCGCAGGAACCTGATGGCACAGCCAGCCCCGGGACAAAGTGCTCCTTCCACTATGTCACCTCCTCCCCCAGGGCTGGAGTCTGGGGCCACACAGACCAGGACTCTGGGAGGGGCACATTAAGCTGGGTCTTCATTGAGGGTTTGCTCAGCACCTGAGACCCCAGGCTCAGACCCCGGTACTTAGAGCGGGCCCCTTTGGCCTGGCCTAAGCCCCGGGCAGGCAGGCCCAGCTGAGGAAGTGGCAGGAGGGGCTGGCAAATGAGAGTCTGTGTCCTTGGCAGGGGGAATTCACCTCCCAGGGACTCAAGTTACAGGAAAGGAAATGGTAAATCTCCTGCTGCCTGCCACCTCTGACCAGGAATGTCTGCTGGTGCCTGAGGGGACATCCTGTCCACCTGCCCTGGGAAGCCCAGGGACAGCCACAGATCTGGGCCCACTCTGTGTTCCCTGCCCCACCCCCGGGGTCTCAGGCTGGCCTTTGGGGGCCCCCTAGCCAAACGGGCGCCTGTCATTCTGGGGCAGTGAGAGCCATTGTAACTGACCAATTACAGAAGAGAGAGCTGGAAGGCAACCCCCAAAAGATTGAGAGCCACCCCTAAGTCTGATGTGTTCAACCCTGCCAAGCACACATTTGGAAACCCATATTTGGGTGAATGAGCTGATCCCGTCAACCCAACATAGAAGACGGCACAGGGTGAGCTCTGGGGTAGGACTAACTCGGTTGGAAATGCAACTCTGACATGTCCCAGCTGGGTCACTTCGGGCAAGTCACTGCAGCCCCTCCTGCCCTTCACCTCTGATGTGGAAGCGACAAAGCTGAAATGGGGACCCTGAGAAAATCATGGAGCTGAGAAGGGAGTCACTTGGCACAGGGCCTGGCACACAGGAAGGGCCCAGTGAACAGAGGCTGTCAGGTGTGGGAAGTATTGGGAAGGAGAGGGAAATAACCAATCACTGCGACGAGAGAGGGTCCATGGCCCATGGGTGTTTTCTGCCTGCATGGAGCCAGCCGGACCATAAAGAAGCATCGGTCCGATGGTGAGGATGCTCTGCAGAAAAACACAGCAAGGTGAGGGGTTCAAGGAGGGGCTGCGTGTGGTTGCTGCTTCCCACGGGCCAGTTAGGGAAGGCAACACACAGGTGTGAAGGAAGCTGGTGCAGGCACAGAGGAAGAACACTCCAGACACATGGAGCAGTTGCTGTAAAGGCTCCAAGGCAGGAGTACCCTTGGAATGCTCTGGAAGGAGCCAGACGACCAGTTATCTAACCCTCACAACTGCACTGAGAGCAAGGTATAATTATGCCCCTTCTCTAGATGAGGCTCAAAGAGGTTTGTCCAAGGTCACAGAAGGCGTCAAGTATCAAAAGGCCAGGATTCCAACCCTCCTCCTCAGCAAAGTGTCTGAGAAGGGGCTATTGCCCTCAGAGCTCCCACGGAGAGAGATAGAATGCGACAAAAGCACGTAAGGTATTCAGAGTCAGAGTGATTCTTCTTGCAGGCTGGCTGTGTGATCGCGGAGGGTACTGTAATTTCCTCGCTGGGCCTTCATGTCCCCAGTACTCACAGACCAGTGGACCACTGGTGCCTGTTCATCCACCTCCCAGCTGATGAGGCAGGAGGCCAAAAGAAGGGGGAGGGGAGAGTATAATGCTGGGAGATGACCTTGAGCTTCCCTGGCATCTCAGACCCAAAGCTCCTCTTGGACAGGTGTGAATGCTGCAGGCACACAGACCTTATCAACCTGAACTGCCCAGGTGACCTCCTGCCTGGCCCCCAAGTGTTTGCACTCTGCCTATACCTACCTGGGCCTTGTCCCCACCCAGCACTCAGGGCCCAGCCACAGCTGGGAATCTGTTCTGCACTCCAGCTCCAGGTGACAGACATGCCCCTCATCCCTAGAACCCAGACCAGGAACAGCTTCTGGTGTCCTGACCCACGACTGGCCCTTTTAATCAGGGGTGCCAGAGCAGGCCAGCCCTCACGGGCACTGGGCCAGACCCTGAGGCCCAGACAAGTGCAAACAGCATGATTGGTGCCCAGATACGGGCGCATTACAGCCGGCAGGCTGGCCAGTGCCCCCGTCACAACAAACCATCATCTCTGCCCTGCTGAGAGGGGCCCAAGCAGCCTGATGGGAGAAGGGGGCAGCCAGGGAAGGCCTCCTCCCCTACCCGGTCCCCTGGGAATGGGCAATGGGAATCTTGGAGGCTGGACATGGAGACTCCAGATGCCAGCAGCTGAACACCAGCAGATGCCAGAAGCAGAGACAGGCTGAGGGGAGTGAGCGGGAAATTAAGGGGAGAAGGTGGGCTGGATGGAGTCGAGTCACAGACTTTTTAACATTATTCATGGGGTTAGGTGAGGGGTCAGTGAGACCTCCCAGCTGCTGAGGACCACAAGAGGGGCAATCCTGTCCACGTCCATCCAATCCCAGGGGTCTCTCAGGGCTCCGTAGGAGTCTCCCAAATGGGCCAGGAAACCAGTAATAATGACAACAGCCATTCTTACTGAGTGTGCATGGCACTTTACATGCACCAATGTCCTCTAACGGAACTTTCTGCAGTGACGGAAATGTTCTAGATTTACGCTGTCCAGTAAGGTAGCCACTAGCCCCCTATGACTGTCGAGCACCTGAAATGTGGTAATGCAACCAAGTTTTGTGTTTTTAAATGTTTTATTTCATGAACCCTTGAATTTAAACTGTCATGTGTGGCTAGTGGCTACTCTTTTGGACAGTGTAGACGCCACCACCCTTAAACCGAGACTGGAGGCGGAGCCGTCTGCACTTGACAGAGGAGGAAACCGAGGCCTGTGCAAAGCACACAGCTGGTGAGCCAGAGCCAAAACCTGGGCCCTGGCCCGGCTATTGTTGACTCTGGGAAAGAGTGACAGAAGTTGTGCACACGCGGGTGACGAGGCTGCCACAATCAATATGCCAAGTCTCCCGCTTCTGGCCTGAGCTCTGTCAGCTCCACCGGTTGTCACACGCTGGCCAGAGGCTCAGAGAGGCCGTTCACAAAAGCGTCTGATTCCTGACATGAAGAAAGGGCAGAAAGAGGAGGGAATAATCCCAGCCGGTTGAGGAGTCGAGTCTTGGTACAGACTGGGAATCTTCAATGACAAGAAAGCTGGGTTTGGCCTCCCTACCTCATCGCCCCAGACCCCACGCAGAGGTTCCTAAGAATTGGATGGCACTCTCACAGGGCACATTTTCCTGCCCCTAGGCTTTGTGTATGCTGTTCCCTTCTCCTAGAATCCATTTGCAAGATTCTATTGCAAATACACATAGATTCATACATAGTCTATTTGCTCTGCCTCCCAATCTAAACTACTCGCCCATCCTTCAAGGCCTGGCTCAATCACCACCTCCACTCTGAAGCCTTCCTGGCTGCCCCTACAAAGACAACTTTCTCTTCCACACATCCACAGGACTTAATTTCTAACTTTTAGAGAGCTAGAGATTGGATCTTTATTATAGTCACTTTGTGTAAATGTCTCTTCTTTCCTTCCGGAACCAAAGCTCTTTAGGGATAAACACCAGGTTGGGTTTTTCTCATCATATACATATAGCTGCTTCCCAATGTCAAGCAGCAGCTAATGGATAATAAACAAGTATTTACTAAGTTGAATTGGATTATAATAGTGGCTTAGAGGTTTGGGGGCTCCATTTCTTATGGCCGTGCCCCAATCTCCTGTGACCTCTTCCCTGCTCTGGACCTCTAACCCCTTTGTGCATCTGTAAAATGGGGCCAGGGATAGAACCCACCTTGTCGGGAGTTATTTGTTCTTATACTTATATTCCTCAAAATATTTGCTTCCAGATGGACTCAGTCCCAAGGATTCCAGTGACAGGCAGGGAGACCCCAACTGGGCCCGGGAAGCCCCTGTTCTGACTCCCCTGCCCCTCCTCTGACCCTCGGGACAGGAGCTACTGTCCGTATCACAGGCCACAGCAGTAGAGAAGCCTTTGCCCCATCTTTCTCGGAGGACCGGAAATGTGGAACGACTTTGGAGAGATGACCCCTGTCCAGCTGTGCTGATCCCATGGGCAAATGGAGAGAAGAGAGTCTGACTGCGTTTCAAAGGCAGGGGACACACTTGACTTTTTCCAGTCCTGCCAGGGGCTTTGACATCCCATTCAGCTCCCCAACCATGGCCCAGACCAGAAGAGGGGAAGAAGGGGCAGAATCTGGGAGAGAGTGAACGCTGATAGAGTTGCTACGTTGGGCCCCTCCCCACACCTCAGTTCTCACCACTGTCAACTGATAAGAATTCCTACGTCACAGGGGCGGGTGGGTTTCAAGATAAAATGAGAAAAATGTAAATAAAGAGGGGCGTCCACAGCTTTAACATGCACAGGAATCTCCTGGGGATCTGGTTCCCACAGATTCTGATTCTGTGGATCTCAGGGGCCTGAGACTCTGCATTTCTGACAGATTTCCAGGTGAGGCCCAAGCTGCTGGTGCATGGAAGACCCCACTGAGTTACAACAGCACCTCGCACACAGTAGCCCTGTTAAATAGAAGTTAGCTACACTTTTTCTTCTAGAGATTTAATCCTTAAAAAACATTCCTAGGCGCCCTGGCCAGTGTAGCTCAGTGGTTGAGCGTGGGCCTGCAAACCAAAGGATCGCAGTTTGATTGCCAGTCAGGGCACATTCCTGGGTTGCAGGCCAGTTCCCAGCAGGGGACGCACGAGAGGCAACCATACATTGATATTTCTCTCCTCCTCTCTCTCCCTTCCCCTCTGAAGATAAATATAAAAACTTAAAAAAAAATCCCTAGGGGACTGGAACCGTCATTTCACCATGGGTGATGCTGAGGTCCAGTGAGGTTGAGTGACTTGCCCAAGCACAGAAGGCTAGGATTCGAGGCCAAGTCTGCAGACCCATCCCTCCCAGGCATCACACCATCCAGAGCCCCACCCACCTCATCGGCAGCCAGAGGCCTGGAGCTGAGAATGCACCAGCCCTGCCTCTTGGGCCCCATCGCAGGCCCCTGCTGGGTCAGCCAGGCCTCCTCAGGATCTCCCCGAAGAGGCCTGGGGCCATCACTTCCACTCCCCCAGGGGCACTTTCCAGAGGACCCCTCCCCCCACCTCGCCTTATAAAGCAACCAGAGCTGCTCTTTTCCAAGTTGCCAGTTCCATTTTCTGTGGAGTGAACCGACTGTCCTCTCCCTGCAGCTTGGGCCCGGCTGCTTCACACATTCCTTCTGGGGCAACATTACCTAATTTAACCATACCCCTCTTCTCCGAGGCTCCCAAAATAGCAGCTGCAATGGGGGAAAATGCCCTAATGGTATCAAAATAAACAGTTCTCCCTCCTCCCCTATTCTTGGCCTGCACCAGCCTCAGGACCCAGACCAGGGAGGAGACAGGGCAGGAAGACTGAGGTGGGCCAGGGGGGAGACCAGCAGATGCCTCCAAAGCCCCATCCTCTCCATCCTTCCAGCCGTCTCCGTACAGACATGTTCCTGGCATCTCCCCACACTCCCGCCTCCCCCAAATCCTTCAGCTCCTACCATGGGCCAAGACCAGGATTCAACTTTCACTTCCTCCTAATAATAAAAGCTACAATAGTAATAATTGCCATTCCCCAGGTATTAATTATGAGCTAAACACTTCTCACTCCTTGACTTGCTGACTCCAGCAAAGTAAGGATTAGCATTCCCCTGTTTCAGGTGAGGAAATGGTGCTCAGAGAGGTAGAGTGACTTGCCCAAGGTTACGCAGCCTGGAAGTGGCAGCGTTGGGCCTGGGAGCCAAGCCCAGCTGCCCCAGAGGCCTAACCATCACACCATCTTCTAGCTCAGACTATTTTGCAGAGTCTGAGGCCAGGAGAGGAGGAACCCAGGGGTTTTTAGGAGCAAAAAAAGAGGCTTGCTCACCTGGTGCATCACCGTAGGGTCTGCTCACGTAGCTGGTGCCAAACCACAGGAGCCTGTTACTCAGTACATCTGCTCTGAGTACGCTTTACTCAGACCCTGTAGGCTCTAAGTCTGTCCCTAGGACACCAGGGCCACAGGCTGCTTGTCAATCTGTGACGCCAAGGCCCTACTCCCTGCTCCCCCTCCCCGTGTGCCCCAGAGCAGGGCTGCCGCATTAAAGCAGGGAACACCCAGGCTGCTGACATACCTCAGGTGCAACCAGTGGTTCAGGAGCTGGGAGGGTGGGCCTCCCTCCCCCCTGCTCTCCTGCAGCCCAGAATAATCATTAACCGAGGAGCCTAGGCTTTAGTGCCCCCGGAGCCAGCTCCAGGACCCTTCCCCACCGGGTGCATTCTGAGGCCACCTTCCCAGGAACATAACTGGGCTGCTAGGGCCCCTGGTATAGGAGGGAGTGGCTTGGACCACCTGGCCAATCTAGGCTGGCCAGGAAGGCCTAACCTGGCATCACCTGGCCCAGCAGGTGCCTGGAGCACACTTACAGATGTCTAGGTCCTCTTCATTCACAACTCTTCCTGCCCTGCTCCCCTCCCAACATTATGATGACCCATAAATGATGGACAGGTGGATGGACCCTGGAGATTGGGGCCTTCCCAAAGGAAGGGAGGGGGAGGCAGAACAGAACTGAGCCCCCAGGTTTACCTAGAACCAAGGGACAGCGTTGAAGGGGAAAAAAGAAAATCACAGAATAATAGGTCTTGTTATTTATCAACTGAGTCTTCTGGCTGTAGATTCACACGATCTCTAATCTCTACCAAAACTCTGCAAATGTTTTAGCATTCCCAGCTGACAGGAGGCTCAGACAGAAAAAGCCACCAGCCCACAGTCACACAGCATTAAGTGATGGGGCTGGGCCAGGACTCAGGGCTGCACCTCCTGACACTATCCCAAAGTAAGAACCCCTAGAATTAACTGATGGGGGCTGACAGCGATGTAAGGGAGCCTCTGAATTCCAGGGGCAAGAGAGCTGGTGGGGGTGGGGACATATCCAGTCTGCATATGCCAAGTAAAGGTGGCCCCTGAAACTTCCGTATCTGCCAGGGCAAGAGCTGGGACTTCTGGGAGATTGGGGGTAGGTGAGAAGGGATTCCTGAGGCCTGCATAAGGCGAGGCCTCTTGGTGGGGGTGGGGGTTCCTGTAACCCTCCTCCCCCAGGAGGTCACCATTCTTCATCCTGGTCCTGCTTAGAGAATTCCCTTCAATTGCTCAGGTGAAACCAAGGTGAGGCCCAGGCAGGGTGAAAGCTTTGATCTTATCACACATTCCTGCCCCAGCCGTCCCTGTCCTCTCTCCTCACCTCCTCCCACCCAGGTGAAAAGTAGGGCCATCTTAACCCTTTCCTCCCATTTCCTCAAGTCAACTGAGGCTTGAGCTGATCTGGCTTCCCTCCAAAGCTCCCCCAGTAGAGCGGGGAGACAGGAAGGAGGAAGGAAAGTGGGAGGCAGGAGCTTGGGGTTACTCTGCTCATTTAACTCACTCAGTGCCACACAGCCCCAAACTTGAGCTCGGCAGGCAGCTTCCATGTCTCCTAAACTAAAACAACAAGCCTCAGTTTAAAGAGCCCCCACTATTTTCCACATCTGTGAGCTCATCTGAGACTCACAAAGAAATCGGCCTGCTCTCCTCTCCACCTCAGTGGGGCTTATCTCCTGCCCTAGCCCCGGAAAGCTATCTCCCAAGGTCCCCTCTTCCCACAAGCTAATTGGGAGGGAAACAGACTACTCAGTAACTAGAATAACTAATGGAGGCTGAGGCAGAGTCCCAAACACTCCAGATAGCTCCAAGAGGCCATGTGGCCCTGAAAACCTGCTATAAAGCTCTTGGAAGACTTCCTTGAATGCAGTCTCTTTACCCCCCAGCCTTGTGTTGATTTGTTTCCCCTATTGGCCTAAAAGCTCCTTCAGCCCAAGCTTGGTGTTACACCAAATACAGGGCCTGGATAGAGCCGGCACTCCACAAATGTTTGCTGAATGAATGGTCCCACTTTTCACCTGGGGAAAATTCAGCTCAGAGAAGTTAAGTGACTTGCCCTGGATCACACAGGCAGAGCCAAGGGAAGCTCAGGAATCCTGTGCCTCCTAGTCTATGCTCACTCACTAAACAGACATTGACTGAGGGCCCCTGGATGTTAGCTCGGTGGCAGGTGCCCACGGGGCACAGAGGTGAACTGACATGGCAGATCACTGCAGAGGTCATCCCAGGTCCGAATGGGAGGCCTAAGGGAGCAGGGAGGCCCCTCCTTCACCTGTTTCCCTAGCCCAGGCCCTGACACTGTGGGCTGGTCGCATCAATGACGGAAGATGTGGGATTGGTAAGGTGGTAGACTGCACAAAGTGGCCGCCACCCCCGGCCCCAAATCCATCTCCCTGGGGAAGTTAGCAGTTTTCTCCAAGAACTCAAGGTCTCTTTCCTGAGTTGGCAGGTGGCCAAAGAGCAAGAAAGAAGCCCATTCTGTGGGTAGAAAAAGTGAGGCCCAAGGAAGGGGGTTGGTAGTTGGCTTGGAAACCAAGTGGGGGCCCAGGCCTTGACCTCTTGCCTCCTGGGCTGGCCAGGGACAGGGCAGGGGACTGGGATGGATGTTACCTCAGCTCCCGTGGTGACTTCCTTTCATTCTTTCCCCAGTGTTAATGACTCCAGCAGCAGGCCAGGACTTTCCTGCCCACACTCTTGACTACGGTGCAAATCTAGAGACAATGAGGATGACTCCCTGACCCCTGCCAGGGACGCATCCCTCCTCCACCAGCCAAATCAATCTTGTTCTTTAAGCCCCACTTTCCCCAGGAAGTCTTTCCAGATAACTCATGCCAAACTGACCTCTCACTTCCCCAATCACTTTATACTTCTGGACTTGGGGTCGTACTGGGTAGTTATGGTTCGTGAGTCCTGCAAGACCCAGAGCTTCTGGAGAGGAGGGACCATGCCTCTCATTTCTTTCAGGAGGATTGAGAGAGCTGATTTCAGTTCCCACTTTCCTCTGCACTTGGCTGTGTGATCTTGGGCAAGTCACTGCCCTCCTCTGAGCATCTGGGAAGTAGAGGTATCATTCCAGCCACACAGGAATGTTGATAATGGAGATAAAGTGCTTAGCAAAAAGTCTAGTGCAGAGGTCCTCAGGCAATGAACAAGTGAATAAATAAATGGACGGATGAATTCTTAACTCCTTCACTGCACGGGGATGTTCAAATGACACAGTTTGGGGTTTATGCGTAGATTCTGCCTTCTGGCTGGGTTATGGGCTTCTGTGTACTCCACAATATCACAGCCAAGCCAATATGGAGGTGGACACAGGGCTGGCTCAGGTTAAGCCTCACTCAGCACAAATTCACTGAACTCCCAACAGCAAAACCTATAGGCCTGAGGCCTGGCTGAGGAGAATCCAGGTTCTCAAGGGTCTTAATCCCGGGGGGGAAAGCCAAATCCATCTCCCTGGGGAATGTTATCACTAAATTGAGATAGAGACCGACCCAGGGGTAAAAGGCACCCAAGCCTGAGCAGTAGGAGCTGGACAAGTCCACATGGCCAACATGCAGCTTACTATAGCCTTTGCCAAGCCTAGCCACCTCCTCCAGGCAGCCTGTCCTGACTACGCCAGTGCTCCCAGATTGTCTTCTCTCTGAATCCAACAGGGGAAACCCACTCAGGAAAGGACAACTCCGGAGTCAGACAACCTGGGTTCCATTCCCAGCTGTGCCATGTACTAGATGGATGACTTGAGACAGCCATTTCCCAGCTCTGAGCCTCAGTTCTGCCCTCTGTAAACTGAAGATTATGGAGCCAACCTCAAGATTGCTGGGAGAATTATATTCGATGCTGCGCAGAGAGAGCCCCTCGAAGGGCTGGACTGGAGAGAAGGTGGAGGTTTTAATCGAGAGAAGGTGTGAATGTCCTCTGAGCATTGGCTGATGATCTGGGTGACTGAGGTCACTGGGGAGGAGACCCTGGAAGTCCCCGGGCACAGAAGGCACTGGTCTGTCCTCAGAAAATTCCTAGGTCTCTGTTCCTTCAGCCCAAAGGTCACAGGAAGGGAAGTGGCAGGAGAGGGAGAAAAGCTGTGTGCAGTGATAGAGGCCACTGAGGCCGGGATTTATGAGGCCAGAATTTCAATCCAGCCAGCCTAGTAAGGGATCCAAAAGGCATGATCCCAGTTCGCAACTATTTGAAAACTGGAAAGACCAAACAAAAAGAAGGATGAGTCAGCTAGGGTGAGGATGGGAGGCCAGGACCAGGAGACAGGGGCCAGAGCTGGCTCCTTGGGGGCAAGCATGAGGAGGTGTGGGAAAGGAAGACGTGGGGGCAGAGACCTGGAGGTGGGCAGGGGAAGGGCCAGAGGCAGCTGGGAATTCCCAGCCCCACCCCAGGAGAAGCATCTGTGGGGTCACCCAAGGCTGCCTCCCAAGTCCTCCCCTTGCCGAACCCCACGCTGCCTCCCCAACCCCACGCTGCCTCCCCAACCCCACAGACTGGGCCCGGGAAAAAGGTGGGGAAAAGGTGGGGAAAGGTGCCAAATGTTAAAAAATAAAACATCTGGACGTGATCCACGCAGCATCCCAAGCACAAAGCACAGCGTGGGGTGAGAGGTCACCTTGAACTTGTGTGTGTCTCTCTCTCTCTAGTCCTGCTGGTTCTCTGACAGCCCACAGGGGCCAGATTTAGAGCTGCATGGCCTCACCAACCCTCGAAGATGAGAACCCAGGACTCCCTGGGTGAGGTCCTGCCCCCTCCAGTGTGGGCCGGAGGGAGGATGGGACTAGGATGGAGTCCCAGAAGCCCCCTGCCACCAGCCACTCCCCTTAAGATGCATGAACATCCTTTCTGCACCCATGGGAGCCTCTAGGCCACACCTCCTCTTGCTCAGACCCTACCAACTGCACACATCTGGGAAGGGGACAATGGGTTCACAGGCCCCAGCCTTTCCCAGGCCCCACCCTGGGGTGTGCTCCAGGAAGGAGCAATCAGTGTAAAAGGGTGGACTCTGTCCTGCAGCTGCAGCCTCCGTGGGGGAGGGGGGTGGTGACAGACGCAGTCATGTCCAGGGCTCTCAGACTTTGGAAGAGAGGCAGAGAGCAGGAATGATCCCTCTCTTTGGTCATTCCTTCAACCCGCCCAGAGCAGGCCCTGGGTCAACAAATGGAAGATGGCAGCAGTCCGGATCAGAGGAAACTGTCATGCCAGGCGCTGGGAAGCCTGAGTCACATACCACTCTGGCCTCGGCCTGTGCAGGGCCAAGACTGATTGTCAAACCGCCACCACATTCCAGACGCCGAGCAAGGTGCATCCACCTGGGCTTCACAGTCACTTGGGAAATGAGCATGATCCTTGTTTTTGACCTGAGGCTCAGAGAAAGGAAGTAACCTGTCCCCAGTCACACAGCCAGCTAGGACCGAGCCAAGACTTGAAGTCAGGGCCCTATGAGGCTCCACCTTTCCCTCAACCATAGTGCCCGGGGAAAGGGGCTCCGAGTCCAGTGAGGGTACAGAGGGTGGACAACGGCCGGGGAAGCACTCGGGCCTGCCCCTCACGTTCCAGGTCTTGGCGGAGGAGCAGCCCCCCGCATCCAGGGGCAAGAAGCAGACCCTTCCCAATCCTCAGCAAGAAGCTGGGGCTTTTTTTTTTTTTGCCTGCTGCTTCCTCGAGGTCATTAATGTATTCACTCAATGAATGTTCACCTACTATCTCCTAGCAGGAGGCAAAGAGCAATGAACAAAACTGAGTCCCCACCCTCATGGAGCTTCTGTTCTAGAGGGTGGAAGAAGTACATTCCAATCAAGCACACAGATCTATAAACCATGAGCTCAGGCTGCGGGGTTCTCAGGGCTCAGTGTCAGTAGCTCCACAACTGTGCACTCGGCAAGACCCCCCACTGAAAGTGGGGGGCAGGGAAGGGGCTGATTGCCCTAGCTGTAAGTCAGCCCAACACTGCCCTCACCCCCACGCCACCCCCTCCACCACCTGCCATCTTCCTCCCAAGCCTGCACCTTCTGGAGTTTCCCCACCTCAGTTAGTGACACCCCCATCCCTTTGAATGCTCAAGCCAAAGGTTGTGGAGACACCCCCGATTCCTCCCATTCTGTCCCACCCACACTCAAGCCCTCAGCAAACCCTGCCGGCCCTACCTTCAAAACACATTCAGGATTCAACTACTTCTCCCCATATCCATGGCCCTGGTACAGCACCCATTTTCTCTGGCCTGAGTCACAGCCTCCTTGCTCTTGCCCTTCACCCTCCGTGCTCTCTTCTCCTTGCAGCAATCCGAGTGATCTCACATCTCACTCAGAAGCAAATCCAAAGTCCTTCCCAGGGTCAAGGCTCTGCCCGTCTCCCCTAGCCAACCCTCTGACCACATCAACCCTGCTCCCCCTCACTCAGCTGCTCCAGTCATGTGGAGCTCCGTGCTTCCCACAAACACGCCAAGCACACCACAGGGCCTTTGCATTAGCATTAGCTGTTCCCTCTTAGTGGAGTGCCCTTTCCCGAGATATCGGCAGGGCTCACACCCTCACTTCCTTCAGACGCCTCTGTTCAAATGTCATCTTATCAAAGGATTTCCTGACCGCCTTATCACTCTTTATCCTCTCTCCTGCTTTATTTTTTCTGGCACTTAATGCCCCTGACATGTATTTATTGCCTGTCTTCCTGCACTGGCTATGATGCAAGTTATACGAGGGGAGGGAACTTAACGTTTTTGTTCTCGGCCATAACTTTAGCCCCTAAAACAAGGTCAGATGGTTAGCAGAAGATGCCCAACACATATTTATTGAAAGAAATTTAAGTCTAACACACACCCGTAGGGGACTTCAGTTTGCAGACTATTCGGGCACATATACATCGTGGGCTCATTCATTCACTCAAGGGCACACTGTGAGCCTTTGTGTTCCAGGTGCCCCCTAAAATCCAGGGCACTAGAGAAACAGCATGGTCCTCACGCCTCAGGGACAGGGCTCTGGTGAACAGCTGGGAGCTGGTCCTAAGGATGTCTCAGGGATGCCACAGTTGCCCCTGGTGATGCTCTGAGGTCCCTGCAACCCTGGCATGCACAGGCACCAGGGAAAGGAGGGAGGGTGGGTTTTGGAGGTGGCTAAGACTCGAAGTCCCCACATTCCCTGGCCTCAAAGAGCGGCCTTGTTCCCAGGGCTTTCATGATGGTGCCCCTGGCCCAGCCACCCCCAGCAGCCATGGGCCACTCCCCTCTCAAGGCAGCTATTGACATGGCCGACGCCACCAGGCTGGGCAGTGAGGCTGGCGGCTCCCTGCAAAGCGAGTTCCACACATTCTTCTGGGTTTCAGTCAGCCAGCTCTGGGCGTTAGGGTAGCCAGCAGGACCCAGCCAGGCCCTGGGAGCAGGAAGGGGCAGCAGGGCCAAAGAGGCCAGGCCCAGGTTGGGGCAACATTCCAGCAGGACCAGGACGCTGATCCCAACCTCCCCCTTCTTGGCAGAAGCGAGATGGGAGAAGGTCAGCGTGGGCCCTAGGAGGAGGGTGCACCAGGCTCATGGGGTCTTTGGGAAGCTGCTGGGGTGAGGGGTCACATTCGTCCCTTCCTCCTCCAGCCTGACTCCTCACAGCTGGGATGGGCCGAGGAGGAGGGCAACGGGCCAGGGCTGGGAGTCCTTCCCTCATGCCCTAAATGGTCTGAGGGTCCAGAACCCAAATGTCTGGCTTCCAAGTGGCCGCTGAATCATCATTCCAGATCTTTCCACAATTTGGGTAGCCCCTCCCAACCTCCCTTCTGAGACTCATGCCCCAAAGCCAGACAGCCCTGAAGACTCTGCACACTCACCCTAGCCTTGAGCCCCCAGGGGAGCCCAGGGAGGGCTCCATGCAGGGCAGCTAGCCATTTACCCCCTCACTTTCCACACAGGGTAGGGTAGAGTAGGACCTGGCCTGGCCTACTCCCGGTTAAAAACCCTGGATTAATTCAACTGTCTACAGGGTCTCAGGGTGTACTTAATGAGGAAATTAAATAGTTAACAAGCCTACAAAGGAACATTTAATCCCACAAATGACTGCCTCTAGGGTGTAGTCTTTCTAGGTTCCCGCCCAGGCAGGCCCTGAGGACCCAGCACACTCATCCCCCAGCCAGACCCGTTACTCTTGCCTGAGGCAGCCCTGCACTACCTAGGACCTGAGCGCTTCCTTTCTTCAACCTGAGCGACAACAGTTTCATCAACATCTACTGCTTGCTTGCTGCAAGAAAGTGGGAGAGCAGGTAGAGCAGTGAGGAGAGAGCGCTTCACCTGGCTTCCAAGCCCGGCTTGTGGTATAGCGGGGCGCGTGCGGGAGTCCCTGAGGCAGTAACCTTCTGGGTCTCGATTCCCTCTGCTTGGAGAAAGCAGACGGCACTGGCAGCCCTAGCTTTGGGCATTCAACAGCTATATTTTACTGAGTGCTTTCTACCTGCCGGCGCTAAATACCAAGGAGCAGTGAACAAAAACACAGGTCTTGCTCTCGTGAGGCTTTAATGGGGAGGAGGGGAAGAGACTGAGAAACAGGTACAAAAACACACGTTGGATGGTGACAAGAAAAAAGTAAAGCAACGGATGTCAGGCAGAGTAGCAGAGTAGTTGGGGACCTGAAGGAAGTAAGGCGGAGCGTCACACAGAACTTTGCAGGACAAGCGTTCTAAGCAGAAGGAACAGTAGATGCAAAGGCTCCAAGGTAGGTGCGTGTTTAGTATGTTTGAGAAGTGAACACTGGACCTGGACTGAACGAATGAGGGGAACGTGGGCAGGAGGAGACATTCAAGAGGTAGAGGGGCCACATTAAGTCAGGGGCTTGGGTCTGACTGTGAGCAGCGTGGAGAGTGCAGAGAGATTGTGAGCAGGCAGGATATACGAGGGTCTGTTGAGAAACTTGGTGCCCAGCAGACAGGGGGCACTTGATTAATGTGAACTACTCACATTACAGGTGATCATCTGGCCTGGCACCCCAAGACCTCCCTCCCTACCACTCTGAGCCTCGAACCTAGTCAACTTCTGCCACCTCCCTCCCACCCATCTCCCGGGCTGGGCATCGGACCCACAGATCCCAACTTGCCTGTACTCAGCCTGAGAACAGGCCCAGGCCAAGCCTGGCGGGGCCAAGACTCCCCACACACAGGCAGCCTGGCCTAGGGCTTGGGGGGAAGGGGTCCACCTCTGTTCCTTCCAGCTTCCCCCTCCCACTGTGGACTGACCTGCAGCCTTCTCTATGGAAATCTCCAGGGCACATGCCCACCCCCCCCCCCCAGCAGCAGGTCTGGAACGAGAAGGTAGTGGGGGTTGCGTGGGGCAGCCAGTTATGTCAAGTAGAGGGCTGAGGGAAGGACAGGCTCCTCCATTTCCGGCCAGCCCACAGCCTCCCCAGTGAGGAAGCCCAGTTGAGGCAGGAAACAGGTATCTCAGTGACTTCCCCCCTCAGCTCTGGAAAACACTGTAATCACCGTGGCCTCCTCAAGACTCCTGCCACCTTGGTAGGGTGGGCCCCAAGAAAGGAAGGGCTAAGGCCCCAGCAGGAAGAAAAGGGGTCAGAAAGCCAAGGCAGTCCCTGAGTCACCCAGGCTGGCCCCCTGCCCCAGCAAGCCTCTCCCCACCTCCACTGAAATAACCCCCACACTTACTCACAGCTCACTGTTTCCTCTGTCTCCTGCCCCTACGGAGGTCTTGAACTCCCTGGGGACCATCTTATCCTCCTCTTGTATCCTACCCTCACCCACTCGCTACTGGCTCATGGATGTGAACTGAAGAGCAGAAGAGAGAATGAGCAGCAGGCAAGGAGGAGTCCAAGGCTTGTTGGGGCACTGGGGCACTGGGGCACTGGCTAGGAACCTGATTGTCACTTAAAATGGACCCCTATTTGATAGATTTGAAAACTAAGGCTGAGAGAGGGGAACTTGCCCCCGATCACAGAGCTGAAAAATGGCACAGCTGGGATTCAAACTTGGGTCTGTGAGCCTCCAGAGGCCAAGCTCTTTCCAGGCCTCCACCATTAACCTGGGGTGGGATAGTGAAGGCTTTGATGTGGTCACTGAGAAGGCTCTATAATCTCACAGGATGGGAGCTGCCTATATTCGGATCTCAGTTCTGGGAAAGCACAGACAGGGCCTGATCTTGCTCACCCATAAACTGCAGCCCGGGGTGCACTGGTGCACAGTAGGTGCTTAGCAAATATCTGCCCAGTGGGAGTGAATGAACCCTGAACTTCTGCTGTCCCCGGATGCTGCTCAATGAAGATGTGTTGAATGAACATGTGAATGACTGGCTGCCATCCGGGAATTTCTGTGCAAATTCCTCTTGCACACTGCAAACAACTCCATCTGGCCCCCACTCCTGCCACTGTAGAACCCAGGCATTCAAGAGCCCCTCATCAGTGGGCAAAGCTGGGGGAGGATCAGAAAAGACAGGCAGCCCATGTGCTACGTTGGTGCCTACCTTTTAGAAAAGTGAACATCAGTGTAGGGAGTTGCAAGTTCAGATCAAGACTGGGGAGCAACTGGATGGGCCCTGCTGTACGTGTTGGGGTAAGAGGCTGAGAAAGAGGGTTAAAGAAACTGCCCAGATTGAGGGGTAGGGGGGGGGCAAGTAGGGGAGGTATTGATGGGTGGGGCATTAAGGGGTCAGGTCTGGGCTGGGGGTTAGCAAGTGACTCAGGAGGGCAGAGGTGAGAGGGAGCTGGCAAGGCAAGGAGAGGGAGTCTGTCACTGGGTAAACACTGGCCGGCTTAGAAAAATCCCTCTCTTGGCTCTGAGAACATGGAGGCAGGAGCAGGGACTGCCTCAGACCACCTCAAAAAGGGTGGGGATGGTTCTGTGGTTCCCCACAGCAGGCCCAGCTCCCCAGATGTGCCCCCGCCCACATCTGCCACCAGCTCCCTGCCCATTGACCCCACCCCACCCTCCTGGAGTTCACTCAGGTCCTCAGCGCCTCTCCTGGCCAAGTATTCTTATCCTCTGCAGGGGCCCATCCAAGCTCAGAGCAGGGGGCCAGGCTGTAGGGGCAAGAGTCCCCTGCACCTTGAAGACCTGGGGAGAGGAAAGCTGAGGAAGCAGATCCACGGAATATCCACCACGGAACAGGCCTAGCACCAGGCACTTTCCTGAGCATTCCATCCAGTCCCATCAGCCACCCTTTAGCTATGCACTTGGAGGCCACGCATTTTAAGTTCCATTTAGGCATGTGGGCTGGTCTCAGAGAATTTAACTAGCTTGCCCCAGGTCACACACTACTCAGTGAAGAGCAGGGATTGATTCAAGAGTCCTGGGCTGTAGGAATCCCGGGCTGGCAGTGTTCACACAACTCTCAGTTGTGTCCTGAGAGGCCCTTTACTTGTGCCTGCCTGGTTACTAGCTCCCCAGGGGGAGAAACGCTGGTCAAGTTCCAGTGAGGGCTGATGGGGTCTCCATCACCACTGACTGCCCCTTTTCCAAGTTGGCACAGAAAGGGGTGCCCTCCCTCGCCCAGCCAAGTTCGCACCCTGCTCAAAAGTTTCTCAGCCTGGTCAAGAGTGGCAGGCCGAGCCATGACTAGTGCGACTAGGAAACTCGGCAACGTGGCCCGGAGACCCACAGGCTCCCACGCGGACCGGCCCCGCCCACGGCCCCACGCAGGATTCCCCTGGGTGCCCCTCAGGACAGCCCCATGACGGAGGGTGGCGCTGGACTGTGTCGACCCTGGGGTCCCTGACCGGCGCCGCCGTTCCGAACCAGAGTCCCAACCGCGCAGCTTCGGCGCCCCCGCCAAGTTGGCGGGCGTGGCGAGTAGGGCCGGAGTGCCCCCGGTCCCACCGCCCCGCACACTTACCATGAGCAGCTGCCAGTGCAGCAGCACGGTCAGCAGCAGCGTGCCCGCTGCCCGCCGCCCCATGGCCTGGCCCGCTCCGTTCACTCGCAAGCTCGGCGCCCGCCTGCCCGCCCGCAGCCACCCGCTCGCCTGCCTGTACAGTCCTCCGGACGGCGCGGCCCGCTCCCGCCACCCCCACCCCGCCCGTCGCCAGTCCCGCCCCGCTCTGCCCCGCCCCCGCCAGCCCCCGCCCCCCGGCGCCGGGCCCCGCCCCGGGACCGCCCCGTCGGGGGCGCCGGGCCCCGCCCCCGGGCCGCGGGCGCCGCAGTCCCGAATCCGCACACCAGCCAACTGGGCCTTTGTCTGGGCCCCCAGCCCTCTCCGCGCTGGCCGCGGCCCAGGCCGGCTCCCCACCAAACCCGGCCTGGAATATGGAGTAGGACGGGGGCCGGGGCCCTGCCTCCGTAACGCACGCCGCTCCTGCACGCCCCCATCGGCTACTAGACCCCTGAAACCACTTCACACCCCTTCACACTCCACAAACGGAGCATGCCCCACGGGCAACCCTCCAGAACCCTCCAGAATTCCACGCGCTCACACACGCACCTTTCACACATGCACCTGAGCAAGTGCGCACGCACTCATTCCACGTTTGGCTCACGTGACACTTTCACACTCATAACTTGCACATACTAACACTTTCATCTGTTACCCGTGAACACTCAGCACATTTTCACACTCTGGCACCCAACTTTCACTAATAGTCTTCACAGACTCAAAGGAACACTTTATCTTGCCCTGGATGGTGTAGCTCAGTGGATTAAGCACGGGCTTCAAACCAAAGGGTTTGACAGTTCGATTCCCAGTCGGGGCACATGCTTGGGTTGCAGGCCAGGTGTCCCCCCACCCACCCCCCGGTGGTGGCCATGTAGGAGGCAACCACACAGTGACATTTCTCTAACTCTCTCTCTCCCTTTCCCTGTGTAAAAATAAGTACTTTCTTAAAAAAAAACACTTTATCTCGTCAAAACTTTCACTTTTGCAGGTGTCACAGCGGACACTTCTTACACACTCAGCTGTTCACATTCATATTCCCATTTTTTACACAGACTCACGTATGTGAACCCCAAGACACGAAGCATAAGGACATATTTTCACACGCAAATTCCTCACTGGCGCTCACAGTTCACACACAGGCCAACATTTTTTTCATGTGCACATTGGCCTTTGTTACATTTTCTCACATCCTGACCACAGTGACTTACAGTAGGTTCAATATTAAACTGCCCCCGACACATGCCACTTTCACTCACAGACCAACTTTGATTCTCATAAATCACAGCCACAGTGCCAGAGGCACACCAGCTCACACACCCAGGCCCAGACAGACCTGCCAAAGCCCCAGTCACAGATGCTTGGATGGTAAATCACAGTCCCTGATGAGCCACATTTGACACAGGCCCACAGACAGCACACGCGGCCATGCCACCAGGCCGTCCCGCCACCCTCGCTCAGGATTCCTCTCTGCGGGAAAATTTCCAGGGCAGCCTGGGCTGATGGGTGGAGAGAAAACCTGTGTGTGCGCGTGTGTATCTGTGTGTGTGGCTTAGAGGAAAACCTTCTGAGTAATGACAGAGGGAGGAGAGTGAAAACTGAAGTTTCCATTGTTTCCTCGAGAGTTGCTAGGTTCCGGAGACTCATGGCTGGGTTTACAGCCAGGAGCGAGGTGAGCTGTGGACAGAAGGAAATGCCCGGTTAATTGGGCGGCACCAGGCCTGGCTCCGGAAGGCGTGTTCCCTGTGAGAGCAGCCTGCCATCTCCCATGCACTCTGAGGCCTCCTACCCAGGCACCTGGGGGGTGAATGCTGGCACCCTGACCCCCACCACAGGTAGATGCCCCACCTCCAAAAGATGGGGTTCTCCACCATGTAGGGCATATTTCTGGGGGACCAGCTCAGAGCTGTACAGGGCAGAAATGACATCCGCAGTGGTTGGGCTGATCTCCCTGAGTGTCCCCCAGATGCCAGGCACAATGCTGAATAAGGTCTTTTTCTGATTCAGACAGGGAGATTGGGGTGGACAGTGGAAGGACTCCAGATTTTCATGTTCTTTTTCAGTTTCATGGAGAATCTGGATCCATCACCATGCTGTGCAAACTTGGGCAAATTATCCAACCTCTCGATGCATCTCGGTCTCATCATCTCGAAAAGGAGAATAATCCTAAAATGTCCCCCACAGTGTCAGTATGAGGATTAAAATGAATTAGTGTCTTTTTGGAGGGCGGGGGAGGTGGAAGAAGGCATAAGGGGAATAAGTGGTAGTGGAAAAAATACAGTAAAAAGTAAATGATTGAAAATAAAAATAAAAATTTAAATGGCCCTGGCTGGCGTAGCTCAGTGGATTGAGCCTGGGCCTGCGAACCAGAGGATCGCAGTTCGATTCCCAGTCAGGGCACATGCCTGGGTTGCAGGCCAGTTCCCAGCAGGGGATGCATGAGAGACAACCATACATTGATATTTCTCTCCCCCTCCCCTTGCCTTACCCTCTAAAGATACATTTAAAATTTTTAAATGAGTTAAAATATTATTTTTAAAAAGAAGAGTTTCAGGCATATCACAATCACTAAGTAAGTGGGGGTTAGTTCTTAGTAGGGTAAGTGGTAGTTCTTTCTCTTATCACTGTTTCTGGGTGAGCTTCATATCTCAAGAGGGAGACACAACTCTGCCCTTGGGCAGTGGGGGGCAGGGAGACTCTGACGTGCTGGAAGAACAGCCTCTGCACCCAGCATGTTGCTCCCAGTCTGAAGGCCAGAGGCAACCCCCACCCCAAGGATCTCCAGGCTGAGTGAAGGCCTACAGCCTTGTGCCGGAGCACTCCCTGTCTGATGAGGAAGGCTACAAAATTCCACTAACTTCAGAGCTGGCGGGTGGCCAGCTCTGGTGGCACGGCTTTTCCAAGGCCTTGCCCGCCTGTGGAGGTCAGCGCCCATGACAAATCGCATTTTGTGAGCTGCCTCAGTGTCTGTTCCCTACCTCGGGCCCTTTAAGTCCCAGAACTTTGGCTTCTTGGATGATTTGCTCATGAGCAAAGGGAAAAGGGGAACAAGTAACCCTTTGTAGAAATTTGGTCAAGACGAAACCCAAGCTATAAGTCTTGCTTCCGAAAGGAGGTTGGGGAGAGTGATGGTAAAGCTGGCTGCAGACGGGAAGGAGTGGGGCTGACGCAGAGAGCAGGAAAATGTGGCCCGTCTAGAAAGTCTTCCAGAGAAACTCCACCCACCCTGAGAATTGGTCATCCACCTATTTATTCTGCATCCTCTCTCCCCACTAAGGGATCTGGCCAGCTCTGTTTTAGTTTGCAGCCCTTGGTATCTTTAGTAAATGTTCTCAAGTTGCTTTGTTTAGGGCCTGGCTATCTCCTCATTTGGCTTCGAAGGGGAGCAGAGGCAGGGCCTTCTGGGCTTTGCTGAGCCCGAGAGGCGCCTATAATTGCATCCTATGTACTCATAACTCCCAGGGCTCAGCACACTCTTTAGGAAAGGAAAACTCGTCTTGCACAAGGCTCCTGAGATAAGGAGAGGCTACAAGAGTTTTTATAGGCAAGAGCAGCCAAACACTCTGGCTTCTGAGAAACAGGAGATGACCTCTGAACCAGTAGCCAGAGTCTCTGAGTCACCTGCATACTGCTCCAAAATTGACAGGACTCAACTTCTCCTGGCTTCCATTCCCGCTCCGATTCCTGTCTCTGCCTCGGACTCTGTCTCTGTCTCTGTCTCCTTTCATATTTCTTTTTTTTTAAGATTTTATTTATTTATTTATCTTTAGAGGGGAAGGAGAGAGGGAGAGAAATATCAATGTATGGTTGCCTCTAGTGCATCCCCTGCTGGGAACTGGCCTGCAACCCAGACATATGCCCTGACTGGGAATGGAACCGCGACCCTCTGGTCCGCAGGCCTGTGCTCAATCCACTGAGCCACACCAGCCAGGTCCTTTCACATTTCTATATTCATTCGTTCATTCATTCAGGGCTGCAGTGGACAGTTGACCAGGTTGTTCACTGAACGAGGTTACGCAGCCAAGTGGGCCCTGTCGTGGGGCTGTATCTGCCCAGAAGGGGTATCTTTTGCTCATATGAGCAAAAGGCACTCTGTAGGCTAGCTGGGGCCCTGCATTCATTCATAATTAATAAAAGTAAACATCTACTTTGCACGAGGGTTCCAACGCCTGTGTGGAAAAACAGGTGTTGGCAGGGCAAGGATATGCTACTGGGGAGAACGTAGAACAGGACATTGGTATTGAGCGGGAGTGGGGATGGGGGAAAGGAAACAAGGAGATGATGTGCAAAAGAGGAGGGAGGACATCGCTCTAAGTAGGCGGTACAGGCTCCCTTGGACCGGGAGCAGGCTCTGCAGGGCCTAACAAGATACATCCCTGCCCGTTTCTCCAGCCGCATCCCTTCCCCAGCGTGGTCTTTGCACACGCTGTTTCTCTTCGGAAGCTTTTTTCACCCAACACCTGCCTCCCTTCACCCTACTCTCTTTTAGAATTCAGCTCAAACTTTACCATGCAGACCTTCCCCGACCTCCCAGGCTAGATCGTGGCCCCAGCTGCGCTTCCCCATATACCCCCCACCCCCACTGCCCTAGGCTTCTCTCTCATAACATTCTTGACTACAGCAATGATTGGGAAGATCAAGTACTATTAGGAGGCATAATGAGGGCAGGGAGCACGACCCTCTGGTTTCTGTCTTGTTCCCTACTGTATCCTCTGTGAAGGACATAATGTCTGGCATGGAGTTGGCACTTGAATAATTTTCCTTGAATGAAAGAACAAGTTGATTCAAGCACGTCATAAGGCATCAACGACATGGTTTGTACTTGGGGCAAAGATAAACTCCCTTCACCATTCGATCAACATTGAATCTCATTTGATCACTACCATAGTCCTGGAATTACAGGCAAGTAAGTGTACTTTATTACTCCCCTTCACTAGACCAGAAAACTGAGGCCCAGGGGACGAAGTGGCCTGCCTGGTTCACGCAGTCAGCATGTGGTAGAGCCGGGATTCACGCCCGTGACCGTCTGACTCTAGAACCCCTTCCCAACTCTGCCCCTCTTCCCAGGGTTGTTCTCAAGTCTGCACAGGCAGAAGTGTGACTCTTCTGAAAATGGCCTTGGATTTGACCCTCTGACCCCTCCTGATAGCTCCCCACCACCTCTCAACAACCACTTTCTTGCTGAGCTCCTGCCGTGGGTCCCAGGCTCAGGGCAGGGCTCCCATTAACAATTTGCTGGCCAACTACTTTGACTGTGCCTCATGCATCACCGGCTCCCTCAGTTGCTCCTTGGAAAAGGGGTTCCCTGGCCAAGAAGTCTGGGGATCCTGTACCCTTCCCCACACTTTGGCTGTCTCAGGAGACACCAGTGCAGGAAGGTTACTGAGCAGACCTCCAGTCTCCCATCCAGCTCTGTTGAATGCAGCATTCCTCAACGTATTCTAGATAGGAATCTCCCTTGTTTTTGTGGAAAAACCTATTAACATCTCACAAGCCTGGCGTTTCTCATAACACACTTTGCACATACTGCCCCGCCCCAGAGCCTAGCTCCTGAGCTGACCGTAAATGGTTGCTATAATTTGAATTTGTCACTCATGCTTCCTCACTCCCACTGCCCGCCTCCAGGCAGGATGCAATTCTTATGGACCCCACATCCCCCCTCACATTTCTGCCCATATGCCCCTGCTCCGACCATAGGAGGCTTCTGTGCAGGGCCTGTAGCTAGAGCTCCATTAATGTTCATTTCTCCTCATCACTGTGCATATGTGCATTTCGCCTCACGTGATCCTCGGAGGCATATGATTTCATGTTTTGCTTTTCCTGCTTAACGTCCTTCTTAAAAATGCAGTTCTATGTGCCAGTAAAGACCAGGGCTGCTTTAAAACGGCTCTGTGGATCAGCGCCAGTCCCCAGACTGTTCAGTACCAGCATGAGACGAGATAAGAAGTTTGCTTAGAGTGGAAACCGACTGTATCAGTAAGCACTCTGTTTAGCTTAGCTGACACGTTTTTTTCTTGCAACACTCAGTCCGTTTTGGAAACAGCACATAGATTTACATTCTGGTACAAGCTGTTTATTGTAGATGGGAACCATTAACAATTTGCTGGCCAACTACTTTGACTTGCGCTCATATTGAGTTTGCATACAGTATTTCTAATAATTATTTGCTGTGGTGTCTCATTGACATATCATTGTTCATTAATCCTATCTTATTGTTGGCTGTGTGGGCTGCTTCCAGGTCATTAGGATTCATACAACATTGCTATGACCAGGCATGCATGCATCTATGTATTTACTTTCGCAGCTCCTTTGGTTTCAAAGAACCACAAATCTGAGGCCAGAGTGACCTTGGCAGGGTCACGAGTGGCAGAGGCAGGCCTTCTACCCAGACCAGCAGACCTCTGGCCCCTCATTCCTTCCTCCAGCCTGCACTGCCCTTCCTACCCGGCAGATTTTCCATCCCTTTCAAGCTTTTCTTTGCTAGGCTATAAACCTTCTGCAGTGTTCCCACGTGTTGTCTTTCGGAACTTGAGAGAAATCCTTTTGGAATGTCCTGTGCCTTCTCCCTCCAAGTTCCCGGCTTTGTTCAATTGTTCCCAAGAAATTCCTGCCCTGCTGGGAGGGGCCCAGAAAGCTGTGAAGAGCATTAGCCAAAAATGGTGATACCAACTCAGGCACAGCACACGTCTGAGGCTCTTGCCTTGTCCTGAGATTTCAACTAGAAAGAGGGAAGTGTGAGCGCCATTATGGGGGAAGGAGTCCCCCGCTCCTAATTTTATGTTTCTTATGGAGAGCAAGCAGGACCAGTCATGTGTAGACAGAGCAGACAATGAGGAATGAAGTGGGCCTCGGGAATGGGGGAGGGGGTGGGATGGGCTGAGGCTTGGAGGGCAGGTCAGGATAAGGAGAGGTTAGGGGTGGAGTAAAGGGTTGGGAATAGGACGAGCATGTCTCTCAAACACGCACTTTGGTCATACAAAAACCTCCATTTATTTTCTAGGATCTTAGAAAAGCGATATCACACTATCTGTTTGAAAAGGGTCATGTCAGATTTTTTTTTAAGATACAGAAGTGATTCTAATATCATGCACCTATGCCCAATGTTACCAAGTGATGCAGGGCCTGGTGGGTTGGGCAATTGAGACAACAAGTGACCTTCGAGGAAATTTCTCCCTTTCCTTACTATTTCCTCCAAGAGCACGTACCAGGTTAACACTCTCCAGTTCAGGAGACTAGTGTTGGGGGCAGCCCAAACCCTGGGCTTAAATACCACTCCTGCTTTGTCTAATTTACTGCGTGTTTTGGAAGCCAAGATTGACCCTTCTTTCTCTTCAACTCCATTCAATAATTACTAAGGGGGAAAAACAACAACGTGATTTGGATAAAAAGGGCGTTGGCTGAGGGTCAGGGCCTGGGTTGGATCCCAGCTCTGCTCCGTATCAGCTGTAGGAGCTTGATTGAGCACGTCACTTTCTCTCCTGAGCCTCAGTTTCCCCCTCTGCACAACAGGGCACTAACACTGAGCCTCACGGGGAGCCAGGGGCCGAGAGCCTGTGTTTCAGGCCTTGGCAGCATGCCTGGCACACAGCGTGGGTGCTTAATAGACGACGACATACTTCTGCAGGCGTGAAGGACTTTCCCCAGCCACCGTCAGCTGCAGGGACAGCTAGTCTGCTTCTGTACACCAGACAGACAGCACAGCAGGCCCTGACATTGTTCTGCAGCCCACACACCGCTTCCTGTTTACAGGGACCCTGCAGATGCGTGTCTTGAATAGTGGATACGGTGGGTGTCTGTGGCCTCTGCGTGGCCACGTAGAGCAGAAAGTCTTCTCTATTTTCTCGGGACTTGAGCTGAGTGACTGATGGAAGGGATTTGTGAGTAGGGGGTATTTATCCTGAGAAGGCTGAGCCAAGCACAGATCCTTTCCCTTCAGGGTACAACCTAGTTGCCAACCAGTGGTCAAACTTCATTTGAGCACGTACTGTGTGCTGGGCTCTGTAATGACATCTACCATTCACTGGGCACCCACAGTGGGCATTGGAGGAGCACCCACTACTGCCAAGGTGTTATAATCTCAAAGACAATTACTGTTATTGAGGACCTACCCTGCACAACCATTTTTTGAAGAATCACTGTTTTCTATGCACTGTAACCTCCTTTATCACCTCGTTTATACATGACCGCTCCATGGCTCAGTTTCCTCATCTGCACAATAGGGACTTTCCTTATTTAGGGACTTCCTTATTATTCAAGGATAGTACCTTTCTTAAAGAACCAGTATGAGGATTACATGAGTCAATACATAGAAAGCACTTAATGCCTGAGGTATTGTTAAGAACTTAACAAATGTTGGCTATCATCATTATTCATTATTGAAATCTACTGTGTGTAAGATACTGTAATTACCCTTAAGATAATAGTAGTTACCATGACTGAGCACCTACTGGGCACCTTTAATCAACATCAATATAGTAATTGAGACCCTATTGTGAACCTGAACAGGGCTAGATAGTGGAGTCCCCGAGAGCAGTCCTAAGCACGGGGCTTATACTCTGACTGGGGGAACTTGGACCATTTCTGAGGTAGGCACCTCCAGGAGATGCAAAGATGCAAATATGGACTTCAAGCAGGAAGGCAAAGGGTGGTTCGGAGTGGCCAGCTCGGTTTGGGGAATCAGGATGCTCTTGAACTATCTCTTGAGCTGAGCCAAAATGGATCCCCAAAAGTTGTATTCCTATGAATGTTCACCTGGGGAAAGGTCACTGGAAGGCTGAGGACACTTCAGACGAATGCCAAAGTCTTCTTCCTGGGGAGGGAAGGGATGCCAGAGACAGAGAAAGGAGTTGCTGAGCGTTGGGCCCAGGAAAACACGCCCTTGTTCTCCAGAGATGGAATAGCAGTAGAGGTGAATTCAGTGGGCTGGGGGTTCAGTGCCTTCTTCTTTCCTCCGACCCTAGGACCCCTGTGTCATTCTCATGGTAAGGATGTTCAGGCTTGCCACCTTCTCTGCTTGGCCATAGGGCTAGGCTACAGCAGGCCACCTCCCCCAAGAGCCATGGAACCCTGTGGATGTCCAGGTTCTGTACTATTTCAAGGTTAGGCCCATTTCATACTCTGAGCTGCTATTGGCCCTCCTATTTCTAAGGAGACAGGAGAGCTCCAGGGAGAAGCCCGGCTGGGCCTGAAGTTCAGAGCCATACAGAAATGGGCCCTGGGACCTGAAATGGCCCCTGGGCAGCCTGAGTTAGTGACTTAGGACTCAGGAGGCTTGAGTTCTTGGGTGGGGGTAGAGGGCACTCTCAATTCTCAGCTCAGAAGAGATGAAAAATACCAGAGTCTGGGGGCCCGTAGGGACCATCAAAGCTCCCCCTACTCACGTTACAGAAGGAGGAAGAGGCACAGAGAGGGGAAACGATGCACCCAGGGTGTCTGGGCAGGTGAGTGGCGCAACTAGGTTGAAGTCCTGGCCTTTAGAGTCCCTCAGCAGCAGGAGAGTGGACATCTGGGTGCCTGCGTGGCCTGGTTTCTCAGCACCCGAATCAGTTGAGTCTGAAGGTTTACAGCCTTCAGTGGCCCAGGGAACATTTTTCCAGGTATAGCCAACAAGAAATATGGGACCAGCTCATCCTGACCCTCTAGGCCCCGCCTGGCTTGGACAGAACCATTCTTTTCCGAGATTTCCCGGGAAGGGCCATCCTTCCCCCTGCCACATATCCCAAGACGCCTGTTCCAGCACGTCCCACACTGGCCATTGTAAAGTTTTCTCTGTGTCCACCCTAGGCCCTGGTCAGCAAAGGCACATCTTTGAATAAATAAGTATAAAACACTTCAGAACCATGCCTGCTGCTTCATAAGGGCTCCACAGGGTTTGCTATCATCTTCATCGCCATTACTTCTACCTTTCGGCTCCCACGAGGCTGTGTTAAAATCTGTCATCCTGGCAAAAGAAGGGTTTGGCTGGGGATTGGGTGAAAAGAGTCAGTCTGTTTCTTCACGTGGGGGAACCAAGAGCAAGGGAGGCCAGGGACCTCCACAGTGACCCAAGTGAGAGAAAACCCAGAGAATGCGGGCTTGACGTTTAGCCGGCAAATGTTTCTGTTCAGCCCACAGAGCATTGTGACTTTTTTGAATTTGTTGCTAACATAGAAAAAAACTCAGATTCCTGGGTTTTCTTGAAAAGGCAACCACCCATTTGAGAGCTGGGCTTAGACCAGGCATTCCCTCTCCACTCAGACACAGTCTCCACCACTCCCTATTACCACCCCACCCAATTCACCCATTAACTTTTAATGCCTACCCCATAGGTTCTTGAATTTATAATCCCCAGTCCAAATGGCCATTGCCCCTCAATGGAGCCTTGGGAGCAGCATCTTGCCACAGATAATTTATTTTGCACCACTGCCGCCTGATGGACACGTGTCCATTTCGTGGCTGGTGTCGATGTCACCACCAGCTACAGGGTTTGGAGATGGGCTCAGGGTCACTCCAGCCAGAGCGGATCACTTCCCAGAGCCTGGGCAGACGACCTAAAGAAAAGATCCCGTTGCCAGACAAAGGGAGCTCAGGCAACTTTATCCCCGGCCTCTGCGGCAGCATGGGAGTGAGGTTCCGGCTGCGAAGCTGGTGGGAGCAACTTCTGTCCGCAGAGGCATCCTCACATTGCGAGGCCTTGACACCCCTGTGGGACAGCACCATGCAGGTGCTGGTGTTGTGGGAGGCATCCACGCTGGTGCTGGGGTTGGAGTAGCTGCGGGGACAAGAGTGGTCTGGAGGATCCAGGTGGATGGAGTTGATAGCGTGGTCCAGGTAGTTGGCTGCGAGCCTTGGTAGGCTCAGGGATTTGGGGCAGTTGGTGTAGAAGGCACTGGCGGATCTGTCGAGGTAGTTGATGCCTCTGATGAGTTGGTCTAGGAAGGTGGGGCTGGAAGGGTCCGTGGGGCCATCTGTGCAGAGCAGGCAGTGGGGGCTGCCATGGCAAGCAGGCTTTGGGGCCACCTGGGGGCGGTTTGCCAGATGACTGGTCTCTGTGCAATTGGCGTTGTAAGGCCGGCCAATGCAGATTTTCCTCACTGAAAGTTTAGGGGAGCTAGGGCTGTTGGACTCCTCCGAAGGGCGGCCGCAGCTGCTGAACTCCAAGCCTGCACTTGGGGTACAGGGACGTTTGAGGCTGTTCGCCCTGGTCGGGGGGCACCGGGACCACTCTGGAGTCTGGGCCAGATCGGACACATCGTTGGGAAGGTTCAAGAGGCTGTAAGTGTTAGAACGGTTCACCTGGTGTCCCGACATCGGCCTGCGGGGTGAATAAAAGCTTCGTGGCACTGAACTGCTATGAGCTCACCTGGAGGCTGTTACCTGGGCCTGGTGAGGGGAGAGTTGGATCAGCTTTCCTTGGCTCCTTGCCACCTCCCTCCAGGATCTCTCCAGGTGTTCTGTCTGCCTCCACAGAGCCACCACCACCCTTCTCCTCCCCCCCGATCTTTCTCGAGGGCCCAGGGGTTTTCAAACTAGAAAAGAGACATTCTATTCTTCAGAAAGCACAAAGAGAAGGGCAAGAGACGGGCAGGAAGGCAAGACCCTGAGAATAACAGGGGCCAGAAGACCCCTAGAAAGAGTGGGAGCGGTCCCGCTTTTTCTTTAACTCTGGCCCACATTCTGAAATTCCTATTTTCCCTTTAATCCGGAGCTCTGGGAGACCAAGGACTGAGTCTCTAATGGTGCAATTCCAAGCACTGAGACAGGCCTTCTTCTAAGGTAATATCAAATAGCTCATCCTTGCTCTCATCTGGTGGTTCAGTGGGTCAGATCATCATCCCTGCACCAAAAGGTTGCGAGTTCGATCCCTGGTTAGGGCACAAACAGGAGGCAACCAACTGATATTTCTCTCTCACATAGACATGTCTCTCTCCTTCCCCCTTCCTCTCAGGTGAGGACTGTACCCTGATACTAAAAATGTGTCTTAGATGCGATGCAATACCGTGTGCACTGAGCCTGGACCTTTGTGTATTTCTTACACGGAATTCTCACTGCACATCAGGGTGGTGGTTTCTATTCTCTTCCTGGTTGACAGATGGGGAAACTGAGGCTCAGAGAGATGATGTGAGTTGCCTTCAGATCACACAGCTTGTTAGTGGTGATAGCCAGATACTATCTTGGGGGTGTCTGATAACCCCTGAAACACAATGCCTTCCTCAGTCTACTTAGGAAGAATTCTCACCACCCCTGGGTGGGGGCACTTGCTAACCCTGTAACTAGGTTGATCCTGACTCCCAAAGGGTGGAGGGCGGACTTGTGAGATCAGAGCCTTCTAGAATATTCAGCCTTGATCCTCTCTGATAGCAGGGGTCTCCTCATCCACTCCACAAGAGTGACACTCCTCCTGCTCCTGCTGGTCCAAAAGTGGGCACTTCCCGGGGACTCAGCCCTGAGCAGGCCAGTTTACCCCCCACCTCCCATTCCTAGGCCTGCCTGGGCCAAGCCAGGGGCAGTGTCATCCTCCCCTCCCCGGTCCCATTGTCCCCGAGTTCCCACCAGAAGGAAGGCTCTGATTTCTCTCCCCGCCGGTTCCTCCAGCTTGATACTAATTTTCCACTTCTGCCTGGTGAGAACAGAGCTGTATTTGATCCTGTCCCACCCAGAAAACAGCTGCCAGTCCCTCTCCTAGCCAATGGCCCCTCAGCTGCCCTTGTCCTTTGGGTCTGAATCGCATGGAATGTTCAGACCCTTGTCTCTGCCCTCCCTGGTCCAACCCCACCCGTCTCTTCCTCCGGAAATATAGGAGGTAACTGAGGGCGGCCCCCACAGGGCCCTGCCCTTCCCTCCCCGGCTGGCCGGCCCCCCTCTGCCGTAAGGACTCTCTCCCATTCTCACTCTGTTTTTAGGAGGTAGATGACTCAGCCCTCCTCTTGCGGCCCACTGGGGATGCCCTCCTGCCGCCGCTGCTCCGCTGCTCCGGAATGCTGACCGTGTCACAGAGTCACGGAATCCTGGAACTGGGAGGGGTCGTCCTGGTCAGGCCTCCGTCTCAGCACCAGTGCCACTTCCAGCCTTCTGGGACAGATGGGCCCTATTTTTAAAATGAGGTTGGGGTGGACATTTTTCGGCATTCCGTGTTGGTTTTGAAGTGTTTATGGCCAAGAGTTGGTCCGGCAAACTCCCCCTGGTTGTGGTCAGCATCAGTCATTAATATTTTTTTCTCACTGGGTCAACAAACATGTACGGACCGACCCTAGACCGCTGTCCTTCTGAATGACCCATTCCTGGGCACAACAGCACCTTCCTTCCTCCCTCCTCACCTCTTCCTCAGGCCCCCAGCGATCTGGTCTTGAGTACCGGTGGCCATGCAAGGGGCTATGTCTGGAGCCAGAGGCTTCTTCAGGGGACAAATCTTAGCTCCCTTCAAAACCCCCAGGCCCCTTGCTGAGACGTGGTCCATAGGGGACATCCAATACACATTTGGTGAATGAACAAAAGTCCCCCTTTTGAGTTCTCACGGCGTGTGCTGAGAGAAGCCTCCCGCCATCATTTCCTTCCCTAAATATTGGAAATGTAGGTCTACTTTTTATTTTGAAAAAAATTTCCACTGACTAAAAACAAACAAGACAATGAACTCCCGTATAGTCTTCATCCAAATTCACTTTTGCCACACTTATCACTACACACACACACACACACACACACGCCATTTATTACTTTAAGAGTAAGTTGCAGGCAGCCCTGGCCAGGTGGCTCGGTTGGTGGGAGTGCCATCCCGTACACCAAAAGGCTGCAGGCTTGATTCCTGGTCAGGGCACATACCTCGGCTGCGGGTTTGAGTCTAAGTCAGAACACATGGGGGAGGCAACCAACTGATGTTTCTCTCTCTCTCTTCCTCCCCTCTCCCTCTAAAAATCAATAAACATATCCACAGGCGAAGATTAAAAAAATGTTGCAGAACAATAGCATCTATATCCTTGAATACGCTGAGAGAAGAAGAAAAATTTCTTATGTATCCACACTACGATGAAAAAACATAGGATATTTAACCTTGATGCAGTGCTATTATGTGACATGCAGTCTGTATTTAAATGTCCCCCATTGTCCCTCTGATGTCCTTTGTGGCAACTCGTTCTCCCATCCAGGATCCAACTCCGGATCGGCATCGCCTTTAGTTCTCAGGTCTCCGGTTTCCTTCAGCCTGAAAGGTCCTCGGTCCTTCTTTGTGATTCCTGACATTGGCATTTTTGAAGACTGCAGGCAAGTTGTTTGGAAGAATGTTCTCTGGTTTGGGGTTATCTGATATTTTCTGATGATAAGATCCAAGATTACAAAGCCCTTTAACTCAGCTCTGCCTGCGGCCTCCCAGCCCACAATCACTGAGAGTGAAGGGTTTTTGGCACTGGGGCAAAGTAGTTATATTCACTGAAACAGGGAGCTGAGGGGGGATCAGAGCCCCCACCCCATCACCGAGGAGGAAGAGGAGCCCTGGGGAACTCGGTGGACCAGGGGAGTGGTGTCAACAGTTCCTTTGCGGGGCCTCAGCCAAGCCTAGTTTTGCTCTGGACTGGGGGCCTGGCTGGTGGGCAGGTGGCCAGCGAGAGGGCTGGGGCTCTGTGCTGTTTGTCCCGAAGGTACCCAGGCATCGAGATCACTGGCCATTTCGGGCCTGGGCACTAAGAGCCTCTGGAAATAGCTCCAGGACAATTATTTTGGGAGGAATGTGCAGTTCCTCCGTCCTCCCAGAAAGCCAGGCCGTGTCCCATAAGATCAGGAATGTCCCTCGATGGTCTGTTCACCTCCACAGTATCCCTAGGACTTCTGAGGGCCACAGAGACCTTCAGAGACAGAAGGGCCTGGGAGCCAGGGCTGGGAGGGGGGGCTCTGTCCTTAGATCCTGAGCTCTCAGGACCCAGCCTGAGAGCTGGGCAGCCGTCCCAGCACAGGGACACATGAGGGGAAGGATATGGGGAAGCTGCCTGCCCCAGCTCTTGCCCAGGCCCATTCCTGAGAAACTGCCACTGGTGGAGCACCTTCTACGTGCCAGAGAACCTGACAATGTCAATGCCGGGAACTTCACATCCGCCCTCTCATTCAGTCCTCACAGCACTGCTAAGAGGGAGGTATTTTTTTTCCAGGTGAGGCAATTAAGATTCTGAGAGGGTAACAAATTTACCCAAGCTCAACCAGCAGTCAGAACCAGAAACTTGTGTTCTGGGTTCTATGAGTTTAAGCAGTAATTGAGGAAGAAGGTGGGCTACTCCCTCACTCATTGAGGACTCAGTAAGTAATCCTGTGAACTGAGTGGTGTTGGAAGGGATCCAGCCTGGAGACAGGGGTTGATTGACCGCTGGAGCCTGTCCCCTACCAAGCAAGCTCCCATCCTCCACCATCCAGGCAAGCCTAGCTGTTGCTCCCTCCCTAGCACTGCAGGGAGGGATGTCAGGGTCTCAGAACATCCTGAAAGGGTGAGGTGTTGCCCCCCCCACCCTGCAGTCTTCAGCCACAGTGACCCCCACCTTTGCCCCCCAGGGCAACCTCCAATCTTGGCTTCTTACCTCCACTGTCAAACCAGCTGCAAACTGTGGGCTTTCCATTAGCCTTGTCCCTCCCACTCTCTCTCTCTCCCACCTTACTCCGCCTTCCTGTAGTCCTACCCACATTCTTGTCCTCTCCTGTGCCCCACCAAGACCATCAGGAACCCTTTCCCTACTTCAGGCTCAAAGAGTCCAAAGGTATCTTCCTCCCCTGGGTACCCCAGAATGGCAGGAACAGCCCCACCTTTTCCACAGACCTTAGGGCCCCAGCCCACGGATGCATATGCTACGTGTAAGAGCCCCCCTTCCCCTGCACACAGGCTACCAGCTGTTTTCCCCACCCTGGGGCCTCATATGTTATTAGGAGTGTCCTCTCATGCTTTCAGGCACAGTGCTCTCAGAAGCATCACAGACAAGGAGCAAGCCCAGCTCAGTTCAGGGGATAGCTAGAGCCAAGCACAATGAAACTTTTGGCTGTCCCACCCTGCTTAAAGGACATCTGTGCCCAGCCTCAGGCGACTGTTGGCAGTGTGACTCACCTGAGCCCTTACCTGGAGTGGGGCCAGCCTGCCTGCAGGGCTGAAAATCTTTCTTGGGCTTGGTTCTGGCCCTCCCCTGACTGTAGCCTTCCACCCATCCAAGCGATGAGTGAGTCACACACCCTCATCCCCTAACATCCCCAAGGATCGGGCCTTCTGCTCACCATCTGCCAAAGCAGCGCTTCCCCAAGCACGTGGAAGGTACAAGCCAGGACAGAACCGAGCTCAGGAGCACTGGGGCAGGTGTGGGTTGGCAGGAGCCCCAGCAAGAGCTTCCTTCCCGCCAAGGCACCTCAGGGCTCTTGGGGGTAGAGCAGCCGGTCCTAGCAGGGACAGGGCTCCCATCTTTACTGGGCCTGGGAAATTCCCTCTAAGCGGGTGGGGATGATGGTCACATGCAGGCTTACGTACAACTTGCTGAGAGAAGACTCGGGAAATGGATAGCAAGTAACTGGCTTATGCTGCATCCTTGAGTAGCTGAACCCAAGTCTCAATCTCTGGCTTGGAAAGTGGAGGTTAGGAGGGTGCCCAGTGAACACTGTCGACCCGGCTGACTTGCAGTAAGAGCTAATGTTTACAAAGGCCCCCTCCCCACCGTTGGGGGCACACTGGAGCTGCAGTAGTACGCCGATGTAGTTTACACTGGCTCACAAGAGCCGGCTGTACAATATTCTGAAATTTGGTGAACTGCTTGTTGAACCACTGGTAGCTTGAAATCAACCGTAGTGGTAATATTGGCAAATGTGACACATTGGGGTGACGGGAAGGGGGGGTTCTTTTTCTTTGTTCTGTTTTGAGATCCAGTTCACCAGCATACTGTTGAAGCTGTGGGACTATGTCCAAACGAATTCACCTTTTGGGACTTTTGTTCCCTTATCCATAAAACTGTGATGTGGATGAAAAGGGGTTCTACCAAAAGGCACCCCTGGGGAACACGCAATACAGTGTACGGATGACATGTTGTGGAATTGTGCACCTGAACCCCATATAATTTGGTTAACCAGTGTCACCCCAGTAAACCCAATAAAAAAGGAAAAAGAAAAAAAGAACGCCACCTCACAGGGCTGTCTGACCATAAATTCCTAACTGGGCAGGTCACGGTGGGTAGTCATGCCCCAAGCTTATAACTTTTTTTTTAAAGATTTTATTTATTTTGAGAGCGAGAGTGTAACCAAATGCAGGTCCAGCTGCCTGCCACTACGAAAGCCAATAATGGAGAGGCAGATGCTGATGTAAGGGAACGTGGTTTCTTTTCCAGAGCTGGCCACCTGGGAGATGGGGACTCATGTCACAAAGCCCATCTCCACATCTCAGTGGAGGAAGAGGTTTTAATAAGGACGGGCAGGGGAACAGAACAAAGAGATCAAGGGAGGGGGTTGCAAAACTCTCTACGTGCAGACGAGCACAGTCCATTCCAGTAAGGCGAGTGACGGTCCGGTGGGCAGCAGCCTGTGTTAGTCAGCCTGGATTCCCATCATCTCGGCTTCACGTCATCCTGGATCCATGGATGAAGGGCAGCAAATCTCCTGGAACTCAGATGCCTGGAGGTCTGAGTCTGAATCTTTTGAAGCAAGTTCCTAGGATTCTTAGACAAACACTGCTTATCTATAAGCCACATACTAGTCAGAGTCAGCACCTACACAAACAACGTCAAAAGAATGGTGGGGTGGGTTACGATTTCCCACCGTTATAATTTTCCACTGTTGCAGGGGGAAGGGAGCGAGAAGGAGGGAGAGAAACATCCCCAAATGGGGACTGAACCCACAACCCAGGCCTGTGCCCTGACCGGGAATGGGACTGGAGACCTCCCATTTTGCAGACCGATGATGCCCAATCGACTGAGCCACACTGGCCAGGGCCCTACAGCTTCTTCAGGAAAAGGCTTAGCTTTGCCTTAAGCCAGCGCTTTCATGGTTTCTGTGCGTCTAGGTTAACACACCTTTGAAACGCAGGCTTTGCACCCTGCCTTCTAAGGCGTGACTACCCTCTAGAGAGCACACAATCTTAACTATCCTATAATCCGCTCCTCGCCTTGTTTTGTCTTCCTTCATGTAATCTTCCTTATCTTCCTGCCTTAATTTTAAATGCATTAAAAAAAAACCCCTGCAAAACTGTCATCCTCCGGAACATCTGAGACCTTGCTCCCTGGCCTATGTCATCAGTTTGGCTCAAATAAACTCTTATACTAATTCTCTACAGGTTTGGACATTTCTCACGCTGACAGTAATAATGGCCTATGTGTATTGATTGCTTACTGCTGTGTGTGTTGCTGGGTATAATTTTATGCGTCAAATTCATTCTGGGTGACAGGATGCCCAGATGTCTGGTTAAATATAATCTCTGGGTATGTCTTTAAAGGTGTTTCTGGGAGACATCAGCATTTGCATTGGCGGACTGTGTAAAGCAGACATCTCTGTGCCCAATGTGGGCGCATGTTAACCAATCTATTGAGGGCCTGTTAGAGGTCTGGACTGAGTGACCATTAGTGATCAGTGGTCAGTCTGGGCTACTGTCTTCACTGCATCAGGGGTTGCTGATCATCATCAGGTGGAAAGGCCAGGTCTCTGTGTGTGTGTGTGTGTGTGTGTGTGTGTGTGTGTGTGTGTAGATAGATAGATAGAGCGAGAGAGAGAAAGAGAGAGGGGCGGGGAATATGTTTCTAGAGTTAGGATTTTAAACTAAATTTAATCAAGGTCACAAGGACCCTTGGTTCCAAGCCTGAATAGAAGAAAAAGGCGAGGAAAGTTGAATTTGTTCTCTGCCTGATTGCCTGAGTTAAAACTGCAATCGTCTCCTGCCCTTGGTACTCCTGGTTCTCAGACCTTTAGGCCTGGACTGGAATCTACACTCTTCGTTGTCGGCTCTCAGGACTTGAAGCTACACCTCCAGCTTTCCTGGATCTCTGCTTGTGGACAGCAAATCATGCGACTTCTCAGTCTCCATAATCACATGAGCCAGTGCTAATAACAAAGCTATCTCTCTCCATGTATATATGTATAATGTTTGTGTGTGTGTAGGGCCGGTTCTCAATTAGCATCCTTTCCTTCAATGCCGTTTTGCTATGTTACCAGACAGAGAACAGGATGGAGCAAGTCTCGCTCAGCCTGCAGTGTGTGGGCTCTTGGCTTTGTGCAGGAAAGATCTCACAACACAAGTCCAGGTGATTTTGAGGGTGTGTTTTTTAAAGCTAGGGACAGTTAAATAAGAAAAGGCCTAAGATAGAAGAAGCAACAGGAGAGAGACGAGGCGGAGCGGCTTTGGTTTTCTAAAGTCACAGCAAAGAAGTGAGACAAGGCGGGGCTGCCCTCAGCTCACTGCCGAGTCAGAGACAAGGGAGCCTTGGGGACAGGTTCAGGGGGTTGGCCTGGATGAGCTGCCACTTCCCACTGCTCCCCTGGTTGCCGGTCTCACAGGGTCCCTTAGAGTTTAGGAGATGTGTACCCATAGGGGAAGAGGAGGGGGGTGGGGAAGGCACCAGCATGCTTCTGGGAGGGAGAGTGTGTGCACTAGGACCTTCATTTTTTTTTAGGGTTTTAAAAGGCTGGGAGTTTAGGGGTGGTCTTAGGGGAGGATCTCAATAGAATATTCATCATTTCTCCAGGTGTACCTTTTCAGGGTTGTGGCTTTCACTGATTGGTCAGCGCTAGAGCAGGACATCGAAAGTCATCACAGTTGGGCCTGGTGTCACCTGCCTGGCTTTGCTGCTTTTCTGGGCCTGGAGCTGAAATATGACTGAGGCCTAGAGGTTATTTCTAGGGAGGAAAGGTCAGGAGATCTTAACCGCATGACTCCGGGGAAGGAAAGGCCACCCGGGGCGCAATGTTCCTGGCTAGTTTTACCCGTTGCTAGGCACCTGGGGCTTTCTGCCCTGTGACCTGCTACACCTGGCTGTGAATTGCTTGGCCAGTTTGCTGAGCTGTCTCAGTTTTCTCATTTCACTTGCCAAGAAAATTTCCTAGCTTCTTACTATTCTGCCTCAGTTATACCGTTGATAAGATGTCATAGGAACTTAACTCTTGTTCATATCGACTATCAATTAGCCTATGGTAAACTGGGTTTCATAATACATCATTTTGCTTACAGTCACAGAACCTACTGCATATGGCTCTAGACCAAAAGTCTATGTCCCCCCTCCAAATTCCTAGGTTGAAATCTAATGCCCAGTGTGATGGTATGGAGTTGGGGTCTTCGGGAGGTGAGCAGGCCTCAGGGATAAAGTCCTCATGAATGGGACGAGTGCCTGTATAAAAGAGACTCCAGAAAGCTCCCTTACTCCTTCCCCATGTGAGGACACCATGACAAGGCACCCTTCCCACCTATGAACCAGGAAAGGAACTCTCACAAGACGCTGAGTCTGCTCGTGCCTTGATCTTGGACTTCCCAGCCTCCAGAACTGTGAGCAGTAAGTGTTTATTATTTAAGCCATCCAGTATGGCACTCGTCCCATCTTGTGACAGCGGTCCGAACACAGATTAAGAACATTTTCTACTGGAACTTCTTCTCTTGAGAACCCTGACAACTACACTGTCCCGATGCTTCATGGACACGCACTCATGGCAACCTTACGAGGTAGCGGCAACAGCATCCCCATCTTTCCGGATAAGAAACGGAAGGGCAGACATGGAGTAACTACAGGAACATGGCCAAGATACAAACCCAGCGACCCGGCTCAGGCCGGCCCGCTAACCACCGCACCTGCAGTCCTAAGTATTTGCGGAGTGGAGACACTCTGCTCAGGGTTTTCAGCTTATAACAGGTGCTCCCCAAAGCCCTCTGGCCTCCTTGCATTACCCCTTCCTTCAACAAGCAGATAAAATAACTCAAATCTCCATCCCATGTGCCAAGGGAAGTTCAGAGCCTTCCCTGCTTTTTCTGAGAAGCCCAGGGGGCTGTCATAGCTTCTCATTACTCCTCACTCTGAATTCCTGCTGCTGGACCAATTCGAAGTCTCCTCATATTGCCCTGCCTTCCATGACTGTCATCTTAGCAAGTGGCATCCCTGCCCACCCCCTCATCCTTCCTCAACCCTGTCCCAACCCACCATAGACAGGGAGCTCTTATGTGGGACAGACTTTCCTGAAGGCACAGGGTCACAGTGGGGTGACAGCACAGCGTGGGACAGAAAACAGCCCGACATGGACTAAACGACCATCATTTGGTTCTTCATGTCTTTTGTCCCCCTCCGTCCCCAGGCCCAGGCCTCCTACCATGAAGCTCACAGGAGACCCTTCTCCATCTCACCTGGCACCCCGCCCCCACTCACCCCAGTGCTGGGTCACCCACCCCCACAGGCCTCCTACCTTCAAGCTGCCAATGCCCAACTCAACATTTCTGGTTCTTTCTGTACATATTTCTGGTTCTTTGCACCCTCAAAGTCACTCCCTTGAGCATCACCTGGAGGAGAGACAGTAGAGGGAGGTCACCTTCCATGTGAAGGTGACCCCCACAAAGCTGTGGCAGCAGCTGCTGACCGTTTTGTCCTTCCTGTAAATGTGTTTAAAGCCACTGGACCTGTTCAATGACGTGGCGAGGTCAACGCCTTAGTCTTCCTAGAGAGCAATTTAACTGGGAGCTTCTCCTTCGTACTGGTTCTACCAGCTGTAGGACCTTTGGGCAAATGACTGCCCTTATCTGGGCCTCGAATTCCTCATCTCTGTAGATGGGATAAGAATTCCTGTCCCACCAGGAGCTTATCAGCATGTGGTAAACTCCCTGTGAATCCTGGCTACCCATTATTTGACAGATGAGGAAACCAGATTCTAGGCCCAGCTGTGTATTAACTTGCCGAATGACCGGGGCCTCAGTTAACTCAATTGAAAAGGAGAAGGTGGGACTGCATGGTCCCTAAAGTCCATTCCAGATCTGTCGTTCTCATTAGTGACACCCATGTGTCTTTACATTGTGTGCCCAGGCCCCTATATATTTCTCCCCCACCATGTATTTCTTCATCTGGCTGTTCATTGGAAGCCTTTATAATAAAATGGTGAGCATGGGTAAGGTGTTTTTCTGAGTTCTGCAAGCCATTCTAGCAAATTATGATACCTGATGTGGGAGTCACAGGAAACACAATTTATAGGCAGTAGGTCAGAAATTGAGGGCGGGGTGGCCTCTGGGACATGTGACTGGTTTCTAAAGTGGGGCCAGTCTTATGAAATAGAGCTCTTTACGTTGTGGGGTCTGGTGCTAAGACCAAGTAGACTGTGCCAGAAATGAATTAATGTGTTGGATACCCAGTGGGTGTCAGAGAGTTGGAGAATCGGCGGGTGTCAGACAGAAAACACCTCCCAGCCTCTTTGTAAAGACACTCGCACACATACAGAGCCCTGTCTCAGGCTGGGAAGGCAGCTGAAGGTAGGACTGAACTTAGTGAGTTCCCAAGGGGCATAGTAGTATTTAAAAATTTTTTTCTGGCCCTGGGTTGTGTAGCTCAGTGAATGGAGCACCAGCCTGCGAAACAAAGGGTTGCTGGTTTGATTCCCACTCAGGGTTGCAGGCCAGGTCCCCATTGGGGGCGGGGGGTGCAAGAGGCGACCACACATCGATGTTTCTTCCTCCCTTCTCCTCTCTAAAATAAATTAAAAATATTTTTTAAAAATTTTCTGTATTCTTGAAATATTTCACAATCAAGTTTAAAAAAAAGGAAGATAGAAAAGCGGGGGTGGGATGCAGCAGAAAGGGCCCTGGTGGAGTCTGGAATTCTGGGTCCTGGTGTCTAGTTATGCTGCAGGCCCACTCTGTGACTTGAGCAAGCCACCACCCTGCTGTGGGCCGCACGGGCCAGTCTCTAGCAGCCCTTGCGGTACTGATCTTTTATTACGTAGTTTTCGTTTTCTTCCACCCAAACATATACTGAAGGTCTACCAGGTGCTTATCTATACATGTCTGATCTCCTGAGCAGACATGGAGCTCCTGGAGGGTAGGGCCTGTCTCTCATCTCTGTCTCCCAGTGCCTGGCACAGACCCCAGCACTTGGTGGATTCTAGGAAGGGAGGAAGGGAGAAAGGGAGGAAGGGAGGGAGGGAGGAAAGGAGGGAGGGAAGAAGGGAGGGAGGGAGAAAGGGAGGGAGGGAAGGAAGGGAGGAAATAACTGCCAGGCCATGTTCTGGAACAGCTGGAACACCTCTGCCCCTAAGGGTTTGGGGTCTGTGTTGAGGTCTCTGGTGGGGAGCCTGGGGTGTCCTCAGGACTGGAGCTCACTCAATGTTGCTCCTTCTACCTGTGCCCCTGGATGCCTGTGCCGGGTGGGGTGGGAGGTAAGGGAGGCTGCAGGAACAAGAGGAGAGCCAGCCTGGGGACTCAGGCACCTCCATTTCCTCCTGTGGAGACCCTGCGCAACCTGGCTCCAGCCCAGACAGCTGACCCCACCAGGACAGTGCTGGGAAACTGACCGAAAGGCGGGAAAACTCCCCTGAGTGGGCCTGGACCCAGTCCCCTGCCGGGCCTGGGCTGAGCCCTCCTCGCCCAGCTCACCTGCTCTACCCCAGCTCCTTGGCACCTTCTTTATCCCCAAGACCCAGCTAGCAGTTCAGTAAACGTGGAGCGGCCTGCTTGGCAGGGAAGGCAGCTGAGTTCACTTCCCGCCTCTGCCTCTCGGAGCCTGGGTAAGCATGGGCACTGAAACTTGCCTGCCTGAACCCCAATTTCTTTGTTGTGTTTCCCCCTTAAAGTTGATGTGGAAGTTGAAACAGTGAAGGTCTCATACCACGTTCAAGAAACTAAAATATAAGTTAAGCTTATGGATTGATACAGCTGAAGCCACTTGAGGCCCCCATCAACTTCACTCCCTCCCTTCTTGGAGGGTGCCAAGATCTTTGCTGTCACGTTCATTTTCTTTTCTTTCTTTCTTTCTTTTTAAAGATTTTATTTATTTATCTTTAGAGGGGAAGGGAAGGAGACCGGGAGAGAAATATCAATGTATGGTTGCCTCTCGAGTCCCCTGCTGGGAACTGGCCTTCAACCCAGGCATGTGTCCTGACTGGGAATCGAACCGCGATCCTGTGGTTCGCAGGCCCACGCTCAATCCACTGAGCTACACCAGCCAGGGCTGTCATGTTCATTTTATTGTTACACATTGCTATACGGCCTATAGCAATGTGTCAGATTCTTGTGTTTTCTAATGCTGTACAGATTACACTATACTGAATGCAATATTCTGTAATTTGCTTTTTCACTCCACGAAATGCTTTTGAGATCAACCCATATTGATACACCTAGCCCTAGTCTAATAATTTTTCACTCTACATTATTACTGCATTCTACAAATGTACCACAATCCATTCATTCTCCCATCAGCATACATTTAGATTGTTTTCAATTATGTTTTGTTACTTCAAACAACACGGAAATAAATATTCTTGCACATGTCAGAAAATGAATTAAGCAAAGATGGATGCTTTCAGGCAGCTTGCATGCATTAACCAGCGGTGTCCACGATTCATTTAGGGGACAATATTTTCGGAACCCAAATTGAAGCAAACAGCTCGACGATGGGACAAACCATTTGAGGACGGGACTTTCCGGAATGCTACAGCAATAACCGTCACCCTCTGTTCAGTGCTTCCTATGGGCCAAGCCCCACGCTAAAAGTCTTACCTACTCACAGACAGCCTGTAAGGAAGCCACTGGGATTCCCCCAGCGGAGGAAACTGAAGTGCAGGGAGGTCAGTTTCTCAGCCAAGGTTATGGAGTGGTTGAGCTTGAATTCAAATCAAACCTGGGCCTGTCTGACTCCACTGCCCATTTTTTAAAAAAGACTTATTTATTTATTTATTTTTAGAGAGGGGAAGGGAGGGAGAAAGAGAGGGAGAGAAACGTCAATGTGTGGTTGCCTCTCATGCGCCCCCTACTGAGGACCTGGCCTGCAACCCAGGCATGCGCCCTGACTGGGAATCGAACAGGCAACCTTTCCGTTTGCAGGCTGGCACTCAATCCACGGAGCAACACCATTCAGGGCTCTACTGCTCTGACCAGACCAGAGGGGCCCCAGTAGCACCCCTCAGAGCTGTGGGAGCATAGCAAGAGGGACTGACCCCAGCTTCAGGCTCGGGGAGGCCTTCTTGAAGACGATGCCAGTTCCGGCCATCCAGGTGCAGAGGGAGGCACCCAGGAGAAGGAGACACTCTAGGCCAAAGCACCGAGGTCTGCAAATTTTTCACTGCTCCCCTCAGTCACCACCCCTTCACCCTCACCCCAACCCCAACCCTCTCCTGGCCACATGTCTTCCTACCTTCTTTGCATTTTTCTTTTTTCCTCTGATACATCCCTATCTGTCTGCTGTCCATCCTTTCCCCCGAGTCTTCTCCTTTAACATTTTTTCTCTTGAGTCATCTTTCTTCTCTTTATCCCTTCAACTATTCATCCATCTACCCATCCATCCATTTACTGAACCATTCACTTATTCATCCATCCCCATAACAAACTGAGCACCAACACTGTGCCAGGGCAATGGAGCCTGGTGATGCAGTGCCGGTAATTGGTGGCAACTGCACCCATTATGCTCAGCTAAACCTCCACAAGGAACCCCCTCAACACACCCAGAAACAAACCCTTACACAAACCAGGAAGACCTGGAGAGCGTTGTGGCTCTCGGGCGCCCCCTGCTGGTAACATGAAAGATTACATCCTGGGCTGTAAACCATCTTGGTCCCAGGGTGTCTCGTGTCTCTGGTTAGGAGAGAAAACGTGAACCGTTTACATCTCTTTAAATGGAGTCACTTGTTTCTTATGCCTGAAAGCCTTCAGGAATAGAAACTCTACAGGGCGTATTCCATGTGAAGGGCAACTCAATGGCTTCGTGAGGGTGAGCCACAGTGGATAGGGCATTGCTGAGTGTGTGTTGTGCCATGGCTGTGTGTGTACCTCACATGCACTGAGTGAGTGCCTGCTGTGTGCAAGCCGCCATATAGTGGCTGTGTATCTAGGACACAGAACTGGGTCAGCCTGGCTTGTTCGTGCACATCCCATGTGATTCCCCACTTAGTTCCTGGCTTCATCCTTCTCAAGCTCTTCCCTTGCCCTCAGCCAATTTGCTTCTCCACTGCCCCCACCCTGGTTACCTGGACGACCTCTGCAGACTCTCAGTTAGTCTTCCTAACTTAGTCTTCCTGCATTCTTGCTCCTCCTTAAGCCATTTTCCACTCATAAATCAGAGATATAGCTTGGAAACATACATCAGATCGTGTTCTCTCCTTGAGAGCCTTTCAGAGGTCCCCCGTTGCTCCGAGGCACTTGCCCTGAAGAGGTCTCTGGCCCTGTCTGGTCCCTCGCCTCCCATGGAAGCTCCAGCCTTCAGTTTATTCCTCACTGTGGTTGGGAAAGGGGTTGGGGGGACTGACTCCTACAGGACGGATTTCCAAGAAACCAGTGACACCCGCTTTCCAGCTGGGCTCAACCAGTAGGAGACAGTGGCTGGGAGATGGGAGGGTGGTAGGAAGAGAGAAACTGGGGTATTTCTCTCCCTGCACCTCCTCCACGGTTCCCACTTGATAGGGCTGGTCTGGGCGACCCTCCCTGGCTCATCTCCTTCCTCTGTCCCTCCACCCTGGAGGCAGGTGTAGCTAATCTCTGGGTTCCTCCACCTTCCCTCTTGTCTTCTCAGCACTTCTCTCATCTGGGTAACCAAGTCCCTCAGTTTCAAGTAATTAAGATTTCTTTTTTCCATTTTGACTGTGACCAGTATCACCAGCCATCAGACTCCCAGCCCATGCAGGGCAGAGCCACGGGAACGGAACCAAGAACAGAACCCAGACCTTGGGGTCTTTCTCCCATTCTCCCCCCCCAATTCCTGCCTCTGAACTTGAAGTCAGATCCCGTGAGCTGATGAATTTCCTAACTGTTTACCTGAGACAGGGCTTCCTGCTGCTTACTTCTGGAAATTATCTGTGGCATTTGGTGCCAGAAACCGGTATTGGCTCCCAACCTCCACTGTCCCTTTCTTCCGTAGGGGGAGGGGTTTCCCTGGTACACAGGTATTTCCCAGGCAGACAGGGCAGGCCCTGAGCTGAGTTCTGACCAGAAGAGAGGAACCCAAATTTCAGGCTGGGTGCTTAAAGATAAAGCACGTGCTTGTCCTTCACCCATCTCTGTCTGGAATGTGGGCGTAGGCGGGAGCCCCTGCTGTGCTGTGTGTTTCCTAGGGCCACACACCAGGTTGTGTAAACAACAGGAATGTATCCTTTCACAGTTCTAGAGGCAAGAACTCGGAAATCTAGGTATCAGCAGGGTTGGTTCCCTCCAAGGGCTGCGAGGGAGGCTCTGTTCCAGGCTGCTCTCCTTGGCTTGTCCACGGCCATCTTGCCTCTATGTGTCCCTCTGTGTCCAAATTGCCCCTTTCAGTAAGGACACTGGACACATGGGATGAGGGCCCACCCTAACGACCTCATCTTAATGAATTACATCTGCAATGACCCTATGTCCAAGTAAGTTCACATCCAGAGGTGCTGGAAGTTGAAACTTCGACACAGTCTTTGGGGGTGGGTGGGGGAGCACAGCTGAGCCCACGACACAGGCTTGCAGGTGAGGACACACCTTAGGGATGGATTTCACAGAGCAAAGCTGCAATGCCACCTTGGACTTTGAAGGTAGAGGGGAATACATTTTTTAAAAAAGATTTTATTTACTTTTGTTTTTTGCTTTTTTTTTTTTAGAGAGAGAGTGGGGAAAGGAGGGAGAAAGAGAGGGAGAGAAACAGATTAGTTGCCTCTCACAACCCCCAGCTAGGGACCTGGCCCACAACCCAGGCAGGTATCATGACCAGGAATTGAACTGGCAAATTTTCAGTCTGCAGGCTGGCACTCCGTCCACTGAGCCACACCAGCCAGGGTGAGGGGAATAAATTGTTACCTTATTCTATGCTCTACTATTTGGGGCCTCTCCTATATTCATCCAAATGTGTCATCTGTCAAGGTCTGGAAGGGGTACAGATATCAACCCCAGGGGGTAATTGAGGAATATTAAACAAATGGACAGACAGGGTTGGAGAAATTAAGGGCTGGTAAAGCATCCCACAGCTGGCAACGGTGCAGAGCTGATACCAGCCCCGGCCTGAAGGGGCAGAGGGAGAAGGCAGTTAAAGGAGCCAGGGCCTCTGGTGGATTGAGGCAGCCATTGCAGACCTGAGGCCCTGCAGGGAGTGGGCTGAGGAGTAGCTGCTGGAACTGCTCTCTTCCTGTCCTCCAGTCTCCTGCTGGCACCTTCCATTGGCTGAATAAACCCAGAGGACCAATGCTCTCCATCACGTCAGCTGCAGGGCAGGGTGGAGTTGGGTGGAGACTGGCACTGAATCCCTGCTGCCCACTGTCCATGCTGGCTGTGAGCTCAGGAGGCCTTGTCATCTTTGTAGAAGGATCCCTGCTGATCAGGACAATGCCTGGATCCTAGTAGATGTCCAACAAATATTTGTTGAATGTGTATGTGCCAGGAGAGCAGTGGGATAAGGGTGGGGTTGCAGAGCTTCACGCCTCTTTCACCACCAACCCCCAGAGCAGCTGGCACAGGGAGGTTCTCCCACCCACCCCTGCTCTGGCCCAGGCAGACAGGCGCTAGCTGTGGGAAGCAGGCTGTCCCTGCTCCTCACCCCTCCCCAGCACCCTGGGCCAATAATCCCCCACTTCAGGTCCCAGCTGAGGCAGTGGCTTCCTTGGGATAAGAGCCACCTGCATGCAGTCCCAGCCCTGGGTCTCCTCAGTGGCTTCTTGGTGCCACTGCAGGGCAGATGGGGCCTTGGCTTGACCCTGGGCCTCCGTCCCCATCCCTGAGGCCAAGCTGTCTCATCTGAGAGGGATGGGGCTGGTAGTGGGGACTCTAGAGCAATGAGGCCCTGCAGAGCCCTGGACCTAAGATCACTGTGTATGACGCACAGTGGACATTGCCACCATCAAGGCTCTGAGCGGTCCTGCAGGAAAGGATTTGAATTGTGTTTAATGTGTATTTTCTAATCCCATTTGACCTTCGATTCTTTGCTATGTGCCCACTAGGTTCTGTTCTGAGACCTGAGGCCTCCGCTGCGAACAAAGCAGACAAAACCCCTGCCCCCTGGGGCTCCATTCCTGCGGGTCCATTTGTCACGGACACCTGTTCGTGCCCTTTAGAAAGCCGCTCTTCCGAACCACCATCCCCACACGACACAGCTTCTCCACACGGAGTCCCAGCCTCCAGATGTGCCATTTATGAATGTCAAGGTCAACTCTACTTTCAGAGCAGGAAGAGTCAGGCGTTTGAAGAATCCTTTAGCTTAGTTCATTCAGTTGTTGCCTCTTGTAGTGTCATGTTGAGTACCTACTGTGTGCCACACCCCTTCCAGGTACTGGGAATTCAAAGGTGAATGAGGGAACGTTTTATCCTCATGAAACTTCCCATCAGGTGCGAACTAGAAATAACAGAACTCCTTAAGAAAAAGACTCCCAGCTGCTCCACCACCCCCCGCCCCGTCCCTCCCCTCCCCAGACCTACCTCCAAATTCCCCACAGTCTCCCAACATTCCATAACCCACGCAGGACACGGCTCGCTGTGCTCCAGGCTGAGGCCCACTGCAGAGCTGGCCCCTCAGCTTCCCTGGCCAGCTCCCTCTTCCCTGGGGTTGGGAAGAGGTTCCTCTTCAGGGAACTGCTAGCCAGGTTCCTCCATCTGCTGCTAGCCAGAAAAGCCCCACAGGGCAAATCAGCAGTGCAGCTGATAGTGTGTCCACAAGGCCTGAAGGTGAGATGACATAACGGATTGTGAGGGGACAGTCATCCTGGAGGGCAGAGGGCCAGGGTTGCCACAAGTCTATCTGCAGAGCCCACAGAGTGGCTAGGACCTGCTCAAGGCCACTTGGATAAAGGCTGGGACAGCTTGTTGTGCAAACTTGGGGGGTAGCTGGGGGTTACTCTCTGCCAGGCCAGGCAGTGACAAACCAGAGGGCCTTAAGCCAGACCTTGCGGTTCTTTGGGTCTTAATTTTCCTATCTGTCAGACGGAAGCAATGGATGAGATCATTAGGTCATTTTAGGCTCAGTCTCACCATCCTTCAGAGGAATCTGGGAGTTTCTGGCCTGGCCCTCACCCTCCTCACCCCTCCCTCTTTCTTCCCCAGCTCAGGGTCTGAGAAATGACTCTGAGCTTTAAAGCTGAGCAAACAAACGTGTCCAGGCCCATAGGGAACAGGTGGTAAGGGAGGGCACGGCTATTTTTATCGAAGTTTGAAGAATTTTCACAGCTGCTTCTGTTGTGTCCACACCCTTTCTGTGGGCCCAGGCTACTGGGGTGGCAGACATCACAGAGGATGTGATGGGAAGGGGTGCACTTCGGAGAGAGAATGTTCCCAGCTGATGCCCAACACTCCACCATTAGAGACCCACCTGAAGCGGCTGAGCATTGCCTTCCTCCCATGCTTCTGGGGGGAAGCCCAGAAGGAGCCCAGGGGAGGGCTCTGCCCTGAGTCAGCAACCCTGGCAGGAAGGAGTCTGGCCACTCTCAGAGCACTGGGTTTTGAGGGGTGACAAGTATTACTCAGGAAAATCTGCAGAACCAGTTTGCCTTATTTAGCAAAGATTTACTGTGCACTTATAACGCGTTGGCCCTGGGCTGGGGGCTGTCGCCAGCCTCTGATGAGGATGTGCTGTCTCTTCTACGGATCAGTGTGAACTGTGTTCACTGGTTTGGGGCCAGTGTTCCCCACTTCACAGGTATCGATCTATCTCCACAATACACGCCAATCCCAGCCCCATCTCTCCATTTCCACCTATACTGCCCAAGGCCAGGCCCTAGCCCTGCTCACATTTTGCCTCAGCCCGAAATAACTCCCTCTGGTCCCCCACCCTCTCTCACCCACAATCCTTCACTCAGCACACAGGAAGAGATTTTTTGAAAGTATAAATGAGATCCCAGGTCCTTTCCCGACTTAATCACCCCCCTCCCCTTATGCCTAGAATAAAGATCCAACTCCTTCTTACCTGGCCTGCGAAGAAACCCCACAGGGTCTGACCATCACCCACCTCTCTCTTTTTCTTATTCTCTCCTTCAGGTAATCCCCAGTCCATGACATGCTCTCATCATTATTTCAAGTAGCATTAGTTCACTCATGGGCCACTTTTATTTAGTTAAACATATATTCATTTTAAATAATGTAGATGGCACCTGTGAAACCACATCTAACAGAATGACACAGGTGAATCTCAAAAGCATTGTGCAAAGGAAAAGACACCCAGAAACAAAAGATACATACTGTAGCTTCCACTTGTAGTAAAGATTCTAGAAAAGGCAAGATCATAGTGACAGAAAGATCACGGTTTGCTGGGGCCAGGTGCATGGGTGAGCCAGCATGCAGCTAGGCGAGAGGGGAATTTGGGGTAGTGAAAATGTTCTGCATTGTAATTGTGGCGGTGGCTTCAGAACGACCCATGTTTGTCAAAACTTCTTAATTTTACATTAAAACTGGCAAATTTTGTTATGTAAATTAAGTCCGATAAACCCAAGACAAAAACCAGAAACTGCTAAAGCAAAGCTAGAACCGCTAGCAACACTGAACTTGTCATCCTCACCCTCACCTCAGACTTGAGCCGACTGTCATCCGGGATCCTATGTCCATCACGCCTTTGCTTGCTTTTTTTTTTCTAAGAGTTTGTTTATTTATTTTTAGAGAGAGGGGAAGGGAAGGAGAGAGGGAGAGAAAAATCAATGTGTAATTGCCTCTCACACGCCCCCTACTGGGGACCTGGCCTGCAACCCGGGCATGTTCCCTGACTGGGCATCGAACCGGGACCCTTTGGTTCCCAGACCCATGCTCAATCCACTGAGCTACACTTTGCTTGCTTTTTTATAGTTGTATTTACCTACTTGTATTTCTTAAAAAGTACATTTTAAAATCATAGTTGTTTTTGACTCTATAAAAAGGGTAGCAAAATTGCATTTAATTTTCCAGAAACTTTTTTTTCTTATATTCCTAGGAATTACCTACTTTGTGGTGTCACTGTGCTTTCATTCCTTCCAACTGCTGATTAATACTCCGTCCTCCGAATAAACAACACACACCCATCTTTTCTCCTTGACGAACACCTGAGTTGTGACTGAGGACTGAGGACAGGGCTGCGTGGGACAGACATGTGCTCACCTCCTGCAGGCAGGTGTGAGATTTTTCTCAAGGGTTTCTACGAGGGATGGAACTGCTGGGTCACAAGTGAATTTGGCTTTAGGTGTCACCTCTTCTTTAGCGTCATGCCCACCCCACTCTCCACCTTGACTACGCTCCAGCCACCCTGACTACCCCCCACGCCCCTGGCCCCTTGAACAAAGCAAGTCCATGGCAGCCTCCGGACCTTTGCACTTGCTGTCCTTTCCACCTGGAGTGCTTTGCCTTTAGGGCTTCCCATGGCTGGCTTTTGCTTTGTCTTCCAGGACTCCTTCAAACACAACCTCCTCAGCCCGAGCCCCCATCTAAGTGAGTCACTCCCGTTCCCACCCCAGTCACTCATGTGTCATTCTCTTTAGAGCACCTACTACCACAATCAGAAATAGCCTCTTTTTTTTCGGTTTATTTGTCATTGTTTCCCCCACTAGACTCAAGCTCTGAGAGAGCTGGGACCATGTCTTACTCACAGCTGTACCCCTAGGACAGCCTGCTATAGAGAAAACAATGGGAAAATGTATTGAAGTGGATAGTAATACCAATCCCATGTTAGAGATGAAAAATGTGAGGCTCAAAGAGGTTGAGCCATACGGCCAAGATTGCAGAGCTTGGAGGCGGCAGGATTTGAATCCAGGTATGGCCAGTTCCAAAGCCCATGTTCTTCCCTGGAAGAGGCTGGCTCCTTCTGATGTGAACTTTCCTTTCCCCTCCCCTGTTATCAGCAGGCCATTCAATGCCAGCTGTGTAGCCACGTGGGGGAACTCTGTAGCTACACAGGTGACATTGTGTAGAATTCCAGGTCCTGCTGTTGGCTGTCATCCATCTCCCCACCCCCTCTAATCTGTACTATGTAATGTCATGGCCTTGGACCATGGGAGACCTGGCCTTACACCACCTGTTCCGGAAATGGAGCCCAGTCCAACCCCCCACCTCCCTAATTCCCTATATTAGAGTCCCAGGCTCTGGTTCTGTCACCTATCATCTCAAAAGTCACAATGTTCCGGCTGCTGAGTTTCCTTCTGTTGGTAGCCCTCGGTAAGACCCCCGCCTGTGTCTGTGCTGCACTGGGTCAGGGGTCCTTGAAATCTGCCACCTGCCCTGGGTCTCAAAAACCCAACACCTGTAGGACGGGGTCTTCGGCCTGTTCCTAGAGCATGCTTGTGGGGACTTTCAGCGTGGTGCTGGGGCAGAATAATGGAGGGGAAGCCACAGATGGACCAGCTCAGGAGAAAGACCCAAAGAGCTCTGGTGGGAGTCCTCAGTGGGGCCAGTAAACACAGTCTAATGGTGATGAGTTTGGGCTCTGTGATTAGACTACTTAGGTTGGAATTTCTGCCCCTTTGCTTAACCCTCCAACTCTCCTCTCACACTCCTTCTACCCGGCTCCATATTCTGTGGTCTAACCTTCTCCTGGTCTCTCTGCCATATTACATTCTAGCTTAGGGCCACCTCCTCCAAGCAGCCTTCCTTGACTGACAGAAATGGTAACAGATAACATTAATTGAGTGCTTACTATATGCCAGGAAGAATGCTAAGAAATTTCCCCCAATTATTTCATGTAATTCTTATAACAGTCCCATGAGGTTAGTCCTATAATTATCCCCACTTTTCAGATGGGGAAACTGAGTCTCAGAGGAGTAGCCCATCTTAGAATGAGGGGCACAGCTGCACTTCGAACCCAGGCAGTCTTACTCCAAAGTCACTTCTTTTCATGACAATAGCTATCACTTCTGAAAGGCTCGTAGGTGCCAGGCACTGTTCTAAGTGCACCGAGCCCTTTAATGCCGCCGTGGGAAGAGGCCCCATGTTCATCTCTAGCCCCAGACTCCTAGACCTCTGCTCTAGTCCAAATGCTCGCTGTTCATATGTGGCTCCTGAGGTCCAGAGAGGGGGAGGGGCTTGCATGGGGTCACATAGCCAATTTGTGGCACAGCTGGGACCGGGACCCAGGCTTCTTCTTTGCTTTTGGGTCCCTCTAACTGAGTGACACCTCTATGCTCCCTTCCAGCCTCCGGCTGTGGCAGACCTTCTTTCAGCCCGTCCGCCCGTGTGGTCAATGGTGAGGACGCGGTCCCCTACAGCTGGCCCTGGCAGGTAAGCGGGATTCCAGTAGCATTCTTTCCCGCTGCCGTAGGCTCTGCACCTCCTGCTCTGCCTGCAAGGCCCCCAGTCTTACCCCGTTGCTTTGCTTCTGCCACTCACTTCGGCTTCCAAAGGCCAGAAAACCCTTGGAGGGTCCACTCCACGTGGCTGTTTTGCCCGTTCAACCTGTAACCCTCACGGGCCTCTTTGCAAGTTAAAAGTGGAATCTGGGGACGGCAATGTTTAACCTGAGAATTGGTACAGTAAGTGGAATTTTAGGTTTTACATGCGGGGTGGTGCAAAAGCAGGTTTGCTGTTGTTCGAGTGGAAAATAATACAATAATTACTAAGTAATAAGACAAGAATAAACTCTGTGTTCCATGTACTCACAACTGTAAAGCTGCTTTTGTCCAACCCTGTATAGGAAGGGAAATTTCTGGGGACTCATTTCTAGACTCCTCGAATTACATAAAAGGATTATAAGGCCTAAGAGCAATAAATGGACAAAGGCTTTATAGGAGTGGGGGAGGGAGGCGCAGAGGGCTAGACCACTGGACTAACACAGTGACAGCTAGCCACATATGGTTATGTAAATTAAAATGAATTCAAATTAAATAATGTTGCCCTAGCTGGATAGCTCATTTGGTTAGAGTGTCATCCTAACACGCCAAGGTTGTGGGTTTGATCCCCGGTCAGGGCATATGTAAGGATCAACCAATGAATGCCTAACTACATAGACCAACAAATCTCTCTCCCTCTCTCTCTTTCTCTCTCTCTGTCTCTCAAAAAAAAATCAGTAAATAAAAATTTAAAAATATGCAGAACATTTTCATCACCACAGAAAGTCCTATTGGATGGCACCAGTTCGTAGCAGGGGTCAGTGAACTTACTCTATGAAGGACTAGACAGTGAGTATTTGAGCCTTTGCTAGCCATAGAGTTTTTATTGCAATGACTCATCTGTATCATTGTAGCACAAAAGCAGCCACAGATGATACGTAAGTGAATGAGAGTGACTATTTCCCCACAATCTTAGGTACAAAAACAGACCATAAACCCGACCGGGCCTGAGGACTATAGTTTGCCAACCCCTGGTTTAGAGAGAGCTTTTGAAAATCAGAATGTGAGAAATGAGAAGAGAGGCAAAAGACTTTGGTGGGTTGTGCCTCGGAGGGCCCAAGAAGCCATGAAAGAACTGAGGTTCAGAAGAACTGGGGGCCTGATAAAACAGAGCCACTTGGGGCTCTCGAGACAGAAGTTGGAGGACAGGAAATGTTGAGTCCCCGGGGAGGTCTCAGCCTGGGGGTTGGGGGACTTTGGAGAGTCAGAATGCGATTCAGGGGGAAAGTGACGGGGCCGCCATGAGCAGCTGTACAGGTTGGACTCTGCCTGTTTTGAGAGGAGCCCGGCCTTTTCTGGGTAAATAGAGCCCCCTGGAGTTGCACAGGGCACGACTTACACAGCCACGGGGAGCAGCCCTCTTCGTGGGGTCCAAACCACTCAGGCTTCTCCCTCCCTGGCCTCCAGGTCTCCCTGCAGTATGAGAAGAATGGAAGCTTTTACCATACCTGTGGGGGCAGCCTCATTGCCCCTGAATGGGTCATGACTGCTGGCCACTGCATCGTGTGAGTTCTCTCACGTGCCCTGTCCCTGCACGTGGTCCAGGCAGGCCACGGTGGGGTGGGTGACTATGGGGGGAAGGGAGGGAGGCCAACCAGGCCTAGACTGACCTTACCTCCACTGGCAGGAGCTCCTTGACCTACCAGGTGGTGTTGGGAGAGTATGACCGGGCAAAGAAAGAGGGCCCTGAACAGGTGATCCCCATCAATCGTGAGGACATCTTTGTGCACCCACTCTGGAACCCCAAGTGTGCGGCCTGTGGGTAAGTGAACTCTCAGGCCTGTGGCCTAGGGGCTTCTCTCTTCATCCCTCTGTGACCCAAAGCCAATTTCCAAAAGACGTCCAGGGTCAGTGGAGCTGGGTCCAGCAACCTGTGCCCAGGTCCTACGTGCTGAGGGCCGGGGTCGGCAGAGCCTTTAAGATCTAACAGGGGTGTCCAACCTCTTGGCATCGCTGGGCCACACTGGAAAAAGAAGAGTTGTCTTGGGCCACACATTAAATACACAAACGCCAATGAAAACCAATGAGCAAAAAGAAGCTTTTAAGTGAATTTACAATTTTGTGTTGGGCCACATTCATAGCCATCCTGGGCCACATGTGGCCCGTGGGCTGTGAGTTGGACAGCCCAGGACACTAGAGCCCAAGGAAAAGTGCAGACCCCCCCCAAGTCCGCTTAGCTAGTTGGCTCCAGAATCCAGGATTCCTCTGGAACCCGCTCTCCCAAGTCCAAGGGTTCCTCCATCCAACGGATGTCCCAGGGCATCCTGGGTTCCCAGCACCTTGGGCAAAAGGAGATGCCCTGGACTGAGCGTCAGGCTCTAGCACTAAGTCGCTGTGCAGCCTGGGAAAGTCACTGCCCTTCCCTAGGCCTCAGTTTCACTGCTTGCCAAGCGTGAACTTCTGGGCTTCCTGGGTGGTTATGAGGGTCGAGGGGGCAATCACTAGGTGAGGACACAAGGCAGGGACTCTCCTAAGCCCCTCAACCATATGCAAAGTTGTGTCTGATTGGCTCAGCATCTTCTGGCGGGAAGGCCAGAAAAGAGTACAGATCCCCTAAAAGTGCAGAACAAGAGTGAGGGACCATGACGATAAGAACTTCACCCGTCCTCATGGGGCTCCCGGGGTCAGTGGAGAGAGAACTCAGACCCAGGTGAAGTGACCTGAGAGACAAGCAGGTGGATGAAGACAGCTGGGGCTCTCAAAGAGTGATCCCCAGACCAGCAGTATCAGCATCCCTCGGAATCTTGTTAGGAATATGAATTTTCGAGCCCCAATCTGATCCCCTGCATCAGAATCTCTGGGCTGGAGCCTAGCAACCTCTGTTTTAACAAGACTTCCTGGTGATTCTGATGCAGCTGAAGTGTGAGGACCACTGGAGCAAAAGCTGAGGACATTTGTGAAGGTCAAGGGTGAGCAGGGAGCTGAAGGGGCCCAGGGAGAAAGGGGGGGCAGCCTGGAGGTGAAGTATCTGGAGCAAGGGCTGGGTGGAGAGGCTTGGTCTGGCCAGAGGACCAAGCTTCATGACTCTTCCCTCCTCCCCAGCAACGACATCACCCTCATCAAGCTGTCTCGCCCTGCCCAGCTGGGAGACTCAGTCAAGGTTGCCTGCCTCCCTCCTGCAGATGACATCCTGCCTAATGAGGCACCCTGCTACATCAGTGGCTGGGGCCGTCTCTACAGTACGTGCTGACCCTTCACCCAGCCACAGTGACAGTGGACAGAAAAATAGGGCCTGGGAGCTGGGATTGAGGGCAACACCAGGATCGGTCTTTGCACTTTTCTCCCGTTCTTCCTCCAGCAGAAGTCTTCTCCTGCCCCCGTGTCGTATTCCCAAACATGACTATATTCCATTGAACATTTTTAGTTTCTCCTGAGTGCCAGGTGCTGGGGATGCAGATGGACAAAGCAGACAGGGCTGTATAGTCTGGTGGGAAGAGAGTCCCCATCTTCCCCGTCAAAAGAGCTGTCTGCCCCAAACCCTCCACCCCACACTGGGGCTCCCAGCCCTGACTCCCAGAGCCCAGCCCAAGCCCTGCACCCCTTGACTCCCCGCACTCAGTGCTCTCTAACCCCCACAGCTGACGGGCCACTCCCTGACAAGCTGCAGCAAGCCCTGCTGCCAGTGGTGGACTATCAGCACTGCTCCAGGTGGGACTGGTGGGGCTTCTCCGTGAAGAAGACCATGGTGTGCGCTGGTGGGAGCACCCGCTCCGGGTGCAACGTGAGTCAGCTCTCTCCTGCCCAAGATGGTGCCCAGCTACAGCCACACCGCTGGCGGGGGCAGGGCCCTGGGGTACCACTGCCATCTGCCTGGAAGGTGCAGGAGAGATCTTGCCCGCTTGCCCCATTCAGCTCCCAGGCTAGGAAAGACTCAGGGAAAGTCAGGGAGTCAAGATACACATTCTCAACCTGGGAGTCATGACCTTTGCAGTCTAGTCCTCATTTGCACAGTGACTCGACCTGGAAAGTCATTGTCCCTCCCTGGTCCTGAGGCTTGCCCATCAGCACAGCAAAGCATATTGACCTCTAAAATCATCTTCCACTCTGTTGTCCTGAAGTTATGATTAAACCAAACTATCATTGTATTATAAGTGAGTATGAACAATAGCATTGTTTACTGTGGTAATAATAACAGGAACTACCATTTATTAATTGCTTTCGTTCCACTAGGCATTGTGCTAAGATCATACATCTATCATCTCATTTAATTCTCACAACATCTCGTAAGACTGATATGATTTTCCATCATAGATGAGCAAACTGAGGCTCAGACAGGTCAAATATCCCCCGAGTCAGAACAATTTCCGTTCCTTAAAGTTCAGACATAGCTCAGCCCTCTACTGCTCTCGGATGATTCCAGGGTGACTCTGGAGGACCCCTGAACTGTCCTGCTGCTGATGGCTCCTGGCAGGTCCATGGTGTGACCAGCTTCGTTTCTGCCTTTGGCTGCAACGCCCGCAAGAAGCCCACTGTGTTCACGCGTGTCTCAGCCTTTAATGACTGGATCCAGGAGGTGAGCTGGCAGGCTGGCCAGGAGGGCTCCAGGTGCTGTTCTTCTGAGAGGTGCTGAGGGGAGGGGCAGGTGGCGGGCGGGGGAGAACAGTAGATCTAGAGGAGGGGCTCAAAGGATCCTAGCAGGTCAGTAGTGGAGGGACCCTTGGTGATCCTCCACCCTCCAGAAGGTTCGGGGATGTTTTCTGCTACAGTGTGTCCCCAAGAACTTTGATGGCTTCTGGGTGGAGCTTTGAACTACTGCTGAACTTCCTTATTCTGACAAGTGTTTATGAAGTGCCTTCTCTGGTCCAGGTCTTTTCTTGTCATGAAGGCCAAAGTGACGTGTCCAAGGGTTGCCTTGGTGGGGGGACAGATAATCAAATGAACAATAATGATGAGCTGTGATAGGAGGAGCTCTGGCCCCTCGGAGAGAGCCAATATCACTCGGAGGTGAATGGCCAGGGGAGATTAATAATGTTCGTAATAGTAATAGTCATCCTTCATAAACTGCTTAAATATGTATCAGGCACTGCAATGAGAATCTGTGTTAATAGTTTAATTTAAAAGCCCTCATGAGGTGAAGGATTACCCCCATTATACAGATGAGGAAACTGAGGCTCAGGGAGGTCAAGTCACATTCCCAGGATCACAAAGCTAATGAATGGCATGGTTGGGAGTTGAAGCCAGGTCCACCTGGCTTCAGAGCCTGCACTCCTAACCAGGTTATTCTGGGTCCCCCCTCCCCCTGTTTTTCCAGACCATGGCGAGCCACTAGAACCAAGTCCTGGGTGACAGTACTGATCCACACACTTTGCAAAAACAATAAAGTTCTCTCAGAAAATCTCAGCTGGAGTCTTGCTTCCTTCTTTGACTCACCTCTTTACCTCCAGCCCTTCCCTAAAATCATAGATTTGGTATGTAGAGACAAGACCAGCTCTAACCCTCTTGTATGAAGATGAGAAGAAAAAAGAAGAGGCCCAGAGAGAAAAAGGGAATTGCTACAAGGTGACCCACCATCCCAGTTTGCCTGGGACTGAGGGGTTCCCAGGACACAGGACTTACAGCGCTGAAATTCGAGTCCTGGGAAGTTGGTCACCCTGTATAGCCACACACAGTCACTGGCTTTTCAATGCAGGCAGAAAAACATGGTAGAATCTGCAGAAAAACAGACTTTTCCAGCTCCTTGGGAGGCTCATGGTGGAGTGGGAAGGGCCATGTGTTTTCTGCTCCCATTGATGGGCTGGGGAAGGAGGATTACAGTCATTCACTTATTCAACAAGCACTTGTTCCTTGTTCCAGAGAAGGGCTCAGAGGGGGGAGATGACATGACATGGTTCCTGCCCCGAAATAGCTCATTATTCAGATAGAAATAAGCATATCAGAATCATCCATTAAAACATTTATTAGCAGCTTCTTTGTGGAAGTTCAGGGCTGGGAATGCAGAGGTGAGTAGGGCAACCTGGGGAGAGCCGACGCACACACAGGTGCGCACACGATGCTGGAAATGAGGTCGGAGCCCCGAGAGCCACTGTTGAGGTCCGAGAATGCTGCCACGCAGCCGAAAACAACGTTAAAAACAACTAATCCCTTTACTCATGCTCTTCCTAAAAACTGTGATAGGAAATATGGTCCCTGTGAGGACACACATACATAATTTTTAATATTAATGCTGTCCCATTGCCCCCTTACTTTAAAAATTATATTTCTATTTCTGAAAGTTTAAAAGATACAACATAGCAAATCATGCAGGACACACCCAGGTAGCTTTCTTCCAGAATGAACAAATTTCACATTTTTGCTTCATGTTTTCTAAAATAATGACTACAATGAAGATGGAGGCCCCTTTGTAATCTCCCCGGGGGTCACATCATCGTGGGTGTGGGATCATAACCCTATTACTGCTTTTCCTTTAGGGCACATTGCAGGATAGCTCTTGCCTGCCCTCTGAAGTTTGGTTTGGCTATGTGGTTTGCTCTGGCCAATCAACTCTCTGGCCAAGGGGATGATTTGACGATTGGCCAAGCTCTCTTTCTTTCTCCTCTGGCAACAGGTGGCTACAGGTCAGCCTGGTCCCAGAATGAGGCGATGTGATGCAGGGCCTCTGCTGACCCCTGCTGGACATGTAGCGCAAATAAGAAATAAACTCTTGTTATGAGCCACTGTGATTTTGGGGTGTTTGTTATAGAAGCATGACCCTAACCGATCCTGACTGATAAAATGAGTTATCATTCTACCATGCTGTTATATTTTTATTGTGTATGTAAATATCCATAAACAATATATTGCGTTGTGTTAGTTCTTAAAAATACATTCATGAAAACAGACTCATAGTCACAGAAAACAGACTGAGAGTTGCCAGGGGGGAGGAGAGTTGGGAGGCTGGGTGGAGAAAGTGAAGGGATTGAGAAGTACAAATTGGTAGTGGCAAAACTGTTGGGGGACTGTAGGGTACAGCATGGGGAAGACAGTCAGTAACATTGTAATAACTGTGTGTGGTGCCAGGTGGGCACTGGAAATGACAGAGGACTCACCTCATAAATTATATGATTGTTCATATTGATTCCAACCACAGTGCTATACGCCTGAAACTCATACAAATACTGTGGAATGTAAACTGTCACCTGACGTGCTTAAAAATAAAAATAAATAAATAACACACGCATGGCATCATGCCACGCGGATGACTTTGCTTCCTTTACCCAACGTTATGTTTCTGAGGTCTAGCCAGGCTGACTTCTACACCTGCAGCTCGTTGCTGCTGGGTTTGAAGTGTCTCCCATGGCACAATACTAGTTCTTCAACCTTCTCCTCCCGCTGATGGACATTCACAGCAGGGCCAATTGTTTTGTGATTACAAATAGTGCCTCAATGAATGTCCTTGGTCTTATCTCCAGGTGCACATGTGTAAGTTTCTCTAGGGTATATATATTCTGAGAAACAGAGCTGCTGAGTGGGAGGGCAGGCTCATTTGCCACATTACCCATTGCCAAACTGCCCTCCAAAGTGATCGTATCAACGACACTTTGCAAAATCCCCATTTTTTCCCCTTTTCCCATCCACTGTCACCACCTATTACAATTGTCCCACATTTTTCTCCTAAAACCACTCTTGGAATCTCAAGTCTCTCCCACAAAACTCCCCTCCAACTCCTACAAAAGCTCAAGAACTGGTTTGGCAAGACCGAGTGAGGGCAAGGAAGAAACTGCGTCAAGCAGGGCAGAGACCTCTTTGTCATGGGACGTGGGGGAGGACGGAAGGAATTCTGGAGCCAGCATGTGTTAACCACTTGTACTGAGTCAGACAGACAGAGTGCCAGGTGATATGTGTAACTGTCAGGTTTTCCCAAAGCACAGCAGGGCTGCAAACGCTGAGCATCTACTTCTTCCTGGTGGGTCAGGGAAGGACCCTTAGACAAATTTCCAAAATAGTGTTAGGATAAAGCACGGTGAAATGTGTAAAATTCCACCCTGTGGCTGGGCAGTGGGCTATCAGGGGCCCTCCGCCCAGCCTCAGGGGGAGGCCCAGAACTGCTACGACACCCTTCTCATACACAAACAACAGAGAGTTAGGAAGTCTTGCCTAAAAGGGCCAACAATTTAATCAATCACTCAACTTCCTCTTGTTTAATCTATTCAGATCCTTTAAAAACCATAGAGGCAAAGCTTCCGGTCAAGAGGGTGGCTGGGTAAATGCGCACTCACAACCACATCAAAATTACAACTCAAGTGCAGAACAGCCATCCTTCAGAATTGCCTGAATTCTAGCTGAGGAGAAGTCCAACAACGAAGGATAAAAGACGAAGCCACATGGAGACTGCTACGTAGGGAGCCCTCCAGTCTCCAACATGGTCATTGCTGATGTGAAGTCGATATTCAGTTTCACTCCAGTGAAACAAACAGTGAAAATGCTTGAACTATCTAGCCACGTGAGCAGGACAGAAGAACACAAAAACAATGTCTTGACGTGTGTGGAACAAGTTACCAATCAGACACGGAGCTTTTGCTTTCATCCTTCTAGAAGACACCCCTGAAACCTGCTATTGTGCAAGTCTGTGATTACTATGAGACAGATGAAGCAGCTTTTGCTGAATTCAGTGCCCCTTGCAACACGGACATGGAGCAAGGAAATGTCTGAGGCCTGTACCCACAAACAGGGCTCTGCTGGAATCTCCAGAACCAAGACTCATTAAAAAGACTGTTTTATCTCTGCATATAGCTGCCAAATATAGGATGACTTTGAAAAATCATAGAGTCTTAAAACCTATATAATTTTGTTAACCAATGTCACCCCAATAAATACAATAAAAATTTTCTTAATCACTTAGTCAATAATTTAATTTTTGAGTAATTAGAATGTCAACACCAACAATTTTCTGGTTTTGTTTTCTAAAGTGTGAAGAACAATCCACTTGGAGAAGCACAGCAGCGATACTTCGATTCCCTTTTAAAAACAAGAAAGGACCAGTGTTGCAATGTTCTCTTTTTAATCATACGATGTCAACAAGTTAGTTCTCATTTTTAAAACATCAAAATGTCAACAATTTTTTTTTAATCCTAAAGGAGTCAACAATTGCATTCTCTTTTTCTTCTTCAGCACATTAATATTGGCTACATTGTAGAAATTCTCATTTTGGGAAAGATTTTTTTCTTTTTTAAAAAATATATTTTATTGACTATGCCACTACAGTTATCCCATTTCCCCCCTTTCATTCCCCTCCACCCTGCACACCCCCTCCTCCCATTCCCCCCTTTAGTTTATGTCCACGTGTCACAAGTTCTTTAGCTTCTACATTTCCCACAGTATTCTTGCCCTCCCTGTCTATTTTCTACCTACCATCTATGCTATTTATTCTCTGTACCTTCTCCCCGCTTCTCCTCCTCCCACTCCCCTGTTGCTAACCCTCCATGTGTTCTTCATTTCTGTGGTTCCACTCCTGATCTAGCTGTCCGCTTAGTATGCTTTTGTTTTAGGTGTGGTTGTTAATAACTTCACTATTCATATTTTTATCTTTTTTTCTTAGATAGGTCCCTTTAACATTTCATATAATAAGGGCTTGGTGATGATGAACTCCTTGAATTTGACCTTATCTGAGAAGCAGTTTATCTGCCCTTCCATTCTAAATGAAAGCTTTGCTGGATAGAGCAATCTTGGATGTAGGTCTTTGGATTTCATGACTTGGAATATTTCTTTCCAGCCCCTTCTTGCCTGTAAGGTCTCTTTGGAGAAATTAGATGACAGTCTGATGGGAACTCCTTTGTAGGTGACTGTCCCCTTATCCCTTGCTACTTCTAGAATTCTCTCCTTTATTTTAATCTTGGGTAATGTAATTATGATGTGCCTTGGTGTGTTCCTTCTTGGGTCCATCTTCTTTGGGACTCTCTGAGCTTCCTGGACTTCCTGGAAGTCTATTTCCTCTGCCAGATTGGGGAAGTTCTCCTGTATTACTTGTTTGAATAAGTTTTCCACTTGTTGCTCTTCCTCTTCCCCTTCTGGTTCCCCTATAATTCGGATGTTGGAAGGTTTAAAGATGTCCTGGAGGTTCCTAAGCCTCTCCTCATTTTTTAAAAATTTTTATTTCTTCATTTTTTTCTGTGTGGTTGTTTCTTTCTTCCTTCTGGTCCACTCCATTGAGTTGAGTCCTAGTTTTCTTCCCACCACTATTGGTTCCCTGTGCATTTTCCTTCATTTCACTTAGTGTAGCCTTCATTTTTTCATCCAATTTGTGACCAATTCTGTGAGCATCCTGATCACCAGTGCTTTGAACTGTGCATCTGATAGATTGGCTATCTCTTGGTCGCTTAGAAGTATTGGCTCTGGGGCTTTGATCTGTTCTTCCGCTTGAGCCATAATATTTTGGCTCTCGCTGTATGTGGGGGTGGAGTCAGAGAGGGAGCAATGGTGCTCATTCCGCTCTCCTTCAGATTTTGGTCCCCTCTGCCACTTCCAAGCAAATTGGGCCCTTCTGGTGCTGGTTCCCGAGTGTGTGGGCTTGTGTACGTTCTAGGACCCTGTGGGTCTCTCCAACGAACTCTCCTGTGAGGCTGGGAGTCTCTTCCAGCACCTCAACCTCCACAAGTGTTTTCAATTGGTGCTTTTAGGCTTTATATCCCAGCGCTGGGGCCCTGGGTTGTGTGGCCTGTCTCACTGTCCGTTTTTTCACCTGGTTTATCTGCACGTGAATGTGTGACCACGTGGCCAGCCGCCTTGTGCCTTCACTGGATCTGCCCGTTGCCACCCCACATCTGGGATTTGACAAACGCAACTTGCGCGCCTGGGTCAGTCTGGCTGCTTTTTCCTGCCGTGACCCCTCTCCACCAGCCACCGACTCTGCCCCTCTTACCGGTCCGGATGAATGGTTTGTTGTTGTCAGACTTTGGTACAGTTGAGTTTTCTGTCTGTTTTGGTTGTGTTTTTGTTTCTAAATCTTTGTTGTCCTTAAATTTGGTTGTGCGAGGAGGTACAGTATTTCCACCTACGCCTCCATCTTGGCCAGAAGTCTCTCGGGAAAGATTTTCTTTTTAATCACTCACATTCCCACCTCTCTTAAGTGGCTGCTGCTATCATTTTGATGTGCTTCCTTCTGCTTCTTTTTCTTTGCATTTAGAAAACCCATAACAGTTACATTCAATGAACACGGACTGTTCACCCACTGGTATTCCATGCCAGGAGTGGGCAGAGAAAAAAATGACCCCAACTTGCTTTGGCTGGGTGGCTCAGTTGGTCAGAGTGTCATTCCATGCACCAAAAGGTTGTGGCTTTGATTTCTGGTTGGGGAACATACCTAGATTTGGGGTTTGGCCCCGTGGGAGGCAATTGATTGACGTTTCTCTGGCACATAATGTTTCTTCTCTTTCTCCCTCCCTCCCTTCCTCTCTCTAAAATTAATTAAAGTCTTAAAAAATAAAATAAATTAAAATCAAACATACCCATATTTTTCAGACTATAAGATGCACCCCACTTCCTCCCAAATTTGCGGGGGAATGTGTCTTATGGTCCGAAAAATAGATATCCTCCAGTGAGAATTTTTTTTTAAATGACCCAAACTTCAGCCGGGCCCTCAATGAGCCCACAGTCTGGCTGAAGAGGTGACATGTACACTCAAGCAGGCTTGAAGGCTTGACTGAGCATTCTCTCTTTCTCTTTTTTTAAGATTTTATTTATTTATCTTTAGAGGGGAAGGGAAGGAGAAAGGGAGAGAAATATTAGTGTATGATTGCCTCTCGAGTCCCCTGCTGGGAACTGGCCTGCAACCCAGGCATGTGCCCTGACTGGGAATCAAACTATGATCCTTTGGTTTGCAGGCCCACACTCAATCCACTGAGCTACACCAGCCAGGGCCTTGACTCAGCATTCTAATGTGGGCCCAGAATGATAGGGGTCCCCAGGAGCTGGGGTCATATTGGGATGGGAAGATGGGAACTCTTGATGGCCCTCGTATCCAGATGATTGAGGTGTCAAGGGACTCCTCTCAATGTGAATCTGTCACACCTGCTTTTGTCAATTAATAATACCACAGGCAGAGTGCTGAGAAACTTTGGTGTTTGAAAACATGTCAGTGAGACTGAAACATCCCCCGCTCGCCTAGTGGGTCAGAGCCAGATTTGACACAGAGAAGCAGCCTGGATTACCCCACCCCACCCCACCCCCGAGGTGCAGAGCCTCCGGTAAGGGATTTTTGGACACAGCAGTCTATTTATGTTAACTTCATGGTATCTAAGAAAAGAAGACCCTGAGTCCACTTCTCAGCCCAAGCCAGATGCTAACAGCCTTCCACAGAGCCAGGTTTGCTCTGAGCCTATCAACACTGCTTCGCTTCAACTTCACCTAAATTCCATTCTTCCTCCAAATCCTGTAACAACCCTGTTTTTTTCCTTTAATTAGTGAGACACCCTATGGCTCTTCTGAGTGCCTGCTGAATGAAGTTAATAAACCCAACTTTGTTAAACTACACCTGTATCCCCAGTGGTCTTTATCAGCTTGACTTGATCATAAAATCCAAGCCTTCTCTGTTCATTCATTCGCTTGTTTATTCATTCAACAACTATCTGTCCAGGCTATGCTCAGTTTTAGGTGCTGGAGACGCGGTGACAGGATGACAGCTGGAAGATTTTGATCTGGTTCAACCCTCTCATTTTACCGATAGGAAAACCAACACTGGGAGGAAATGGCAGCAGCATTGCAGAAGTGAGAAAAGGGCCCCCAGTAGCTAGGGGAGGTAGTGGTGGGACCACAAGCAAGGAGCCCTGGTTCTCCAACCACCAGTTGGAGTATCTGGCCATCTAGGAAGGAGCTTACTGCTCAGCAGTGGCAGTGTCAACAAAAGGCACATCACCCCTTCCCCAAGGACAATGGCTCTTGGGGTGATAACCCAGTAAGGGCATTAGAGGTGTCCCTCTTAATTCCCTTGCCTGCTTCATTTGGACAGGCCAGTAAAAGAAGAGTGGGATGAGCCACCCAGAGTGCCTCTTCCTAACAGCCAAGTCCTTCGTCTTTCAAGGTTCAGAGAGAGCAAGGTAGAAAGGCTGCCTTGGTTACCATCTTTGCGCTGCTTCTTACAGGCTGTGCCATATTTATGTAATGTGTGTGCCCACAATCAAATGCAACCTAAACCCAGAATCAAACCAGCTCAGTGAAAGGTTTTCTTAGGCTCCATCAAGGAAGAAATGCCAATCAGCCACAAAGTTAGGCAGTATAGAGCTGTATTAGGGCTTGTGCACCTGGGCGAGGTTCCCCAGTCTGTAGAGTGGGGCCAGGGAAGCCGCGCACAAGCAGGAAATATGGCGGGGTTTTCTCTTGGTTGGCTCTCTTCGTAGGAACTGGGGATTGGTCCCCTTTGAACAAAGCAGCAATATATCATTGGTGGCTTTCCTGGGGCTTAGGTTGCTATGCAGATGTCCGTTTTGGCAAAGCCCGCCCTTTCGGCTCGCTGGTTTGACGTCAGCTGTCTTTTCCGGGTTGCAGTTCAGCCGCCATTTTGGATTGTAGTCCAGCCTCCATTTTGTCCTACCGGCCCATCCTGACCGTCAGTATGACTTTAAAAATTTCAGTTAACCATCAGTAATTGGAAAGCCTTGGGAAGAGGCACACAGGACTAAGATTGAGCCTCCCAGATGCATGGGGTCCCCCCTGGACAAACTGTTAAGCCCGCAGGGCATATGCCCTCTTCTGCCTGGGTAGACTGAGGCAGGGGTACTTAATAGACTGTGCCCATTTCCTCATGTGAAGTGATTCCACGGGGCCCCATACAGGACCACTGTCTCCAAAGAGCAGCCACCCAGCCTTCTCTTTCAGTTTCTTTCCTCTGGTGGTGCAAGGACTCAGGGTGTAACTTTTGGGTGGGGCGCTGACTCAGCTGTAGACGGGCTTCTAGAGTGTCTCAATTCCCCGCTTCATCCTCTTTTCGTTTTGCAGCCGGGCAAACTGCCGTTCAAAACGACAAAGAACTTCCACGAAGCGGAAAAGCCGCCTAGGCTATACCCAAAGGTCCACTGTGCGGACTCCAGGATTGGGGATTGAGGAAGACCAAAGCCCGGCACGGGTTAAAACCATAAAGTTGCGGAGCACCCCTCCGCCCGAAGCCTAGAGAGACCCTGCCCCTCTAACCTAGCCCCCCTCTACTCCCAATTTCCGGACAGGGACAGACTTCCGGTTCCGGCGATGGGCTACAAATCTCTGCTCTCGGGCGGTGGTCTCTCTTTCTCCGAGCTGGTTGTGGACCCACTCTGCGGTGGTGAGCTGCCCTGTCCCGTCCCTCCGCCCCCTGAAGCGGTGGATGCACAGGTGAACGCAGCGTCCGCCTCCTTCCCCCGTGCATCGTCTGTTGGGAACTAGGGACTCTCGTGTTGGCCAGCTGGCCTTGGAAGTCGGCTTGGGGGCAACCCGCTGCTCCCGGTGGCGGGACGTTGGGCCTCACATCGGCGGAGGAGGAGATGGTCCTGGTGCGGATCCGCAAGAAGCGCGTTTTCCGGCCGGGCCTCGTTCTTCTGAGCCGCGCCCATGTTGGTGGGAGGAGTCGTGCTCAGCTCCCCGCCCTAGACGCTGAGGTTTTTTTACTCAGCTGAGCGGTCCTACTACTTTCTATTCTTGTGACCTTAGGCGTGTCTCTTCTCCCCGAGCCTCAGTTTGCTTGTCTGTGCTTGAGAGTAACCTTACTGGGTTATCGGGAGGATTGGGTGAACGAAAGCCGCCTCGTGCCGTTCGGTCTGTAAAATTCAAACTGTAGCAGCGGCAGCTGTTACTCGAGACAACTGGGGCAGTAGAGAGTCGTATCTAGAGTTCAACCTGAGTGGCTAAGAGCGCAGAGAAGATCCTGTGAAATGCGCAGCACCGTGCCAGATGGGAAATGGTGCCCATGAACGCGCACGCACCGTGTCTGCTGGTCTTCTGAAACTGCTAAGATTTGTTAGTGGGGTTCATCTTTCAAAACCAACCTTGAGAACGTACCCACTGACAGTCGAGACTTCAGAAGCCAGGATTGTAAAGCCCTCGGTGCTGGAAACTAAAATTACTGAAACGGTGTTTTCCTAAGTGGGTTAGGGGTTTTTCGCTCAGAAAGGTTTTCTCCCTCTTGGCTTATGAAAACAATACCGAAAGACACAATGAAAAGTTTCCCTCTACTGTTCCTGCCCCTTGGAAGTAAATGCACTTTAATTTCTTTGATAACCGTCCAGGTATTGTTTGTGGAAAGATCAGGTCGTATAAGCTTATGTGCATGTATTTTGAATTTATTCAAATGGGGTGATACTGTGGGCGTGGGTATGTACTTTGGAGTTACGGACATCTTCACATATTGTTAGCACTCATGGGCCTGCTTCATTCCTTCCAAGGCTGCAGTGTCCCACAGAGTGGCTGACAGTACTTCATTTGATTCTCCCGTTCATGGTCAACCTCAGTTCCCAAATTTTGCTTTCCCACGCAGTGTTTCATCCACTTCTCCTTGACTAAATATTTTCTTTTTTTCCAATGCAGCCCTGTGTTATGACAATATTTTGCTTTTGTCTTCATCGCTGTAGTTAGTGACCTCTTATTTTTGGCGGTGGGCACAATTTCTATTTGATAATATGAGTAGAATTGCTGTACCACCAAGAATAATCACACTATAGGGTCTAGGATTGATTCAAGATGCCTAAAAATGAGTCGGGAGCTTCAGAGAGCAGGTGAGGAGGAGCTGACAATTAGTTCATGTGGGGCAGCTGGTCAGTTAGTTGTTCCCCAGGAAACAGTGGATGCCCTGAAGTGGGAGTGATTTTAAATGTCAATGCTTCTGTGTAGATACGGAGGAATTAGCTCTTGGGGAAGGGTAGTTAATTAAAAAAGATGATCTCTGAAAACCACCTACCTCATAGGGTGGACATACCCTGATGTGGAAATTAATGTAATCCTTACTGTCATTTGAGTTTCTCCTCTGCTGCTTGGGGGAAAAAAATGTAATTAACATAGTGTATGGTTTTCTGGTAAATGTCCTCTCTCCTACAGTGGTGCCCTAACCCAAATGAAGCAAAGCCCCTTTTTTTCTGGTATCTTACCAGTATTTGATTTGCCCACCCTTTTCTTCTCACTACAGTTGGTTTGCAAGTCCTGGAGCCATCGGCCATCCAAAGACATTCTGAAAAGTTCAATTTCCCAGACACTGATTGGAGAAACTTAGGATCCTGATTTTAACAGAGCCTTTTGGCTTTTCTTTCCTCTTGTTCCTCTCTCTTTTTTTCTTTCTTCCTTTTGCCCCACCCTGATGGTAGCTCCTAAAATGACACTTGCTTTGTCAAGAAAGAGGCAGGGGTAGGTGGGAATGACCATGAACAAGTAAACGAACAAACCTTTTTCTTCTCCATCATAACACGCCTTTGTAATTTGCTTTTGGACATCACAGATGCTCCATAAAAATGGTTGGAGGAAACAACCATTACTTAAAAGGTTTTTCCCCCCTACAAATCATTTGTATATATAAATCCATATACATACAGTTTTTAGCATAATGTAAAATACTTTGTAATGCTAAAATACTGTAGCTAACAAGGGCAGTGTTCATTCTGCTTTGAGAATCTATATTTTTCATTTTGGTAAATCATTAACACACTTCTCAGTTGTATCGATTGATTCAGCAAAGGGAAACCGAAATAGAATTTTTAGTAACTTCATAAAGAAAACCTATTAGAACAGAAACACTCATAGATACAGAAAACTGTTGGATGCCAGAAGGGAGGAGAATTAGAAGGGATGTATGAAAAAGGCAAAGGGTCTAAGAAATGTAAATTGGTAGTTACATGGGGATGTAAGGTTCATTGTAGGAGCTATAGTGAATGATATTGTAATAACTAGGTGCCTGGTAGGTACTTGAATTATTGGGGAGATCACTTTGTAAATTATGTAATTATCTAACCACTATACTGTATACCTACTGTAATTGAAAAATAAAAACAGTCTGCATCTCTGAAAAGAAAAAAAGAAAACCTTTTACAATTGAAAAGCTGATAGAACCTGAGTCTATACCAAATCCAGGAGATTAAGGTGGTTTTCATAGCCTTTGTGGGTTTTTTGTTTTTTTGTTTTGTTTTTTTTAAATGACGGTGACTTCTCTTTCTCCCTAGGAGCCTGAGTCATCCTTTTCTAGAGTTCCAGAATGGAGACTGAAGGAGACCCAGACACACAAAGAAATAGAGAAGTCCAGAATGCTGAAATGACGTCACCATCAGATAAGATGGTGGCTAAGGAGCCAGAAGATGTCCTACCAGCAGCTCCCCAGGCCCAGCTTCCGCAAGAGCCTTCTGGGCATCCACCAGAGAGCCTTGATGAAGCTTGTGTCGGAGATGATGAGACCCCGCCAAGAGCGAGTCCTCTCAACCCTGCAGTCTTCAGGCAGATGTTCAGAAGGTTCCGCTACGAGGATGCACGCGGGCCCAGGGATGTCCTCAGACATCTCCTGGTGCTTGCAAGGCTGTGGCTGAGACCTGATATTCACACGAAGGAGCAGATTGTGGAGATGCTGGTGCAGGAGCAATTCCAGGCCGTCCTTCCTGAGGAGCTCAGAGCTCAGGTGCAGAAATGCCAGCCTGGGGCCAGATTCACTGGCTAAGTCTCACTGCTGACTTCTAGCTCAGCCTACAAATGAGGCGTTTGGTTAAAGATTCTCTTTGTTGCAAATTCCTACTACAGTCATGGGAAATTTGAACCTCAGTTTTTTGTTTGAGTTTGCCTTTGACTAGTTGTAATAAGAATCAAAACCCATGTCTGGACCTCTTTTTGCCTGAGGCCGTTCTGTTTCCTGGGACTTTAACTCCAGAAGGAGTTTCCCTGCCCTTTTGTTAGGACAATCAGCCTGCTGCTTGTTTTTGTTGCGCTGAATGTCTCCTTTTTTGCACTTTCTGACATCCTTTAATATATTGTTTATATGTATCCAAAGAGGTCATTGCTTTAACTTTCAGAATTCTTGATTCTTGCTGTTGTGGCGTATGAGTGGGAGCTTCTATAACCCCACCGGTAACTCATTTGGGATGTCCTTGAAATATTAAAGTTTGGTTCTTAATAAAAATGTTCTGTGGTAATTTACCAGTATAGCTTTTAGTCATCGGCATTTGAGATAGATAGTTAACAGGAATAGTAGAGCTAGAGATAAGAACTAAGACTATAGCATTTACTGAGCTAGGAAATAAAAACAGGCCTGGCCTTTGTTTTCAAAGTCAGAATTTAAATTGGGCAAAATGGGGTCATAAGAGCTAAGTAACTCTTACGCAGAGCTGTTGAATTTGCTCTTTTTCCGATTCCATCAACTTTGCTGTACAGCTTGGCTCTCTAAAGTCGTCTGACAGTTACGTTCTGGCTGTTTGTGTGTGGAGACCTGTACTTTCGCTGCCAGCTGAGACAGCAGTGGCTGTGGTTGTGACAGTAAACGGCAGCTGCTTTCCCAGCACGACCCAGTCCGAGGAGCCCTTTTGCCTCTGGCCTGGCTCTCACATGTAGCTCCGGTAACAAACTGGGTGCCAATTTACAACTGATCTTTTGGGTATGGGGTGATAAGCTCTATGCTGCTGTTTTTGTTTTTAAAAGTCTTATTTAGAGAGAGGGCAGGGGAGGGAGAAAGGAAGAGAAACATTGATGTGAGAGGCATTAATCGGTTGCCTCTTGCATGTGCCTGGACTGGTGATTGAACCTGCATGCAATCCAGGCATGTGCCCTAAACCCATGACATTTAGCTCTGGTCTAACCAACCAACTGAGTATTGCTGCTGGCATTTGTTTAGTACTTCTTGTGCCTTTGGGACCATTCTAGATGTGAGAATACAAATATAAAATATGTAAAAGGCAAAGAAGAGCAAATAGCCATATTGGTTAAATGACAGTTGAACTTGAGTAGATCACTACAGAGAAGCATGGGAATATAAAAGCCTATATAATGTTTGAACATAAAGACAAGTAAAAAATGCCTCTTATTAACTAGATTAAGCTATTCTTAATTCTAGGGGGAGATTTAACACCGGGAAAGGAGTTGGTAATGCTGAAAGGGTCCTAGGTATTTCCTTTGGTCTGCAGGAATCAGGAACTCTTGGTGTTAAGGAATTTCCTGTCCTGCACCAGTTTCTTAGCTGTTTCAGTGACCTAGAATTTTGCATACAAGTAAATGTGTTTCATGGCAAGACAGCTGAGGTTTCCTGAATTGAGTTAACCAGCACACATTTTGTTCAACTTTGGTTGCACTTTGGGGCCAGATAAATTTTTGTGGAGGTCGTCCTATCTACAGTATACCTTAGAGGAATTTCAGCTTCACTAGCCTCTACCCACTAGATGATAGGTAGTGGCAGCCTCCCTAAATGTGACAACTAAAACTGTCTCCAGACAATTCTAAGTGTCCCCGTAAGGCAAATTTGCTCCTGGTTAAGAATCACTGATTAAATAGGAGAGTTCATCAGAGACCGAACGTAAGCAACTTAGCCAGTAAGTAGTGGAGCTAAAATCTGAGCCTTGGATTTCTGGTCTTGGGCTTTTTTTTTTATCAGGTTTGGCAATGTTAACAAGTACTTTTGAAAACCTGTGTGCAAAACGTTCTTCTATTTTCATCAAACTGAAAATAACATCTCTTAGATTTATTTAGTACAGAAAAAGTATGAAAGTAAAACCAAAAATGGTACCTAAACTCACTTCCTAGGTAACTGCAATTGACATTTTTTAAAAAGATTTTTAAAATTTACTTTTAGAGAGAGAAACATCAGTATGTGAGAGATACATTGATTGGTGTCTCTCGCACTCCCAGAACTGAACCTGGCCCACAACCCATGCAGGCATGTGCCCTGACTGGGAATCTAACTGGCAGCCTTTTTTGGTTTGCAGGCCAGCATTCAATCCACTGAGCTACATCAGCCAGGGTGCTATTGATCTTTAAGATAAAAGATATTTGCATGTGGATAGAAAAGCCCGACAGTATAGAAGGGCATAAAAGGAAAATTTGAAGGCTACGTTCCCATTTACAGTTTCTAATGTTCCAGAAAGTGTGAATTACACATATGTAAGCAGATACATGCGTGTATACACATCCCTTATTTGCATAAAATATATATTATGCATATTTATGTATATATATATATTTTTTTTCCCCTGCCCAATAAGCCTTGGAGGTCTTCTGCTATCGATATAAAGAGATTCACTTAAAATTTTTTTTAGCAGCTGCAGTTACCTTGTATGGCTAATATCAATACGTTGGATGTAAAGTAGCATATTTAGGTATGGAGTCAACCTCCGAAGCATAAGTTTCAGAGAGGGAAGTGACAGCCAAGACTCCATCCCGTGTTCTAAAACCAGAGCTGGTACAACGCACGACTGTCCAGCGCTGTTTCCCAGCAATTGGTGTGGTACCAGCTCTTTCCTATGGAAGTGCGTTTACAGATGAGATTGCTTGCCCTGAACAAACCCAGGAAGATGAGACGCTGCTGCACACCCCTGCCCCAAGATCACACTGTCTGCATTGAGAACCAATTCCATTGTTTGAAGGGCTCTGGGGATTTGGAGTCCAGTAATTTCCTAGCTGTCGTGACGCTCCCTGAGAAGATTCCTATTCCTATGCTTTACTCAGTGGACACTGCCCTGTCACCACCATTGTCATTGTCGTTTCTTGAGTTCATACAAATCCCAAAAAGTTAAACCTAAAACACTGACAACTTTAGTCCTGCAAGTGACAGAGAAGGAAGAGGACAATGTGGAGGAGCCAGAGGAAAGTATTTCTAAAATGTGTCCTGTTTAATTTTCCCTTTGTGAATATTTTGACTCCAAATTCCACAAAAGAATAATTTCATCTGGTTTTTGAGAAATAACTGTCAGATGGCTGCTGGGGAGAATCAGATGGGACCACAAAGGAACAGGAGATTGCCAGCACCTGGCCGGTGCCATGGAAAAACTCATCTGTTGGGCAGCCACTCCCTGAGCAGTGAGTGGGTGACAGGCCAACTCCAGGGGGGGTCAGGGCCATGAGGGGGCCATGGTAGTGGCAGCTGGAGAAGTCAAGTGTAACTGGCCTTCCCAGGAGCATCATGTGTGGTCAGTTTCCACAGGCCACTCAGTACAATGCGCTTGACAATGACGACTATTTTGCTGAACTTTTTCCACCCACTGGCATGCATTTATTGGACATTTTTCCTTGGCCTGGAATGCCCCTCCCTCATTCTTGCCAGCCTACTCCTATTCATTCTTCATTATGCAGTGGGCACGGCCACCTTCCTGAAGCTTTTATTTGCTTGTTTTAAATTGATTTAGAAGAAGGGAGAGAGAGAAACATGGATCCGTTTCACTTATTTATGCATTCATTGGTCGATTCTGGTATGTGTCCTGATGAGATCAAACCCACAACCTTGGTATATCAGGACGATGCTCAAAGCAACTGAACTACCCAGTCAGGGCTCTGAAGGCGCTTTTTTTTTTTTTTTTAAGATTTTATTTATTTATTTATCTTCAGAGGGGAAGGAGAGAGGGAGAGAAACATCAATGTATGGTTGCCTTTTGTGCGTCCCCTGCTGGTAGTTAGCCTGCAAGGAACCGGCCTGCAACCCAGGCATGTGCCCTGACTGGGAATCGAAAGGCGCTTTTTTTTTTAATGTCTGCCTTCAATAGGCAGGCATCTGAAGCCCTCCTGTGAGCTGTGATACCATGTCAGCTTTAGTTCTCTCATCCCTGTTCATTCAGCAAATACACGTGTACCCAGTGTGCCATGCATGCCCTGTTCTATGTGTCCCTGTAGTGCAGCTTCCAGTTTGTGTCCCTAGGCAGGTTGTGAGCTCCATGAAGGTGGAATCTCTACATGCTGGGTCTCCAACACAGGTCTCACACGGGGCTTATCCTCAAGGAACTGTTTGATTTTTGTAGGAGACATACAGTTGCTGCCTGATTTAAGATGCTTCCTTCTAGGGAACACAAATAACTAGAGTTCATGGGAGACCGTTAAGTGCTGTGTTAAGAAAGGGCCAAGGAGTGAGATTATTCATTCCTGTGTAAGGGTCGGGGGTAGCAGTAAAAAAATCAAACCAAGGAGGGGGCAGCTTCCCCAAGGTGGCTGGCTTCCCTGTCCATTCTGCACCTGATTTTGCAGTGAGGTGAGGTTAAAAACCCTGCACTGGCTCTGCTTGAAAGCTCAAGGGCCCCCTTGGTGCCTAGCAACGACCTGACTGCCCAGAAGATGATTTTGAAGCTGGGTGTGTCTCCTAGGCAGGAAGCCACCTACACCGCCAAAGCAGCCAGGGCCTCCCCTTCACTTCCTCTGAGCCCAAACTCCACTTTCAGTTGGAGCCAGTACACTTAGTGTTTTGGAGCCCTGCCTTAGAGCACAAATGGGATGTTTCTAGCAAAGATAGCACTAGTATCTACGAGGTGTGTGATCTCAGACAAGTCATGTCACCTCTCTGAGCTTCAGTTTCCACACTTGTCTTACTGTTCCTGTTTTCCTAGCTAGGGTCACCCTAACTCAGCATTAGAGGCACAGGAACATTCGATAAATGCAATTGCATCTGGATCTGCTTGGTCAGGAAAAGACTCAGTAAGTGATTCTTCCTCAGCTGTCCCTTGGATATTGTTTCCCTCTGAGCCTTTCCAAGAGCTCCATCTCCTATTTCCTAATTCTTACACATAAAATCCCACTCCTCCCCATTCCTCTCCTTGTGGCTTAGCTTATTCACAGCTGTTAAACCCCATCATTGAAAAGATTTTACAATTCTTAAAAAATCTCAAGTGTTTTGGTTTTTAGGCTGATACTGCTGCTATAGTTGACTTTTGTTGTTTTAAGATTTTATTTATTTATTGTAGAGAAAGGGAAAGATAGGAAGAAAGGGAGAGAAACATCGACGTGCGAGAGAAACGTTGATCGGTTACCTCTCACACATGCTCCAACTGTGGACCAAGTCTGCAACTTGAGCATGTGCTCTGACCAGGAATTGAACCGGCAACCTTTGGCTTTGTGGGACAGCGCTCAACCAATTGAACCATGCCAGCCAGAGCCTTCAATTTAAAAAATGTTTAAATATTTTATTTATTTATTTTTAGAGAGGGGAAGAAAGAGAGGGAGAGAAATGTCAATGTGAGGTTGCCCCTCATGCACCAACTACTGGGGACCTGGCCTGCAACTCAGGCATGTGCCCTGGGTTGGGAGTCAAACCTGTGACCCTTTGGTTTGTAGGCTGGCACTCAATCCACTGAGCCACACCAGCCAGGGCTAAAAACTTTAACTATTAAATGCACCCTGTAAAGTACACAAATTTTCACTGTACAAAGTGGGCGTACTTAAAACCGTCTTCCAGATGAAGACGTACACTATGATCAGTACCTTAGAAGTCTCTCTCGTGCCCTTTCCTAGTCATTCATCCCCCGAGGGTACTATTGATAGGATTTCTGTTGCCCTAGAGTAGTGTTGTCTGTTTTTGCACCGAACAGAATTATACAGCATATACTCTTTGCTGTCTGGCTTCTTGTGTTCAATGTTATGCTCGTGAGATTCACCTCTCCCTGTTTTTCCGTGGCTCTGTACCTGGACATGCCTGTTCTTTCTGCCGGGAAGTTTTCCGTTCTTCCAGCCTGCTCCACCCTGGCCTGGCCATTCTGTGCAAGTCCTCTAGACCCAGGTCAAACCCCATTCCTTTGGGAACCCATCCTGATCAGCGCTGGGTTTGAATCCCAGCCCCTCCACCTATCAGCTGTATGACTTTGGGTGAGCATGACTGAGAGCGTCTTCATGCCTCATTTGGGTTGAAGGTAATAGTTTCTATGTTCCAGAGTCTTTGAGAGTTTCAAGTGAGATAATGTGTAGTAAGTACTTAGAACAATGCCTGGGACATACCAAGTACTTAACCAATGTTAGGCATAACTATTGTGAATACTCTTCTTATTCTCCTAGATCCTTATACAACTCTCATCCCAGCACTCATTTTTTATTATTGTTTGTCCCACGATGAGACCTTAATTCCTTGATTAGGGATTATGTCTTTATTCATTGTATTTCTTTAACAGATTTATCGTGTATGCATTATATTCTAGCACTGAGTGTACAGTGGTAAAGGAGGCCTTGGAATTTTTTTTTCAAGGGAGGAGACAGATAATAAGAAAAATAAAGAGGCACGATTATTTGGGACAGTGAGAAGCACTATGAAGGGAATAAAGCAGTTGGTGTGACAGTGGATTGGGGGTGCCAATTAAGCTGGGTGGGGAGGAGGTTTTCTTGAAAAGTGCTATTTAAACAAAGACCTAGCCCTGGCTGGCGTAGCTCAGTGGATTGAGCGCGGGCCTGCGAACCAGATGATCACGGTTCGATTCCCAGTCAGGGCACATGCCTGGGTTGCAAACCGGTTCCTTGCAGGCTAACTACCAGCAGGGGATGCACAAAAGGCAACCATACATTGATGTTTCTCTCCCTCTCTCCTTCCCCTCTAAAAAAAATAAATAAATAAATTAAAAAAAATAAAAAGAATTAAAAAAAATAAAATAAAAAATAAACAAAGACCTTCAGGGTAAAAATGAGGGGGCATATGCAGAGCAGGAGAGAGACCAGCAAGTGCAAGGCTTGGAAGAGGAGGCAGAGTGAGCCCCAATATGTCTGAGAAATACAAAGTGGGCAGCACGGCTGCAGCCCAGGGAGTGAGAATGCAGGGTCCAGAGGAAGTTGGAGAAGTGGACAAGAACTGGGGAGAAGCCATGGCAGAGCTTAAGCAGGGGAATATCCGTCACCTTTGCCTCTGAGGTACATAATAGACACTGATTGTTGAATGCTGGTCACAACTGCCAATGAGCAACTGATGAGCAATTCTCAGATCGTTTTCAAGTTAAAACTTCATCATTGTGCCATGCGGCCCTGGGTTCTTACCAGATGGGGATGGATTTGCTCAGTTACATCTGGGTCTTCCTCTCCCCCATCCCGTCTCATCCACCCTTCTTTAGTGACCCACCCACATTATCTCCACCAGAGATGTGTAACAGAGATGAAAGCCTGGCAAGCCTGGACCAGTTGGAGAAAAGGCAAGTAGGAAACAGGTTTGGTCAGTTCCTCTCCTTTCTCTGACTTTCAGGAGGGTCATGGTCCCTGGACGAGTGTACTGCTGTGGCACAAGGGGAGGAGGGAGGCTGAGCAGCAGCAGGAGCTGCAGAAGGGGCGGGGGTGGGGTCAGAGCCATGGAGTAGGCAGACCGCAGCTGTAGCAGCCATAGCCTCTTGTGGTGCGGCAGGCTGAACCTCTGGAGTGCTGGCAGCAGGGCTGGGCTGTCCACAAGGTCTGGGCCATTATCAGTCAGGGGAGGGAAAGACAAGCCAGTAGATCAAAAGGGGAGGGTAGGCGTGATTCTTAAGTGATAGGGGTTTGCACAACACCATCAGCTCTTTAGTGACAACATACTTTATTTTTATGTTTCATTTACTTATTTTTATCTTTTACAAAATATTACCCAATGAGAAAAAGCACCTAACACAAATGTACAATACAGCGAATAATTACAAAGCAAACTTTCATATCATCATCACCCAGACCACGAAGCAGGACGCTGCCAACACCATCCCCACCTGCGGACCCCATCCCTCCCGGATCACATCCTCATGTAGAGGTAGCCGGAAGCTAGATTTTTAATAATAATCACTGTGGATTTTCTTTATGGTTTTATCACCCACGAATCACTCGAAAAGTCTTAAGTTAGGATTTTCTCATGTAAATCCTAAGACAGGGCCACGCATGTGGTGTCTCCTCTTCTTCCATAAATCGTATTAGGTCCCGGGGAAATGGTGGTGGATCTGTGGTCTTTGGCATTTGACTGAGAAGGCAGTCTTGAGGCTTCTCTTGTTCATTCTGTGTTTAAATGCTCACTGTATTTGAGGCACCTGAGAGTGTGGTGAGGGGCACAGAGATGCGTTCAAAATCACACCTGCCCTGTCCCTGGCAAATGCACGGCCAGGGTGAGGGCCTAAAGTCCCCAGGTAGGTGCTACGGGTGTTTTGAAGAAGCAGAGGTCACTTTTGTCAGCTGGAAGCAGAGCAGGCTTTGTGGAAGAGGTGGCAGTGTTCATGCATGATTCATCACACATTTTTGAGGGCCAGCGGTGTGCCAGGGAACTAGGTCAAAGGTTACCAAAATGAATAAGATCTCTGCCTGCTCACGGGCTAATGGTTGTGTCAGCACAGATATAAATGATTCTAATATGATAGGCTCAAAATTCAAAGTGTAATAGGCATGACTGTGGCCAGGGTTTGTCGGGGAGGGCTTCAGAGCTAAGGTGTGGGCTAGTACGTGAAGGAGAGAGGAACAGGAGTTTGTCAGACAGAGAAGGGAACCATTGAATCTTCAGAGGCACTGAGGTGGGTGGGAAGGAACACAGGTCAGTGTTGGCAAAAGTAGAGTTCATGGTGGGACTGGACAGGTAGGATGGATAAGCAGGAAAGGTGTTCTAGGCAAAGGAAACAGCAGGGGTATAGAAGCAAGAAATTATGGTACCTGCATGCATAAGGCTTGTGATGGAAGGTGCGATGTTTAATCAGGTGTCAACCTCACCTGGGCCATGAGATGCCCAGATATTGGGTCAAACATTATTTGGAGTGTGTCTGTGAGGGTGTTTTGGGGTAAGATTAACATTTGGATTGGTAGACCCAATGCTGCAGACCACTCTCTCCCTGATATGGTGCGACTCATCCTGTCAGTTGAAGGCCTGAATAGAACAAAAGGCTGACTAGCCCTCTAGTTAGGGGAAATTTTCCTGGCTTTGGACTCTGAAAGTTTGGTCTTTCCTGGGTCTTGAGCCTGCTGGCCATTGGACTGCAAATGGGATAGCGACTCTTCTGGTTCTCAGGCCCGAGGGCTTGGACTGGAACTACGCTGTCAACTTGCCTGGGTCCCTGACTTGCCAACTCATCCTCATACTATTAAATATTAATATATATTATTACATGATCTATACCATATATCATCTAACTGTTAAATATTATATTATTATAGATTATATTATTTATTTTTTTGTTAAAGATTTTATTTATTTTGAGAGACAGGGGACGGGAGGGAGGAAGAGGGAGAGAAACATCAGGGTGTGGTTGTCTCTTGTGCACCCCCAACTGGGGACCTGGCCCACAAGCCAGGCATGAGCCCTGACTGGGAATCAAACCAGTGACCCTACGGTTTGCAGCCCATCTCTCATTACACTGAGCCACACCAGCCAGGACTATACATGATATTATTATGGTATTAATTATAATATATAAATGAATTAACTCACACAACTAGGGAGGCTGATGAGTCCTCATATATATAATATATAATATTACACATTATTTATTTATATGTTATATAGAACCATCACTATATATTATTTAATTATTTATATCGTATACAATATAATTATTATACACAAGTTCTTATATGTTTATTATTAAATTATTTAATATATATTAATATAGATATAAACTAGGAGATATAGACAGGTGGAAGGGTAGATAAATGTAGATATGGATCTTTCCTATTGGTTCCTCTAGGGAACCCTGACTAGTACAGACGGGAAAAGTAAGTAACTTTGGAAAGGTTGAGCTGGTGCCAGATCACAGAGGATACAGAATGACTGGCTGAAGGACTTTGAATTTTATCTGGAAGACAAAGCAGAAAACACTAGGGTTTCCTGAGCCTGGAAGTGACTTGACAAGAGCTGAGATCTGGGCAGATGAAGGTCGTGCTGTTTAAAATGAATTAAAACAGAGATTCTCCAAGGAACCTTTAGAACTGGGTATTACTTATGTGGGTGCAGGATCTGTGATGCAAGAAAGGTCGGGAGCCCTGGGCACGTAGGGGTGTGGGGACCCCAAGCAGATCTAGGTGCCACAGAACCTGGAGCAGGTGGGAACTCGAAGATGATTTCAGTGGTGCTGATGGGACTTCTGAGTAGCTGAAATTTGGAAATGAGGGTGGAAATAGGAGCTAGAGGATGTAGAGATTTGGGAATCATTTACATAGAGGGTGGTGGCAAGTACCACACAGGGCAGACACGGTGTGGGGGGGCAGGGGGTGCAGAGTGATTCACCAAGAGTCTGCAGTCGTGACGGAGACCTACTCAACTTGGCTCAGGCTGTATAGGGGATTTACTAACTAATGTGACTGAAAGTTGAAGCAAGACAGAATCCAAGGGCTCAAACCATGCCATTGGGAGTTGGTTTCACTGCCTCCATCTCTTAGCTCCGTTTTTCCCATCTGTTGTGGTCTCCTTCTCAGGCGGTCTCTCTCCTTGCAGTGGGGACATGACTGCCCTCAGTGGCTGATGACATGTTCCCCTCATAGGATAGATTCATTCAACTGCATAGTTCTGACCAAAGTCCCAGAATAGACTCTCTTTGGTTCTTATTGAATCATATGCCCATTGCTGACATGCTGGCAGCGAGAGTGCTCTCTGAATCGGTCTGACTGGCTAATCCTGGGTCACCCGTCTATCCCCGCACCTTGGCGTAGAGTCTTCTCTAGAGCCACTTGGAGTGAGAATGGGGTCGTGGGTGGGGTGGCTCCAGGAGAAATGGAAATGCTGCTATCAGAAGAAGGAGAAATGGAGACTGAGCTTCTAACTACTGGGGAAATGGAGCTAGAGATCCACAGGTAACACCTCCTGTTATGTTAATATGATGCAGCTGTAGCCAGTGGAGCAGTGGGGAGAGGGCACTGGGAGGCTGGTGATTGGACGGGTCAGTGGCAGGGGAAGGGTTAGCCTGGGGTCAAGTAGTCATGCTATTGCTTTTGGGGGCTGTCAAAGCTGGGAGAGGGCCCTTTTGGAAAAAACCTGACAACACAATAGACAAAGTGCTCAATGAGCCCTGTCCTCAGAATAAAGGCAGGAAAAGCTAAGTAGTTGGGTGACACCCCATCAAGATATTGCTGCTGTTGGAAAGGGCAGACAGTGTCTGGGGACATTCATGGAATTGTGAGAAGGGCTGGAGAGAAGGTCACTGCCCACTGGCCTCGCAGAGGGAGAAACAGTAACCAGTTTTCCCTCAGGTTTAAGAAACTAAACTTATGCATCTTTACAATAGTAAAAAATTTATAATAGCCAAAGCCAACTTAGATTCTAGTGGGAGACTGGATAAGTATCATGAAATCCATGAATTAGGATATAGCCTTGGCAAATAATGCATTGAGATGAAAAGGTGTTCACAATGTAGTTATTTTTTAAAAGATTTAAATAAAAAAAGACTATTTATTTACAGAGGAAGTTGGGGAGAAAGAGTGGGAGAAAAACATGGATGTGTGAGATTATATCTATCAGTTGCCTCTCACATGCTCCCTGCAGCCCAGGCATGTGCCCTGACTGGGAATAGAACTGGTGATATTTAGGTTCACAGGCTGGTGCTCCATCCACTGAGCCACACCAGGCAGGGCTCACAATGTAGTTGTGAGAAAGAAAAGCAGATTGCACTGTTTTTGTGTAATAGTATGTATGTGTGTATACGTGCTATTACATGGAGAGAAATATACACCAAAATATTAATGTTTGCATTATGAGTCAGGACCACAGTTCAAGCTTATCTTTTTTAAAAAAGAAAAGGTTTTATTTATTAATTTTTAGAGAGAGAGGAAAGGAGGGAGAGAGGGAAACATCCAACATGCCTGTCAGGGGTACCTGGCCTGCAACCTAGACATGTGCTCTGATAGGGATGGAATCTGTGACATTTTGGTGTGAGGGACAATGCTCAACCCACTGAGCATTGTCAGGTCAACCTTATCTTTTGATTTCTTCATAATAAACCTGAGAGGCAGTATGATAGTATGGTGGTCAACTAGAACCAGCCTCCTGGGTTCAAGTCTCAGCTCTGCCAATGACTGCCTTGGCGACCTTGGACAAGTCCCTTAACACTTCTGAGCCTTCAGTTCATGAATCAATAAATGGGGGCACTAGCTCTTAACTTATAAAATGGTTGTTGAGTATTAAATTAGCTACTATTACAAAGTTATTAGCACCATTCCTATAGTAAACACTAAAAAATGTAGTTATTCTTGTTATGTACTTAAGAAGTCCAAAAGAAAATCTATTAAATCAACTATATTGAAATACGTGTCTTTCTTGGCCAAGTAGGTGTAGTAGTTCTCAATAAATGAGCTATTATTAAGATAAGCTGTTTTGCCCTGGCTGGTGTAGCTCAGTGGATTGAGCGCGGACCTGCGAAGCAGACAATGGAGGTTTGATTCCCAGTCAGGGCACATACCTGGGTTGCAGGCCAGTTTCCAGTGGGGCACCCATGAGAGGCAACCATACATTGATATTCCTCTCCCTCTCTCCTTCCCCTCTAAAAATAAAAGAATAAAATCTTTAAAAAATAAGCTGTTTTCCTCTAACACTGGAAAACATCTGAGAAAATGACAGATTGAGCACGGGCCTTTGAAGCAAAGGGTTGCGGGTTCAATTCCCACCAGGGCACAAGCCTGGGTTGCAGGCCAGGTCCCCAGTAGGGGACACGTGAGAGGCCACCACACATTGATGTTTCTCTCCCAATTTCTCCTTTCCTTTCCCCTCTCTAAAAATAAATTAAAAAACAAACGACAGAGAAGGTTCCTATTCTCCTGAAGATTCTAGCGGCAAACACAGATTATAAACAGGTGCTGTGACGATAGGACAATCAGGAAGGGCAGAGAGCCAACCACCGGCCTGGCGAAGAGGGAGCAGGTAGTGGGGAAAATAGTGAGTGCAAGGTCCTGCAATGGAGAGGGAGTCTCTAAACCAAAAGAAGCAGCAGTGACTGGAGCGACGGAGACTGCGGTGCAGGCAGAGCTGAGAACAGCGGCTCAGCGGCTCAGCGGCTCATCTTTCATGCCAATGCGGACCCACAGAATACCGGGCCATCCTGCAGTGTGGTCTCAGGCAAGTCACTCCCCTCTTTGAGTAGTCTCGGTCTTCTCTGATAATATTGTACTTAACAAGGTTGCAGGGTCAAAAGAAATGTTAGTGGAAGCGCTTTGCAAACGACTGTTTGCAGCAGTACCATAAATACAACCACCTGAGAAAGTTGGGAGACGCTCAGCCAGGAACGGCGAAGCCGCGTTGGCGGGCGCGTGCGCGATGGGCGCCGGAGCGAGGAGGGAAGTGGAACTCGGGCTCCGGATCCGCCTCTGCTGGATTCCCGGTCCCTCCCACTTCCGCGGGTACCCAACCGAACGTCGCCTGCGTGCTGACGTCAGGCGCGTGCCCCTGTCCGGCAGCCGAGGAGACCCCGCGCAGTGCTGCCAACGCCCCGGCGGAGAAGCTGAGGTGAGTGCGGGGCCCGAGGCTCCCCGCGGGAGCGGCATCTCAGCCGCACTGTCCTAACTGCCACCCGTGGCCTTTCCCGGTCCGTGGCGACACCCTGCTTTTGGTTTCCCGGGAAGCCTGAGAGCGCGGGTCTCAGGGTTGGGGCGGCGCCTGGCTCGCGCGGCGCTGTCCGGGCGAGCGCGGGTCCGGGTTCTGTGGAGGAACAGAGGGCAGGCGGTCCCGGCTGGGAAGGCGAGGAGCGCACGTCCCGCAGAGGGGAGTGCTGCCGGGGCCAGGGGTCCTGGCCTGAGGGCGCAGGCGGGGCCGGGCTGTCACCGGGCAGCGGCGGAAGGAAGGGGTCACACCCATCCCGGCCGCTTGGGCTCCCCTCCCCCCTGGCCGGCCCCGCTGGACTCGAGGGCAGGCGGCAGGCTGGGGCGCCGTGGGTCTCAGCTACGGGGCCGCTCGCCGACGCCCGGGCTGAACGGGAGTGTCTGTGTTTCGGTCACCCGGGGTGGGTCAGCCCCCTGTGCAAGGGATTCAACTTCCTGCTTCGCCGGGCGCCGCAGCGGACATTTTGCGGCGGGCGGGGGGAGGGGAGCGGAATTGCTAGCCCGGCGGCGAAGTGGCGGTCCGGGAGGGGGCGGCTTGCGGGCTGTTCCGGGCTGTGCCTGCGACCGGCTTCCCTCGGTAGCCTGGCCTCTCGACGCTGAGTCTGGGTGGGGTGGGTCTGGGTCTGGTCGCCGTTTCTCCAGTCTGCCTATTCCTGCTTTAGGTTAAGTTCCTAATACCATTTCCGTTTGCTTCTCCAACTCTTTATCTCCCTGCCTATGCAGCTGAAGCTTCCCTTTCTGGAAGTTACCTAACCACCTCTCGAAACTGCCGTCTGACGCTTTCTTAATTCCCCATATTCGGGGGAAATTTTCTTTGTTCGTTTGTTTTTTTCCTCCCCTTTAAGTCCAAGAGAAATGCAGTGTGGAAGATTACGTCATCGCAGTATAAGGGGTGAGAATTTTAACTCCTGCAAGTCAGGGACTCACCAAATTAAGACAGCATCCAGTCGTAGCTGGATATCCTGCCTGCTTCCCAGCGCATCGTATTCAGAGATCTTTACAAATCCTGGTTGTCTCAGATGCACCTAAAAGACAGGACGGTTTAAAATCTCAAGATGTGTTGGTGCCAGGCAATAAAGCGTAAGACAACACCTTCTACAGCCATTTATGGAGGCAGTGCCTTTAAAGATCCCTTTGTACTCGAATGAAGTGAATTTATTTGTGGAAGCATCTCTGACCCAGAGTGACTTTCCCAGACTTTTTAATGTCTCCCGTATGACTTAATGGTGCAGAGTGCAAACCTCAGTTGACCCACGTGTGCTTTTTGTGACAAGGGAAGAGAGAATCAGCTTATTGTCCCCTAATCTTTGCTCGCTAGACACTTTTACTTTAGTAATTAAAAACCAGTTTTGGGTTTTTTGCTAAAAAAGCCTAAACGTTTTCAGACCTTTGGGATCACTGTATTTGTTCCCCAGAATATTAGGTACATCCTTCGTGGACTACAGGGTATGGTAGCACAGAAAAATGTTAGCATTGTAAAGCAAATGAGATCCGCCCTGACCCCTGTGGCTCAGTTGGTTGGGCGTCTTTCCACAAAGCAAGGGATCCCCAGTTCATCCCCTGTTGGGGCACATGCCTGGGTTGTGGGGCGTGCAAGAGAAGCAACCCATCGATGTTTCTCGCCCTCCGTTTCTCCCTTCCCCTCTAAAAGTAAATGAAATTTTAAAGCAAATGAGACCCAATTCTGTAACGCGTTGTAAGATTAGTTCTTGTTGGAACAAGTTCTTTCCTATTACTTCTCATTTGTATATAGAGAATAAATTGCTTGTTAAGAAACAAGTAAATTGCCTGGCACGCAATTTACCCTGGCTTGTGTGGCTCAGTGGATTGAGTGCTGTCCTGCGAACCAAAAGGCTGCTGGTTGAGTCCTAGTAAGGGCATATGCCTGGATTGTGGGCCAGGTTCCTAGGAGGGGACGCCGGAGAAGCAACCACGCATTGATGTTTCTCTCTCTTTTTTCCCCTCTAAAAATAAACACAAATATTTTTTAAATTTTTTAAAAAGAAACACTTGGAAGAAGTGGTAGGTTTAAACTGGCTTTCTGTAGAGCGGAGGTGTAGAGTAATTGGGTAGGTCGGGTGGAGTTTGGATCTTCTGAAATAATGTTTGCCATAATTTATCTTGTTTTAATATAAAAATGAAACACTTATCTGCTCCCTTATTTCTTGAGTCTTCCATATTTAAGAAGTTTAAATATACATATATCGATTTGTATCATTTGTCTTAAAATACAGCACAATAGTTTTTAGTTTACAGGGTTTAGACTGAGGCAGTGAGATAAAAGATTGGTAATTAACTGAGTAATAAAAAATGAGCTCTTCCAGTAATTTCTTCAAGACCGAAAAGGTATCATATCCTCTTAAAATGTTTTCACAAAATAATGAACCCTTGTACTCAGTTAAACCTAATTTTTTTGGAATCTAAGATAGGTGTTACAGCTTAGGGTATTCTGGGGGCTTAAATCAAATATCAGTGAGATTATTAAAGCCGGCTGAGACCAAGTCTTGACTATTTTGTAACATCAAGATTTGTTTTCTTTCATTTGGATATTTTTTCTACTTATAATTTTATATATTTAAAACATTTCTAGTTATTTTTTAATTATTTTATTGTTCAGTTACAGTTGGCTGTATTTTCTCCCCACCCCTCCCCCGTTTCTAATTATTTTTTAAAAGGTTTTAATTTATTTTTAGAGAAAGGGGAAAGGAGGGAGAGAGGGAGAGAAACATCGATGTGTGAGTGAAACATGGATTGGTGGGGTGCCTCTCACAAACCCCCAACTGTGGGCCTGACCTATAACCCAGGTAGGTGCCCTGCCTGGGAATTGAACTGGCAACCTTTTGGGCTGCAAGCGGGTGCTCAGTCCACTGAGCCACACCAGCCTGGGTTCTAGTTATTTTTGAAATGGTTGCACTAATAAAATGTATTAATCCAAGACCTTTCACATTTGGAAAACTTTGAAGTACAATTTACTATGCCTGTTTGGGAGTAGAATTTATAGGTATTTTTGGAAGTAAAAATCAAACATACTTTTATTTGTAGATAAATTTTAAATGCATTTCTTCATTGTTTTAGGGTCTCTTGAGAGGATAAGAAACAATGAGGAGCATTTCAGTATACAGGCTAGCAGGACGAGGGCTTAATATTTTGTTAACTTATTTCCCATAAATCTATATATCATGCTATATTGAATATTGAAGGGCTTCATTCTAGGCTTTCAGTATTCAATATTTTCTTTCAAATTTATTAGTTTCCCTCATTAGAATATAGGTTCTATGAAGGCAGAGCTTTGACTTTGCATGGTCACCCCTGTATCCCTAGAAATGTTTGTCAAATGAATGAATTTGATGATGTTTGGGGGTTAATTTTCTCTTCCTGCATATTCTGTAGGCCTGTGTACTACTGTGTTTCCTGAGACTTTGTGTTTGCTTAGCCATATCCATATTTGGGCTCATTGAAATGATGATTTCTAATCTATTTTTGTTTGACTGTGTCCATCTGTTTATCCCAGTATCTTTGCAGCTTTTTTTATCTGGACAGTTTACTATTGCTTAGAAAATCTTTTCTGATGATCAGTTCTTATACTCCTAAAAGTTATTCAGACTTTAATGTTTGTTTTATTCCACTGTTTCTTTGTTAGCAGTAGCAGCTTATTTTTGCCACTTCTCCTTTACTCAACAGTATCAGATTCCTGGTCATGTTATGCTTTGTCCCTTACCAGTTTCTACTTTTAGTTACTCATCCCTTCAGTTCAAAATATTTTTGCTAAAGCAGTTTTCATTACTTGACATTTTAGCTATGTCTGCCACTGCTGCTGTTTTAACTCCTGGATGTCCTAGCTGCACCTGGGACATCAGTCTCCAACTGCTTAGTTCATGAAATGAAATCAGGTGTTTTGCCACCAAAATGGTGTACTGTTAAACAATTTTTGTAGGAAAATATTTTTTCTCAAATAATTAGCTATTATGCTGAAGTTCCACACAGTTTCTAATATAGCAAAAAACTACGTATTGTTAAGTCATGGTATTCACAAAGCATCAGTGGTCTGTCACTGGAAGAGAACCTTGTTGCTCTCTTTGCTTTAACACTGCACTTTAACACATACAGTTTTCTCCAGAGTAAGCCATTAAGGTTTGCCATTTTTATTCTGCTGCTGTGTGTTCTCGAGAAAAAATACTACTAGTATGGTGATTAAAAGTGTAGACTCTGAAACTGCATTGTCTGGGTTCAGATTGTGGCTTTGCCACTTATTTAGCTATGTGCAATCTAAGTAATGTCTTTGTGGCTCAGGTTTACCTTCTGTAAAATGGGGCTAGCAATAGTCTCTACCTTGCAGTATTATGAGAATTAAATCAGGTACATAGTACATGCTCTGTAGGTGTTGGCTCTTGTTATCAGTACAGCTTCTCTTAGGCCCCGACTTTTGTGAAGCTATCTGCATTTTCCCCAAACATCAACATTTTAATAACCCTCTCTCTCCCAGGTTAATCTCATGAAATCATTACAATTATAAAATGAAGTGGAAATTGTTGCCTGCTTTAATTTTGTTGTCCTTTATTTTAATGAGTGTCTTAGAAACAAAGATGTAAGGTTCCAGGTATGCCTTGTATGGTCTATGGACCAAGCAGCATAAGCATCACTTTGGAGCTCATTAGAAATCTCAGGCTCCGTCCTGGTCCTACCAAATCTGAATCTGCATTTTAGCAAGATCCCCATGTAATTTTTAGGCACAGTAAAATTTGGAGCACCTCTTGGGGACTGCTAAAGTGATGTCTGCTAAAGAAATTTCAGAAACAATGTTGGGTGTTTTATTTTTAATTTCCCCTCTGCTTTAATTAGGTATAACCAGGTTCCTTTCAGGCAGTGTACCAGGCTTTATTGCAAAAGATCATATCTTAAAGTGTGGGGAACCTATTTGGTTTTTGAAGGAATTACAGTTTCTTGTTTATTATGTACAACACCTATGTCTACACATTATCAGGAACAAATGTGTTTAGTTATTAAAATGCAGTTGCCCACTTAGTAATAAGTAGATAAATCTTAAACTCTAGTACATCAATTCCACATTTGAACTCAAGTGTCATTTTATTGGAAACTTATTATGAAGATAATCATTTAAGTAGCTGTTGGTCATGAAAACAGGGAAAATATAAAGTTGACATTTTGCTGGTCAAATGTAAAAAGTTTTATGCTTTCTTTAAAAGAAACCATAGCCCTGGATGGGTAGTTCAGTTGGTTAGAGCATTGTCCTGGTATACCAAGGTTGTGGGTTCAACCCCCAGTCAGGGCACATAGAAGAATCAACCAATGAGTGTATAAATAAGTGGGACAAGAAATCCATGTTTCTCTCTCCCGTTTACTCTCTCTCTTTAAAATCAGTAAATAAATGAACCATATCTTCAATCTCAAGGGAAGATATTAGAAGCAAAAATCTAGTCTGTCTTAGCTGCCATATTGAAAAATTATTGATATTTTTAAGGACTGAATTGATTTTTTCCTCTAATAACTTTTTTCTTTTTCTTAAACTATTTGAAGTGGGGGAAGTTCACCAGTGCTATCGCTTTGCAGTGTGTGCTCTAGAGGAGTGTTTCTTCACCCTTTTGAAACCAAGGCAGACATAGAAAATGTCACACAGTAGTGAATGAATGAGGCTGCTTTTGGCTGACTGGAGGTGCTGCAGACCCCAGGAGAGCTAGAGGATCCGTGTCTCAGGCACACTTTTGTCCATTATCTGTGTCCCAAGTGGCAATATGAAGCCATCTACTATTGGAAGTTAGACCACATCCGTCTTTTTCAGTTAAAAAGATGACCGCTGTTTGCTATTCCTTGTCAATACAGAAGAAATTGGGGACAGATCAAATGAGTAAATAAAATGAGGGTGAGACGGAGGTGGAACTGAAGAATACTGTGTTAATTAGTGTTAAGGAGTGTGAGAATAGGATACATTTTATAGAAGAAGCATAAGCAAGATTCAGATAAAACCTGTTGGCTTTGTTGATTGGCACTTGAATATTTTGTACATTTTTTTGTTTGTTTTTAACTCTTTAAAAGTAGATATAGAGAAGAGTGGGAAATAAAGAATAAAGTTTATCTGTGGTTTCAGGGTTTTTCATTATAATATACCTTCCCTAGAGCTACTAGTATTTGTTTCACCAGCTAGTGGTATTTGAGAGCTCAAATTTGGAATCTTACAAAGTAAAATTAAATTATCTATATTGATTATTACTTTCCCAGAAAATCATATTTTTATTGTGGAGCTTAAGATTAACAGTAAGATTTTAAAATGTAAATTTTTAATTATCTGGTAACAAGGAAAATGGATAGTTACTGTGAATATTAGAGTGCTAAGGTTTAAGTCACCATCTGATAGCCTCATTTGTTTTAAAAAGTATGTAAGTAATATAAGTAGTACAAAATATAAGCTGTGGAAATGTTTGAGTTATTTTAGGTCATTATTTATTAGTTTTGCTCATCATAGGGGAATATTAGATTATTCTAACAGTTTATAAACCATAGAGATGGGGGTAGGGGACAATTTTTAATTTCAAGAGTAATGCCTGTGTTGTTTCTCTAGTGTTTTAGGGTACCTGAAGGATGTTTTCATGGGGGAGGGTGTCGAATTAATTAGGAATCTACTTATTATATCCCCATCTTGGAATTCATATGTATTATATGTTTATTAAAGGCTCTGAGGAATTAAATTGTCAGAATTTTAAAAACTATTTTTCAATTACAGTAGACATTCAGCATTTTATATTAGTTTCAGGTGTACAGTACAGTGTTTAGACAATCATAGTTTATTGATACAAAGTGATCCCCCAAATTTCAATACCCACCTGGCACCATACATAGTTATTACAATATTATTGGCTATATTCCCTGTGCTGTATTTTACATCCCTATGACTGTTTTGTGGCTACCAATTTGTACTTCTTAATTCCCAGAGAGTCTGTTTAATTCACTGGTTTTTAAACTTGTTTGATGGAGCTCTACCTTCTCCCCATGGAGGATTCTTTAAAGTTTTGAGAAAATGGACTGGGAGACACTGTTGTCTGGTGATTTATTAATCTCTGTTAGGTTCAAAGGCTGTCGGTGTGGCCAGTGTTTGCTATGGATAGAAAAGTGGGAAACATTTTCTCAAATTCCCGTGGTAGGTGAATGACAGAAACTTCAGCAACAGCTGTGCATTGTCTCCCCTTGCTGTAGTCTGAGCTCCATTCAGAAGTTGTATAGAAATTGCTAATGTGCAATTTCTTGGGATGGAACTGAGCACTTATGTATATGATACATATTTGAGGTATTTCAATTAAAACTGGGACAAAGTATTGGAAGGGAAATATTAGGGACTAGGGAAGTGATTGTCCAGTGGCTGCAAGGGAAGCTTCTGAAATGGAGGCACCCTCTCCAATTTCCTCTGTTCTTGGATCAGTGATTCTAGTTTGTGTATTTTTTTGTTTTCCAGTATTCTGAAAAGCTTACAGTGATTTCAAAGCCAGTATTTTAATCCTCTGAAAGTTATATAATTCTCAACTGTTTTATCTGTGGTCCAAAAATAATTTTTAAAGATTTTTTTTATTTACTACTTTTCAGAGAGAGGAGAAGGGAGAAAGAGGGAGAGAAACATCGATGTGTTGCCTGTCACATGCCCTCAGTCCAGGCATGTGCCCTGACTGGAACCAAACTAGTGACTTTTTTTGGTTTGCAGGCTGGTGCTCAAACCGCTGAACCACACCACCCAGGGTATAGTCTCTCTCTTTGAAATATGGTGGTAAGATGATTCCTTACCAACATTAAAAAAAAAAATCCTCCAGAAATCTAAGGTAAGAAACCTAAGACAAGCAGCTTTTAAAATAGAACTAATCAGTGGCAAAGATTTTTGTGAAGAACCTAGATTCTGGATATAATTCTCTGGCAACTGTGTGATGCTTAAATTCATTGTACACTATTTTAATAGATTTAAATTTGAGTGAATTATTTCCAAATTGAGGCTTTAAAAAAAGACTTTATTTATTTTTAGGGAGAAGGGAAGTGAGTGAGAGAGAGAGAGAAACATCAGTGTGTGGTTGCCTCTCATGTGTCCCCTACCGGGGACCTGGCCTGCAACCAGGCATGTGCCCTGACTGGGAATGGAACTGTGACCTTTTGCTTCACAGGCCCATGCTCGATCCACTGAGCTATACCAGGGCAAAAAAGCCAGGGTGGGCTTTTTTTTTAAATCCTCACCCAAGGACATACTTACTGATTTTAGAAAGAGGGGAAGAGAGGGGGAGAGAGAGACGGAGAGAGACATTGATCAGATACCTTTTGGTTGTGCCTGACTGGGGACTGAACCTGCAACCCAGGCATGTGCCCTGATGAGGATTTGAACCTGGGACCCTTCGGTTTACAGAACAACACTCCATCCCAGTGAGGCACACTGGCCAGCCCTGGAGGCATATTTAATTATAAAACCATTGAATGTAAATTTGCTTACATTAACTGTTTAGTATTGTTGCAAACATAATGCGATACTACTTAAACTTTTGGGGGATCCTGCTTTATCTAGGAGAGAGTTGTCTTTTTTTGCTAGTTTAAAAGTGGGCAGAATTGTGCATTCCCAGAACAGAGTGGAGTTGCTCATGATGATACAGAGTATTCCCCAAATGATGCTTAGTGGCTTCAAACACTTGGTCGTAACTACTTCAGCTAGTTCAGACTGTGGGTTGGACTCAGAAATAGGATTTTCCTCTTTCACAAATACCCAGATAGTAATAGGAGAGGGTTCAGGACCCTGAAGGATAGTAATGAGAGGGTTTAGAAGTGTAAAGGACCCATTAAAGGGTATTCTGAGTCCAAAGAGCATGTTTTTGACCTGCATCTCTAATCCATGCTATATTATTAATTTATGCATTCAACACATCTCTTCAATGTGTGCTATGTGAAGATCACTGTTCTAGATGTTGGGGATGTATCAGTGAATAAAACAGACCAAAAGAAATCTCTGTCCCCATGAAATTTACATACTAGTCTGTGAGTTGGAGATAAGTGGGAAAAAATGAAGGGGAGGAAAATGTTGGAGGGGTGGAGTACATTGGCTTTCTTCAGGGGTTGGTAGAACTTGGGTTGCATTAAAAAAATGAGGTAGTCACCTCTGACTGATGTGGCTCAGTGGGTTGCTGGTTTGATTCCTTGTCAGGGCAGATGCCTGGGTTGCAGGCCAGGTCCCTGGCTGGGGGCATGCGAGAGGCAACTGATCTGTTGTTTCTTACATTTATGATTCTCTCCTTTTCTCCCTCCCCTCCTCCTCCCTAAAAATAAATAAATAAAATCTTGAAAAATAAAAGTAGTCAAAGTTGTTTTAGTTCCAAAATGACATTTGAGCTAAGATCTATAAGGGATGTACCTGAGCTGTTGTGGCGAGATAATTTTAATTTTAGGTGGGAGGTACAGCTGCAATGACTTTTTATCAGTGAGAAGTATTGTTATGCTTACTTTTTCTTTCAAGATTTGATTTATTGTTAGAGAGAGGGGAAGGAGGGAGAGGAACATCAGTGTGTGAGAGACACATCTGTTGGTTTCCCCTAACATACCCCCAACTGGGCATTTGGCCTGCAAACCAGGTGTATGCTCTGACTGGGAATCAAATTGGTTGCCTTTTAGTTCACAGGCCAGTATTCAATCCACTGAGAACCAGCCAGGGCACTTTTTCTTTTTTAAATCTTCACCCAAAGGTATGTTTTAGTGATTTTTAGAGGGGGGTGGTGGTGGAGAGAGACAGACAGACATTGATGTGAGAGAGAAGCATCAATTCGTTGCCTCCTAATCTCCCTTATGTGTTCCAACTGAGGATCAAGCCTACCACTCAGGTAGGTACCCTGTCTTGAGAGGGATTGAGCCTGTAGCCTCTTGGTGTATGGGGTGACACTCAACCAACTGAGACACCTGGCCAGGGCTGTTACGGACTTTTTTTTTTAAGATTTTATTTATTTATCTTTAGAGGGGAAGGGAAGGAGAGAGAGAGAGAGAGAGAGAGAGAAATACCAATGTATGGTTGCCTCTCATGTGTCCCCTGCTGGGAACTGGCCTGCAACCCAGGTATGTGCCCTGGCTGGGAATCGAACCGTGGTTGTTTGGTTCGCAGGCCCGTGCTCAATCCACTGAGCTACACCACCCAGGGCTATTACACTTACTTTTATATGAAATCTTTAAAAATAGGCATTAAACAAATGTATTTCATAATACATCTGGAATACCATAATAGGAGCTTAGTTTCCTAAAATGTATGTGTGAATAATTTCCATATCAAACAATTGATACTTAGGGCAGAAGTTTGTGCTTTGCTGGTGTTGTCCTTTGTTTTTAAGTGTGCTTGAAAAGGCAGATTTGTTACCAACATGTGTTGGTTATTTTTTAGTCTTAGCAGCTCTATCTCTGTTGTTTTGTTTCTCTCAGTCTCTTGTAGTAGATAGAACTCTACAATTACGCTGAAACATCTGGGGCCATGCCAACTGTACTCTGTGGACACAGACTTGCTGCAATTATTATGGTGTCTCCTATTATACTTGGTTCAATTATTTAATTACGCAGTTGAATCCTTCTGTGTATGTTTACCCCATTAACAATAGATTTTACATCAAAATTGGTAGACTGATTCAGAATTTTGGTAAACTTGTTTTATAAAAAAGGATTTGTGGTTTACAGAATAAACAATCTGAATGTAGGGACCTTGGCCTCATTAGATACAACAAAGAAATTCTAAAAGATCATGGTTAGTTTTCTAGTTGATATCTCACTGATAACAGTGTGTGTTGCCTAGGTACTATAGTGACTGACTTTTTTGTTTTTTTGCTGCAAATGTATGCTTGTATGTAGGATTTCCGATACAGGCTGGCACATGATTTCATCACTGATTAAATTAGGACAGAATTTGTTTACTGATTTGGAACGGCTGTTTCCTTACAAGAATACCTTGAGAACATAACAGATTTCTTCTAACTTCTCTATTTTCCTGTGGTACAAACTTACTCTAGTGTTGTAGACTAAAATACTTCTTCATAATTTACCACCTTCTTAAACCCACTCCATCTCCAATTGGCCAACTGTTTCTTTTCTCTTTCATGTTACTACCCCTAGTGCAGGTCTTTCAATTCATTCTTAGATTATTAAAGTAGTTTCATAGCTGAGTTTCTTTACTTTATCTGGTTACCTTTGACAGTGCACCTTGGAATACGGTTACAAGATTGATATTCCTCAAAACAAAACAAAAACCTGTTGATTATGGATAAGAAAGAAATGATAGCCTCCTGCTCACCATCCAGATTAAATTAAAACTTTTCTGCCTAGTTTTCAGAGTCTTTATTGACTTGGACTTACCCATTTTTGTCTTGTTTGTTCCACCTTGCAGATTGGCAATACTTAAGCCTTTCTTGTGATACCATGTCTAACTAGAGACTAACTAGAGATATATTTTCACATTTTTCTAGACCACTCTAATGTTTATTACTTTTTAAGATCCGTGGCACTTGGTGTCTAATTTTATGGCAATCAGACCACTACAGTTGTGTTAGCCTTTTCTGCTTCTAACCAGTAAATTATGCAAGCTGACGTATGTCAAGCTTTTTGGCATGGTGTTGGCAGAGTAGGTGTTCAATAAATTATTGAAATGTTTTCAAGACCTTTGAAGGCAGAGCTTCTGTCTTTCTCAATTTAGTGTTCTAATAAGCATTGAAATATCTTACTGACTTTATAGTTAATAGAGTTATTTCTTGGAAGAACAGAAGCCTATTGTAACATGCTTTAGATCCTACCCTATGTCCTGATGCAGTGGAGTTGGATAAGACCTGTTAGGTGCTTGAACTTACTCTTTAACACACACATGCACACGTGTGTGCCAGGACAGCTGCTGTTAAACTCTTTGCATTTGTTTTTTACTCATTAGAACACAAAATTTTGACAGTTAGTGGTAGTATGCTTTTAATAACATTGTGTTATGATATTGGTAGTCTTCACAACCTTTTTACACTATACAGCATTTCATCCTGTGATATATTGTTACTGAGTCATTTTTTGTTGTTGCATTACTCTGTTAATGTTACAGAATTTCATTGTTTCTTGGTAAAGTATTAGGTTGGCCAAAAAGTCCATTTAGTTTTTTCCATAAAGTAAAAGGCATATTTCACCCTGCAAACCAAAGGGTTGCCAGTTCAGTTCCCAGTCAGGGCACATGCCTGGGTTGTGGGCCAGGTCCCCAGTGGGGGCCATGTGAGAGGCAACCACACATTGATTTTTTTCTCCCTCTCTTCCCTTCTCGAAAAATAAATAAATAAAATTCAAAAAGGCATTTTAAATTTTCACAAATAACTTTATTGATTTGAATATTTTGAGTATGTCAGCTGTCTCCCACTATTGGCTTCTAGTGGGTAAGATACCAGGGGTGCTGCTGAACATCTTCTGATGGGTAAGACGGTCCCATAGCCATGAATTATCTGACCAAAATGTCTATAGTACCAAGAAACTTTGCAAACCATTTTTGCCACGTTTGATCACAGGACCTTCTCCATAAATCTTTTTTCATGTGTGTTTCACTTGTGTGTTCACCTTTCTTGGAATAATAAAACATATGCCAAAATGTTGCATATTTTCTCCTGTTTTCAATATTAGAATGGCTGCACAAAAATTCACCAATTTTGATAAGTTTTCAGTACAAAAGAGTGTGATGAAAAATGAGTGTATCCATCCACCTTCCCAGAAGCAGCCCCTGTTATCTAGCAGATAGGTCTTTGCAGATAGTCTCTGCACTTGGGAGTGTATATGTATCTCCTCTCCATTAGAGAAAACTCCACAAACAAATCATCATGTTATACACATTGTTCTGTAGTTGCTTTTTAAAAACTTCATATACAGGGTGGGGCAAAATAGGTTTTCAGCTTGTATGGAAAATGATACAATAATTAATAAACAATGCTATAAGAATAAAGTGTCCCGCATGCTCACAGTTGTAAAACTGCTTTTGCCCCACCATTTAAAATTTTCACCAATAACTTTATTGATTTGGATATTTTGAGTATGTTGGCTGTCTCCCGCTACATCTTCCAATGCATAGGACAGCCCCACAGCAAAGAATTATTTGGCCAAAGTGTCAATAGTACCAAGAAACTTCACAAACCTCTTTTGACATGTTGATCACAGGACCTTCTCCATTCACTGCACAAATCTTTCTTATGTGTGTTTTAGTTGCATTTTTACCTTTCTTGGACTGTAAAGCATCATATGCCAAAAATGTTGCATATTTTCTTCCAATCTTCAATAGTAGAGTAGCTGTACAAAAATCCACCAATTCTGGAAAGTTTTTTTTTTTAATACACACTAGTATGACAGTCTACTGATAACATAATCTGACAAAGTTGTTTTAAATGAAGTTAAAGACAGCTAAGCCCTACTAGAGCCATCATATGGAAGAAAACTAACTGAACTTTTTGGCCAACCCAGTACCTTAATTACTTCCTACGGGCCCTATCTCCAACTATAGTCAGTTATATTCTGAGATACTAGGGGTTAGGACTTCAACTTATCAGTATGGGGGATCACAGTTCAGCCTATAATAGGCACTCTAGCTCATTCTTTCTAATAGTTGCATAATGTTCCTTTGTATTATAACCTAGGGTACCAGTCCCCTTTTGGTGCACATGTAGGTAGTCTGCCTTGCTCCTACAAGAGCTGTGGTAAATATCCTTGTGCTGACCTGGTTGTGTACGTGGAGAAGTCTTAGAAGTGGAATTGCCAGGTTGAAGAATATACATGGTAAATTTTGGTAGGTATTGGCCTAGACATGAAGGTCTTGTTTATAATTGTTTCTGATATTTTTTGGAAGTAAAAATTTATCTTGTGTGTTACTTTCTAATCTTAAAAACCCCATTGTTTTCAGGGGTACATGAATGGCTTTTACTTAGCCCTTTGATATGGAGCACCGCCTAGATAATTGATTCCAAATCGACTGCTTATCTGGGTGACTTCCCAATGATAACAGGAGCTCAGATTTGAGTAGTAAGTGCTGTACAGAGGAATAATTCAGTGATTCTTAAAACCTATTGTGTTAATTCTATTTCTGTCTTACAAATGGAGAAGCAGTCTTTTTAAAAATTTTTCTTTCTTTTTAGAAAGAAGGGAAGGGAGGGAGACAGAAACATTAGTGTGAGAGACACATCTTGTGCACACCCAACCCAAGCATGTGCCCTGACCAAGAATTGAATTAGTAACCCTTCAGGTCTCAGGCTAGTGCTCAGTTCACTGAGCCATACTAGTCAGGGTAAGAAACAGTCTTAAAGAGGCTATGGCCCTGGCTGGTGTAGCTCAGTGGATTGAGCGCGGGCCTGTGAACCACGCAATTGCGGTTCGATTCCCAGTCAGGGCACATGCCTGGATTGCAGGCTAGTCCCCAGCAGGGGACTCACGAGAGGCAACCATACATTGATATTTCTCTCCTTCTCTCCTTCTCTTCCCCTCTAAAGATAAATAAACATTCACGTTTAAAAATAAATAAATAAAGAGGCTATGTAGCCATGGGCCCGGTGACGGTGGCAGTTGGCAGCCTCCCGTTGGTGGGAGCCGCGGCCGGAGGCGCCAGACAGGACCACCATTGTTCCTCTTTGGCCTCGCCCCCACATACAGCATCACAACCCAGCGACTTAGTTGCCCTGCTCTAGTGAACACCTAGGGCTCCGATCCTGCTATGTAACAGGCACAAACAGCCCAAAAGATGGCGCAAGAAGAACTCAAAGTCCCAGAGCCGATAACTCTAAGCGACCGAGAAATTGCCAGCCTCTCAGAAGCACAATTCAAGACACTGTTTATCAGGATGCTCACAGAACTGGTAGATTATAGTCACAAATTAGAGGAACATATGAAGGCTAAACTAATTGAAATGAAGGGAGATGTCCAGGAAACCAATAGCGATGGAAAGGAAACTGGGACTCAGATCAATGGAATGGACCAGAAGGAAGAATGAAACATCCAACCAGAAAGGAATGAAGAAATGAGAATTCAAAAAAATGAGGAGAGGCTTAGGAACCTCCAGGACATCTTTAAACGTTCCAACATCCGGATTATAGGGGTACCAGAAGGGGGAAAGAAACAGCCACCAGTGGAAAACTTATTTGAACAAATAATAAAGGAGAACTTCCCCAGCCTGGCAAAGGAAATAGACTTCCAGGAAATCCAGGACGCTCAGAGAGTCCCAAAGAAGTTGGACCCAAGAAGGAATACACCAAGGCACATCATAATTACATTAGCCAAGACTAAAATGAAGGAGAGAATCCTAGAAGCAGCAAGAGATAAGGGGACAGTCACCTACAAAGGAGTACCCATCAGACTGTCAGTGGATTTCTCAAAAGAGACCTTACAGGCAAGAAGGGGCTGGAAAGAAGTATTCTAAGTCATGAAATCCAAAGACCTACAGCCAAGATTGCTTTATCCAGCAAAACTTTCATTTAGAATGGAAGGACAGATAAAGTGCTTCTCAGATAAGATCAAGTTCAAGGAGTTCATCATCACCAAGCCCTTATTATATGAAATGCTAAAGCGACTTTTGTAAGAAAAAGAAGATGAAAAATATGAACAGTGAAAGGACAGCAAACTCACAGTTATTAATAACCACACCTAAAACAAAAGCAAACCTAGAGGACAGCTAGATCAGAAGTGGAACCATAGAAATGAAGAACACATGGAGGGTTAGCAACAGGGGAGTGGGAGGAGGAGAAGGAGGGAGAAGGTACAGAAAATAGCAAAGAGGGTAGGTAGAAAATAGATAGGGGGGAGGGCAAGAATAGTAGGGGAAATGCAGAATCTAAAGAACTTGAGACACGTGGTTATAAACTAAGGGGGGGAGAATGGTGGGGGAGGGAGTGTGCAGGTGGAGGGGAATGAAGGGGGGGGAATAGAACAACTGTAATGGTATAATCAATAAAATATATTTAAAAAAAAGAGGCTCTGTAGCTTGCCCAAAGTCACACAGGAGTGGGGCAGATATGAGCTGAGGGCTGCTTGACTTGAAAGCTTCTGTGCTTGATTGCTACTTATTTTCTTTCTTGGGCATATTAGAGACTTGATAAATATTTGTTGTATGATTACATAATATTTTTGTGTCTTCTTAAAATAAAGGCTGTTTTACAGCACTTGTTATAACATTCCAAATCCTCTGGTTACAGATAACTTTTTCAAAAACTGGTCTTTGAGATCAGAGAGCAGGGATTTCAGAAGGGATTGTTCAAGGTAGCAAATCTGTCAAGTAGAAGCACAGGATTTTCTCTGAGTTTTCTCTTAATTATGGTGTTCAGAAGCTTTCATTTAACTGTGGCAGTGCTAATCTTTAATCATAGGGCCATTTCTGTTTTTGCGAGTTTTAATTGAAATAAGAATAAGGTGCTGTATTAGGTTTTTACTCTATGCAGAGTGATGTATTAATTGCTTTATCTACATTACCTTATTTCTCTTGTACTTTTTTGAGTTAGATGTTACTGTGTAGATGGACAGAATTAATGTATGGAAGTGAAGTGCCAGGACCCACACACTGAAGTGGAGCTAAGATTGGAACCCATATATGCTTTACAAGTCCAGTGCTTTTTTCATGTTATTACTTTAGTCTACAAAGTAATTTTTTTTAAATATAAAATTTTATGTTTTCTTGCACTTAATGTATGCACATTTCAGTATTAGGTGCCTTGGGAGGGAGATAAAGAAATACAAGCCTAGTTTTTCTCTCTGTGGGCCTATAATCTATTATTAACTAAGAACAAACACATGTAAATAAAAAGAGCATGATTAAATAGTCACTTTTTTAAAAGTTTTTATTTATTTATTTTTAGAGAGAGGATGGGAAGGAGAAAGAGTGGGAGAGAAACATCAGTGTATGGTTGCCTCTCATGTGTTCCCTAGTGAGGACCTGGCCTGCAACCCAGGCATGTGCCCTGACTGGAAATGGAACTGTGACCCTTTGCTTCAGAGGCCCGTGCTCAATCCACTGAGCTACACCAGCCAGGTTGTTGGGCAGTTTTTGGTAGCTGGAATAGTTAGGGAAGGAATCTCAGATAAGGTGGGATTTTGAGATCGGGGTTAGGTTACAAATAAGGATGAGTTGTAAGGCCAGATACCTGAGGTGTGGAGAGATGATGTGAATAAAGTCATAGACTTTGAAATAAGCTCATATTGGATAATTTAAATAGTATCAGGCAGTTGACAATCAACAATTGATTAGATGGGCAGAGTAAGACACAAGAAAACTGGTATCTGTATTACTTTGATTTTCTGAGTGAATACCAGTGTTTGTAAGATTATTTCCTGTTTATTGAGGACTCTGGAAACAAATAAAGTTTAAAAAGAACTGTCTTCATGTGGCTTGTTCCATGTTTGTCTGCCTGAAGTCTGGAGTTGGAGAAGAATGTCAGGATATGTGGGTGTTAACATTCTGGCTTTGGGACAATTAAGGAATATTTCAAGTCCTAAGAAGATTCTCATTTATTTTTTTTTAAGTAATGTTAGGTTAGCTAATAACCATTAGCTCTTTTGAATTTTGTCTGAAGCTAAACATTTATTTCAAGGTTTGAAAACATTCCTTTTATATTATATCATTAGTCTCAGGAGAAAGGTAACTGTGGTGGGGTTGTAGTACGATTTGTGATGTTTAGCTGGCAGCCAGCCAATAATAATGCTAGTGAAGACTTTCATAGGTTCCTTAAATCTACATTCAAGGACCCCATAAAAATAAAGAGATGAGTTCTGAGATTCTAGAAGGGTATTTGGATCCCTAAAACATTTAAGAACGTAGGAAGCAGGGGTTTTGGTGTTCTTGTGCGGTGGAGTGATAGGTACTGGTAAGGAGTCTAGAAGGTACACTTTATTTAACAATTTATTTTCTTTATGATTGGCTAAATCATGTTTTACATTTTCACTTACTCAGCCCCAATTCTATGTTCTGGTACAAATGAACACATTGTTAAAGAGGAATAGTGTTTAGTTAACTGATGCAAAATAACTTTTCTAGCCACTTTGGATAGCAAAATGGCAGTAATAGCCTCTTAGCTGCCGTAGTGATTTGACATAGGATAGAGAAACATGTCTGGTGTAGTTACTTCTGTGTTGTTGAGGCTGGTGTTGTATATATTGCAAAGCCAAAGTCTCTTCCCTGGTCATCCTGCTTCCTCCTCATCTGGTGATATTTTAATACATGACGTTATTCATTAGTAATACATGTCAAGTGCTTTGCAGAATAGTTAGTGAAATTGAAACTTTACTCTTTTGTAGTGATAGCCCTATATTTGACTGCAGTTTTAGTAAGAGCAATAAGTACTGTAATTATTTTGGAAATGAAATTATATGCTGCTTTCTAAGTGGGTTCAAGTTGTTGATGTTTTTAAGACTGACTCAAAAATGCCTTTCTGTTTCTGTAAACCCCAGGTCTGTCCCCATGCTTAGGGTTTAAATGCCCAGGTTTGCCCCTCCTCACAAAGAGATGCCCTTGTATTATTCCCCTTTAGGTGAGAGTTGGTACAGTCAGGACCTAAGCCCTGTGATAGGATGCACTGGGACATTCTCAGGTCTGAATCGTTGTCACCTTCCTGATTACTAACCCTGCCTAGGCCAGGAGTAAAGTGCAACTGACCAGGTCACAGTGAGGCATGCTGGACTACCACAGGCTACCACTTGGCCAACTTATAAAGGCAGTGCCCTGAGCCTGGCAAGAAGAGGTGCTGTAGGGCTTGTCTAGCAGTGAGTGAGGCAAGAGAAGAGACCAGGAACCCCTCTTTGCACCCTCTTATAGTGTGTCTAAGCATGCTACCAAATCCCAAGATATCCTAAGACTAACAAAGGCAGCTGTGTCTGAGCCCAGTCCTTTCATGTAGCATCTCTTAGTTCTGACGTTCCCTAACTGGACACCCTCTTCTGTCCCTGGTCTCTGGAGATGCAGGGAAAACAGGCCTTATGGTTGGTGTGGGTGAGGGGAAGTTAACTGGAGCCTGGACTCTGGCCCCGGCTGGGGGAGTGCATGGGGTGGGCCCTTGCTGTTAGTGACATTTCCAAACCCTTAGATGCTGGTTAAAAACAGAAATAAAATTGAAGACTTAAAAACCTTAACAACAACAGCAGTAACAACAGCAAAGAACAAAAGTGTCTTTAATCATTTAAGCAAGATTAATAGCTAACATTTTTTACTAATCATTTACTGTTTGTCAGGCACTGTTTTAAATTACTTTAAAAATAAGATTTTACTTATTTTTAGAGAGAGGAGCAAGGAGGGAGAAAGAGAGCGAGAGAAATAGCTATGTGAGATAGAAACATTTATCTGTGGCCTCCCGTTCCCACCTGACTAGGGACTGAACCTGCAACCTAGGCATGTGCCCTGACCAGGAATCAAACCAGCAGGCTTTCGCTTGGTAGGACAGCTCCCACTGGAGTCATACCAGTCAGGGTGTGACTTTCTTTCTTTTTTTTTAAATCTAATTTTATTTATTTTTAGAGAGGCAAAGGAAGGAAGAAAGAGAAGGAGAGAAACATAAATGTGTGGTTGCCTCTCACATGCCTCCTAATTGGGACCTGGCCTGCAACCCAGGCATGTGCCCTAGACTGGGAATTGGACCTGCGACCCTTTGGTTTTCAGGCTGGCACTCAATCCACTGAGCCACACCAGCCAGGGCCAGGGTAAATTCTTGACATGTATTATCTTAGTCAACTTATCCTATGAGGAAGGTAGTACTATGTTCAATTTTTAGATAAGGGATAATGAGCCACAGAGAATGTTAAATAAGTTGTCAAAGGTCACGTAGATAGAGTGGTAGAATCACTTCTGAACCAATGCTCTTTAACAGGGGACTCACAACCTATTTCCAACAGATTGCTGAGCTGTGAAGTCAGGAGGTCTAAGAAATGGAAGATTTGTGGGTACATAGAAAGGGGAAGAGCAAACTCTTTCTTACTAATTGTATGTCCCCTTTCCCAAACAAAATTCAGTAGTTTGTCTGCAGGGTCCCCTGAAGAAACAGGAACTGAACTTCTGTTTCTTTCTTCCTCTTTTCCAGTGCAGGCAGCCGTCGTGGGTATATACTTGCCACTCCATTTGCAGTGGACATGTTTGTTTTTATTAATGTCACTTCTCAGGCAAGGTAATACAGTTTGGTGTTTTAGAGCAGGAGTTTGACAGACTGCTTCAGTTTAAATTTTAGTCCTGCTGTTTACTGGCTCATTAATCTTGGCCTAGTTTCTTAACTTCACTGAGCCTCATTTTTCTTACCTGTAAAATGGAGATAATATAGCACACAACTCATAGGGTTGTTGGGAGGATGAAATGTATGAATATGTGTAAAATGTTTAGAACAGTATGTGGCACATAATGCTAAATAAGTGTTTGCTACTCTACTGTTACTTGAAAACACTTTTGGGTTGAAACACCTCTGAGATATACTAGTTCATAATCTTTCAGTATTCAGTGTGAGTTTTTCATTACTGAATATGTAAATTCCTGGGTGATACAGCTAATTTATATCAATAATTTGAATTCTACCTAGAGCAGGGGTGTCAAAGTCATTTTCACTGGGGACCATGTCAGCCTCATGGTTGCCTTCAAAGGGCCGAATATAGTGTCAATTCCTTAACAGTTAAGGAGTAGTTAAATTTATATAGTTCTAAAATTATTTTGGCCCTTGGGAGGCAACTGCAAGGCTGCTCTGTAGCCCCTGGTGAAAATGAGTTTGACACCCCTGATCTAGAGAAACTTCTAGGTAACCTAAAATACCAGTAATGTTTATCTTAGTTTTGATATTATGTTATGGTATTTTTTCTCTTGCTGTCCTATAGGAAAGTGGTTCTCCAACTTCATTGTGCGTTAGAATTACATAGGGCTTGGTGAATTCTGATTTATTAGATTTGGGATGGGGCCCAGGAATCTGAATTGTTAATAAACCCAGTTCAAGGTGATTCTGATTTTGGTGCTGGTGGTCTGAGGTGATAATTTTGACATTGCTGGCTAGAAAAGTATAACAGGAAAGAAATTATAAAAGGTAAAAACTGTCAGATTTTTGTTAGTTTGAATGTAGGCAGTGATGATTTGTAAACTAAAAAAGCATTTAATTTGGTATATAAAGATAGTGATAAGTCTGTTCTACCTAAATTATTGTTAATATCAGTTCGTTAACTTGGTTTTAGGGACTGCCTTATAGATAAAAAAGTGATACAGGAAATACAGAAAGAGGACTTCCAGCCAAGATGGAGGTGTAGGTAGACACACTGTGCCTCATCGCACAATCAAAATAAGGACAACAAAAATTTAGAAACAAAATAACAGCCAGAACTGACAGAAAATTGAACTGTATGGAAGTTGGACAGCCAAGGAGCTGAAATAGATACATTCATCCATCCTGTGCAACCCAGGGTCCCAGTGCCACCCAGGGTCCCAGTGCCTGGAAATTAAGCCTCAAAACACCAATTGGAAACACCTGTGGGGGTTGAGGCTCAGAGAGAGACTCCCAGCCTCACAGGAGAGTTCGTTGGAGAGACCCACAGGGTCCTAGAGTGCACAGAAGCTCATCCACTTGGGAATCAGCACCAGAAGGGCCCAGTTTGTTTGTGGGGAGTGGTGGAAGGGACTGAGGTCCAACAGAGAGCATAGTAAGTGCCATTGTTCCCTCCTGTACTCCACCCCCACATACAGCATCACAACCCAGCAACTGGGTTGCCCCACCCTGGTGAACACCTAAGGCTCTGCCCTTTGGTACGTAACAGGTGTGACAAGACAAAAAAAATGGCCGAAATAGAAGAGCAGATCAGAGCTCCAGAAATAATACAACTAAGTGACCGAGAGATAGCCAACCTATCAGATGCACAGTTCAAAGCACTGGTGATCAGGATGTTCACAGAAATGGTTGAATTTGGTCTCAAATTAGATGAAAGAATGAAGGCTAAACTAAGTGAAATGAAGGGAAATGTACAGGGAACCAATAGCGATGGGAAGAAAACTAGGACTCAAATCAATGGAGTGGACCAGAAGGGAGAAACAACCAAACAGAAAAGAAGGAAGAAACAATTCAAAAAAGTGAGGAGAGGTTTAGGAACCTCCAGGACATCTATAACCAGAAGGGGAAGAGGAAGAGCAACAAAGTGCCTAAACTTACATCGTAGATTTCTTCTAATACAAACTGTGTTATATCTGTACGCTTTACCTCAATAGTTAGAAGTTTCCTGGTGGCCAGAATGATCTCATTTTTAACATTTTCTTATTTACTGGTGTCAGAGAGGGAGAGAGGTACTGTATTTAAGATTTCAACTCCATAAACAACCACTACAGTGTTTTAAGACTATTTTTTCTGAATGGTCTCCTGAAAACAATTTACTTTGGTGGAATTTCCAGCTATATCTATTTAAATTATTTGTTCTTTAATACTGTTATTAATGGTAGCTTTCTTTGGAATATTTTAGAAAAGCTCTTTCTCCATCACAGCTTGTAAAAGTTTGTGATTTAGCCATACAACAGTCATATTCATTTCTTTAATCAGGGAAACTCTTTGTCTCAAATTCTTCTTTTTCTTATTTCCTAGGAAATTTTAATGAAAATTTCAAGAAACAGTAGCTTAACAACAACAAAAATTGATAGTTCTTCCTTCACTAGAAGTCAAGTTTATAAGCAGCCTATTGATTTTGTATTTGCTTATTAGTATGGGTTATAAGTCTTAAAAGTGAATATCAGATACAAAATGAAGACAAGGAACTTTATATTTAGGGATGACAATTACTTTGACTTCAACCACAATTGCAACTTAAAAACGCCATTTATCTTAGGTACTTATGAGACCAAACCTCAAAAGTGGTCAAGTTTACTACCAAATATTAATATAATTTTATGGATTCTAAGACATTTTGTCTCACACTAACACCTCTGAATTAGGATGTCTTTTAAAATCATTGTCTTAGAGTCCATGAAAGATAGTAGCCAGGATTTCAGTTCTGCTTCTGTGACTATCCAAAATGCTAGGGACTTAATGAGAGGGAGGGTTCTTTCTTTCCTGTATAAAAGTCCTAGAAGGCAATCCAGGGTTGGCTCCTCCTATTGTGTTATCCTTTTTTTTTTAAGGGTTTATTTATTTATTTTTTAAGTGAGGGAAAGGGAGGGAGAAAGGGAAAGAAACATCAGTGTGTGGTTGCCTCTGGCATGCCCCCAAGTGGGGACCTCACCTGCAATCCATGCATGTGCCCTGACTGGGAATAGAATTGATGACCTTTCAGTTCCCAGGCTGGCACTCATTCCACTGAGCCACACCAGCCACTGCTCATTCTTAACATGTAATTTCTATCTGTGGGTTAGTATGAGTGTTTCAGCTCCCAACATCATGTCTGGGACTGGGACAGGGGAGACTCTACTGTTTGCTTTCAAGGCATGTGTTGAAAGTTGCATCACTTCCACTCCCATCCAAAATTTAGTCACTGTGGTCACCTCTAGCTGCAAAGGAATTTGGGAAATATGGTATTTACTAAGTGCCATATACTTAGGTAAATAAGTAATTCTTTTACTAAAGAAGAAAGGATTGGCAGACAGCTAGCAGTCTGCCACAGTGATCAAACATTACTGTCTGCCCAGTGTTTATGATTAAACTCTACATAAACAAATTACCTTGGTGATGACTAGGACAAATAGAATGTGCGAGAAAGTGAACCTGAAATAGATTTGAAGACATCTGGGAAAAATCTATCGAAGGCTTTTTTTTTAGGAGAACATTATCTTGTTTTTCAGAGGTGGAGTGAGGAACCATGAGAAGACAACTATTCACATTTTCTCTTTGTTATTAAGTAAAAGACATTCTAGAATAATTCTCTATAATTAATTTAGTACTGAGTGTGGTTGATTATTTAGTTTAGGGATCAAGATCCTTAACCTTTAATGCTTTACTAGTATGAGTGCTTCTTTAGTACATTATAGGGGAATGAGAAGGCAAAGGATAAAAGGAGGTTAGATAAAGAAAAATGTAATCAAGATGGTTTTGATGAGGAATGGGAAAGTATTTCCTGTAGTTATTTACTCCTAATATATATACAGATGTTAACAGATAAATTTACAACATTTATGAATTATTTTGATTGAGGGTTATGGAGGGTACCCTAGAAGCATATAGATAGGCATGACATCCAACCCAGAGTTAGATGGTTCTATGACATTTTTACGTTTAATGAAATGGCAGCTCTAGCCGATAAGAAATTATAGCTCCTTTAGAGGTGAAATAGTACTTTATCTTAAGATGTAGGTATATAGAGGATAGTGTTTCTTTTTTATTCTTTCAGAAAAACTGTTAAAGTAACTCTGAGATGGCATTTATCCTAATTTCATAGATGCCAAAATGTGGGGGAAAACATAGCTGGTAATGATTGTAAGCCTTGAGTAAAGACATGTTCCGATTTTAGAGATTTAAAAAAAAAAACCTATTTATTTATTTATTTTTAGAGGGAAAGGGAGAAAGAGAGGGAGAGAAACTGATGTTTGAAGCATGCATCAGTTGCTCTTTTTTTAAAGATTTTATTTATTTATCTTTAGAGGGGAAGGGAAGGAGAGAGGGAGAGAAATATTAATGTATGGTTGCCTCTTGTGCGTCCCTTGCTGGGAACTGGCCTGCAACCCAGGCATGTGCCCTGACTGGGAATTGAACCGTGATCCTTTGGTTCGCAGGCCCGCGTTCAATCCACTGAGCTACACCAGCCAGGGCCATCATTTGCTTCTTGCACGCCCACCCGCAATTTGGGAACTGGCCCGCAACTGGGGACCTGGCTGAAACCTTGTGCCCTGACTGGGAACCAGAGAGAGACCTTTCAATTTATAGGCTGGCACTCAATCCACTGAGGCACACCAGGCAGGGTTGATTTTGGAGATGTCTTAAAGAGAAAATAAGCATCTCAGGATTGATGAAACATAATAAATCTTTGGTGCATTTGTAGTCAATAGCTTCTTCAAATGGAGGACTACTGTAAGAGAAGTTGAAGTGATTATATCTGTTTATAAGTCAGTATGGAGTGATTTGACTTTTTCATTGTAAATGTAGGTTTCTAATGTCATGAATATGGAGTGATTTGACTTTTTCATTGTAAGAATGTAGGTTTTGGCCTGTTTATGCCATGAATATTAGAAATTAGGCAACCTAGTGCTAAAACAGCTGCTGAGGGGAGGGAGCTGTTTTAGCAGAGCTGAATACCCTGATCTTTGTCCAGTATTCTCATGTTGCTTAACTATTTCAGGGTGGTGGTGGTGCTCTGCTGCTTGTTGTTTATAGTCTGAGTAACTGTATCTCTAAGCTTGGATATATGGACAATTCTTTAAAGCAATGGCCTTTATATTGCAGTCTAGTACATGTAACATGTATACATACAACATGTGTACACATACGACTGAAAGAAAAGTTTCACTAAATGCTTCACACACTAAATGGGGTTCATTCTGAACTAGAAATAGCCTCTTTCATTATAATATGCTGCTTTTTATACCACTTTGAACTTTTTTAAAGTATATTTTATTGTTTATGCTATTAGTTCTCCCAATTTTCCCTCCTTTATCCCCCTTCGCCCTGTACCCCCTAACACTCCAGCATTCCCCCGACCCTTAGTTCATGTTCATGGGTTGTACATATAAGTTCTTTGAATTCTCTGTTTCCTATACCACTTTTGACCTCTTCCCATCTATTTTATGCCTACCAATTATACTTCTTCCCTGTATCTTTCCCCCCTAGTCCTCCCCTCCCCACTGGAAACCTTCCATGTGATGTTCATTTCTCTGATTCTATTCCTTTTCTAGTTGTTTGCTTAGTTTTTGTTTTCATTGTTTTTCTTTTTTAGGATCATTTGTTGATAGTTGTGAGTTTGTTGTCATTTTACTGTTCATAGCTTTTGATCTTCTTCAATTTCTTAGATAAGTCCCTTTAACATTTCATATAATAAGGGCTTGGTGATGATGAACTTCTTTAAGTTGACCTTATCTGAGAAGCACTTTATCTGCCCTTCCATTCTAAATGATAGCTTTGCTAGATAGAGTAATCTTGGATGTAGGTCCTGGCCTTTCATGACTTCAAATACTTTTTTCCAGCCCCTTCTTGCCTGCAAGGTTTCTTTTGAGAAATCAGCTGGTAGCCTTATGGGCACTCCTTTGTAGGTAACTCCTTTCCTTTCCTCTCTTCTTGCTGCTTTTAAGATCCTCTCTTTATCTTTAATCTTGGGTAATTTGATGATGTGCCTTGGTGTGTTCCTCCTTGGGTCCAACTTCTTTGGGACTCTCTGGGCTTCCTAGAATCTATTTCCTTCTCCAGATTGGGGAAGTTTTCCTTCATTATTTGTTCACATAAGTTTTCAATTCCTTGCTGCTGTTCTTCTCATTCTGGCATCCTTATAATTCAGATATTGGAACATTTAAAGTTGTCCCAGAGGTTCCTAAGTCTCTCTTCATTTTTTTTGAATTCTTGTTTCTTCATTCTGTTCTGGTTGGATGTTTATGTCTTCCCTTTGTTTCAGATCGTTGATTTGAGCCCTGGTTTCCTTTCTGTCACTGTTGGTTCTCCGAATATTTTGCTTTATTTCACTCTGGGTATCTTTCATTTTTCGACCAACCTCAGTGAGTTCTGTGAGCATTTTGATTACTAGGGCTTTAAGCTCTCCATCAGGTTAGTTGGCTATCTCCTCATCTCTTGGCTCTCTTTCTGGAGTTTTGCTCTGTTCTTTCATTTGGGCCCTATTTCTTTCTCTTGGCACACCTGTTAAGTTGTAAGAGGGCGGGGCCTTAGGTCTTTATTCACCCAGGCAGGGCAGCCCTCCTTGCCGTGCTTCCAGGTTGCCTGTGGGGGAGGGGCCAGAGAGGGAACAATGCAGCTCTGCTGGACTGTAGCCCCACTTTCCAGTGGACTCTCGTGTGAATTGGGAGTTTAGTTTCTCTGACTGCAGCAACGCCCCGGCCGTAGTCCACAGTCAGCTCTGGACTGACTCAGTTTCCCTGTTCAGTCAGCCCCGCCTGCACTATTGTCACCTCAGTCACCTACTTCTGCATGGCCTGCCTGGCACCTTGTGTGGATTCTTTTCATTGGCCCGTCTTACTGGCCTGGTTGGTCTGATTGACTGTTTCGTTTGTTTTCTTTTTTTAAAGATTTTATTTATTTATTTTAGAGAGAAGGGAAGGGAAGGAGAGAGGGAGAGAAACATCAGTGTGTGGTTGCCCCTCACGTGCCCCCAACTGGGCACCTGGCCTGCAACCCAGGCATGTGCCCCAACCGGCCCCACATGAGCATCGAACCATGGACCCTTCGGTTTTCAGGCCCTTGCTCAATCCACTGAGCCACACCAGGGCTGGTTGACTGTTTCTTTAATTTCTTGGTTGTCAGAGTTCCATGTAGTTTGATTTCCTGGCACTTACGGTTATTTATTGATTTTAGATTGGTTGTTACCCTTTTTTTTGGTTGTGTGAGAAAGTGAAGGATTTCTATCTATGCCTTTATCTTGGTTAGAACTCTGAACTTTTTCTTTTAAAATATATTTTATTGATTATACCATTACAGTTGTTCTATTCCCCCCCTTCATTCCCCTCCACCTGCACACTCCCTCCCCCACCATTCTCCCCCCCTTAGTTTATAACCACGTATCTCAAGTTCTTTAGATTCTGCATTTCCCCTACTATTCTTGCCCTCCCCCCTATCTATTTTCTACCTACCCTCTTTGCTATTTTCTGTACCTTCTCCCTCCTTCTCCTCCTCCCACTCCCCTGTTGCTAACCCTCCATGTGTTCTTCATTTCTATGGTTCCACTTCTGATCTAGCTGTCCTCTAGGTTTGCTTTTGTTTTAGGTGTGGTTATTAATAACTGTGAGTTTGCTGTCCTTTCACTGTTCATATTTTTCATCTTCTTTTTCTTACAAAAGTCGCTTTAGCATTTCATATAATAAAGGCTTGGTGATGATGAACTCCTTGAACTTGATCTTATCTGAGAAGCACTTTATCTGTCCTTCCATTCTAAATGAAAGTTTTGCTGGATAAAGCAATCTTGGCTGTAGGTCTTTGGATTTCATGACTTAGAATACTTCTTTCCAGCCCCTTCTTGCCTGTAAGGTCTCTTTTGAGAAATCCACTGACAGTCTGATGGGTACTCCTTTGTAGGTGACTGTCCCCTTATCTCTTGCTGCTTCTAGGATTCTCTCCTTCATTTTAGTCTTGGCTAATGTAATTATGATGTGCCTTGGTGTATTCCTTCTTGGGTCCAACTTCTTTGGGACTCTCTGAGCGTCCTGGATTTCCTGGAAGTCTATTTCCTTTGCCAGGCTGGGGAAGTTCTCCTTTATTATCTGTTCAAATAAGTTTTCCACTGGTGGCTGTTTCTTTCCCCCTTCTGGTACCCCTATAATCCGGATGTTGGAACGTTTAAAGATGTCCTGGAGGTTCCTAAGCCTCTCCTCATTTTTTTGAATTCTCATTTCTTCATTCCTTTCTGGTTGGATGTTTCATTCTTCCTTCTGGTCCATTCCATTGATCTGAGTCCCAGTTTCCTTTCCATCGCTATTGGTTTCCTGGACATCTCCCTTCATTTCAATTAGTTTAGCCTTCATATGTTCCTCTAATTTGTGACTATAATCCACCAGTTCTGTGAGCATCCTGATAAACAGTGTCTTGAATTGTGCTTCTGAGAGAGGCTGGCAATTTCTCGGTCGCTTAGAGTTATCGGCTCTGGGACTTTGAGTTCTTCTTGCGCCATCTTTTGGGCTGTTTGTGCCTGTTACATAGCAGGATCGGAGCCCTAGGTGTTCACTAGAGCAGGGCAACTAAGTCGCTGGGTTGTGACGCTGTATGTGGGGGCGGGGTCAACGAGGAACAATGGCGGTCCTGTCTGCAGTCTCCTGCCGCAGCCCCCACAGGTGCGGCAGCTGCCACCGTCACTGGGCCCACGCGTTTCGTCCCACTGCACACGAGTGTGCCACTGCCGTCAGCCCTCGCCACCTGGGGCCTGCATGGTCCGTCTCACTGTGCAAGAATGTGCGACCGATGTCAGTCTGCCCAACACCCTGACTGGGTCCGGACCACTTGCGTGCCTGGGTCTGGGGATCTTTTCTGCCCGACCCTGCTCCACTGCTGGCTCCGCCCCTCTTACTGTCCCCATTGAACGGTTAGTGGTTGTCGGACTTCCGTATAATTCAGTTCTCTGTTTTATGGCTATGTCTTTGTTCTCCAAACCTTTGTTGTATTAAAACTTGGTTGTGGGAGAAGGCACAGTGTTTCCACCTATGCCTCCATCTTGGCGGAAGTCCTCAGAACTCTGAACTTTAAAAAAAAGATTTCATTTATTTTTAGAGAGAAGGGAGGGGAGGGAGAAGGAGAGGAAGAGAAACATCAGTGTGAGAGAAACATGGATCAGTTGCTTCTTGTACACGCCCTGACTGGGCACCTAATCTGTAACCCAGGCATTCGCAACCCAGGAGAATGCCCTGACTGGGGATCGAACTGGCAACCTTTAGCTTTCTGGAGTGATGTCCAGTCATCTGAGCCACACCAGTCAGGGTGACCACTTTGAAGTTGTGTGTTTTTTTTTGTTTTGTTTTGTTTTGTTTTAGATTTTATCTATTTACTTTTAGAGAGAGGGGACGGGAAGGAGAAAGAGAGGGAGAGAATTAATGTGTGAGAGATTGATCAGTTGCCTCTCGAATACCCCTCCCCAACTGGGGACCTGGCCAGCAACCCAGGCATGTGCCCTGACTGGGAATCGAAATGATGACTTTTCTGTTTACAGGCTGGTGCTGAGTCCACTGAGCAACACCAGTCGGGGCTGAACTTATTTAAGTGGAAACATCCAAACATCAGCAACTTGACTCTTATTTATTATTGTGACTTTGAGCAAGTCACTGTTTCTGTTTACATCCTTTAAGTCTGGTGGTTGGGCTGCTTGTTCTGTTTTTGCTTTGAACGAGTGAACCTGTTGCTAGGTGAAGAAAGAAAATACATAAATATTCACAAATAAATACAACAAATATCTTGAATCGTTTTGTAGGTCATCCAAGGATTTGAAATATTAAAAGTGGATAGAAAACTGTTTCAGCAATGCAGACAATTAAGTGCGTTGTCGTGGGTGATGGTGCCGTTGGTAAAACATGTCTCCTGATATCCTACACGACAAACAAATTTCCATCTGAGTATGTACCAACTGTAAGTATAAAGGCTTTCATCTGTTAGTGAAACATAACATAATTTGATATCCCTTTGCAAACTCTCTGTGTGTACTGAAATATTTCTGTTGTCTGCCCTTGTTTCCTGTTTTTAAAGATCTTGACTTCTCATGGGTAAATTATATACACTTTAAAATTAAACAGCTGAAAAATCAGTGGAAAGTCAGAAGGGGTGACACAAGGGTTTGCAAGAAGTGCTGGGAGGCAAAACTCCAATAGATGGTCTCAGTTTGGAGAAGTATGCTCTACATCTTGGAATGAGGTGACTTTTTTTTTTTTTTTTAAATATCTTGGCCAATGATTAATCAGTGTTGGAGGACTTCTGGGATGTTTTTTGGGGTCTTGTAACGTCAGAGAAAGTAGTGTGACTACATTTACTCTTCTGAGGGGGAGTAGAAAAGAATCTTTTGGAACCGTTAGCTTAGCACTAATGGGGCTCCAAACTGGTTTTTAGGGGTGGAGAACACCAAAGGAGCCTTTGGGGGTCCTCTCCCACAGATGTTTTTATTAGCTTCTTGGAAGAGTAGAGGGAACACGGGAATAACAAAGATAATGAAGTGAGACCGTGAGACAAGAAGAATGTATTTGAGGATCCAGTGTTTGTCCCAACCCGGGATACAATAATTATGTTAAACATAGATGTTTATTCAGTGGTGAGATGGGCGTCGGGTTGGCTTGGCCTGACAACATCCATCTCTGTTAGGTCAGCTGTTTTAGGGGTTATGAAGCCCTGTGTAGAATAGTATGGGATTAATATTTTTTGTAAGTAAAAAGAAAGAAAATATACACGTTCTTTAGATTAATCTTCAGGGACATGAGCATTGTTAAGAGGATAAATTATTTAAGGCTTGGTAATTATTTTTAATTGGAATTGATAGTCTATAATGTCCCAAGGGAGGTAAAGAGAATGAGGTAGGCCAAGGTTGTATAGTGGAAGTTAGGTTTCTCGGAGGGGTAAATTTGAAGGTATAATTAAATATAAAATCATAGTTTTCTGTTGGCCCATTGGACGACATTGTAAGTGAAAGAAATTCTGAGGTTGAAAGGGACTTTTAGGGGACTTTTAGTGGTACATGGATCTTACTTCAGAGGGAGGGCAGTTATCAGAATTTTTGTGTTTCTGTCTTCATAAATATTATTTTCTTGTAAACACTTGAGTCTGTTTTATGACTTTGTTAGGCGTTCTGTTTAAGGCGGACTTGTGGGTGCTTTATATTTGTCTTTGTATGTGGAATCTCTGAAAAGGTTTAGTTATGACTTAAAATAACCTGTATGGTTTGAGAACTTAACCACATTAGTTACATTTCCGTGTTCTTGTTATCAAGAATTGACTTGCCTTGAACTACCAATTCTCCATGTCCTTGCTTCCTCTCTTGTTTATAGTTAAACAAGCTCCTAACTTACTAAAACGTGAATCAGAAAATTAGTGTTAGATAACTAAAAGGCTAAACAGGGCTAATTTTAAAATGTAGTATCCTCTTAATTGGAAAGCATTGTTTTTTAATTAATTAATTAAATTAATTCAGAGGCGTTCATGAATTAGTGCTGAGTCTTTTTCCATATAGCACTGTTATCTCCCATTTTCACAAATAAATTAGTACACCCATGTTAGTATAGATTGAGTTTGTCATGGGTTTTACAGTCTATTTACAAATAAAACTTCTAGTCAAAGAAAGTATCTTAGGTCATGTGGTTTGTACATGACAAAAACCAAGTTAAAACCAAGTTAATGAACTGATATTAACAATAATTTAGGTAGAACAGACTTAATCATTATCTTTATATCCCAAATTAAATGCTTTTTTAGTTTACAAGTCATCACTGCCTACATTCAAACTAACAAAAATCTGACAGTTTTTACCTTTTATAATTTCTTTCCTATTATACTTTTCCAGCCAATAACGTAAATTTTATTCATGAAATCCTAGCAAATAATCTTCTAGGCTTTTACTGTGTACTTACCTAGATTACCTTGAGGAAACCCTTATTCTCTCTAATGGGCCTGTTGGCACAAGGCTCTTCTTATCTTGAACCCTGAAGGAAAAAGATTATCATGGATCTAGGAGCTTTTAATTGTAGATTAAGAGGAAATGGTCTATGAAGAAATAATTTTTCAGAAACGAGATTGAACATCAGATTTCGAGACAGATTAAACTACTGTCTCAAAACTTTCAAACTTGAACAGCATTATTTTGTATAGCTAGGGATTCTGCTCCTGTGACCTCTCTAACCCTTCTGTGGCTTTTATCCAGTCTGCTGGGCAGAGCAGGCGTTCCAGAACACATCCCCTATCGCTTTTTCCGAAAACTGGGTAGCTCGTTGAAGGGCTTGGTTGGCAAGGTTGGTTATGTAAGGAAGATGTGAGCTCAGAGGAGAATATATCTTAGAAGAAAACATTGCCTTATCGTAAGAATTATCCTATCTTATTCTGACCATCCCCTTGCACACTAACAGTGTATTTTTGTGTTTTTAGGTTTTTGACAACTATGCAGTCACAGTTATGATTGGTGGAGAGCCATATACTCTTGGACTTTTTGATACTGCAGGTGAAAACTTGATGTCTTGATGTCTTTTATAATGTTTTGGTGTGTAGCTATTACAGTTGCTGGTTTTTTTGTTTTGGAAATTTTTTTGGAAACTAGCATATTAGCAAACCACTTGCCTGTTTAAAAAATGGTTTAGCAGGATTGAATATTATGATGGTTTTTGCCTGACCAAGAGGCAGTCCCAGGCCTGGAATAGCAAATAGGAGTTAGGAGTACCCTGGATGGATGGTGAGGAAAGAGATAAAGCAGGCTGAGAGCAGAGTCTATAGACACATGGTGTTGTCACTCCATGAAATTTGAAGGCTTATTTAATGTGTGCTTGTATAATATATGTACAGGTAGCTTTCTATAACACACAGCTTGTTATTGTATACTACATTCGAAAGTATTTTGAGCGTGATCTTGTGTCTAGCTTATAGTATTGACATTTGTGTGCCTCTCTGGTCACAACAGTAAATTCTTGCTTGTGAGTTCCCCACAGTTATTTTGTGCATATGTTTTCTTTTTCCTTGCATATGTTTTGCTACTGTGTGTATAGTTTTAAATTTAGCTTTTTTTATGTAACATGTTTATCATAGGCTCTTTCCCATGTTGTAGAATCATCACCCCACTACCAGTTCTTTATGTCAAAATTTAAGTGTTGCTCTTAATTATAGAGATGCAGGTTTTATTTATTATATGTAAAAAATATATAGATCAGCAAAAGGAGAAAATGAAGAGGCATTTATATCCAGAGACAATCACATCTTAGTGTCCTCAACAGAGCTATTCTTTCACATTTATTATTTTTATATACAGGAGAAAAAGGATATTCTCCTCCTCCCTATCCTGTACCTGCCCTTTTCTTTTAAAAAATGTGACATCTGTCAGTGTTGTATTTGTATGCCACAGTCTTCATGGTTACACAGTAGTCTGCTGTTTGACAGATCACATCACAATTGAACTTATTTTGTTAACATTTGGCCTCCATTTGCAGTTTTCTTTTATGTTATGACCTTTCCATATACAAACATTTTTATATTTTGACACATTTAAAAAATTTTTTATTTATACTTTTTCTTTTAGAAGGGAAGGGAGGGAGAAAGAGAGGGAGAGAAACCTTGTGCAAAAGAAACATCGATCGGTTGCCTTTCGCATGGCACCAAGCAGGGATCTGTCCTGCAACCCAGGCATGTGACCTGACTGGGAATCAAACCAGTGACCTTTTGGTTTGCAGAATAATGCTCAACCCACTGAGCCACACCAGTCAGGGAGACATACATTCTTCTTGTCACTATGTATTTTGATTTAGTTTCTGAATCACAGTGGCTTGTCCTGAATATCATTTCTCCACCAAGGACAATAACATTAGCATATTAATCTGGATAATACATTTTTGTTGCTATCTCCAGTGCAGTCCTACTGTAGGAGTTTTCTTTGCCTTCATCAATTCCATATTTTATCCCTTTTTTCTATAATTAGAGGATTGGTTCCCCCAAAAGATCCCTATTTACTCATTTTCAGTTGTACCATACACAGCAAATAGTTTTAGAATTGCTATGCTATACTACTATGGAAAACAAATAAGAGTTCAGGATTTGTTTGCAGTGTTTTTTTCTTTAATCTAATAGCATACAAAGTTGTTTGTTCCCAGTTTACTAGGATTTACCCCCACCACCATCCTCCAATCCAGGGCGGCTATGTTGTTTGGACTGTAGTTGGTTCATTTGTTTTATGTTTACATTAGCTTTTAGATTTTTTCCTATCCTCATTAATTTTATTTATATACACTCTTAGGTTCAGATTTTATAAGATATGTTTGCTTTTGAATTTTAATCATTGTAATTGCAATCACTTAGTCATTTCTGGTGTTACCATGGTAATAGAAAAGAGAAAATTTGGTAATAGAAAAGAGAAAATTTGAACTTTGAGGCTAGATAGACCAGTTAGCTAGATAGCTGGCAAGTTACTGAACTGTGTAGAGCTTAATTACCTTGAACTGTAAAAAGTTTAAAATACTTTTCTTTTAGGGATATTATGAAGACTGAATGAGGATCAACTTTTAAAAGTGTGTGCATGTGTAATAACTCAGGAGCTATGTGTTTACGGTTCATACACTTTACATTAAGAAAATCCTGTGCAGTGACTGGGGTGTGTTTGACGCACAGATAATATTACTCTTTCCCTTAGCAGATGAGTAATATTCAAAACAAGTCAGTTTGACCTGGTTTAATTGATTCTGTTTTTTGCTTTGTTTTTTAAAAATAAACTCCTTTCCTTTTTTGAAGTGTTTTCTAATGTCTGACCATTTCTGCATTTGTTGTTCAGTTACATTAGCAGGAATTAAAGTGCTACCCATAGAGATATTTATAGCTTTGGTCTCTAGTTTAGTGCTATTCTAGAATCTTCCAGAGGGGTGTTTTGACTACAATTTGAATCTTCAGTAAATTCTGTATTAACGTGGAATAGTCTGGATTTATGTTTAAAGGCTGTTAAAAAGCTAGGAATCTCAGGCCAGAGTGACCCCTTTAGTTTTGAATTTTATTAATTTGTTTTCAGAGAGAGGGGAAGGAAGGGAGACAGAGAGGGAGGGAAACCTCCTTGTGTGAGATTGCCTCTCGCACACCCCCAACTGGTGGGGACCTGACCTGCAACCCAGGTGTGTGCCCTGACAGGGAGTCCAACTGGTAGCCTTTCAGTTTGCAGGCTAGTGCTGAATTCACTGAGCCACACCAGCCAGGGCTGGATTTTATTATTGCTATTTTTTTACATGAGCTAAAAGATGTTAGGAGATTATTTAGCAGTAAGCCCCATGACACAGATGAAGCAGGATCACTGAGTGCCATTAAGTTGAATAATTGGTTGAGAAAAAAATGTTTAGGTTTTAATTTGTAGTGGTAAATACTATGAAATATTTATATACTTTCTTCCTTTGTTGATGATGTCCTACTGGAATTTATATGGACTTGAGTCCTCAGTTCAAACTCACTTAGTTCCTCTTGAATTCGAATTTTAAATATGAGATTATAAGCAAAGAAAAGATCAGTAACCTATGAAATGTACTCCTGATTTTTGACAGTGCTTGAAGTGAAGGTGGTGTTCTGGTGTGCTATTAGAGTTGGTATATTTTACTTATGTCCAAACCTGTCTTACATAGTAGAATAAAACAATTTAAAAAATATTTTATTTATTTTTAGAGGGAAGGGAGGGAGAGAAACATCGATATGACAGAGGAACATTGATTGGCTGCCCCTTGCAGGCCCCAGCTGGGGACCTGACCTGCAACCCAGGCGTGTACCCTGACTGGGAATCAAACTGGCAACCCTTTGGTTCTCAAACCACTAAGCCACACCAGCCAGGGCAGAATCAAATTTTTTTTATCATGTTAATGTACCTTAAAGGATGTTAGTTGATAGTGGTGCCTCTGTCTTGAGTGAATAATGGCCATTTGTGACATACTTAGAGGGTAAGTTTTAGCTGGATAAATTAATGCTTTGATATTGAAGAGTCTTGGTCACCATAGGGACTGTATGCATTTTATTTCCTTAAATGTGTCACTCATAGCACAAGTAGTGGTAAGGTAACCTCTTTCTGTTTATTGAACGATTTTACTTTTGAATTTTCTTTTTTCCTGTTTGTGAAAGGAAAAAAACGATTTTTATAGCTTTGAGAGCTTGTTTATCACAAATAAATGGACTGACCAATACTGCTTTGGATCTAGTATTCACAAAGAATGGCTTTATTAGTTTTTTGTCACCGGTCCATCTGACTTGGTTGATTGCATGTAAAACATTGGACATTCATTTTGATGTTTTTGGTGGTGCTCAGGGATATATGCTTGGATCTGTATTTAATGCTAACTTTAATCACTGCTTGTAGAGGCCAAATAACTAAAAATGAAGTCTTTGCTAGACTAAATCAAGCTTAATTTTTTTGAAATATATTCCATTTGAATAGGGAAAAGACTTAACAAAGGTAAATGAACATCTTTATCTCTTTTTACAAGGCTTGGTTAACTGGTTTGTCATCTTATTGTTTAAATTAATTTTTTTTGTTTTGTTGTTTTACTGGAGCTTAGGCGTGTGAGGTTTCAAAGCTCCAGCTAGTGCCAGAGCTCAGGCAGTTTATAGAGAGAATTGTTACTGATTTTGGCTGATTTTGTGTTCTTTAGGCCCCTTTTTTCCTTTTTAATCCCTTCTATTTCTGTAATTATATGTTACAATTTAAGAAGTGAAAGTTATATATCTAAGCGCATACTTTTGAATTCCTTTTACTCTAAACCTAGCATGTTGTTACAGTAAGTATTCATAAGTATTAGAGGTTCTGTTGATGATTTTGTTTTGTAACCTCCTTTATTTTGACTTATATAACTTTTATTTAAAAATTTCTCGCCCTGGCTGGTGTAGCTCAGTGGATTGAGCACAGGCCTGCGAACCGGAGGATCGCGGTTCGATTCCCAGTCAGGGCACATACCTGGGTTGCAGGCCGGTTCCTTGCAGGTTAACTACCAGCAGGGGATGCATGAAAGGCAACCATACATTGATGTTTCTCTCCCTCTCTCCCTCCCCTCTAAATATAAATAAATAAATAAAATCTTTAAAAAAGATTCTCTATTGTCCTGAAGATACCTTTATTGTCTACTTTGATGTGTTACTTAAAGATTTAAGTGGCAGTAATAGTAATATCTTTAATTATCATGTTTTGATAGCTACTCTAAATTCTTGTATTCTTTCTCAGTGGTGACCAAAAGCAAATTTGTTGGCAGATAAAATATTTATCTTGTATTTTTTCCCCCTTAAACTTTTTTTATAAAATACATATAACAAAAAGTTGGGTTTTTTTAACCATTGTTAAGTGTAGAGTTCAGTGGCGTTAAATACTTCTCTTTAATATGTAGGATTGCTGTAGCTTAGTTTTGAAATCGGAGTGTTAAACCCTTCCGCTATGACTCCTCCCCTCCCTGCACAGTTTTGGAAGTGTGGATGGCTATTTTAAAAATCTGTTTATCTGAAAATAATTTCAAGCCTACAGAACAGTTGCAAGAATAGTACCAGGAGCCCCATATACTCTTTAACCAAGTTTACCAATTGTTAACATTTTGCCCTATTTGCTTTATTTATAGTCTTTAAACATATATACACGTTAATTTTTTCAAGTTTTTATTTATTGATTTTTAGAGGAAGGAGGGGAGAGAGACAGACAGTGATCTGTTGTTCCACTTACTCATGCATTCATTGGTTGATTCTTGTAGGTGCCCTGACTGGGGATCAAACCAGCAACCTTGACATATAGGGATGATGCTCTAACCATCTGAGCTACCCAGCCAGGGCTTAATACCCACCCCCCCCAATTATTTAAGAGTAAGTTGTGTAAATCTTAGCTTTTTAGTTTTTTGTTTTTAAGATTTTTTATTTATTTATTTTTAGAGGGGAAGGAGAGAGGGAGAGAAACATCAATGTATGGTTGCCTTTTGTGCGTCCCCTGCTGGTAGTTAGCCTGCAAGGAACTGGCCTGCAACCCAGGCATGTGCCCTGACTGGGAATCGAACCGCGATTGCCTGGTTCGCAGGCCTGCGCTCAATCCACTGAGCTACGCCAGCCAGGGCTTAAATCTTAGTTTTTTAAATCATAGACTTGAAAAAGTAGGTATTTCCTAAGAACGCAGACATTCTTATGTAACTAGAGTCAGGAAATTCAACATTGATATTACTTTAGTGTCTATATTCCAGTTTTGTCAATTGCTCCAATTCTCTTTTTCCTGCTTTCAATACAATACCATGTATTGCATTTAGTTGTCATTTCTTTTTAGTCCCTTTTAATTGAATCAGTTCTTCAGCCTTTCTTTGTTTTTCATGACATTTTTTTCCCATGACATTTTTATTATTGTTGTTATTTTTTAAATCCTCACCAGAGGACCTTTTTTTCATTGTTTTTGTAGGGGGCGCAGATTGAGAGACAGAGAGAGAGAGATTGAGAGAGATTGATTGCCTGCCTCTCGTACATACCCCAACCCAGGATTGAACCTACAACCTGGTTTTGTGATATGACCGGGAATTGAACCTACAGCCTTTTGGTCTATGGAATGATACTCCAACTAACTAAGCCACACTAGCCAGAACCATGACATTTTTACGTAGTACAGATCCATCCTCTCTTTTTCCTCCTGTTATAAAATGTTCCTAATTTTGAGTTTGTTCTGTTCCCTCAGGATTAGATTTGGGTTGTGGGGTTTGTTTGGACTACTATAGTAGTCATGTGTCTTTTTAAGGATATAAATCTGGAGGCACATGATACTGATCTCCCACTCCCTGATGATGGCTATTTTTTTCACTCAGTCAAGGTGATGTCTAGTTTCTTCACAATGTAGTTACATTTCCCCTGCTGTGGTTTATAAAGAACCTCTTAGACCATACATTCTTTTCACCAGAATTTCTCCACATGGATTTATTATCCATTCAGTCTTTTTTTATTACAATTTTTAAAATTGTTTTTCAAGTACAGTTTTCTGCCTTTCCCCTCCCACCGAGTCTTGCTGAATTATTTTTTTTCTAGGCATTTTCAATTTCAGGTACTCGTCTTACATGCACATGTTAACTGAACATATGAATCTGCTTTGGTAGTAATGAATGGGCAGTGGATTTTGTTAGCTGGGTTTCACCGAGATTTTTGTTTCTTGAGATCATTTTGGTGTGATCATTTCTTAATCAGATCTGAATAGGATTAATTTTTTAGCTATTTCTGTAGCAACAGTTTATTGCATTTATTACATTATTGTTAAATTGCTAATGGACATAAAAATTAAAAACTACAAGCTGGTAATAAAGCAAATAATGCATAGCCTTCATTACTATTCCAATGGTTTGAAATTGTAAATAGAATAAGCTCAGTGAGAATTTTCTCAAATATTAGAAAAGCCATACATTTTATTAGATAAGTTGTTTTCTCACTATAATCACTGTGCTGTTAGCTGCATACTTAATTTGTTAATTGACTTGCAATTTTAATACTATGAGGACATCAAGATTCAGTTGATTTTTCTAATTCCTCCCCCAGGGCAAGAGGATTATGACAGATTACGACCGCTGAGTTATCCACAGACAGATGTATTTCTAGTCTGTTTTTCAGTGGTTTCTCCATCCTCATTTGAAAATGTGAAAGAAAAGGTGAGTCAGTCAGGTGTTCTTATCCTGAAAAAGTTGTCATAGAACTTTTATTGACTTGTTGTAAATAGTTTTAGAGGCTTGTGGGTTAATGAAGGTATATTTTTTAAAATACTTTTTTCTCTAGTGGGTGCCCGAGATAACTCACCACTGTCCAAAGACTCCTTTCTTGCTTGTTGGGACCCAAATTGATCTAAGAGATGACCCCTCAACTATTGAGAAACTTGCCAAGAACAAACAGAAGCCTATCACTCCAGAGACTGCTGAAAAGCTGGCCCGCGACCTGAAGGCTGTCAAGTATGTGGAGTGCTCTGCACTCACACAGGTGAGGACTGTGTGGAAGTCCGTTTTTGTTTACAGCTGGATAGTTTGTTAGAGCATTAGGATTCAGGGGTTATTTCTATCAGTGGTCCACAGTGCTCAAGAAAGCTGCCCAGGAAGACTTACGACCTGCTTCATAGTGTATATTCTTTTGCTGGAGAGGAAAAGAATAGAGGAAATTATTAATCTCTAAGTAAAGTTCTTACATTGGTGAACTTCCATGTTGTTCTGAGTCCTTTGTAGTGGTCAGGGATGGTTAAAAAAAATTACAGGAAAGGTTCAGATGAGCACAAATTTACAATGATACCCTCTGCCACACCCCTCCTTAAATTTTCATCTAAATAGAACTGATTGTTTTTCTTGTCAGTTCTGATAATTGGTGCTATACTGTGTTTGGGATAGGAAGTTAGTCCTAGTAGAGACTTCTATGTCAGAAAAAGTTGCTGTAGCTGTTTGTTAAGTATGCTTATATACAGTGTCTAAAGTTTTGGGAGGCATCCCTTCATCATGTGGCCCTCTTTCCTCTGTCTGTTTCTGAATGTGTTTGGAAATCTTCTCATAGCTTCGTGGGAAATGTTAGATTCTGAGGACAGGGAGCAATGTTTGAGTGTTTAGACTGAGTTTTAACTGACCTGTGTGTTTCTGTCGTGTCAACCTTCATGGCTATTGCTGACTGATTCTCCCATCTGATTCTCCTACTGGGGGCAAAGGAAAGAATTATGGAAATAATTAGCATAGAACTCTTATTTACTAGTTACTGGTGCTTTGACTTTTGAACAATGAGTAAACACTCCTAAATAAATTAGGTAAGGTAGGGTTGATGTGAAGAGGTTTTTTTAAAGTTACACTCATCTTAATTATATATGCTAAAATAAATGGAATATATAGTTGCATATCATGCATATATTAAGTATTTAATATGTGGGGCCCAGACACAGTTTAATCACCTTCAGTTTAATGTTAGATTGGATATTTAAACGTAAAATTTTCATGCTTACCTGGATATTCCACAGAATGATTTCAAGGCCTAATATTCTCCCAAACCCAGTTTTCCTTGGCAATTTAGTTCTTGTGTGTGTGTGTGTGTGTGTGTGTTTTAAAGATTTTATTTATTTGTTTTTAGACAGGGGAAGGGATGGAGAATAGGAGGGTTAGAAATATTGATGCGTGGTTGCCTCTCACATGCCCGCAAAGCCAAGCATGTGCCCTGACTGGAAATCAAACCAGCGGCCCTCTGGTTTGCAAGCCGGCACTTAATCCACTGAGCCACACCAGCCAGAGCTGTTTATTTATTTTTAATTTATTAATTTTAGAGAGATGGAGAGGGAAGGAGGGTGAGAGACAGAGAAAGAGAAAGAGTAACATCAGTTTGCTGTTTTACTTATTCATGCATTCATTCGTCGATTCTTGTATGTGTCCTGGCCGGGAATTGAACCTTCAACCTTGGCAAATCAGGACAACACTCTAATCAGCTGAGCTACCCAGCCAGGGCTAAATAAGATTTTATATTTTCTCACACACAGCACTGACTGAAATTTTTAAAATTGCCCGATGCTTCGGGGGTTTTATATCATCCTCAGAAGTGTTTATGTGTCTTTTGGGGAGGGCTCTGTGTGAAATATTGGTATCAGATTATAACTATGTGCATCTTTCGCTAACCCCTTTCCTCTTAAGTATGGGTTATTTTGGGGGAAACGAAGGCAAGTAGGCCACATGGACCCCATTTTAGGTCACCGGTAAGGCTTATTTTAGAAAATTGCATGCTTCTGTATATGATTTTTGTACAGTACGAACAGATTTATATAGTAAGTCAGTTTGCAGTGAATAAAAATTTGAAAAGGTCTTAGCAACTGTATTTTTTCTTACCAGATTTTGAAGTTGGAAAAGTCAAAAGAGGAGAAGATAGAAAATGGGGTTTCTGGTTATGTTTGGGAGCTAGAACTTTTAGAACTCCAAATTCTGTGTGTTGGTTCCTCTAAAAGTGAACCCACACTACCTTTATATAATCAGGTAGTGTGGGTAAGAAACAAGGATGAGTTTTGTTTTGTCCCTACAAAACAAAGATCAGTTGGTCTTTGTCAATAAGCAAGAAAGGACTTGCTTATTAAAGGGATGCCTTAGTTTCTAATAGCAACTCTCTACTTTTTTTCTTATGAAATAATGTTTCCCTTTCCATTCTCCCTTCTTCCTTTTATATTTGACCACCAGAATTTGCTTCTGTATGTGCAGAAAGAATTTCAGAGGAACTTTACATTTTGTTTAGCCATTTCTACTCTGTAAAAGATAGGGAAAGAAGAAAACTTTTTAACCTCTTTGCTTCTTTTTAAGTACTTACTGTTATTTCTGATTTATTTTGTACCTAATAGAATGTGTAGGTGCCAGTCCTCTGGGGTGCCATGGTGGGGCCATCGTGGGGACAGGGTGGGGGTAGGAACACCTGGGGTAGTTTGGGGCTAGCATTTGTTATCGGAACTGTATTCTAGGACTTTCGTGAATTTTTTATTTGGGATCAAACTGATCTAAAGAATGTATGGAATTTCTTTGGGTAGTAAACCTGTGGCTTCAGATTTAGGTGAGTTTAGGGGAGTCCATAGACCTGGGCCCAAGGTATCAGTACTACTGAGTCACACTGTCACATTGGAGTTCTGCCTGCGCTGTAAGTGTATTTATGTGTTTTAATCCTTGCAGATCTGAGAATATTCTTTGTTTCCACTCCATGCTTTTATGCTATGATACCCATGCAAACCCCTTAAAGCATCAGACTGCTTGCTAAAACTCATTCTAGGACCCCATCTTTGTTTTCCTATAATCTTGGGTGGTAGTTACTTGCTTTGATAACATTACTGAATAACTGAAGTATATGCTGTTTCTAGAGTCTGTTCTTTAAACTTTTCCCAGTTGGTGCTCTTGAACAATTAACACTTTTTCCAAATGTCTGAACCTTTTTGTTCTGGGAAACTGGTTATGACTCTGACACCCTGATAATCCCATCTGGTATGTCATTGAATCTAGAAACACGTAGCATGCCTGTTAGTCTGCTGTTTGTGCCCTTCAGTTATTCAGGGCTGAATTCACAGAAGCCTGAAGTTTAATAGATTTCAAGATGTGTGTGCCATTCTTTTTTCTTTTTTAACTTTTTCTATTATTTATGCTGCTACAGTTGTCCCAATTTTTCCCCCATTGCCCCCCTGCCCCCCAGCTGTTTGTGCCCTTCTTATCATTAAAAATCTTGGGAGCTTACAGGACTTAAATATACAATATCCATTTTTCTCTCCTGGCATTATTTTTATTGAAATGTTGTAATATTAGACTTCAAAGTGTGATTGTTTTAGAAGTCAACATACGGTATTTTTACAAAAACCGCTTTCTTGCTCAGTTAATCTTTTGAAGTAAGTTTCTGTTCAGTTATGTGCTATCCTAGTAATGGGCTTAAGTTCTACATTCTGGCAGGTTTTTTTTTCCTAAGGCTCATTGCTTCTGTGAATTCAGCCCATTGAATCCAGACTGCTATTGTATCTGCTAGTCTTTCTAATCCTCTAACCTGGCTGCTGTTCTCTCTCCTTCCCTCTGTCTTGTAGAGAGGTCTGAAGAATGTGTTTGATGAGGCTATCCTAGCTGCCCTCGAGCCTCCGGAAACTCAACCCAAAAGGAAGTGCTGTATATTCTAAACTGTTTTCTCCTTTCCCTCTTTGCTGCTGCTTCCTGTCCCACCACTGTAGAAAGATCACTTAAAAACAAAGGAATAAAACCATCCTGTTTGAAAGCCTCTGCGTCTTTTTACTCATCACCTTAGAGCAACCTCTGTATTAGTTTTTGACCAAGAATGCAATATCTTCTAGAAAATTTTTTACGATCAGTAGTCAAGTTGGACTTGTTTACTTTCTGCTGCTTGAGTTGCCTGATGCTCAGAGCTTTTTGGTTTGGATTACTATTGCAAAAGGGAAGTTGATCTGGCATTAAGAATGTCCTCTTGGAGAAAATAAGAGTTTTAACACTCCAGATCTTAGTTCTAGATGGAGCAAAATAACACACACATCATTTTACTCTTATGATCAATTGTTAATTGTAATTGCATGACAAACAATGGAAAAAGGGTGACTTGCTAGTAGAGTGTAATGGGGAAGGGACGATTTTTTTCCTGGTTTTCCTTTGTGCAGTGAAACTTTGTGTTGCTATTGCTTTGGCTGTCTGTGCTGTAGTGGAGTATTTGTCAGTCTGGGGTGGGAAAGATATTGATGTATCTGCTACTGCTTTATGAGATTATTTGTTACATTATCTTTTAAGAATAACATCCATTTAACAGTCAACTTAAGGTTTGTTAATGTTGAGATGTAAAGCCACTACCTTTATATTTTCCTGCTTCTGATTTTATTGTTGTGAGGGAAACATACAATTGTGGTTTACCTTCAAATTTTAAAATTAAAAACATACAATTGTTTGTATAAATGCCTGATGAAGCTTTATTCCTGTTGTACTGACTGGGCTCTAGTTTTACATACGTGTCAGATACCCACATTTTTGCTTCCTTGACTCTCCTTGGCTCTGTCTAATTGGTGGGATAGAAGGACTTCAGGGTGAAGGTCTTTGATGCAGCCACTGTAATCGCTCTTTCCATCTTTGCCTGTGCCTTCACGTAATAAGGGTGCCACTGCCTGGTGCCCCTCCTCCCCATCCCGTTCCATATCCAGCTGTTTCACTTGAATGCAGAGTTGCTTCACTTGTTTGTAAAATATTTCAGCAGCACATTACAAAACTCATATTGAATGAGCAAATGACACATGTGCTTGTTTGCTTCTTGTGACATACATTGGTTTGCACGAAGCTTTCTCAAAGGACCCTGTCTCACTCATGAATACCCACTCCTGAATTGCTGGTCCCTTCTAGGGCCCTGCCTGGACACAACTTGGTGAAGTGAGATGGTTGTGTTGAGATTCAGAATTGTTTTTAATGCTTTGTTTTTTTACCAACTCTTGGGGGTTTGAATGTTTTTGAGCTTCAACTTTTTTATTCTGAAAATCAGATGGCCCATTTTTTTTCTTTCTACCCCTTTTCAGAAAGGCCTAAAGAATGTATTTGACGAAGCAATATTGGCTGCCCTGGAGCCTCCAGAACCGAAGAAGAGCCGCAGGTGTGTGCTGCTATGAACATCTCTCCAGAGTCCTTTCTGCACAGCTGGTGTCGGCATCATACTAAAAGCAATGTTTAAATCAAACTAAAGATTAAAAATTAAAATTCGTTTTTGCAATAATGACAAATGCCCTGCACCTACCCATATGCACTCGTATGAAACAAGGCCCATAGGTATGGTCCCTTTCCCCCTCTCAGTGCTAGTTAATTTTGAGTAATTGTGTATTGTCAGAAAAGTGATCAGTACTAGTTTTTTGTTTTGTTGTTTTGAAAAAAAGTTTTTTTGTTAGTTTGTTTAAAAGCAAGGCATGCTTGTGATGACTTTGTAACAGACTAATTCGGGTTGTTGAAGCTGCTCCCGGGTTCCACTCTGGAGAGTGATCTGGGACATCTAGTTTTATTTTTATTTCATTTTCTTTTTTTTTTGCGGGGAGGGGGGAGTGTGTGTGGGGTTTGTTTTTATTTAGTCACTTTTTAAAAAAAATTCATTAACCATTGGAAAGCCCTTTAGGGGAGGAGGATGGAGTGATTCCACATTCCACTTCCTGGATCTAGTTTAGAAAACATGTTCCCCACCTGGTGCTCTTAGGAAGGAGTATAGTAAATGCCTCATTTAATAACATACTCCTTTTTGAAAGTTGCCTTTTCTCTCCACCCTTGAGTAGGTTCAGTATTTGATGAAACTCATGAAAGTGGGTGGAACCTGTCTTGCCCCTCCTCTTTTCTAGGATGCACTATATATGTGACTGACTTTCAAGGAAATTTATTAGCCATTTGCCTGATTTTGTTTTTTTTTTGTTTTTCTTTCTGCTGATTTTTTTTGAAGTTAGTTTCTAACTTCTTTCATTGATAAGAAAAGTATTGCACTTTTTGAAATAATACCAAATGGGTTGAGTACATAATTTAAAAAAACATTTTTTCCTTGTCAGTCATTGTCTTACATGCTTAGCATAGATTTGCAGCTTAATAGTGTATGATATGGTGTTCTAGAACACAGCTGAAGACCTGGTGTATATGAGGGGTGGTGCTAGAAGACAGATGTCAGTGGAATGATTCACATCCTCTTTCAAGTTACGAGGATGGAGACCTGCTTCATGAAGAAGCTAGGGGTGGGGTGGGGGTGGGGAGAACATTTAACAACATGGGGACCAGTCAGGGGACTCCCCTTATTTCTGTTTTGCATGAGGAACCCTAGAGCAGCCAGTTAAGGCTCTCTAGTTTAATAAAAATCATGGAGAGAGTCGTGTGAAGACTCTTCATAAGTGTTAATAGGGATTTTATCAGCTTCTTTTGGTTGCAGTTTCCAATTTTTAAAAATGTTTAGGTAATCTTCTCCATCTTCCCCAAATCCTAATTCTTGTAGATTCATTAGTGTTGAACCGATGCTTTCTCATGTCTCAATTCTTTGTATATGCATTCTTTTCAGATGTATTAAACAAACAAAAAATACCCTTCACAAGCCAGCCTGGGGGTTGTTATTTTCCCTCCGCCTCTGTTTTAGATAATTAGGTGTGGGAACTTGACTCTTATTAACATCAGTTTCTAACAGATTTTGGGATGAGATTTTTAAAGATTTATTATTTTTATGTGCTTTTATTTTCCTAGCGTTCAGTTTGAGATACTGCTTTTTTTTCCCCTCCATGTATTCAGGTTTGTGCCTTCTCCCTAAGTTTGGCAGGTAGCCTACAACCCTCCTCTTTAAATACCAGATGAGGTTTTAGTAGTTCCTAGTCCAGAGGTGTTCAGGAAGCACACCTCTAATTCATCAGTTAGTTGGGAAGCAGCCAGTTCCTCCAAGTTTTGTGTGTCTTTGGTTTTCAAACTTTATTGCTTACTGGAGTGCAGCTTGAACAATGGGGTATTTAAAGGTTTTCCAGGTATTTCCAAAATGCAGCCAAGTTTGAGAACCACTGCTCCAGGTGGTTAACCCAAATGGCTTCTATCAGATTCTAGATTCTGTGCTGTGAATCTGAATATGGGACACATTTTTTATTCATTTACCTTAAGGGCATTATATTGATCTGTCTGAAAAGCTTAGAAACCTGGAACTGTTAATCCAGTTAATAAGGCTGATAAAGCAGAGCCTTATTTTGATACTTTTGATACAAACAAAGTCAGGTTAGGCTTGGTTGCGTACTATGCTAAAACTAAGCTGGGTTGGTTGGGAAAGGGTTAGGAAGAGGCAGATCTAAGCTTTACTATTTTACCAATGTATCTTACTTTCTTGTTGATCATACCAGGGAGAGGTACCTAGGTTGTGGTGTGAGACCCTGGGAGCAGAGGCTGTGTATCTCTAGTTCTTAGTATAGTAGCATACAGGTCCATCCTGATTATTGCTGTATCCCTGGCCTAAAGCATGAGATGGCTCTAAAAATAGTCATTGGATGGGTACAGAATTTTAAGAGTGAATAAATAAGACAGATCACATGATTACGTTGAATTATACACACATCAGAAAAACAGTGGTGACAAGGAGATTGATTGAAGCTGACATTATTTTCTAATTAAATATCTTCAGTTTTACTTCCTGCATATTGGAAGAATATGGGTGGCAAATGAATAAAGCCAACATCATTTTCTACTTATATAGTATTTTCTGTTTGACTTAATGAAAAGTGTCTGTCATCTTGGCTTAGTGAGTGATACTGCCCAGGATGAAAAGGGGTTAATTTAAAACAGTCCTTAGTGGTCTTAGCGAGTGACAAAATTTCCATTATTTAGGCTAATACATCACTGGTTTTCTAAAATATTAGTTTTACTGAAGGTCTTAGAAATAGGTTCTGTAGTTTATTAAAGTTGTGGATTGAGAGCTGGGTTTTATGCCAGTAGGAAGTAGATTAGATTCTAAAGGGAAGAAAGGATTGTGGTATGAAAGAAACAATTGCAGTATTTCCTTTATTTTTCCTCACATTTTCCTATTATAATCAGACTACCCCTTAAAATTTGTGTGTATGTTTAATGTAGTGGTACTTTTTTGTTGTTGTTCTGAAAATCTGTCCTTAAATCAGTTGTGTCTTTATAATTGTTATCTTTATAAATGGATAAAGGTATTGCTTTTACTTCATTGTTAGGTTTCACTGTTTTTGTTTTTCTCCTATTTTTTGATGACGTTAGTGATTATTTGGGTGCTGAGTGCCAAGAAACTCTGGTATACAAGGATGCCACTCCTGGAGAAGGACCGAACTTAGTTCCTGCTGGTACAGCTCACGTGCATTGGAAATTGAATAGTGTGGGAAAGGGACAACATTTCACCAGGAAGTAGCAATTCCATTCTTTTCAGGAAGGGCTGAGCTCTTCAGTGGTTCGGGTGTTTCTGATTGATATTTGAGGGAAGTAGCTTAATTTAAATCACCTTTCTGATTTAGATCTCTCTGTTTTCTGTCAGCCTTACCCCAGATCCCCTAACTCAGAGTACGATGATATAACTATATAGAACAACAGAAGACCTCACATTATTTTCTTTCCATGGCTAAATACTTTGGTTACATGTTACTTTGAGTTTTTTCCATAGTGCCCTTACCTTTTAAAAAAAAGTTTATTAGCAATTGCTATGATAATGTTCCATTATAAACCACTGTAATCGGGTTTACTACAATAGCATTTATTTTTCTCATGCATGGGTCATTTGGGCTTTCCCTCCAGGCTTCACATTGGTCTTAGGTTGGCTCTGTGTTTTTTACTCTGGAGCCCAGCTCCAGAAAACAGTCAGCCTGAGAGTTGACTTCTTTCTCGTGGTGAGCCAAAGGGGTGCAAGGTCAAGCACATTTAAAATTTCTCATCTTCTTTGGCCCAGAGGATTTCATATAGCCATGCCCAAAGTCTGTGCTGTTCACTCAAAATTCATATTTATTAGATTCAAAAATAGGTTTTTTTTCAGCACTTAGTAAGGCTCTTAAGAATACAACAGTAAAATAGATGTGGGCTTCTGATCTCTTGTTGGAATTTTCTTTCCCTTAAAATTTTGATAGCTGCCTCCTCTTGAATTGCCAGCCATGTAGTCTCATCCCACTCAATAGAGTGGTTCTCAAGAGAGTAAAAATCAGGGGAAAAAAAGGAATAAAAATCTTACCCAGGTGCATGTGTATGTCACACACATTTGTTGTCGGAGCACTTGTTCTAAACCGGGCACTGTAGACCTGGGGAAGGACGGCCCTAATTTAGTGTGCACTTTGACAGGTGATTTTTACTCTCCTGGCCTCTTTATCTGTGAAATAATTATGTACTTTGATGTTGTTGAGGTGTCAGATGCAATTCAGGTGCCTGGTTGGTCAACAGTTAATGGGAAGCTTACACCTTTTTTTCTTAGAGTGGAACCTGTGAATCAATCTAGGTCATAAAAGCTCTCCAGGTAGAATTTAAGATCAGCTATGTTTGGGGATTAGTGCACACCTCAGTGGCTCTTAACTTTGGCTGTGTGAATATCACCTTGGGAACACATTATAAAAAGAGGAAAATTATGCCTGCGGCCATTTTAATCAATCCCTGGAGATGGAGCCTCATTTTTCAAATTATTGTTTGAGGAGCATCACTTTTTTAAAGCTCACCAGATTATTTTAATATGTCATCCATGTTTGAGGAACATGGCACTAGATGACCTCTAAAGGTTTTATTTATATCTGATGAGTTTGAGGATAAGTTTGGGCCACAAGTCTTCTCAGCTTTATTTGTTCTTTGAGGAAAGAGGTTTTCCAAACTTGTGGTCTCAAACTAACACTCGGTTTTTGACTCCTTAATTAGAAAGATGGTTTACAAAGTTCATAGTTACAATAATCTTACTGGTAGACTGGCACTGAGAAAGTTTGGGCAGACTCTTGTGTAATTAAACTACTTATGCAGCAGTTTGAAAGAGTGCAGATATTTGAGTTACAGAGATGGTCAGGGTTTTCTAAGTCAAAGCTGGAATGTAGAGGAAGGCTATATTTCCCTGATAACTTCAAGACAAGTGTGCTCTGTAAGTTTCACTGGATAAAGGGGGGATATTTTTTCTTTTTTTCTCAGGACTATTCTAATTCATTTGCAGAAACTACAGAGGACCAAATTCCAAAGTGTTAAGTTACCGCTAGAAGTATATATTAAATTGAAGTTATTTCAACAGACAAAATTGGACTTCTAGGATATGAAGTCTCTTGCTAATTTACACACACACATTTTATTCCTCTGAGGCAGATACCCTCTTTCCCCCATATCCCCCTCATTATTGGCCAGAACTTTGGGCAGGGTGTGGGCCAGTGTTATGTGGCTTTATTTCCCCTTCTTGTCAGTAAATATCGTTCCAGGTGGACTTTTTTTTTTTTTTAAGTCTGAGTGATTTAAACAGGTAACAGCTTCTTCCATGTTAGCTTGATACTGATGAATTGATATTTGATTGGATACGGTCTTAGTTTCTGTGGCTTGGTCTGTGATTTAGCTGTGATTTAATGCAAAGTCAAGTAGCCAGCCTTCTCAGAGGCAGAAACTGGATAGGGGTACCAGTGTGGGTTTGTAAGCATTTGTTTTTCAGCCATAAGCCTTGAACTGAAGGTTGTTTTTTCTTAACTTCCTGCTTATGGGCTACTGGGACAAAGGTGGGAAAACTTGTGCCAGTAGAATGCTGTGTATTTCTTGTTTTTTTTTTTAAAGAATGAATTGAGCTACTTTGAACTCTGGCTCTTTGTGTTCTGTTTTCCTATGAACTGCTGACCCATTGACTTCTTGAATTGTCGAGATTAGCTCCACCTAGTGGTGAATTTGTTAAAATTCCGGTGGTTGGATTTAGGGTTCCTAACTTCTTTTTTATTTTATTTATTTTTAAAGATTCCACTTATTTACTTATTTTCAGACAGAGGGGAAGGGAGGGAGGAAGAGAGGGAGAGAAACATCAATGTGCAAGAGACACATCAATCAGTTGGTTGCTTCTTGCACACCTGCAATTGGGGGACCTGGCCTACAACCCCAGCATGTGCTCTGACTGGGAATCAAACTGGCGACCTTTGGGTTCACAAGCCGGCACTCATTCCACTGACCCACACCAGCCAGGGAAGGTTCCTAATTTCCTATGGGGTATTTTTTTTTCTTTTAAGATTTTACATATTTTTAGAGAGAGGGGAAGGAAGGGAAAAAGAGAGGGAGAGAAACATCTATGTGGGAGAGAACCATTGATCGGCTGCCTCTCGTATTCCTCCTGACTGGGGACCAAACCCACAACTCAGACATGTGCCCTGACCAGGGATTGAACTAGTGACCTTTCACTTTGCAGTATGATGCCCAACCAACTGAGCCACACTTGTCAGGGCTTTTTATGGGATCTTGATAGTTAGCAGAAGGGAGGGAGAAGATGATGAAGAAAGGAATTGAGGCTGAGTAAATAAATATATACTGGTAGACTGGGGTGATTTACGGGTTATTTAGGAGCAATGAAGAGTCAGTCTGAGAATTCAGTCAGAATTTAAAATCCATGATGGTATCTGCTGTAGGGAAATAGTTGTCTTGAGTTTCTTTACTGACTTATTAGCTGCGTGACCTTGGATAAACAGTGAATGACCCTAAGCTTTATTTGCCCTATCTGCAAATCAGGAATAATAATATCTATGTCTCAGGATTGAGTGTGAGGATTGAATGAGATCATATATGTGAATGTGTTCTGTAAACAAAAGTACTATGCAAATATTAACAGCTATCAGATTTGCATTACAATGGGAGCATTTAGGTTATGTGTGAGAAATTATTTACTGATATCATGGTCAAATGCTACTTGGTGTATATGGGAGATTTTGTATTTTAGTAATTATAGAGTATTTATAGAACTAGGATGTTAGAGCTTAAGGTAGTTGAGAGCTTTCTCTAAGAAGAACCTAAGACTAGAGATAAGGTTCCCCCTTAGCTTTTTAATTTTGTGGAAGTACCTCATATACACAGCAAGTTGTATCTACAGAGCTCTGGGTACTTTACCTTTGGAATTGCTTTGTTTTTAGGACCCCTGGGAGGCAGGAAAACAAAACACTTCGGCGTATCAGGTCAGTTGTGCAGTTTTCCGTGTCCCAGCGTTACCAGCACTGGTCTTCAGTTGGCCAAATCTCTGAGGGTAGCCAGAGGATCCAGTTTACAAATATCAAAGGATATGAAATCTTCAGAAGACATTATATATATTTTTAAAGATTTTATTTATTTTTAAAGAGAGGTGGGAGAAAAGAGAAACATCAACGTGTGCCTTTCACACAACCCTTACGGGGGAGCTGGCCCACAAGCCAGGCCTATTTCCTGACTGGGATTCGAGTTGGCTACCCTTTGGTTCACAGCCTGGCACTCAGTCCACTGAGTCATACCAACTAGGACAGAAGACATTATTATATTAAGAACTACAAATATCTCTAAAGCTTCTGTTTGTGTAAAGTCAACTGGCATTTATTTAGTATTGAGAGGCCTTCTGTTAGATAGCTGGGTGGATGAGGATGGGTCTAGTAATCATGAAAGGAGGCGGGAGGTAACTGAATATACTAGAAAGAAGAGAAAAAACAGTTGTGTGTGTATTGTTGGGGGAGGATAGTGGGGAGTGGTGAAAAGAAATCAGGCTTCTTGAAAAAGGTGACATTTTAGTTGTAATTTAAGAGCTGGGTCTGATTTGGAAATGGAGAGATAAATGGGGTGAGGGTGGGGTCAGGTGGATGAGTATAGATTTCTGGGTGAGAGGAATATGAACAAAGATGGGGAACACCTGGCACATTCGGGGAATAGTCAGGAGCCCTACTTAGGGATAGGTGTAGTGGGTAGAACGCTAGCTCTCAAGGGCCCCTCTAAACAAATACGAATTGAAGAGGGAACATTAATCATACTGAGAGAGGGCTCTGTTCTAATTACCTAGGATCATAAAAGAATTGGAAGGTGCTCTGGTGAGAATAGCTGTTTATTAAGCACTCACTGTGCTTTGCTCTGTGGTAAACCCACAGCGTTAGCACATTTAGTTCTCACAGCTGTATGACCCCGATACTGCAGATGCCTCCATTTTATAGATAAGGACTCTGAGACTCTATAATTGGTCGACACCTCCAGCCAGAGTTGGGACTCAGGTCTGTCTGATTCTGGAGCCTGTGTGTTTAACCATTAATGTATCTTGTGAAAATAAAATACATGCGACTGATTACAAAGCTGAAAATTGTAGTTCAAGCATCATGTAATGCCAGGGCAAGCATAGAGCGTAAAAGGCTTCATCTGTAGAGGCAGACTAATTGGGCAGGAGGTTTGGGGGAAGGGGACTTAATCGTAGCGTGTGAAAATGGTACCCTTTGTCTTTGTGCATGAAAAAGCTTTGAATTTGGGGAGTCTGCCCCTAGAGTCTCTGCCTGCTGCTCCTTATTTCATTATAGTAGCCCTGTAAGTTGGCGGAGCAGGGTTTGTTGATGAGAACGGTGGATCTTAGGGAGTTGAGTACTCAAGGCCCAGGGGATGATGGGAGTGCCAGTTCTGAAACCTGGCACCTATTTCTCTTTTTTCTTTACCATCCCACATATAGGTAAGTTCCATATTTCCCTGTCAAGCAGATACCATCTTGGGTTTTAAATTCTGACTGACTGAATTCTCAGACTGACTCTTCATTGCTCCTCAATAATCCATAAGTCACCCCAGTCTACCAGTATATATTTACTCAGCCTCAATTCCTTTCTTCATCACCTTTAGAACAGCAGCATTGTTTTCCATGTATCTAATATAGGCCTGATCCAGGGAAAGGGACCCTGTTACTAGGGAATAAAATCTCATTAGCTGGGCCCAAATAAAGGGAGGTGACTGGGATTCTGGAGCTACATCTTCCCAAAGCTCAGGCACGCTCACACTGTTTTGAGTTTAGGTAGTAAACTCATAAACCTCAAATAGTGTTTGTGTTCCTGATTTCACTTATCTTCAATTCAGCCCTGTAAGGAAGGCAGGATAGATGGTATCATTTGTCCGGTGGCAAGACTGAGGTTAAACAACTCGCCATTGTGATGGAAAGGCTTTGGATTGGAGTTTGGGCCCTGTCACTTGATCTTTGATCTTCAGTGAGTAACTTAAACCTTCTGGGCCTTGCTTTCTTCCCTGTGAAATGGAAATAGCTCTATTTACTTGAGAGTCGTGAGAGCTAAGTGAAAAGTGAAATGCTTCACGTAAAGCACTTAGCACAGTGCTTGGCAAGTAGTAGGTACCCGGCAGTAGATGGGGTGGACTGCAACTGTCATCACTATGTCTTTTGGCTTGCTTCAAACCAGGGCCAGACAGCCCTGTTGGCTTTTGGGTCGTAGGCTCCTATGTGAACGAGGGGCCCTCAGTCCCATTGCCAGGAAGAGGGTGAGACTTTCAGGGAGCTTGAGCGTGTATCATACCCTCCTTATGTCTCATCTCTGACAACTCTGACAGGAGTAGGCATTTGTCTGGAGCTCCAGACCCGCAGTGGAGCCTTCGTACCAGCTCTCTGGACCTCCTTTGAAAAGCTTTATAAAATCTGCACTGGTCTGGTGGGAGAGGAATTTTTGGCTTGTTTTCTGAGTCTTTTATTCCCTGGAGACGTGTCCCCATTCTCCATTAACTCGAGGACTCCAGTTGTATTGGTGTTCGGAGTTTGCCGCATCCCCTGGCAGCTCTGAAGGTGGGCAGGCACCTGTGGATTCCTCACTTGCCTCCTGACGATGACTCTGCCCCAGGTTGTTGAGTTTGCAGTTACCTCACCTGCTGCTGCACTAGTCCTTCCTTGCCTGTGGGGTTGCGTTCTGAGAAACGTGCCCCTGCTCAGTGGTCTTCCGAAACTGCGGATAGTGTCAGACCTGATCAACTTCTTTCAGTTCTGCCAGAAATGTGGCAGCAGCTTCTTCATTGGCAGATGCAGCATTTCCAGTAATTTTTATGTTTTTCAACCTAAAGCATTAAGTACTTTGGTGTCAGGGGATCCCTTGCTTAAGTCTTCATATAAGCTCAGTGCTTTCTGGTGCAAGACATTACTGTCAATCAGAACAGGTTTTCTGTTTATGTCTTTGGCCCGCACATTTAATGCCTTTGCCATCTTAACTAAGCACATGCTGTGCACTGCGGCTGTGACTTCTGCAGCTTGAGGTGCGACAGCAAAAAAACCAGCACAAATTTCTTTTTGCTTCACAATTTCACAGAGAGATTTTCTGCTGTAGATCTGAGAAACCTCAACATAGGAATTTTTCCCTCCTTTTTATCCTTTCATTTAAAGGAAGCACTTTATGGCTTCTCTCTGGCATATCTGAGTTGCCAGCAACTCTATGCTTGTGCTTTGGGACCATTAAGTAATATAGGGTGCATTGGGCATAAGCACTGCAGTACCTCCACAGTTGATCTGATAACTGAGATGGCTACTAAGTGACAAATTGGCTGGTAGGGTGTGAGCACAGATTTGCTGGACAAAGAGATGATGTACATTCAGGGCAGGACGGAATGGGAGAGTGAGATTTCATCACATTCCTCAGAAAGACATGCAATTTAGGATTTACGAACTGTTCATTTCTGGAATTTTTTATTTAATGTTTTGAACTGCAGCTGACCACAGGTAACAGAAACTGCAAAAAGTGAAACCAAAGATAAAGAAGGGGGGGCTACTGTATAAAATTCCCATTTTTGATGCCACTTTATTCTAAGATCAGCCTTTTCTTAGCCCACAGGGATCTTGAAATCCGGTAAATATAGTGTGACTAAATGAGACCTTTTTTGGGGGGAGGTGCATTATGGTGTTTGATGTTATCACTTCATTTCTTCCAGAGTGGCAATGTCATTATTGGGAAAGATCTGGATTGGGATTTGGAGACTCAGGCTCTAGTTGGGGCTCCAGAATTTCCTTGGAAAGTTTCTATACCTCTTTGGGCCTCAGTTTCCTCATGCGTAGATAAAATAGTTTTCTGTTGCTTTTTGGTTTGTGTCTTTTAGTAATAGACCTATTTTTCCCCCCAGTAAAGTTTCTGTAGAACCTCATAGAAACAGAAAAGGTATCGTGAAACAGCTGCTATGATTGAGACAAGCCCAGCAGTTTTACTCCTCGGACTGCTTCCATGTCCTGAACATGGACACACACTTTGTGTGCCCTGCGGGACCTCTAGGGCTTTGCCAGGAGATTTAAACACCACTGGTGCAGGATCATCTCGACAACTGTAGGGATTTTTTGCTATTGACAGGTAATTAGTGAAAATCTATAAAACCTATGTATTAATATTTATACAAGTTGACTATTGACTCTTTGAGAAGAGTTGGGTTTGTATTGATAGATTTGAGAAGTTCTAAAGTTTGGTTTAATCTGTAGTGTTTTGTATATTGCAGTGTCCAGTAAAAACTGACTTGGTTTTTGCTGGTAGGATAAATACTATTTCTTAACAATGGCAGCCACTGTATTTCCTTGTCTAAATGGACTGCTTTCCCCCACCCCTGGGAATACCAGTAGGATTCAAACATTAATGGAATTTAGTAATGAAACTGTCCCCTTATAGAGCTCTTCTTGTAAGTAACCTGGCATCATCTATTACAACTTATATCAGATAGAGCATTTGCTGTGGTCTTCTGTGTTTTGGGCATCTACTACCGGTTCCAAATAGAACTTTTTAATTTGGAGGAGAAACAATATTGAATAATAGGAGAAGCACACATATTTTGGAGGGACTCACTTGAATTAGACTCAATAACTAGCTGTGTTTGAGCAAACTATTTTAGTTTTTCAGTCTTAATTTACACATCTGTAAAGGGAGCCAATAAAACCTGCTAACCTTTTTGCAGAATTTTCGTAAGGGTTAGGGATAATGGATCTTCAGTCTCCAGTGAACATTCAGTAGACAAAAGGACAAAGATTGGTCTGTAAGGGAATTTTCATAGAAGGGCATCCAATTTTATGTTAAAAGGCTCAAAATGGTGTGTTACCCAGTGTAATTTACTCTTGCGTAGGTGTTTGTGCATTTCAGGGAACACTTGTTTATATCGTCCATTTTGCAAGAGGCAATATAGAGTAATAATTAGGAACACAGAGCCAGACTACCTGGGTTCGAATCTTGGCCCTGCTGTTTACCTCCTGAATGATCTTGGACAGGTTATTTAACTTTGATGTTTTTGGAGGGGTAATAATACCTTCTCAGCAATCATTTTAAAACTAGAGAAAAAATCCCTATTCAGTTCTGTAGAAAGAGAAAAAAAGCACACAGTCAAAGAGAGGGTCTAGTATGGTACCAGTGATGCAGCTAAAAATTTAGCCAGTGGCTAGTGGCTAATACGCTGATCCTGACAGCGTATTTCTCCTGCTGGTAGACATCTTTTCTGCCTCATTTAAGTATGGTGTTTGTTCAGTTGTTTAAACATTCAGTATTAGTGATCACAGGTGTCCGGAGAGGGTCTGATGCACCTGGAAGAGATCTAAGGTTACCGTTAGTCCCTTGTTTTACACGTGGAGGAGGAGGGGTGCTTGCTTGAAGTCCTATACAGCACATTTACATGGCAGAACCAACTTGATCCTATACACCATCCAGGACTTTTTGTTTGTTATACCACACAGGATACTTACTTTTTAAAAAGGCTGGATGAGCAGTTCTTGCTAGTGAAGTGTAGCAAAACTTGGTGTTTAATAAACTATAGGAAAAACAGGGATTTGCAGACAGGAGTTGTTCAGAGGTGTGTGGGCTGTCAGACTTAAGTGCTTGGAAGCCTGAAAGTGAGAATAATCAGTGAAGGGAGGCTGTCAGGTGGGGCCAATCAGAGAGCAGAGTTCTTGAGCCAGGGCTCACAGTAGAGGGTCTGGAGTCTTGCATAGTAGGCCTGGCTTGGAATGCCGTTTTCAAATGATACCCAGGCTAGTTCCATAATAGTGGAAGCTTATTCATGACCATTTTATAGGAAGTTTAGGATCCAAGTAGCTAAAAGTTGCCTGAGACAGAGCTTTGAAATGATGAAACCAGATCTGTCTGAATCCAAAGCCGGTGTGTTTCCCACAATACAGGCTGTTTCCCCCAAAGTGTGAATGAACATTCCCAGAAGGGCTGAGCTGAGGCTGGAGTCACACATTAGGAGGTTCTTTGAAAAAAATGGGTTAGAGATGGAGACAGGCTGTATCTGCCCTGTTTTTCTTTCCTAGAGTCACTGGGTGTAGATGTCTGCAGTTTGGATTCCTTAATGCAGGGAGGGTATCTGCCTCTTGGAGATAGAGGCTGTTGAGGTCTTGGGGAGAGGGAATGGCACAAAATTATTCAGGTGCCTTATAATGCAATTGGTCTTAGTACCAGTATGAACTAGTTAGGGCTGAGTTATTACTGCTGTCACTGACAATGGTAGAGTACTTAGATTGCTTCATCTGCTAAAAACAAGCGGAAGGAAGGGTCTTTAGATGTTATTTAGAGCAATCCTCTTACTTTATTGGGAGGGGTGTGTGCATGCAAATTTTGAGATAATTCACATGTGATAGAATTCACTTAGAGTATACAATTTAGTGGCTTTTATATATTCACTGAGTTGTGTAATTATGACCGTGATATTTTAGAACATTTCTTCTACCTAGGAAGAAATGTTGTACCCTTTATAGTTACCACTTCCTAAACCCTTCTTCCCTTGCCTCCAGACCCTCCATCCCTAAGCAAGCACTGATCTTCCTGTTGTGGTAGATTTGCTTATTCTGTACATTTCATATAAATGTAATCATGTAATGCGTGATCTTTAAAAAACATTTTTTAAGAGAGAGAGAGGGAAAAATTTAAATTTTCCATTTTCCAAAAAAGATTTAATTAATTAATTAATTAATTAATTAATTAATTGAGAGAGGAAAGGTGGGAGGATGAGAGGGAGAGAAACACTGATTGGTTGCCTCTCCACACACCAACCAGGGAACCAAACCTGCAACCCAGGCATGTGCCCTGACTGGAAATTGAGCTGATGACCTTCTGCTTTGCAGGACAATGCCCCACAAACTGAGCCACACCAATTAGGGCTGTTCCACTTATTGACACATTCATTGGTTGCTTCTTATATGTGTCCTGCCTGGGGATTGGACGTGCAACGTTGGTGTGTTGGGATGATGCTCTAACCAACTGAGCCTCCCTGCTAGGACATGTGTGATCTTTGTGATAAGATCCTTCACTTAATATTTTCAAAGGTCATCCATATTTTAGCATATATCAGCACTTCATTCCCTTTTATGGCTAAGTATTTTATTTTATGGATATACCACAATTTGTACAGTTCATTCATCAGTTGATGGACTCTTGAGGCTAGTATGCATAACATTGGCCTCTCAATTTTTAGCTGGAGAAATTGAGTGGGGTGATTTGCCCAATTCCCAGTACTGTGCCTGGTGTATCCTGAGGCTAGTAATGGTACCATCTACTTGACCAGGATGCTAACTAATTGTGAGGAGCTTGGAACATGTGGGGATTTATGGGAAACTTGAGATCATCTTTTGTTGTGGGGCCTTCTTTTTCTCCAGGAGGAATGATATAATAGCATGAGGATAGACTTAGGTATCATATTTTCCACTCACCCTGAGTGTAATTTTGCTGAAATTGATGTTCCTCTGTAACCCCTGGTTTCCCTGTTTGAAAAATGGAATTAATTCTTGTGATGTTATGAAGATTAGCAATAATACAGGTAAAGCACCTAACATCATGCTTGGCTGTCTAAGTGGTACCATTATTTAGGAAGATGATGGATGGACTTAGGAAAAGGACCATGAGGTGGACCTGTAATGCTCCAGAGGAGCCACTAGATGGCAGAAAAACAGCAAGAAAAGTCTGGTTGGTTGTGGGACTTAGCAAGGTTTATTGAGTTTCTGCCTTTCTCATTGCCCCTGGGAAGAATGCAAACTCTGAAATTTATGGGAAAAGAGCCTACTGTCCACAGTGTCTTGTTATCGTATTTGCAGTCCGTACTTCCAATTCTGAGAACCATTGCTACCCTCCAGAGCCAATGATCTTGCTTGCCATTTCTCAAGTAACTGAATGTTTTTTAGTTAACCTTCAGTCTCAGTCCAGTTGGCTGAGTTGGTTGAAACATCATCTCATACACCAAAAGGTTGTGGGTTCCATTCCCGGTCAGGGCACATACCTAGGTTGTGGGTTAAATCCCTAGTTAGGGTATGTATCTGAGAAAGCCAGTTGATGTTTCTCTCTCCCTTTCTCTGTAAAATCAGTCAACATATCCTTGGGTGAGAATTATTATAAGAAAAAAAATAATTGGATCATGAACCAAGCCTTGGTGCAGACTCTGGCTTCGGGGAGCTTGCAGACCAAGACATTCTGTTACAGACAGATGCATTGTGTCTCTGTAAGCAGTGGCATCAAATTTGGGCTGCCAGGGAAAAGTAAAGTGTCCATGTGGGATGGGAATGGAGGGAGTTGGTTTATTTCAGGACTGTAGGTTTGGGCCATTTGGAATGTGTGCAAGCAGAGAACTCTTCTTGAGGGCGTATGCTGGGACTGTTAGACCAGGTGACTTCCACATTATCTTACAGTTCTGAGCCTAGATGGTGAGAATGGGTAAGTAAGGGGGATCATCAGCTTTTCCCTTAGTCATTCAGAAAGATTTCTTACTGCTTGGTTTCTCTCAGCCTCCTTTTGCTCCCAAGGATGGAAGCTGTATGTCTAACAGAGTTGAAGCTCCTTAATTTGCCAAGGCCCACCCATGGGAAAAACAGGGAGTTAGGGGCAGCTCGGTAGACTCCTTGGGCTGGAAGTAGCCTTGAAATCATGTGGTCTGTATCCTTGCCTCTGGGCAGATAAATGTGTGAATTAGGAGGAAACTAAGTCCCAGAGCCATGCTGAGAGAGCCTGGGGCTGGCCTGGCCCTTCAGTTCATTTGTAGCCACTTGGCTCTGGTCACACACAATGTGATGTTCTTAGGTCTCTGTCATCTCTTTTTAACCTGTATGTAAGCCTCTTGTATCCAGCATGGTGTTGAACACATAGTAAGTTCAGATGTTTGAACAAAAAAAAAGACAAGGGAGAAGAGGGGGAGTCAGAATGCAGAAGAAACCAACTGGAAAACTGTATGGAGCTGCTGGTAAATGCTTTTGTGTTCATCTTCAGGTAAGCCTGTGAGGCAAGTAGATCAGGTAATTGTTTTACAAATGAGAAAACTGATTTAGGATTGAGCTTGTGTAAGATTTCACAGATTGAACCAGGGTCTTTTGGTTCTGAGTTCAGGCTCCCTCTACTCAAGCACCAATTACATCTACTTTCATGTAGATGGTGCCTTTTTTCTACCCAGTGGTTCTGTAGGTAGGAAGGCTAGAACTGGCATTTCACTAAATCGCCAAGTGGATAGAGTTCATCCTTAACATTGCTCATGTCCATTTTCCCTCCATGAAGCCACACACCCTTGGGATAGATTGTTGCTAACACTTGGTCTCATTGAGATAGGAACGAGTCGTGGAAGACCAGACTGACTTCCAGTTTAAAAAGTTTGGATTGTTTCCCCTGTGGATTTTTCCCTTTAGATGTTAAAAGGTAAAACACCCACTTTGGGGTTAAGAAGCTGGACACTAGGGAAGAAGTACATTAAAAGGTGGGGCGGGGGTGAAGTTTGTTTGAGTTACTGTGGAGGTTGCAGGCTGTGGAGTTAAGCAGATCTAGGTTTCATACCATCTCTGTCATTGAATAGTTGTGACTTTGGACAAGTTCGTTAAGCTAAAGCCTCTCAGCTTCAGTTCCTTCATCCCTAAAATTGGATTGTTCCTATGTTGGATAGTTGGTGAGGATTAGAGATTGTGTCCAGAGAAGGGCATGTCCCTCGAGTGAGTGTTCCCCATCCTGGTCACTCACAGTGCCTCCTGTGTGCTGCCATGGGATGGACCCTTGATTGCCGCCTGCTTTGGTGAGCCAAGAGCAGGAATCCCAGGCCTGGTTCTTGGGAAGCTCACCCCGAGGGCTGTAGAATCTGATGCATTTGTACTTTCCCAGGAGAAGGGGGAGGATGTCTTTAAACTTCTTGCTGGCTGCTGGGCCCTGGGACAAAGGGGAGACAAGCCCCAGGGCTGAGACAATCATGTCTTTATTATCTCAGATGTCTCAGGCCTGTCCCCCGCCTGGAGATATATGGCCGGGAAGGCTAGCTCCATGGCCTCGGCGGGATTCCAGGTCCTAGGAATGTCTGGCTGTTTTATAGCAAACAGAATCATGCACAACAGCCCAACGTCCAGGCATCTCCACCCCAGTAAGCTCTTTCTCTCCGCCAACTTGTAAAACAGTGGGACCTACAGCAGTGTGACACAGGCCCCATGCCTCTTGGGGTCCCAGCAGCTGGCACAGGGCAGCAATCCTGGGCAATGGCAAACCTATCCAAGGCTCGGCACAGGGCCAGCAGTGCAGGCCTGGCCACACCCAGGCACCATCTTTCAGACCAGGTCTTGCCTGGCTCAGTTCTCCCTGGTAAGCCATGGGCTGCCCTGATTCTAGCTTGTTTCTCTCTCTTTTGACCCCTGGGGAGTAGCTGCAGGGAGCCACTGAGAAGGCTTGTTTACAGATGCACTTGGCACAGGATGGGGAGACCAGCAGCGATGAGTCCTTGAGTTCCAACTTCCAGCTGCTCCCAGGTGCTGGGGAGCCTTCCACTCTAGGCCCTGAAGAAATGAGTCCACACTGTTGTCTTTGGCTGAGGCTCCAGGAATTTGGAGATGAGACCAGGAGACAGTGGGTCAGATGGCTGTCCAGGGCATCATTTATAACAAAGCCATGTGGGCTGGCCCTCCATGGAGGCCTTGCATAGGGAGCAGGGGTTGTGGACTCAGGCTGAGGCTTTTCTCTGGGGCCTTGAAAGGAGAGTGAGGTCCTGCAATCCAGGGACAGTAGTACATGAGGTGGTTTAATCTGTTCTCCTGAGTCCTGTATTCTGAGGGAGTCCAGAGTACCAGCCCCAGAGCTGTAGCGTTTTAGAGCTTTTAAGGATTCGAGCTCCCTCCTGTGCTGTCCCCATCAGGCTGCCAGTCCACCTGTGCCTGTGGTGCTCAGCAGGTGGACGAGTTGCATTTCCTTCCAGAGTGCACACTTCAGTTCATTTGACCTTATTCACGGCTTCCTGATCCCCTCCCCTCCTTATAAAACAGTAGATCCAGATCCCATCCTGAAAGAGCTCGTGTTTCCAGGGGGGAGGGTAGGAATGTGTAAGGAATAGTGTGGATGGCACAATGTGCCCCTGCCCAGCTGAAATCTGGGGAGCTCACTGTGAAACTCAGTGAGTCTCAGGATCAGGAGTGGGTGTGGCCGCAGGCACCTTCTCCAATGCTGATAGCAGCAGTAGTGATAGCTGGTGGCTGAGCAGCAGCTGTGTGACAGGCAACAGGCAGTATGCTAAGTGCTTTATGTTCTCTGCCTTCACAATAACTCAATTTATAACTGAGGAAATGAGTTAAATGACTTATCTGAGGTACGTCCACAGCTGGGGTGCAGTGGCCCTGGCATTACTGGGCTCCAGGACATTTAACTACTAGACTGCCCTTGGGAGAAAGTATTAGAATAGCCAGTGGACAAACAGTGCATGTAATTTGAAATGCTTATTTTTAGTCACAACATTTATTTTGAAATGTCAACTAACAAAGCAAGGGTTTTTGTCTCAGAGGCAGGGGGCATAGGTTAAAGGTCGAGAACCTTTCTTTGGCTAATGAGTTGTCGTCTCTGTTGGGTGAACTAGACAGAGCTGTGACCCTTGGGGCAAGTTGCAGGGGTGTTTTCTGCCTTTCCCCTCACCGTGCTGGGGTCCTCCTGTCAAACTAAAGCTTGCTGTGTTTGTGAAGGGGCGTCTGAGCAGCTTGGAGACCAGGAATCATGCCATTTTAAGCACCCTAGGTTCTGAGAGGAGATGATTGGGTAGAGTGTGTGGGATGCCATCATCAAACATGGCAATAGTAACTGACCAGGTGGGAAGAAGAGAATGCATGTCCTAGGCCACAAGTGAAGGGAATGGGACAGGGAACTATTTGCTGGACACCTATCTATATTATGATTCAGTTCCCACAGTAGCCTTTGAGATGGGGAAGCAGAGACTCAGAGAGGTTAACTTATCTGAGGTCACCCAGTGAGAGAGAGGCCTACAATAGAGGATCATTCCCACACCTGTGCCACTTCTGCTCTCAGGCGTCTTCCGCCACGCGTATCTGCTCTTTTGAGGAGTGAGTCCAAAGTCCCCTCTCCTCATCCCTTTGTAATCTGAACGATTGAGCTGCGCTCTCTCAGCCTCTTTCCCGACTGAAACAGCCTGAATTCAGCAGCCTTGCATCCTCATGGTCACTTCTCTGGATTTACTCCAGCTCTGTGATGAGTCAGGGGGGCAGCGACTCGCCCTGTCCTGGCTGCGATAACCATCGGCCATTCCTGAAGCTTCCCAGGTGCCTCCAGCCGTTGTCTAAGAAGGGGATGAGGAGGCTGCAAGGAGGTGCTGGAAGGAGGGAGGAGGAGGGTTGGGGAGACTTCCAGGAGAAGAGAGACCCAGCAAATTCTAGTGTCATCTGAATCTGATGGGAGCAGGAGCCTACGATGCCATCCCTACTCCTCTGACACACACTTTCCCTCACGCTTAAAGAAACAGCCAGGGTACTGGCTGGTGACGACCATCCCTTACAGCCCGTTACAGTCCAGAAAAGCGCTTCCCCATTCAGTGTTTCACTTGGTCCTCCAACAGCCATGATGCCATGGGTGGGGAGCTACGTAGAGTGAAGGCTTTTGAGTTGGAACTGGGTCTGGTCCTGGCTCTGCCATTATCTGTAATACATGTCTTTACAGGTGAGATTTAGAGGTTACTGAGTTGCTTCAGAATTCACAGGCTGCCAGCAGTGGAGCCAGAATGAGACCCCAGCTCTGAATTGTGTGGCTCAGTTGTTCGGGCATCATCCTGCAAAGGGAAAGGTCGCTGGTTCTATTCCTGGTCAGGGCACAGGCCTGGGTTGCAGGTTCAGTCCTGGGTCAGGGTGTGTTTGACAAGAGGCAACTGATCGATGTTTCTCTCCCTCTCTCTAAAAATAGAATCTTACAATGAGACCCTAAGTCTCCTGATGTCTAGAAGGAGGTAAGGGAAAGTAGCATCTACAGGGCTCTGGTTAGGTGCTGGTTAAAGTTCTGCTTAGGAATCTGCTTGTTTCTGTGTACCTAGTGATCTGTTTGTTTTTCTTCAGTTTCCTAGTAAAAGACTTTTTTGAAAAATACCTCCCCTTTTGGCTGAACTAAAGGGGAAAAGGACTCATCTACTCATCTATACCTTGGTTCAGAGTAGATATTCTAGAGCCAGGTGTGGGAGCAGCCCAAAGAGAGTTCAGACTGTGGATGGTTAGCCCCTTCCTGCTGTGGGCAGGAACCTGACAGCCTATCTGGCAGTCTTGGGACTGGACCTCAAGTCTTCTGCTACACCAGCGAGGGTAGTGGGTGGTGGGCAGGGCTGCTGTTTCCACCTGTGGCTTTGTCAGCCCTAACTGTGATTCTGCCTTCATCCCCTCTGCCCTAGAGAAAGCTGTCTATAGAATAATGTATAGGTCCCCGGCAGAGTGACAGAATTGAACTTAGCCCAGCCAGAGACAGATAATGCTGTTTGGTGGAGAGGGGAAGAGCTCCAGGCACACAGGTCCGTAGGCCCAGGAAGAATCAAAGTTGAATCTAGGCTAGTAGTGGGTGAAGAAAAGTGGAGAGATGTGTGGGGACTGGAGGAGGGGCACAGTGACATACACAAGCTTGCTGCTATAGATCGATCTCTCCTCTGCTGTGAGTTATGTGCAAAGTGGAGATAAATCATTCACCTGCCTCTCAGTTGGTTTATCCAACAGGAAATATTTACGTTCCATTTGTTTGTGCCTATAACATGGGGTAATGCTAGTGGTGGTGTTTAGTGTGGGCCTGACCCCACTGTTGGTAGGTGCTCAATAAATGGTAGTTGCATATCAACGATCGGCACAGTTTCCTGAGGGGCCTGGCCCGTGCAGGGGGACTGTCACTTTCCCAAGCAGGACCTCGAAGGAGGCTGCAGTTAACTAGTATTGTTGCCAGGTCCATAGGTACCTAGGTAGGTGAGGAATCACACTGAAGGTAGAGGGTTTGGCTAAGAAAGGAGGTGCTGCCTGGTCAAGGGCCGAGGAAGGTAGAATTGGGCTAGAATGAAGAAATCAGGGCCTTGTCTGGGGCCTGGGCTCTCCCAGTGGTTGTTGGGTTGCACAGAGGAGTTTCTTCCTTCCTGGTCTTGGACCAGTCTGTGCCAACGTCTTTTCTGATTCCCTCCTGCCTCTCTTGGCACCATCTCTACCATTTGTCAATCTCTGGGTCTCTGTTTCTTCTCTTGGGCTCCCTTTTGCCTTCTCAGCTGTGTGGCACAGGGTTCTACTATAGCCTCTCCATCTGGGGGTGCAGGTGGTTGCTGATGGGACTAGAGTCTGGCCCTGCTCAAAGATTATACATGGTCTGCTCCCTTGATGGACTGTGAGCCCCTCCAGGGCAGGGTACAGGTCTGATTTGCCTCTGGGCTCCTGTGTTCAGTATGGAGCCTGCCATCTTTGAGCCCTGACCAGAGAGGGCTCTCAGTTCCTTTTGCCTCGATTATTGGAATAATCAAGACAGCACAAGTCTGAATTGGCCCTTCTCCCTCACAGGTGGCATGGGTGGGGGTGGGGGTGGGTGCTGAATCGGAGTATATGGCTCCTTGTGTCCAGCTTCCTCTTCCTGGCTGGCCGAGGGTTTGGGAACAGTGGCTGCCTTTCTGGGGCAGTCAGGGCGCCTGGCCAGAGTATGCCTGTCGGGCATGGTCAGCTCTTCAGCAAGCCTCGGTCCTCCTCTTAACCTAGAGAAGGCCCCGGGTTATTGGTGTTGTTCTTGGCGGACCACCGGGCCCCTCAGCAAACAGGCAGGCGAGTGTGCACCCGGCCTGGGCCTGTTTGTGTTGGCCTCGCCAGGCGGGGGATTAGCTCAGCTGGGCTGCTAATTGCCTCCGAAGTGCCGGCCTGGATGCTGACAAGGGCTGGGCCTCTAGGCCCCTCCTTCCCAGCAGGCACTATGCCAGGCTAGGGGGCCTGGCCCAGAAGGGCCCCTTCTCTCCCCTGTCAGCGCCTGCTTGGCCTAGACCCTTGAGATGCGGGCAGGGGGTCACTAGGGCTGGCGGCTCAGGAAGGAGTGGGGGGAGATGCCTATGAAGTCATCGCCTGGGCCAGGCCAGGCCACACTTCATCCCTTCCCCCACATCCCTTAGACATCCCCTCACACCCGCTTCTTGAGTCAGACGCCTTCTCCCGAAGCTCAGCACTTTCACCTCTTACTAGGAAGCTGCTGGGCTCCTCTGCCCAGATGCCCTCTGGTTCCTCAGCGCCTTCCTCTCTCTCTTCTCTGTTCCTTTTGTCCTCCCACTCTCTGCTTTTTCCTCACTCTGTTCCTCAGCCCACCTTAGCACCTCTTGGTTACACAGATCCTATACTTCCTTTTATATCCGTCCTGTGTTCTCTGGTCCTTCCTTGGCCCCAGATCTACCTTAACCCCTGCATCTGGTCTCCCTAGACTTCCCTTGGACCACTGGCTGGCAAGAAGGGGCTGCAAAGGTCTACTTTATCACGTGGTTTCACAGCCCACCCAGACCTCAGGCCTGAACTCTGAGGGCACCTGTCAAGGATGGATCTGGAAACAGCCCCTCCATGAGCTGACCACCCCTGCCCCAGCCTGGGAGTCCTGAACGCCTTCCACCTGTACAGGCAGAGCCTCCGGGCCCCACTACATGCACATGCATCCTCCAGCTTTACTCTCCCACCTGCAGTTTGGACTCTGCCATCCTTGGCCCTTGCTCCCTGTCCTAACTCTGTGTCTTGCTCACATTGGGACCTTGGTTCAGCCTCTCCTTCCGGTGCCTAGGAAAGGGGTAGCTACCCAGCAAAGGGGTAGCTTTGCGGTTGCCTTGCTTGCTGCTGCCTGGGTATCCCAATCCCTGTGGTTCTCTGTGTCTGTCTCCAGCCTGCGGATCTCTACCCTGAGACATCTTTCTGCTTCTGATCTCTGGGATGAGGACAAAGGAGGACCACAATCCTTGGGTAGCACCTTTAGCTCTTAACCAATCCCCCACTGTCTCAGCTTCTCTCCCTATTCCACCCCACTTTCTGGCACCTCAGTCTTGGAACTGCTTTAATTGCTTCCTATACTCCTGAAAAGGGAATAATACTTATGTTTATAATAATAGCTGCCATTTGTTGAGCTTAACACATGTTTGTTTCACATCTCCAATAAATAGGTTCTCTTATTATTTAGCCCCATTTGAAATTGGGGCAAGGAGGGCAGCATCATGTTATGAATGAAGAAAACGAGTCACAGAGAGAAACAAGGAGTTGTCTGAGGGATTCCAGCCCAGATCTGTCTGAGTGCAAAGCTTGGGTCCTTTACACAGTTCTAAGAGAAATGGTTGGGAATAGACATCGTTTCTTCACGCTGCCACCTTGGACTCAATTATTACCAGTCCCCCTTCTCTCTGTCTTGACCCTGCTTTGATGGGGTGTCCTTTGCTCTCTACCTATAGTCTAGACCCCATGCCTTCCCTCCTTCTATTACCCTCTTCCTGCAGTTCTTCACAAAAGTCTGTGTGTATTCCTGCTGTCCTGAAAGCACTCTGCATTGGCTTTATTTCCTACTAAACTTTGAGAAAGCCAAGCTGTTTCCAGGCTCATGTGAATTTGCTGCAGTAGGGGTGGTGAGTGGGGAGACAGCCCATGCCCCATTTGGTGAAGATGAGGACTTCACTAGAGTGGGGTTCCTCAGAAGCCACCTTGGGTCTCCCCAACAGCTGTGATGTGAGTTATATGGCATTTTCCATCCAGAGACCTCATTCTGACCTGGCTCCAGTCCAGGATTTTACTTCTAGCCAGGGCTTTGAACACCTGTGTCCTTGAGAGGAACTAGGTTCTATTTCATTTGTCCCCTATCTTCTCAAGCAGCAGCCTCTTCACCATACCCTCCCCTGTCACTGTGCTTGGTATCCTCTTCACATCAGCACTCAAGAAGGGTGCTGAGGCCCTGGCCTAGGCCAGTGTTCAAATAGCTGCTTATGGCCCAGAGAAGTGCCACTGGGGCCTCTATGCGTTAGTGAATTCCAGACAGCATGCTGGTGGGTCCTTTACTCGTGGCTGTCAATGCAGTTCTTCACAGGGAAAGAGGGCAAACCGTGCTCCTATCTTGAGATTACTACTATTTATCTGCCTTTTACACATCCTTTCCCCAGTCTCTCTTCTACAAAAAAGTCACTGCCACAATTGCAAGATAAAGAAATAATCATTTTATCGTGCATCAGACTATTTCATGGGGATGTCACAATGGCAAGGAGCTTAGTATAAAAATTGGAAGATGGGATGGGGCAGCAGCATCCAGAGCTGGGGCTTATCCAGCCTGAGGCCTCAGGGGACATCACTTTTGCCTGTGGCAAGGTTAGTGGAGAAGGTTTGGGGTGGGACTTGGGCTTCTGGCCAGCTTGCAGAGTGGGTGGGCTGTGTCTGGCCTATGCTCGTTTCTCCCTCTATTTGGGACAGTTGAGAGGAGGGTGTATCCAAGGAAGCTCAATTATCCTGTGGCTGTGGATCCCTTTGGCCTTTGGGGTACTGGTGGTGGTAGTGGTAGGGCTGGCAGAGGATCCTAGAATCTAGTCTATTTCACGGCGGTTATACCCTTCAGAACCCCAGGAGTATCAGCTTTGGGGAGCCCCCTGGCAGGCGGAAAGGTAAAGCATGTGAATGGGCACAGAGCCTCTCACTCCTTCCTGGAGGCAGTGCCCATCAAACCAGCATTCATCCTGGTCCTGCTATTCCCCTGGCTGTGGGGATAGGACTTAGGGAGGAGGGAGAGTGGCTCAGCCCTATATCTCTGGAGGGGGAGGGGTTCCCACTGCTTCCTTTGTCTGGGTCTGGCTTGTGCCATTGAGGGATGGTATTTTCCCTGGCACTGAGCAAACAGCTGAACAGAGCCCGCCAGAGGAGCAGTGAGCCCAGATGGGCAGCTGTGGGGACACTTAGTCGGCTCAGCTTTCATCCACATCAGAGCTTGCCTGCCCCACGATTATCCCCACATTCGAATGTGGCTCCAACATCTCACTTGGTTTTGGCCTTCTTGGGTGGACATTGAGCAGAGAGCTTGGTCGGAGGCCAAGAGTGTTGACCTCTTTGTGAGGGAGCCAACGCCAGGAGGCACAAACCACAGGCCTAGAGAGCTTCTACAGGCCAGAGCTCGTATTCTGAATCTGAAACTTTGAATTCAGACATTGAACCCTGGAGCTGAGAGCTTGGGGTCTGAGAACCCCCAGTGGGGATCCCAGAGCTCAAGACCTGAAACTAGGAGCCTAGAACCGCAGTAAAGGGGAGGCCTGGAGACTGGGCTGGCGGTGAGTTTCTCCGGTGATTGGGAGCCCACCCTAGAAGCAGTTGGGTCAGGCCAGGTCTTGCTGTGTGCTTGTCTTGCTCACGAAAGTTTGGACTGGGCTCCTGATGGTTTGGCTGTTGTACAGGGCCAGGCCTGGGTGGCTAGGGCTATCTCTGGGGGACACTTTAGTGCCCAGGGTACCCAGAGATAGGGGTGCCTTCCAGCTATCTACCTTGTTCCTCATAGTCTGCCCTGCCCTCGGGAACTGTGTGGGCTCTAGCTCAGTCTGTGTCTGTGCCCCCATCTGCCTCCGAGGCTCCTCTCTTCCAGCCCGAGTCCCTGCCCCAAGTCTCAGACCAAGAAGACTGACAGTTTCCGGGCCTTTGGGTACTGGAGCTCAGAAGGAGCCTTGGATGGAGGGATCTTATGTCTTTGCTTCTGTATCTTGCTTACTTTGGGACCTGACTAGGCGTTGCCGTCTCTGCTGTAAAATGGGCACAAGCATGCCTGTCTTCTCCATCATCCAGTGAGATGGCCCCATACGGGGCCTCAAGCATAGCATTTGCTCAATAAACTTGATTGAGTGAAATAATGGTTGGGAGAGGGCTTTCTTACATGACCCTTCCCTCTCTGTGTGTGAGCAATTCCATTCTTAGTTTCACGGAGGAGCAGCACTGGGAGGAAGAGACTCACAGGGGGTGTCACTGCCAAGGCCCCCCTCGGATCTCTGGTCCACGATGCCAGACTATACTCCTGCCTGGGAGGGACTAGGGAGTGGGGGGATTCCCTGTTTAAGGGGAGGCCAGGCAGGCTGGGCTCCAGGGTGGGACTGTAGCCTTCTCAATCTCATCCCACTTGTTCTTCCTGCCTGGAAGGTCCCACAGAAATTGAACCTCCAGCTGTTCATGGAGGGCTGAAATTAACCCTTTGCTCTTGACATGGTATCTGTCCATTCCCTTTCCAGGTGCTTGAGAAGACAAGGCCACCAGGCTGAAGTTGCCAGGGATCTGTGTGTATGTGCAGGGGTGCAACTTCCAGCAAAATGGCACCGATATCCCCCTGCCATAGGGCCACCTCTTTCCCTAGGTGGCAGGGTCAGCAGGCTTGTGGCTGTAACACTGTTGTTACCCACCTTAAGTCTATAAGTAGAAAAATGGATACCAGTAACAACTGAGTGGTCAGCAGCAGCCACAGCTGGGAGCATGAGCAAATGTCCCTTTGGTCAGTGGCAGCCACAAAGACCCAGGCTTCAGGGAGACCCCCGCTGGTGCCCTTGGGTCGCCTGCCTGGTTTCAGTAATAAATAACATGAGGACCCAAAAACCAAACCAAAACAAAAAATATAACCAGTATCTTTTGGGGTGGGTGGTAGGGGACTGTTTAAATTATCGGCCTTCCCCGGGCCACTAGGTGGTTGCTGGGCACGCGCTGGGCGGCAGTCACCGGCACGTGTGCAGTTCCACCAGCCGCTGGCACTGCCGGCACTTGACGAAGCAGCACCAGTGGAATTTGCAGCTGCAGCGCTCGGCCAGCTCCACCTGTGCCGTGTGGAAGCCGCGGCCACAGCACAGCAGCTCACAGCCGTCGATGGCCTTGGATGTCTTGTTGCACGTGCGGCCCCTTGTGCCCAGCACGCCACTGCGCATGTCCTGCTCACAGAAGTCTGGGCTGGGCTCCAAGTACACCAGGTCCTCATCCGTGTGCGGCTTGAACTGCGCATTGCGCGGCACCAGTGCCCTGGAGGAGCCCACGCGGCGTGGCTCCACCTCGGTGGCACCATCGAACTTCTCCTTCAGTGCGTGGCCCACCTGGCGGAAGGGCGGCACGGCTCGCCAGCACGTCTTTACTTCGCAGGAGCCGGACACCCCGTGGCACTTGCACTCCACCCGCATGTGTGTCAGGATGGCCTGCAGGGGACAGGGAGGGGAGCGAGCCATCAGGAGATGTGTCAGGGGAGGATGGGGAGGGGTTGCTCGGGGGCATGGTTAGGGGTGCGTGCTGCAGAATTGGAGAAAGGTGGACTTCATGCTTCCTCTGTATTGAGTACCTACTCAGTACATGGAAGGCTGGTAAGTTGTGTTGGGGACAGTTGAAGATGCTGTCACTGCCCTTGGGGCACTTGCAGCTGACAGGGGAGGGACATTTTAAAAGGCAGTGTCATGGAATAGTGAGTGACAAGTGACATAATGGGGAAGAACATGGCTGCACTGAACCTGCACAGAAACCTTGACCAGTAGGTATGGGCAGATGCTATCAGACTTAAGTTCATGATCTTTACTGTGACAAAGGATTCAAATGCTAGCTGTGCTACCTATTAGGGGGGTGAGTGACACAGAGGGACGGAGACACCTACATAAGTACACATGGGTAAGGTATGTTGGGGAGCAAGTGTGTTGTGTGGGAGGGCCATTCACATTGCTCAGTGACACCTCTACCCCCGTCTGTTCCCCACCCTGCCAGGAGGTACCTGGTGCTGGAGAGAGCCTGAGCAAATGTTTTCTGAGTGGCTTGTGGGTTGGGAGAGTGTTTCAGGGACCTTGCCTAGCCCACCTGTGCCCCAGTGGTGATGGTGGCAGAAGAAATGACACACTACCTTCCTGCCAGCCTCATTGTTGTGGAGGTTCATGAGGGCCCGGCTGGACGAGGCCCCTTTGCTTCGCTCCCGCACGTCCACGAATGATTGTGAGAAGGCCACACCGTAGGCGATGTTGTCCGAGCATCCTGACCACTGGAAGCCTGGGGCACAGTGGGCAGAAAGGGCCATGGGTAAGTGGCAGCTAGGCCTCTCCTCTCCCACTCACACCTCCGCCTGTCCTGGACTTACCTTGGGGGCTGACCCCGTGCACTGTCCGGTCACAGCCGCACTTTTCCAGCTCCCCACTGCTGCACGCTCGTGTCACTGCGAAGGCCACACCTGCTGAAGAGATGGCGTACACGAAGGCCGCCTCCCGAGTCCCTGTGGGAGGCAGAGGGAGGGCAGGGCTGGATCTCGGTGCTCCTCCTGCACCCTCCCTTTCAGAGGCGGGGCCTGTGGGACCTGAACAGTCCAGGCCCATGGAGAGATCAGGGCAGGCTGGCTCCCAGAGGTCAGGAGTGGCACTGTGCTGGCCATTGTTCTCACCACACGGATGCTAAGTGCACTTACTAGGTGCGAGGCACTGCCCTCTGTCTTCATGTGTGCTGAGCATGCATTTAATCCTCACAGGTGCTGTGAGGTCAGTGCTCTCATCGTCCCCAGTATACAGAGACCAGTCAGTGGTGTGTGGGGAGTGGACAGTCCAGCTTCGTTGCTCTTAGCTTCTGTGGGGTTGCTGTTCTCACAGCCCCGTCCAGAAGGCTAGTGATGTTCACGACATTTGAGAGAGAAGACAGGCTCGAAGAGGTGATTGGACAGTGACTGGACTACAGAACTGAAGTAGCAGGCTGGGCTGCTCTCCCTGGTCTGGCTTCCTCTAAAACCTGTTCTTGTGCCTGCTTCCCAGCCGGCCCCCCCCCCCCCGGGCTCTGAGGGGTCCCCTTACCTTTGGTTCCTGCCCCAGCCCTTCTTGCTTAGGCTGAGCTTGTTCCTGATACCCTCTTGCTTCCTCAACTCTAAATAAGGGACAATGAGTCCTTACTGTGTACCTTACCACTGCTGATAAGGGCAGGCTCTCTACCACCAGGAGCTTTATCTGTTCCCATTTTACAGATGGCACAGTGAAGGTTGGGGAGGGGAAGTGCTAGAACCAGGACTCAGGCACAGGTCTGTCCGCCTCTGTGCCTGTTCTTTCCCTTCCGCCCATGACTTCTCAGTGGTTCTATTTTGGTGCCTGCCCTTGCCCCCTGCCTGAATGGGTGTTTTTATCCTCCTAGGAACTGTGCCTTGGGGGTGTAGCTTCTGTGGAGCCTCTTTCTGGGGGTGTGGGTGATGGGAGGGAGTATGTGTGTTTGTGCGCAGTGCAAGTGTGGTGCGTGTGTGCATGGCTGGCTGGGAGTGTGACCAGACAGGCCCTGCTCCTCTCCTGGGCCCTCTGAGGGCCTCTGTGTGCCCGTGACTGTCCTTCTGTCTCTTGCTGGAGTGTCTGTGTCCGCAGGAGTGGAGGGGGCAGGTTTTGGCCCCGTGGTTGGCAATTACCTCTGCGACACCCAGGGCTGTGCTCTCGGCTGCCCTGGGGAGCAGTTGCCGTGGTCAGAGAGAAACAATCACCTCCTCTGTGCCCGTGTCTGCGGACAGGCAGCAGAAAAAGCTGAGCTGGGGTGGGGGCAGCTCAGGCTCTGGTGGCTCGGGATGCCCTGTTCTTGGTTCAGCCCTTGACTGGGTATACTGCTCACTACCCACTCTCTACTGCCCACCCTCTGCCCTGACCTGGCCACTTTGGGCTGGCATCAGGGGCCTTGGCTGGGGCCACAGGGGCCTTGACAGCCTGAGATGGAATCCTCTCCAAGTTAATCGAGGTTAATAGCAGGATCATGTTGGTTGGTTTTGTGCTGTGGCCGCCCAAAGAGAGACGACTTTAGTTTCTGGTATTTCTGGTATTTCCAGGCCTGAACCAGCACAATTCTTTGCCCCAAAGACCAAGGCGGGAGGGAAAGCGGGAGATAGGGCTGTGGGCCCCAGATCTTGGCCTGGCACGGTCCTTTCTCTTTTGCTTCTCCGAGCTTTCAGGTGGTCCTGGGCCGCCCAAGCTCTGGCTTCACCTCCTGTCTTGAGTGCTCATGACCCTGGGGTGCAGGGCATCCTGTGAGTTTGCCCAGGGAGACCTGCCTCATTCCCCAAACCAATACCCATCTTCTGCCAGGACTCCGTGTCCCCTCCTCCTGGCCTTGGGGACAAGACAGTAACGGTTTTCTCAGCTTGGGAGTGGGCCTGAAGGAAGGCTTTCTGGAAGAAAGAAAAAAAGAGCTAAAGCTTATAGCGCGCTCACTCTGTGCTGGGTGCTAAGCACTTCACGTGGTTTATGTACCCATCACAATAATCCTGTGAAGTAGTCACTTTTAACCCTCATTTTACAGATGAGGAAACTGAGGCATGGAGTGGTGAAGCCACTTGTGCAATAAAACAGCTGGGAAGTGGTGGAACTGAATTTGAACTTGGGTATCCTGGCTCCAGAGCTTTCAGCCTTGACACTACCCTGCCCCATGGCGGGAGCCCCCAGGAGAAGACATGCAGCCACTCTCTTCCCACTGACTGTGTGTGAAGCAAAGGACTTCCTTAGGTCTGCTCTAAGTCTCACGTGCTGTAGACAGGCCCAGTTACTTTAGTGGGTTCTTTACTGGGGGATGGTGAGCAGTTGGCCTCCGTGCCCCTAAAGTCGGTGGCAGTGGCTCCTCCAGCTCTTTCTCACTGGCCCTTGGCCCCTTCCCACTCCTCCCCTCTGCCAAGGTGCCCAGGCTGGGACCTTGCTCACTAGGGCACCTGGCAGAGGCTGCTGAGGGAGAAAAAGGATCGTGGTGCGCCTGCGAGTGAAGCAGAAGGGAGGTCCCAGCCACGCGGTAGATAACTGCTCCCTGGTCAGGGTTTGCCTGTTGCAGCTGCAGGAGAAAGACAGTCCTAGCTTTGTCCTCCTGGGACAGCAGAGCCGACCCAGAGGCAGGCAGGACTCTCGAAGGTGCCAGCAGCCACCTTACAGCTTTCTGCCTTTCCTATAGAGCCATCTGCCCGTCCTACACGCCACTCCTTCCTGCTTTTTTTCTCCTTCCCAGGGCACCTTCTTAGCTGGCTCCACTGGGCTAAATCATGTGTCCTCTGGGTCCTGTCTCAGGGCCGTCTTTCTTTGCTGATGTGCTAGGGCTGTCTGGGGCTGGGAATTCAGAACTGTCCTGTGGCTCCAGTAACAGCTCCCTTTTCTGAGGATGCCAGGGCCTTTGCATATGCTGTCTATGGCTCGCAAAAACTGAAGCAACCAGCTCTCTCCAGCTCTGCTCTATGGAGGATAAAGTGAGGCTCAGTGGCTTGTCTGGGATCCCTCAGCCAGTCTGTGGCCCAGAGGGAAATGGAACAATTCTGAGCACATCACGTGCGCCATCTCTTCAGCTCTTGGAAGGAAGTACCTCCTAGCTGGAGGGGGTTGGAGGAGAGCCAGGTGAGACTGAGTTGGGCTGGAGAGAAGGCCATGGGCACATGGCCGGTGTCCTGGTAGAAGTGTCACCCCCATCGTAGCTCAGGTGTTTCCAGAGCAGATTCAGTGGTAGTCCCCAGGGAGGTGGGAAGAATGGGCTTGGGCCTCTGAGGAAGAGACCATTCTCTGTGCTCACCCCAGCCCGCCTTTCTAGCTTCTTTGCTCTTCTCTGCAAAAGGTCACCTATCCTTGAAATCCATCTGTGTCTGAGTTCTGGTTCTGTCACCTCCAGGAAACCTCTTTGGGTTTAAGAGACGATGTAGGGACAGGGTGAAGAGAAACGGCTTTGGAGCTGGACAAAGCCGTGCTGAGACTCCTCCCTCTCTGTGCCTCATTCTCCCAATTCGCACATGGGAAAGTCCGCCGCCCGTAGGCCAGGCCCATGCACTTCTTCACGTTTCCCTCCCACCATCACGTGTTTGGTCTCGCTGGCCCACCTGGCCCTCAGAATCAGGTTGCAGACCGTAAGTATCTCGTGTTTGGCCTCTGCAGCCACATTAGAAACTTCTGGGACTAGGCTGTCCCTTATCTTCTCCTCTAGTCCCCCCAGCATCAGCACAGGGCTGGGCACGGAGTGGGACCCTCACAGCTGCTTGGAGACAGGTGGGGTTGGGGAAGCGCAAGGATGCTCACCAGGCAGGCCTGGGGTGGAGTCCCGGCACTGCCACATCCTAGATGTGACTGCAGCTGTCTTGTCCATAGAATGGGGCTGATAGTGCTACTGACCTCATCAGGTCATTCTGGAAATTGATGAGGTGAAGTAAGCAACGTGCTTAGTCTAGTCCCTGGCACATAGTAGGCACTCAAGACACAGTAGCTCTTGTGAGACTGTGTTGGGTGATTAATGCCACTTTATTCATTTGCGAATCAATTTGATGGGGCACACACACTCCAAAGGTCAGTCAGTTGATCTTGTCTTTGCCATTGGGCTAACCCCTTCCTTAGGGCAGAGACTTGATCTTGTCGCTATCCCAAATTTTTGTTGATTGCCTGCTGTGAGCTAGGCCCTGTGCTCTGCTGTGGGAGCACCCAGGTGAATTTGTCCTCAAGGAACTCTCAGTGGCAGAATGTCTCTGGGGGTGCTCCTGCTGTCTGTTAAATGGTCTGATGTCACCGAAAGGCTGGCCTGAGAGGTGACCCAGAGAAAGGCATCTTTTCACCCTCATTAGATCGACACACGACACCAGTATTCTTGAGGACAAAGATGAGAGCACAGGTGTTAGTGAGTGACCGCCCAGGACTGAAGAGCATTTACTTCTCAAATCCAGCCCGAAGCTACCGTCCGCAGGGTGTCCTCACTGGTGTTAGCCATGTGGGGGTGGAGAGATGGGCCCAGTTTGGTTTGGAATCTTCGCTTCACTGTGGCCAGTGCCCCACATCTCCTCCTGACCGTGACAGCCAGAACCTGAAGGGGCCCCAGGGTTCACTGGGTCCCCTTGCTCAGGATAGGAACGGGGTCAAGGTCACAGAGTGAGATGCAGAGGCAGGGGGCAGCCCTGTGCTGTTTGCAGACGGAAGCAGGAGAGGAGTCTGCGTGGCCTTTCCTGCATCTCCCGTCCTGCTCGGGCCACCTGCTCTGAGACTCCCCCTTCCTGTTCTGCTCTTGAAAACCCCAACCTTCTTCAGACTCTGTGGCCTCTGCCTCCCATCCTCAAAGCCTTTCCATTCATTCAACACACACCTGCCATGTGCAGGTGCTGCCCTGGGCCCTGGGAGGAAGCAGTGACTAAATGGCCCAGAGGTCATGCCACATCTGGCCCTTAGTGCCTGCTCAGCCAAGAACTGCCATGCCACCTCTGGCCCCCATTCCTGGCTTCCCCAGATGCCAATTTTAGCAGTTTCTGGTAGACTTTCACCTAGAGCACATACTATCCTCACCAGTCACCGTTATCTTACTGTCCATCTTAACCACAGTAGGACAATAGGTGGCTTCTGCTGCCTGGCATGGGCGCGGGGGGTGCAGAATTGGAGGCTGGGAGGCCTCAGGCAGTAAGAGAGCCTGGTGGGTGGAGTGTGGGGGCGGGAGGCTCTGTGGGGGAGTCAGTCCCCCAGAGACATCATCTCTGAATTCTGACGGGCGTCCCAGGGGGTTGGTTCCGGGATTGTCTCCACTTTGTAGAAGCAGGATGGTGAGGCTAGGGAATGGAAGGACCTTCCCAGAGATGTCACAGCCGAGAGTTGGCAGGTCCTGGACCTGGGGGTGTGGCCGCCCTCTGCTTGCTGAGCCCCCTCTCAGCTGTGAAGCAGGAACAACCCTACATGCTCTTGGAGTCAGGGGCTCTGATGTGGACAGCACACGAACCACTCAACAAACGGGATGCCTGGCTCTGGGGGTGGTCTGTTAGCTCTGGCCTCTTCTGTGTCTGAGGTCATGACCCCAGCCAGGCAGCTCATGAATGTGGTCCTGGCCAAGCCCCGCAATTCCCAGAGCAGGGGCTGTGAAGGAGGCCTGGCCAGACCTGCCGCCGCTGCTGCTGCCGCTGCTGCTGCTGCTGCCGACGCCAAAAACGACAGCAGCTGGTGATGACGGACGGCTCTTCTCAGGTCAGGGTCTACATTGAGTGCTGCCATGCATTACATCACCGAATCTTCGTGACAACCCTATGAGGTCAGCGCACCTGCCGGTCTCACTGACAGGTGAAGATGCCGGGGCTCCGAGGAGTGAAGTCACTGCTCGAGGTCATGCTTGCCATGCGCTCCCTCCAGCTGCCTTGTCAACCCCTGCACCTTCTGAGAGTAGCGCGCTGGCCTGGGAATGGACAAGTCCCTTTCCCTCTTGTTCAGTGGAAACAAATGAAGGCTCTTCCAAGAGGAATTGTACTCAGGAAGNAGCAGCTGGTGATGACGGACGGCTCTTCTCAGGTCAGGGTCTACATTGAGTGCTGCCATGCATTACATCACCGAATCTTCGTGACAACCCTATGAGGTCAGCGCACCTGCCGGTCTCACTGACAGGTGAAGATGCTGGGGCTCCGAGGAGTGAAGTCACTGCTCGAGGTCATGCTTGCCATGCGCTCCCTCCAGCTGCCTTGTCAACCCCTGCACCTTCTGAGAGTAGCGCGCTGGCCCGGGAATGGACAAGTCCCTTTCCCTCTTGTTCAGTGGAAACAAATGAAGGCTCTTCCAAGAGGAATTGTACTCAGGAAGTAAATGAAAACATACAGAAGTGAGGAGATGGATGGAGGGGAGGACTGCTGGTGTGGTGGGTCTGGGGGCGGAGCACCTTGACTCAGCTTGGAGGGGACTGGGCGTTTGACCAAGCCATTCCTACTGTCATCGGGAGCAGGTCCCAGCCAAGCCTGGGAGGGTTCTCTGAGTCTTCCCAAGCTTGCTGAGCCAGGGCTAGGCCCCTCCTTAGTTCCTGTCGCAAGCACAGCCAAGGAATGGGGTCCCTCACTGGCTCTGGGCCAGCGCTGACACATGCCTGCCTTTCTTTGCCTCTCTTGTCCTTGCCCTGCCTTGTTTCCTGTCATTGGAAGACATTCGTCAACTATTTCCTGCATGCCAGGCTCCGCCAGGTGCTGGGGAGCAGGTAAATGAGCCATCACCCTTGCCTGGGAAGAGCTCGAGGTTTAGGGGTGGGGAGACAGGCATCCCAGTTCACTCTGAAAGGGGGCACTAACGCCATGTGAGTACAGGCAGCTTAGAAAAAAGTGTGCAGGTATGTTTTGAGAGAGAAATTGATAGGGCAAATGGGGTAAAATGTGAACAGTTGGTGAATCTAGGTAAAGAGTATATCTAGCAAGTCCTTGTGCTATTTTTGCAGCTTTTCTGTAAGTTTGAAATGATTTCAGAACAAAAAAATTACCAAAAAACAAACCAAAAAAAAAAAAAAAGGAGGTGGGGAGAACCCTGGCATGAACAAAGAGCTTCAGAGCCCAGAGGAAAAAAGCAACCACCTGCTTGTGGGACTGGGTGGCCTGAAGGAGGGACCCATTGAGTTGGCAGAGAAGGAGGGCTGGGTGTTTGGAGTAGAGGACACAGCACGTGCAAAGGCTGGGGGTCTGAAGGGGCCTGGAAACCTGCTGATCCACCTATTAGTCCACCCCCGCCCCCAAACGCCTGCTGTGTAAGAGAGGCTTCCCACGTTCAGAGTCTGTTATTTGGACCTAGTATGTGGGCTTCACCAGATGGGCAGCCCGGCCCTCAGCAGTGGCACCGTTGTCCCGGGGAAATCCTCCGCTACCAGACGGCTCGCCTGGGTCTCGGCCTCTTCTCCGGAGCAGCAGGGCTCAGTAATGCCAAGCACGATCGTGCCTTTTTGGCCTCCGCCAGCTCCCAGGAGAATGGCTTCCAAATTTCTATCACAGTTGGTTTCTAACAACATCCAAATGGTTTGCCACAAGCCCAGCAGCCCTCACTGTCCAGGACCACAGGTGCCAAGACAAAGGTTGGCCCAGGCAACGCCTTCCCGCTGCCTGAGCGAGTCATAGGGCCCCATCAACTGCTGGTGGCTGGGGAGTGTCAGTTTCACGCTCAGGAAGTGGAAAAAGAGGCAGCTGGTTTAGAGCACTTCCTCGAGGGCGGAGGCTTGACCCGGGGACCTCTCAAGGAGGCTTCCAGTTGGTTGCGTGGAACATTCCCTATGCCCTGGCCCACCTTCCTTGGGCTTAATGCCTTCTCACATTTCTGGTCTCAGCTGAGGGCTTACCTTCTTGGGAATGCTTGCTGTGGGCCCCAGCCTTGGCCAGGGGAGGGGTCTGCCCCTGTGCTCCCAAGACTCCTGTGTCCCCTCCGTCACAGTGTTTTCTCATCGTGGGTAAGAGGAACACCCTGGAGCTGGGTTGCCTAGGCTCGAGACCTGGCTCTGCCACTTTCTAGTTCTGTGACCGTGGGCAAGTTACTTCACCCTCTGTGTGCCTCAGTTTCTTCTTTTGTAACGTGGAGGTCTATGCCAAAGGGCCAGGTGAGTTAAAACACTTTGAACAGTGTCTGGTCCCTAGTTAGTGCTGTTGGTGTACAAGCCTCTGCCCCTACTAAGCTGTGGTTGTTGACTTGACTGAGAGCCCAAGAGGACAAACGAGGGTGCTGCTTGTCCCTGGGTCTCGGGGCTGGACATGGTGTGGATCTCAGTACGGGCATCAAAGGTACAGACGAATGGGAATGGGCTCGCGGACGAGAGGCTGAGTGCTAAGGTAAAACAGCACAGGGCTGGGCGTCTGGAGCCCCGGTCTCAATTCTGATTCTGCGGTTCACACTCCGAGGGGGTCTGAGCCTCAGTTTCCTCTGTAACACTGGACAGTCACTCCAGGACTGGAGACACTGCACACTGCCGAGCGCTGCCCAGCACGAAGAACAGCTGCCGCCTCTGACGGCTCTCCCACCCCATCTCCTGCCTTTCTGGCTCACACCTCTCACGGCACCCCCATCCACACCCTAAGCCCCGGCTGGAGCAGGGTGTTATTTTCACTTGATGAATGACTGAATGGGCTAGCCACTAATGAGCGTATTATTCCCCAGCCAAGGAAGTGGCTGTCTCTTCTGGGGTCCCCTGAGAGAGGGTCCACACCCTGGCACTACTGGCCCCTCAGCACCCCCACAAGCCCCTCCCTCACCTTGCGTCACCACCTTGCCGAACACAGGCAGGGAGTCGAGCGTGGAGCAGTTCCAGCGCCGATTCCGGAACTGGTACTGGCACTCCTCGATGGCGAGCTGGGCGCCGCGGCGCACCGAGTCCATCACCTCCAGGTTCCGCTTGCACATCTGCACCTGCCTCTGGATCAGGCCCTTGAGCTTCTCGCATGTCTCCTCCTCTGAGATGCTTCCCACCGAAGACAGCTTGGCCAGGTACCTGGGGAGAGGATGGTGGGGGTGGAATGCAATGCAGAGCCCCGTCCCTCCCCGTCCACTCCCAGGACAAGGCCATGTCCAGCAGATCTGTGGGAACTGACTTGTCCCAGCACATGTCTTGGCTGTCAGCTTCTGCCTGGATCCAGTGACAGGCCCTCTCACCCAGCTCTTAGGACCCCTGGGTGGCCCTTGCACCAATGTCTATGCCCTGATGTTGTCCCAGCCTCTGAGCTCCTATGCCTTCCTGTAGCTGAGAGTCACTGCTCTGCTGTCTCTCTTTCCTGCCCCAGGCAGTGACCCCAGTGACCTAAGCCCACCTTCTGGCTGCAAAGCCAAGAGCCTCACTGACAGCCACATCCCAGGGCCATCCGGTGGAGACCAGCATCAGAGCTGCCATACTTGGGGGCGGACTGATGAGGGCAGTGAGGGCCAGGGGGCTGGGGGTGCTCAGCACACAGGTGGTGGCAGGCAAGGGGGTCTTCAACAACCAAACCTGCCACAATCTCACCTCAGCCCCTTGACAGTGTGGGCTCCACCTCTTAGGGTTATGGCAAGGATCACAATCTGGATGAGATGCTCTTTGTCGAGAAGCTGTGGGGTCAGGCACATGCGGGGAGAAGGGACTTTAATACGTCCACTGCAGTGAGGACAGGAGAGAACACTATATCCATTGAACACCTACTATACACTAGGCATGGTGACGGGCACTCCATCCTGGGGCCTCCTCACCCCAAATCCATGAGGTGATCATTATTATGCCCATTACATGGGTTCCAGAATGAAGGCTAGGAGGGTGATGTGCCCAAGGTGACAGAGTTAGCAAGTGCCAGAGCTGAGCCTCAAACTCCTTCAAACCCCCAGGGCCTCCCTCTTGCCTGCCTCCCTCCACAGTGGGTTGAGGGGCGCAGAAAGGCACCACCTCACCGAATGACAGGCACTTTGTGATCTGGGCCAGAAGGCACGGGGGCTGGGAGCAAGACACACACTTACTCAACAGGGTGGGGAAAGGCCCTGTGAGGAAGAAGCAACCCCTGTCTCACAGGAAGGGGGAGTGCATTAACTGAGCACGTACTGAGTGCCCGTTATGTTTCAGAGAGGTACAGTAACTGGCTGGTGGTCACCTGGATTGTAAGTGTGGGCCTGGGTTGGCGCCCACCCAGGTCTAGATGTCTCCATGGCTTGTGCTGTAACTGCTGCCCCTCAGCCTGTCCTCCCCCATCCCAAGTGTCCCCGGCACATAGTAGGTGTACACGTGGCAGCCTAATGGTGGGAGGAGAGCTGCTGGTGACTCTGGAAGGCAAAAGGGGTCTTGCATGTGAAAGATGGTCTGATGCGAGTCTGTGGCAGTGGGGCGGGGACTCAATGACTGCTGAACGGAGGACTGAATGAATGCATGGTGACCTCAATGAAAAGTACACAGAACACTCCATTAAAGTATGGGACATTTTTATGATGATGACCGTAAAAATAGCAAGCTTTTAGGGAACTTAGGGGGCTAAGTACTTTACTAATGTTATTGCATTTGACTTCTCAGAAATACAGTAAACTCTTCACTTTACAGAGGGGGAAACTGAGGCACGGACAGGTTAAGCAACTTGACTTCTGTGCAAAATCACACCATTAGCAAGAAGTGGAGCCAGGACTCGAACCTGGTTTTGCCTGACCTCAGAGCTGTTGGCAGAGACATGGCTCTTTTATGTGGCTCAATGGCCAGAATTGACACCTGTTGGGCAGAAGCTGCTGGGAGCTGGGCTCATCCAACTCAAGGAGGACAGGCAAGGTGCCCCTGGCAGGCAGCCTGCTGTCGCCCAGCCCTCTGTCCCTGGAGGTGTGCAAGCAGCAGCTGCATTCCATTTGCCAGGCATGTGGGTTGGGCCAGGGTCATGGTTCTCCAACCTGGCTGTGCATCGAAACATTTGTGGGTTTGTTAAAAGCGCAGGTGCCTGGGCCCCACTCCAGGTGGGTTCTAGGCTTTTAACATTCCCAGGAGCAGCTGTGACGCCAGGCTGACACCGGCCTGGAGGGTCCTTCAGGGGACGCTCTTGGGTAACTACTGGGGGTGTTCCCTTCTCAGCCTGAGGGAGACCTGACTCTGGGACACATGCTTCTCCTTGAGGCAGTGGCAGCCTCTGGCTGTGTGGCCTGTCTGAGCCTGGCTTTCTTGAGAGAGAATGGTTCTGGTCCCAGTGGGCTGCCCTGAGAAGTTAATGTGATTTAATGTGGCTGCTGCCTCTGGCTCTGAGCTGGGCACATGGTGGGTGCGCCGTGGCCAGGAGGATCTCTCCCTTCCCTGGCAGCTCAGGTGGACGAGTGAGAGGTGGGTGGTCTCGGGCTGAGGTGGTCCAGCCCTGGCAGAAACCTGAGCCTCTTAGAGGGACCCAGGGAAGGAAGGTGGTTGAGGGGCAGGGAGAGGAGCATCTGTGGAGCAAGGAGGACACCTGACTCCTCAGTGCTGTCTGGGTGCTCCTGGGCCTCTGCCCACTGAGGGAAGGGGTTCCCTAGGGAGCAGGCCACCTGGTGCACTTGGCCTGCAGGGGGCGCCAAGAGCCCAGCTACTGGCTGTGAGCCAGGTTCACGTTTGGGAGGCCACCCGTGAGGGGCCAAAAGTTGGGCCTCAAGTTGTATCCTTTCCTACTCAGACCCAGGGTTGGCCTCTTGGAGAAGAGCAGGGGCACCTATGTCCTCTGTGACATGGGGGCACAGAGTTGGCCTGTCCTGTCTCCACCTATGCTCCCTCTGCATGTAGCCAAGGGGCCAGGTTGGACTGTGCTGGGTCCTCGCTTCTGGGGAAGGGAGGTGTTCAGGCACAGGTGTTCTGTGGGCAGGTGGAATAGGTGAGGGAGGCCTGGGTGGGCCACCAACCCACCGTGTGACCTTGGGGAAGTCCCCGCACCTCTGGGAGCACATCTCCTCATGGGTACGATAAACTAGTGGCCATTGACACTGTCAAAGTCAGCAGCCCTGCTTCTACAGGCTGGGATGCGGGTTCCAGGCCTCCAAGGTCTCCTGGACCCATGCCAGGCTGATAGATGGAGCTCCTGCCATTGACGAGGAATAAGATGGACCAGAGGGGCCTCCTACCCGCCTTCCTGAGGCTTAGAGCTCAACAAGGGGCGATGGGCTGAAATAACAGCAGATTTAGGGGTGGGCTGCTGGGCTGCCACGGCTGTGAGTCACTGGAGCAGCTTCCAGGAAGAAGCTGGGAAACCTCTTCCACCAAGGAGCGTCCCTGCCCCCACAGCTGGCACCGATGCCCACCACCTCCAGCCCCTGCCTTTATCTGGTCCAGCAGCTGTCCCCTTCCATGCCACAGGAGGCACGGCCCCACCCCCACCCTGGTTCTCCCAGAGCCCACAGTTTTGCCTGGGAAGGGCTGGGTGCCAGAGCTGGAAATGGAGCTGAAAATGCAGTGGAGACTTGTCTGGTATCTTTAGGGTGTCTGCCCTCATTTTACAGATGGGCAAACTGAGGCCTGAAGAAGTCGAGTGACTCGCCCAAAGTCACCCAGCTAGTGAGTGGCAAAACTTGGAATGGAAATCCGGCTCTGCCAGGGGACTCTCTTTCCATGTACCCTACTTGTGGGTCTGTGCTGTGGTGTCATTTCAGCCTGGGCTCTGCTCGTGCCTGGGACCGGCTGTCGCACATAGGAAGTGTTTAGTAAGAACTTTCAGTGTGCACAGAGGGTTCTGTCCTGACCAGGTCCCCTCTGCTCACCTCCTGGCAGAGTACTCAGGGTAGGTAAGAGTGGTGTGTGGGGGGTGGTGAGGGACAGCCTTTCGGTCTGCCGGAGGTGTGGAGACCCTTAGAGCCTAGGTTCGCCTGGTCCTGGGGGCCTCAGGAACCCCCTCTCTGCGCCCTAAGGTAGCTCAACCTCCCCCCTAGAGACATGCATGCCACCTGCTGACCATGGAGCTGGGCTGGACTCAAATGTCAACTGCCCAAGCCATTTCCCGGGCAGACGGACCCTGGGCATGATCGGTCTCGGCAGTCGCTGGGCTTGTCCCGCCCGGGGAGGGCCTCAGCCATCCCGGCTTCTCCTCCCGTCCTAGTTGCGCTGCCCCAGTTTAGGCTTCTTCCTGCCACTGCTGAGTACAGGCTTAGCAATTTGCCACCTGCTGCTCTGGCCACCCAGGACTGTAGCCACAGCCGTGCCTTCGATCAGGTTACCCCACCAGCCCGGGCTGCCCTGGCTGCGGCTGCCAGCCAGCTCGTGCCCCATCTCCTCCAGCGGGGGCTGCGGGGGCTGCGGGTCCTTCAGGCTCCTCCCAGGAGGCCCTCCCCACGCCTCGGCCCGTGCCTGTAGCCTGCAAGGCTGGAGCGCCCTGGCCCTGCCAGGGAGATCAGATCCTCTCGGCCACCTGCTGTTTTCATTAGAAACTAAAATTAGCTGGGCTTGTCCCAAGCTTTTCCAGGTTTGCTTGCTTTTTTAAAAAAAAATACACAAATTCCTAGAGGAAAACCCTCACCTCTGCGACTCCTCCCCGGCTCTCCCTCTGCGCATCCAGAGGCGAGGACAGGGGAAATAGCTAGAGCATTTGGGAGGCCAAGCAGATCAGTGTCGTGGGTCCTGGCCCTGCGGCTGTCCAGGTGGGGGCTGGGACACGGGCCCAGGCCTCTCTGCCCCCTCCCTCTGGCCTCTCTGCCTGCTCGGGCCACATTTAGAGCCTGGTCAGGAGCGGTCCTGTCTGTGGCACCAGTGAGGAGGAAGGCCCAGTGAGAGGGAGGAGGAGCCCGAGGGAAACGGAGCGCCTGCCGAACAGCAAGCCGCTTTGGGGGGACGCGGGTCCGGGTGACAGTAAAAGTGACACAGAGCCCGTCCGGAACTGTGTTCTCGTGGGAGGTGGGGCGTGCCTGGTTCCCCAAAGTCCCTACCACAACCCCCAATTATTCAGATCTTTAAACACTTCTGTACCCATGGTCTTAGTACCCTGCTGTCCTCTCCCCCAGGGTGCCCCTGTCCCCAAGACCCTGACCCCTGAGCGTGGCACATGGTGCAAGGGAGACGACAGCCAAAGTCAGGATCCCATTTCGGGGAGACCCGAGGCAAGTCAGTGAGCATCGCCGAGCTTGGTGTCTTCATCTACAGAATGGGGAGAACGGCAGTGTTTATTTCAGGAGCCCTAAATGAATGCAATGTTCACGGAGCAGGTCCTCTGCCGCTGTAGGCAACGTTGTTATGTTACCATCACTGTTAGGGTGTGTTACCATCACTGTTAGGGTGTGCACCATCATCCTGATCGTCGCCACCACTGTTTCCGAGCCGCGTCATAGCCCCTTGAGCTGGACTCCAGCTGGACCGCAGGCCAGTTCTGCTCATTTGTCTGCTTTGCTTGACTCTGTGAGCTCTCTTAGCCCTGGGTCCCCAACACTTTCTTTTCAGCTGGGCACCCTTGGGGGAGGACACATTCCCTTCCGGAACAGTGGGCCACTTCAGCCTCGATCCCAGCAGCAGACTTTGGACAGAATCCCCAGACAGAGCACCTGGAGCTAGGGGACGCATTTTCTGGCACTTCTGGTCCGTCAGGTGCAGGCTTCAGGGACCAGGCGTATGAGAGACGGGACGGGGTGGGGGGTAGTGTTATCCAATGTTCAGGAGCCAAGGACACTGGGGTGAGGAGGGCAGGGACAGTGGGTGTCCATGACAAGCTCGGGGGTATCCAAACCACTTGTGGAACTAGAAGACTGGAAGAGAGGCACCTGACATCTGTCACTTGTGCTCTTTAAACAAGAGTCACATGCTTTGCTATATCCTTATTGCATCCACTCAGGGCTGGCCAGGTGGGTGTTACCCCTCCATTTTACAGATGAGGAAACTGAGGCTCAGAGACATGTATTCAAGTCAGGGTGGTCAGGATTTGAAAATAGGGCATTCTGGCTCCTGAGCCTGGGCTGGCTGATCAGGCTCCAAAGTGGCCCAGGGCACCGAAGACACGGTGGTTTGGCACCAGCGGACAATGACTGGAGGAAGGCGGCCTCGCTCTTTCCCAGATGAGTCTCTCCAGAGCCCTGTGTCTTTTCTGCACCACAGCGAAGGCGTCCAGGCAGCTTTCAGGAGTGAGGGGTCCTACAGAGGGACACGTCTCTGGAGCTGTGTGGCTGCCTGGACAATGTCTGGGTCTGTGGTCTCCGCAGCTTTTAGGGCGACAAAAGGAGTTGCTGCCACTGGCCTGGAACCCCTGGTGGGGTAGCCAGTGAGGAGGGGCCGGCCTTGGAGATGCTCGCAGTGGCTGTGGGTGGCTAGCAGGTGCCGCCCAGTTTGGGGGTAACTCCAGAGTTCTTCATGCCAGGCATAGTTTTCTTTGCTCCAAGGGCATTTTCTCAGTTGGGCGGGGGTGGGGTGAAAGGTGGCCTCCTCTGGAGCCCAAGTCCCGGCTTCTGTACCTCAGGGCACTGTCCCCTTCGTCCTGTCTCCTGGATCCCCAGCTCCTTTGACTCCCATCCCCAGGAGACTTGGCACCCCTGTTTTCTGTCTCTTGGTTTCCCAGTTCCCATTCCTTCCATTGCCCTGGTGTCCCAGCTGCCCACACTTCATTCCTGAGGGCTCCGTATCCCCCACTTCCTGTCTGGGAGGCCCCCCCACATTTCCCATCTCACAGTGTTTGTTCCCGGCGGGGGGTGGGGGGGAGGGCTGGTGGCTGATTCAGGGCTAGAAAGTGGGCACTCAGACCTGAGCCGGGATGACCCCAGAGCTATGCCAGAAGGTAAGAGTTTTCCTTCTCTCCCTGGGGCAGGTGTGTTTGGAGGTGAGTGGGTGTCGAATTTAGGGCACTTTCTGACCTTGCCTTGCCCTCTAATTGGCCAGCAGATAGCTTCTCCCTCACAAAGGCCCACTCACCCTTGTCCCAAGTGCCTTTCTTGCCCTCATAGCCACGGAACAACGGAACTGCCCTTCCCAGTCCCACTGAGGTGGCCCTGGAGGTGGGGGGGCAGCGGGGAGGGACGGGTGAGCCCCCAGCTGAGCCGTCCAGCGCCAGCTGCCCAGAGTGAGGCCCATGCTCTGGTGACTCCAGGTTTCCAGTGAGTTCCTTGGGCATGGTGGATCCCTCCTAAAGGCCCAATCCTGGGAGACCCTGTGGCCAAACCCATGCCCCCACCCCAACAGGGCAGATGGGAGAATGCTGGTTCCTTCCCTGCTCCAGTTGCTCACCACCTGGAGCAGCAGAGAATGACTGGCGGGGGAAGGGGTGCCGGTCTGCTCTCATCCACCCCAGGGACAGTCCTGGGAAGACAGGGGTGGAGTTCCAGCTCTACCACTAAGATGCTCTGGGACCCCAAGCACCTCCGCACAGAGCCTGGCTGAGCAGGTCTTAACAGATGAGTGTTGGCTGTGACTGAATGGGGCACAGCAGGCACCCCCACCTGCCTCCCTGCTGCTTGGGGGCTCAGCGTCCCGGGAGGGGGTTGAGAGCCCCTCTCACTCGGGTGGCTGCGATTCAGTCCTCGCTGCCCAGGGTGCCAGGACAGCTGGGCATCCTTCACTCCAGAGGGAAACCCTGAGGTCCCCAGCTCGCGGGGAAGAGTTCCTGGGACCCGACCCTGTACAATAGGACTTGTGTGTGAGCCGGGTGAGAAGTAGGGTCGAAAGGACCATTCAGAGTCACAGCAGAAAAGAGGCCCCTCCAGTCTCACTGGCGATTTCCTGCAGCTTCGAGTGGGCCTCTCAGAGTTCCCTGCTGAGCTGTGGGCTGTCAGGAGGTTCCTTCCCTCCCCGGATGCATCGATCCCTCTTTCCACCCACCTCCCTCCCCTTCTCTTCTCAGACCCGGTCCCCTCCACTGCAGGGGTTCTGACTTGGCCAGGGATCTCTTCAAGTTTGGTTTCAAGTTTGCCAGGACACAGGGGGAGCGGGAGGGGCTCGGATGGGGAAGAGGAGCTGCTGGGGTCACGGCAGGGAGCGAGCCTTCTCTGAGTTTGGCTGGATCACAGAAGAAGCAGTTCAGGACTCAGAGATAAAACCTGGCAACTCCTGTGGAAATCTGGACAGCAACTGCGGGGTCGCAGCTTGGCCTTCCAGCTGAGTGTGCCGAGCAAACCGGCGGGGGCGCTTGTTTGGCGTGGGGGTGACTGCGGGGCCAATGGCGTCTGGCTGTCACTCCCATTAGTGGTTCCCTGGCCAACTGTGTGCCAGGTTGGCTCAGGCCAAGCCCTTCTTCCCAGAGGGAGGAACAAGAAGCGGAGGCTTGGTGCACACGCTCAGCCTTCTGAACACACCCACAGGGCCCGAGGTGGGCGAGTTTCAACAGGTTTGGGGAGCATTGCCTTGGCAGATGCTTGCTGAGTTGCTCCTTGGCTAATCCAGGGCTGAGGGAAGGAAGTCAAGCCACAGCAGACAGCTGGGTCGGGACTGCCGCCTGAGCAAACCCCTCGGGCAGAGCCGTCCGGGGCCCTGCAGTGGAGGGTGCGGGGTAGACAGAGCTTAACCTGGCTCTGAGGGGTGTGCTCTAGCTGGGGAGCCGAAGCCAGAGCAGCAGATCAGCTGAGTGACAGCCACACTTCCTGACTCCCACTTTGGCACATCTTAGCATCACCTGAGGCTCAGGGAAGTGGAGCGGAACTCCCTCCCACTGGAAGTCTCTGATGATAGGGGCCAGCTGACCACAACTCAGAACCCTCCGGAGGGGACCAGCCCTTCCTTCCTTCATCCATCAGGTACTGACCGAGCACCGACTGCACGTCAGGCACGTGTCAGGCTCTCCCAGCGTGTCGAGCAGTGCTCATGCCACAGCCTCGGTCCCCAGCGGTTTAGGACCTTGCAGAAGAAGAAGCCGCAGTGCTGGCTGACAGCCATACATAATACGGAACAGTCCTATGGGCAGGGGACTGAAAACCCGGTGACCAGGAAATGGGGGAGTAAGTCCTACTTCGGATGTTCAGAATGCGCTTGGGGAAGTCACTGTACCTCTGAGCCTCTGTAGTGGGGCTGAAAAGAATGCCGTCTCCTTCCTCTGAGGAGGATGGGGTGCGGGGAGAGGTTATGTGGTTCTGACAAGGCAGTGTGTGGGAAAGTGCTTTGTAAACCACCGATTCTCAACCGAGGGTGGTTGGCACTGGGGACATTTGGCAATGTCTGGAGGCATTTTTGGTTGTCATCTGTGGGGGTTCCTACTGGCATCGAGTGGATAGAGGCCAGGGATGCTGCTGAACACCCTACTGTGCACAGGCAGGCTCCAGCTAGCAAGGGCGATCCGAGCAAGCCTGGTGTGAGCTGTGGAGGGATGTGGGTGCGCTCGTGATGGTGCTCCGTGCCCAGAGCCGTTAGAGGGGCTCCGAGAGCATGGGCTTTCACGCTTTGGGGGGGGGGTGAGGTGTCCTTTTTAGCAGGGGACTAGGGGAACGCTTCCTGGGGGAGGCGGGCCACACCTTTGCCCATGGGGCTGACACTGACACCTGGGCTGGCTCCGTACACACCTGACCTAGCAAGCTATGCCCAGAGTGCCAGGCCAAGGGAGTTCCATGGCCCGCTGGGCGAGCAGATGCCTGGGAACTGGGCCGGGAGATGCACACCGGGGAAAGCCAGATCCAGGGAGGAACCTGATGCCTCCCCCGGTGGCATCAAAGGGTCCTCCCAGAAACCCCGCCTTAGGCCAGCAGGCTTTGCCTATGAGCCGGGCTGGGCCTCCCTCACTCTGCGAGGCTCTGGTAGGGGCACGGGTTGAAGAACAGGGTGGCGGCAGCCTGGAATCCTACATGTGTGGGCTGTGTCAGGTTGTGGGATCTGGACGGAACTGTTTGGGGTAAATGGGGTTTGGGAGCGGCAGTCCGAAAGCCTGTTCTCTCCAGCAATTTCCCTGGTTCACAGACTGCAGCCCTTGGCTTCCAGCAGCAGCCAGCCACACTGCCGTTTCCTTCGGTGTGCCTGGCTCTGTGCTCAGAGATTCTGTGCGCGGTCTCCCTCTTGCCTCACAACCCCCCAGATGTGGAGCCATTTTATAGATGAGGTGCCTGAGGCTCAGAGAGGTCAAGTCACCTGTCCTAGGTCACCGAGCTGGTCAGTGGCAGGACTGGGATGGAACTGCGGCTGTCTTGTCGTCCAGGACACCTAGTTCTTAGCCACTCTGCTGGACTGTCTGCCTGCCCGTGCCTAGCCAGCCTGCCTTGGGACCCCCACCCAGCATGCCATTGCCTTCCTCCAGGAAACCCCAAACAATGACCCTTAGCTCATCCATTCTGTGACTCTTCCCAGGACTTCATCTGGGGTTCAGAGCCATCTGCTGAGGACTGCCACCCGGAGGATGGAAGAGGCCCACCAAAGGTCACCGCATGTACGGGGCAGAGCTGGGGCTGGAGCCCGGTCTCCCGACCCCCAGCACAGTGCCAGCGCCTGGGGGAACAGTCAGCAACATTTCTGAGCCCGAGTCTGTGGCGGAGCCCAGGCCATCCACTGATGGGCGGTTTTCACCCACCCATCCATCCCTCCCTCAGTGGTGGGAGCTGCCACAAGCTGTCAACTCACCCCGCCTGCCAGACACAAGTCTAATCAACAGCTTCCAGCCTCTCTGGGCTTGCCCAGGCCTCAGGCTGCGGAGCCCTCCCAGCTCCAGGCTTCGTCCTGTCCAACAGCTGCACGCAGCGGGACACCTGGCCTCCCCGCCAGGCCGCTCGCCCTTCTGAGACAACAGACGGCACCGGGGCTCGCACCCGGCCAGCCAGCCGCTCCTGGACTGCAGCCCGACTCCAGGTACTGGAAGGGGAGTGGTCAGCCAGGCCTGGCCCCTCTGAGAGCGCTGCCAGCCACCCTCTTGGGACCAGACCTCCCACACGGCTCGCACTGGAAGAGACCCAGTGCCAGCCACCGTGCCTGCCTGCCTGGAGCTTTTCCTTCTAGAGGCAGATTTTGGATCAGATCCTTCTGCCATTTACTCCGTAGGTGACTTTGCACAATTACCTCTGTGATCCCCGATTTTCTCCTCCGTGAAATAGGGTTGAGATGGCGCTGGGTGCAGCGAGTGTGGTGGGAGCTGTCATGTTATCCTTATTGTCATGACGCTGACCTCCAGGCCAAGCCCCCCACTTTGTGACCGCTCTGGCTCACACTTCGCTCTTTGCTCTGCCAGTGACAGCATGTGCCCTATCCCACCCTTTCGAGGGTTTGCTCTTATCTCGTCTTTCTCTCTGGACCCCCAGCTCCTTCAAGTCCAGGCCGTGACACAGATTTCCTGCAGGGCCGACTCAGTCCCTGGTCTGGGGATGGATGGAATGTGATAGATTCAAGGTACATGACCTAGCCTTGGATGTGCCCACAGATCTCTGCTCCGTCACAGCCTCTCTGGTTGGGTAGGGTCCTGGGGAGGCCCTGTTCCTTCTGCAGTGGGCTGAGCAGAGACCCTTGGCTCAAAGCCTGAGGCCCAGGGCAGAGCGGGACTGAGCGGGGTCATCCACAGACTGCTCCGTGGCAACCTGAACCATCTCCGTTGCAGAGAACAGGTTTGCCAACCTTGCTTCTCCCTCACCCCACCCCCCTGTGGCGCCAGAATGAGGACTGAGCTGTTGGAATACCCCAAGGTTTGCGTGACCCAAAGCTGGGGCTGGGATGTGGCACCACCTGGGCCACACCGGCTCAACTTTGGGATGGCTCCAGAGAAGGGGCCATGTCACTGCCCGGGAGTCAAAGCACCTGGGCTCAGTTATTGGCTCTGAGTTTGGGCAAGTAGTTTCCCCTCCTCGGGCCTGAGTTTCCTCATCTGTAAATGGAGCCAAACACTAGATGCTCTCGAAGGCCATTCCGCCTCGGATGACATCCTATCCTCTGAAGGCCTGGGTCAGACCGGGGGACTGCCACTTCCCTGTCGGCTCTTCCGGGGCCCTCTGCTGGGCAGTCCGATCGGCTCTCCCTCTTCCTCACATTCTCCGTGGGGACCCAGCTCTTAACCCATGCTTTCAAGAGTCAGCTCCAGGGACCCCAGACTCCCTCAAGTCCAAGTCAGCTCCCTTGCTCGGCCCTGTGATTCATACCCAGCTCAGGGGGCCGGGATGCTGGGCGGGCAGTGGGAGGAGGTGGGGATGCCCTGGTTTCTGCACACGGGGCCACTGCCCCTGAAGTGTTAATCAAATTAAACCTCCAAGGAAAACAAAAGCTCTGTAGCCCCTTCGGGCAGCCTCAGAGTCCCCGCTCCCAACAGCTGGGAGAATTCCGTGTCACCTCCGTCCCCCAAGCCCTGGGTGGCTTGGACCCCAGCAAACACTCTCTTTCCCGCCTGCAGGGCCCTGACTGGCCGCAATGACCTCATAGCAACAGCCATTGGACACTAGGGGCAATTTCATGGGAGATATTTGTTCTTTGGTCTTGATGCAGAGGGAATTTTTTCCTCTCCCACTGTCTCCATGGAAACCCCAGCTACACTGTTGGCTAACCCCCTTCCCACCTCATGCTTTTCAGATCAATATTGGAGCTTGGCTCCCCACTGGCTGCCCACAGAGGATGAGGGCAGCACTCTGGGCCAGGGTTAAGCCCGGAGCCTGGGGAATAGTTACTGAGGGGGATGGAGAAGGAGTCTGGGTCCTCTTGCTTCCCTGTGGACTCAGGGGCCCAAGCTCACCCCTTTAGAATGCTCCCACACTTCCCAGCCAACCTTCTGTCCCTTCACAGGGAGTCCCCCAAGTCAGGCTCTCCTCAAAGAGAAACAGACAGGTCACCAGCAGTCACCACCCCTCCCTCCTCAGGCAAGACGCCGATAGGTGGGGGGCTGTTGTCTTCTTTAACGGCTGGACGGAGTTCCTTCTTGCCCCAGGGAGAACCAAGGCCGGCCAGCGCCAGTCAAGGGCTCTCGGAGGCCCTGCGTCCTGGTCCCTGTTCTCCTTCTATCCCTAGCTCCCGCCCCCCAAGCAGAAACAGGTCCCTGCACGCCTCCAGCCCAGCCCGCAGCACGGCGCAGCTTCGGCGAGGGAAGCTCGCTCCTGGACGTCTCAGGATTAACCTGCTGCTATCGCCCGGAGTCCTTTGCCCCAAATGGGCTTCCTCCGTGACCTGTCAGCCCAGCCTGGATTGTGCCCCGCGCCCGACACTCCACCCGGGCGGCCACTCCGCACTCACCCCCTTGCGCTCTCGGGCGCCCCAGACCGCCTATGGGTGCGGACGCCGCCGCCACCCCTGCTGCCTCTGGGCTGTGAGCCGGGCCAGGCAGGAGGGGTGTCCAAAAGGAGGCCCGGGCAGTGGAGAGCACGAGCGAGCCTCGCGTCCCGTGGCCAAGACACCTGCGGAGCGCCCCCCCGTGCCCGCTGCCCCGCCCCGCCCGGCCCCTGCCTGGTTCAGCCAGGTCCCAGCCCGACTTACAGCCAGTTGCTCGCGGCGGCCGAAAAGACGGCGAAGACGAGGAGGCGCAGCGAACGAAGGCAGGAGCGGGGACTCATGGTGCTGCCGCGGGCGCCCGGCCCTGGGCAGCGGCTGCGGCAGCCGGGGGGCTCCCGTCGGGGCGGCAGGTGGGCACCCCACTAGTGAGTTGGGGCGCGGCGCCGGGCGCGGGCCGGGGCGCGCGCGGCGGGGCTTTGCCTCCGTGCCTGCCGGCAGCCCTGCCCGCTGCTGCGCCCGCTGCCCGGCGCGGACCAGACTGTCAGCACCGCCCAAGAGCCGGGATGCGGCGGCGGCGGCGGTGGAGGCGGGCGAGCGGCCGGGGGGGCGGGCCGGGGGCGGGCCAAGGATGGGGTTACCTGGGCGGGCCCAGCGGCCCGGGACACCCCCCCGGGGGCGGGCCGGAGAGGCAGTAGTAGCTGCCGCCCTTGCCCGCGGGACTGGGCTTCTTGCGGGCCTCCCCTGACCGGCGCCCGGGAAGATTTGGGGCCGGAGCCCTCTCCAGGCACGCCTGGCTGTGCGCCACCTAGCCGGGCCAGGCTAGAGGCGCGGCGACCCAGCTGCCGGGTCCCTGCCCGGGCCTTGGGGACAGGCGGGCACAGCTCCCCCAGCCCGCCGCTGCGGGCACTGCAGGGCTGCCCTGGCGGCACCGCCTCGCCCCCGCCGGCGCCGTGGAGCTCGACCTCGGCCCGGACGGACCCAAGCGCTACTGCTACTTGCGCGCACCCAGTGGCTTGCGCTCCAGGCGCCAGGGGCTGCACACCCAGGAGTTCGGGCTGCCTCACCGCACCCGACCCCCAAACCCGCCCCCACCTCCACCCCTCCAGGCCCCTCCCTGCCTCCCGGCCAGCGCGTCCTCTGGCCCAGCCCTTCCCTGGCGCTCACCTCCCTCAGCCTTCCGGGAGCTGGACGGGGCCTCCCCAGCTTTGGGCAGCTTGGGACAGTGGCCCGAGACTGCGGGAATCTGAAACCTCGATTCTGGCTAGCCCTAAGGAGACCTAAGCAGCAGGGTAACCGAGTCCCTTACCTCTCTCCGCCTCCGTTTTCTCATCCAAGGAACGGACAGAAGACCTGGTGTGGTTGTGAGGATGGGAGGAACTTAGGAAAGTCCTTTGTAGCACACTCACCAAGTCTCGCTTTGCATTTTGGCTTTCGGGGCCTTGTTTTATTTACCCTCCCCAATCTGGCAGATTCAGCCCCTAGCTCAGTGCTCGGCTATGTTTGTGGAAGGCATGAATGAAATGGAATGGGCTGTGTCTCATTGGTGTGGAGTGCTCCGTCCCACACCATGATTAACTGGTGGGCACATAACTGAGAGTTATGTGCCCACCCCCAGGTAACCCATTCATCAGGTCCCAGATCAGCCCACAGCTACTCTGAGCTGGAGGGACCTCTTGTCTAAAGGAGAAACTAAGGCCCAGAGAGGGGCATGGAGGTGCCCTGCCTTGCTAGGGCACAGGGACAGAGCCATAGAACAGGCCTATGCCCTCCCCCTACCCAGGCGTTGTTCGCTGTTTTAGGAGCCCGAGGTCAGAGCCGGTGGAGGGTGGAGGCGGTTGCGTCTGGGTGCAGGAAAGGTGCCCTCAGCTCCACCGAGTCCCTGAGCTCAGCACAGGGGAGGGGCTCAGTAAACATTTGGTGTTAAGAGTCGGCAGAAGGTGGCAGGGATTTGTGGGGCCGAGCAAGAGTACAGATGGAGGCTCACATACCATATGTCTAAATATTTGCAAGTTATAAATCAAGCTAACAAAATGTGAAATAAAATATGTTCTATTCTCCCCCCTTGACAAGCACACTTTCATAACAGCCTGGAACACCAGCTTTGAGTGTAGAATTCTGGCTCCTCGGACCCTGCACTGGAGCGCAGTCGTGGGGTGGGGGTGGGCGGGAGGCCCCCTCCTGCCCTATCTCTGTCTTTCTCACTCTGCAAGGGGCCTGTGTGCACACACATGAACATCTCAGCCTGCCCGTGCTGGCTCTGTGTGTACTACCCCTCCTCCCAGACAACTGGGCATCCAGGGGTGGGCATCCAGGGGTGTGGTCTGCCCTTGCGGGACGGATCTGTGGGAGAGACCCGTTTAGGTCCTGGCCATCTGGGCAAGGTATCCCCGGGTCCTGGGCACCCAGAGTGTAATCTATAGGAAGGGGCATGGGCTCCAGGTGGGCACCTCCCTTTGGCTTCTTGGTGTCCTTTGTCTGTGCTGAGAGCTTAGCTGGAGGAGGACCAGAGTGTGGGGTCCCAGGGCAGGGGCCACTCTCACTGAAGGGTGGCACTGAGTTATTGAACTATTTTGAGCCAATGTATTTGCTTCCTGGAATCTCAGTGTGGTGTGGTGGAAAGTAATAATAATAACAATAATTTAAAAGGGTAACAGGCGATTATTTTAGGGCGGCCATGTAATTTTCTTCTAAACCAGGGCATTGCTAAGAGTGACTGGGGACTCTAACGGGAAGACCTGCTGGGCCATCAGGAACTGAAGAGGAGCTGCCCCAGGCTGAGTAGGATGTCTTGTTCTACTAGAATACTCAGCCCTTCCTAGGCAGGGTGTCATTCTAAGTGGTTTCCACGCTGTCACTCGTTCACCCCTCGCAGCAAATCCCAGGAGTAGGTACTGTTATTTTCCCCATTTACAGGGGAGAAAATGATGTGAATGACTCGCCCAAGGAAGGTTGTGGACCCAGCACTCCAGTGACGTGTCCTTGGCCCCCACGCTGCCCCGTGACTGGGGCTCAGGTGTTGGGGCCGGAGCCTCTGTCTCGCAGCACACGGCCCTGGCCTTTGGGGAACTGCTGGACCTCGGGTGTCTCTGTCCTTCAGATGGGGACAATGCTTACCTGGCTCAGCTTCTCTAGGGGCTGCTGGGAGACAGGCAAGAAGCAGTGGGTGTGAGTCCTGGGAGCTGGAATGAGCTGAGCAGGGGAGGGAGGGAGGGAGAGAACGGAGGGCCCGAGGCCAGGAAGGCCCGCCCTGATCGTGATAAGGACCAGGAGGAGTCCTTGGGTCTGAGTCAGTGGAAAGTCTTAATGGGAAAGTCTCTTTGAGGAAATGCTCTTCCAACTTCCAAGAACAGTTCAACTATGAGGCTATCAATTCAACTTAATTAAAAAGTTCAATTGTCAATTGAAAGCTCTTTCCTATGCAACCACATAGTAATGACAAATGTGTATCTAGTGCTTCCAAGTGCCAGCCACTGTTCCAGACTCGTTGCTGATGTTAACTCATTTAATCCTGGCCACAGCCTGGGAGGCAGATTCTGTCATTGTTCCCAGTTCCTGGTGCCTGTTCCAAAGTGCTGTAAGATCCATCACCAACCCCGTAACATAGGCACAGATTGACCAGATCCCCCCTTTTACAGATGGAGAAACCAAGGCACAGAGCCATAAAATGGACAGCCCACAGGCACACAGCCAGCGGCACAGCCAGGGTGGGGATGTAGGAGGTCTGGGTGGTGAGTTACCCACTCGACTGTTCAGTAGACGGGAGTCTTCCACCTGCAAGGATTAGTGTCTGGGGCCAGAAGGGGCAGGTCATGGGGCTTCTCTAGGCTCCTGGGAGTGCCCGAGGCCTGAGGTGGGACCCTCCTTACGGCAACCCTTTCTGTTCCCAGAGCACTGAGAACCGTGGCCCCTGCCCCCATAATGGAATCGGAACATATCTTGGTCAGTTCCTCTCCTTGGTTGCAGGAAACAATTCTGTAACTTTCTGAGTGGCTCATGTCTGAAGCGAGTTCTCCTTTCTTACTCGTAAAACTTTGGGAAAATTCATCTAGGAAGGGAAACCGGGCCAAGTTTTCAATCAGACGGAATCCCATGCAGTGGGTCTACATTATCGCCGGCTCGGCTCTCCGTGGATGGGTCCAGAGCAGCGTGGGGGTGTGTCTCCAGCCCCATCTGGGGAGCACCCAATCATGGAGCGTCTGGGTCACTGGTGACTGGGGTGTGCAGTCCAGTGTCACCAATTTTTAGGCAGACAAATGAGGGCTTGGGTCTAGAAAATTCTTAAAACTATACATGTTTTGTTCGCAGAACTAAAAGGAGAGGGTTCCTCTCCCGCCACGTTTTCTTGCCTGTCCAGACAAGGCCATACCTTCTTGGGCCCCTGACCAACATGGGGTAAGTACCTGATCAACCTCAGCCAGGCATGCGGTTTGGGGGGCCCTGGGCAGCTCCCTTCCCTCTCTGGGCCTGGCGTTTGCTCTCTAAAGACCTTTTGAGGAATTTAGAGCCGGGATAAAGTGGAATGTCAAGTCCTCAGGAAGACCTCTGTTTGTTCTCAGCCCTGCCAGATCCCTTTGCCTCTCTGAGCCTCAGTTTCCTCATCTGTGCAATGGGGATTATAAGAGATACTGTGAGGGATCGATGTGGCGATGTGTGTAAAGCCTGCCCAGCACGAGGTCCGGCTTCAATGGATGTGAGCGCTTCCTCTTGTTCTAGAGTTTAAACCAGAAGCTACACTCCGGTGGTCAGCAAGTGGGTTTTGCTCGGCCCGCCCAATGTTTTTCCATATATAAATCTGTTGACAACATTTCAAGATTGAAAGATTCACATAAGAAGCTGGATCCCCAGTTCCTCTTGAAAAAATGGGGAGACTTGGCATCAGGGCGTCCACATTCTCGGGTGAGGAGGAGCGACCTCCACACATTTCAACAGCTCACTCCTGTCCCCACGCTCCAACAGAGCGCTCTGGGCAGGAAGGAAGCCAGTGTTTCCTGAGCATCCTACTGTGTGCCAGGGACCACATCAGCTGCTGTGCCCACACATGGCATTCAATACTCACTGTAAATCATCAACACCTTATTTCACCAATGAAGAAATGAAGGCTCAGAGATTCGTGATGGGTTGCCCAAGCTCACAGTGGTAGCGGGTGGGATAGCCGGCACTTCTAATCAGGACCTGTGTCACTTTTCTCTCTTCTGCCCTGAGCCGAGCGCAGGGTCCATGCAGCAACCCTGGCTCTGGCCTGTGGATGGGCTGAAAGACGGATTTCGGCATGTGATGTCCATACCTGGGGTTCCCATCCTCTACCTGCAAACCCCTGGGGGTGGGGTGCTGTGGAGTTAGGGCAGGGATCCATGTTCATACCTACAATTCTTGGAATAAAATTCTCCCACCTACGTACATATCAGAGGATCATAGTGTTAAATTTTTTATTATAAAAGTGTTCAAATGTAACAATAGAAGAAAACTGTGGTGTAATAAACCCTCACGTATGCACCACCCAGACTCAGCAATTATCAGTATATTTTGACCCATTTGCTCTTTGTTGGTTTGTTTGTTTCTCTTTTCTTTATGGGTTTATTTCAAAACCACCTGGCTACTCAGGTCACCTGCATGTACCTCAGTGTAGGTCTCTGAAACCAGTGGTGTGCCAGAGCCAGCTGGTTCCGGCTGCTAGGAGCTGGTAGCGCTCATTTCTTTTTAATTCTGATTGTAGTGATGTCACGGTGGTAGCTTGAAATCAGCCGTGGTGGGAGTATTTACAGCATGGAAATCAGCAGATGCGACAAACCAGGGCTCCTCTCCCAATGCCACCCAGAGAAGTGGTTGTTAAGCATTCACACCACCGTCTGAAAGACGTGCTGGCATGCTCTCACATAATCTCCGTGCTATTATCTCTTCCAACAAAATGAATGCTAACATTCGAGTTGAACGTCTCCAGCAGTTTAGAAAGAATGTGTGTTCACAGGTTGCTTGTCTAATCAGGAATCAAACAAGGTCCTGCCATGCCATTCGGTCATTAGGTCTCTTAAGTTTTCTTAATCCAGGGCATGCCCCTCTGACTCTCACCCGTGGCCTTTTCCTGCCCGTGGTCATTGCAGACAGCGGGGTGGCTCATCTGCAGAGGGTCCCCATTCTGCATCGGCCGTGCGCGCTCGTAGCTAAGGTGTTCCTCTCTGCCTACATTTCCTGTCTTTAAAGTTGAATAGATTCAGCTCAACTTTTCGCTGTTGTTGTTTTGGAGGGAGCCAGAAGACTTCATAGGCGGGGCTGGGTGTTACAATCAGTTTTTCAGTGCTTATAGATGATTTGTGACGAGTGAACGGCAGAGTTACTGAAAAGCATTTTAAAATTCATGGTGGCTTTGATTTTATCGTCCACGGACAGCGCAAGTGCATGCACTATGGATTCTCTCGCTCTGAAGGAGGGGCTTTAGAGCCTGGAAAGCTGGGTCCTTCCGATTGGGCCTCACCAGTCTGGGCAGGTCTTTCTGCATTCCAGTCCCAGGGATAAGGAACTGCCTGTGGGAGTTCATTTCCAGATGCCGTCCCGTGGATGGTCAGGTATTCCTGCCTCAGGTCTAACTGCAGTCTTTCCTGCTTCAGGTGCAGCCCACATTCTCTTCCTAAAACTTTTTCACGTGCGGTCTCTTAAGTCTCTTCCAGCACCGAGGAGAAAAGCAACCATGAGTATCCTGTGTTTACAGGACTCCAGAACCTGTGCTCGGAGTGGTGATCATTTCACCCAGACATGGTTCTAATCTCATGCCCCCAGCCCCAGAAGGAATTGTGCATCCCTTCTCCATGAGCCTGAAGGATGGGGGTCCTCATGGGTCAGGGAAGAGAATGTTCACCTTTGCCCACTGTCCTGGAATGCCCCTGTGTACCCTGGCTGGCGGGTCTGTGGTCTTGTCCCCCTACCCAAAGTCATGTCTTGGTTCTCATCTCCAACAAGACTCCTGTCCTTGCCCACTCTTCCCATCTGGATCAAACCCCAGAATCTGATTCCTCTCTACCTTTATCCTCTGGTCTGCTCCTTTGGGCTTGACCCCACCTCACTGAGTCAGCCGGGAGCTTGCTCTTTCCTCCCAGAAACGGGGAGCTGTGGTGAAAACACTTCTCGCAGCTGAGCATTCTGCTTGAGCTTCGGAAAGTGGCTTGATTCAGAAGTGATGTTCGTTCCTTCGGGAAGTGAAGAGGCACCTGGGGAACAGGTCAGCTTCCTCAGCGCCATGCCTTGGGCCAGCCATTTGAGTCTGAACCTGTGCTGAGGCTGCTCTTAGGTCCCAACCTAGGCAACAAACCCTTTGGGGGCAGGAAGGCGCTGTGAGAGCTGTCCCCTGCACTTGGCAGCCCTCTAAAGCAGCTTATTGGCCTGAGAGGGTCTTGGGAGTGGTCATTGTGAACTTGACTCTTTCTCAAAGGTAAATTACCTTACCCACAAGGCCTCAGACGCCTGTAATCCTGGAGTCTCAGAGAAAAGGTCTGACCCGAAAAGAAATATTCAAGGTAAGTTAGAAAAGGCATTCTGTTAACTCTGTGGTAACAGGGAATTTAATCAACAGCCAGGAGTTACTGCATAAGGTGCCAAAAAGCTCCCGAGTGTTTATTTTCTTGACTTGTTTTTATTACAACCTTTAAAAAAGCAGGTCGCTAAGATGTTTTAGTAGAGGACTTAATTTTCTTAAACATTCCCAAGTAGAATGAGTGATGTTAATTTGTTTGTATGCTTATATATCTGAAAACCAACTTTCTGGACAAGAGATGATAGTGGAGACCGCTCCCTGAGCTGTTTTCCTTCAGCAGCAATCTGCGTCCTATTGGACAGGCACAAGCAAAGGCCCTGTGGTCAGCTAGCCTTGGGATCTGATCCAGGCATGCCCTCCGCTGGCTGTGTGGCTTTCAGAAAATTGTCTGTAGTCCCTCCATCTCCTTTCCATCTTCCTCCCGTCTCCCTACCTGCTCCCCTCTATCTGTTTCCCTTCTCTCTTCCGTCTCCCTTCTAGACCTCTGTGGGTGCTGTTTACCTGCCAGGAATGCCCACCAACCCGCCCTTCATTGGGCTAGTTCTCGTTCAGGCGTCAGCTTACACGTCATGCCCCAGAAGGCTTCCTTGGGCTCCTGGTTACACACTCTCCCTCGGCCCCCTGGACTTTTCCTTTGACGCACTGTCATCAGCCTCTTCTAAATGATGATTAAGTAGTTATTTGTAAAACTGTCTGTGAGATGTGTGTCTTCCTGGGGATTACGACCTCCCAGAGGGCAAGGATCGTACCCATTTGGCACATCGCTGTGTCCCTGGCACTGCGGCGTGCCTGGCATGTGCGAGGTGCTGGGCGAATAGGTAACTCGCAGTTCACCTCAGTTCTTTCATCCAAAAATAGACCTATGAGCATCCTTTTTTTAAAAAACGGGAACATCTCTGCCTGGTGTGGCTCAGAGGATTGAGTGCTGGCCTGCGAAATGGAGGGTCGCCGATTCGATTCCCAGCCAGGGCACATGTGTAGGCCGGGTCCCCAGTCGGGGGTGCGTGGGAGGCAGCTGATCGATGTTTCTCTTGCACATTGATGTTTCTCTCTCTCTCTTTCTCTTTTATTTACCCTCTCTCTAAAAATAAATAAATAAAAGCTGTTTTAAAAAAGGGAAGAGATATACCTGAGAAACATTACTTTCTTTCCTATTCTCACTTCTTGCAAAAAGCTCAGAAAGAATCACTGGTCTTTTGAATTGTTAGCCTGAAAAACCTGCAGCTCAAGGGGCAAACGCACAGTTGGAACCGTGACGCAGGAGTGATTGAGGCGACCCGGTTTCTGCCCCAGGAAGGTGAACTAAGGGTTCTCTCGGATCCTGTGGTGAGGGAGTGCTCTCTCATGGGGGCCAGAGAACTGGTTTGCCTGTGTGTGCAGGGCCCAGGGCTGGACTGAGGAACCCACAGAGAATCGAGGGAACCCCATTCTGCCCTGAGAGTGGCCTTGGAGGTGGAAAATGCAGAGAAAACTTCTCGGCAAGTCAGGGGAGACTCTCTGGCAGAGGCAATGTCTAAGTTCAGGCCTGAAGGGTTAGCACGGTCTACTTGGCTAAGGGACAAAGTGTGTGTTCTAGGCTAAGTGCAAGTGCAAAGGCCTGTGGGTGGGATGCATGGTGAGTCTGCAGAAGGGAAGAAGTTCACAGTGGTGGGTGGGCAGAGATGGGGGAGTGGGTGGGTCCTGTGATGAAGCAAGAAGAAGTGGGCCCGGGGCCAGGGTAAGAGCAGAGAGGGGGAGGCAACCTAGCATGTCAGGAATAGCCAGAAGGAGCCTGGGCTTCTGGGCTGCCATGTGTGTACACGCACATGCATGTACATGTATGCATCAGGGGGCAGCTGGGGGGGCAGCACTTTCGGCCTCCCGCCAGGGAGGCATCCCCACAGATGCAGACACCCCGGCACTGGTGTGTCAGAAGCCCGCCGGGGCAGGAGCAGCTGCTTCTAAATCAAGGCCAAAGGCAGCCGAGGGGCCGGGTCGGGTTTGGTGGTTCTGCCGTATAGGCTGATGTGGGGGCTGGGGCTGAAGGGGGCTCTCCGTTAGGGATTCTGGGCCGGAATGAGTCCGGCTGGTTTGGAGAAGTTTATTTTGGAAGCTGGAATGATGCAAAATTAAGTGGGGAGGAAAAAATAGATGAGGCGGCAGTGAGGGTCTGTCTGTGGCTGGCGGGGTTGAATGTGTCCAGCTAGGAGAGCGCTGTCGAGTAAACAGATGGGGGTGGCAGTTTTTCTGCACGGCCGCTATAAATACCCCGGAGCTCGGCTGGCCTTGCTGGGGTTTCCTGGCATCGTGGGTGTGGAGATCAAGGTGCAGGCATGAGGCACTTCCGGGAGCAGCCAGGGGTGTCCAGGGCATTGCTCAGATCCCACCCTCCTTGGGGGCGGGGTGGACAGGGGTGGAGTGGGCACTGAGTGCTGAGGCTGAGGCCCTGGGCAGGGGTGGGAGGTACTAGCTGACTGTGGGTCCCAGGGAAGTCTCGTTACCTCTGTGAGCCTCCGTTTCCTCACCTGTGTGATGGGGATGATAGACAAGGGCACGGGAAGTATCACTGGCACAGCGTAGCAGCGTGGACACTGGGGACACTCAGGCGGTGGATACTCAGGAAGTGCTCTTTCCCCTGGTCTGACATCTTAGGTTCCGTGTGAGCTGGGTGAGTGCTGTCATTTCTCTGCGTCTCAATTTCCTCATTGAAAATATAGGGGAAAGTCTGGGTGCCGGAGAGGTCCCTAGGGGTCTCCCTGGTCTCTGCACTATCATAGCGCTTGGCAATAGTATTAACAGGGATGGTAACAGCCATGCCCACAGCAGGCCCGGGATCATCCAGGCACTTTGCAAACAAAGTTATCTAAGTTCATTGTGACCTCAGTTAATTTTCCCAACCGTCCCATCTCCAGACCAGAGAGCCTGAGGCTCAGACAGAAGGAACTGCTGGAAGGAACAGAGCTGGGCTCCAGAAGATCCTTCATCCAGGCGGTGAATAGTCAGTGAAGATCAGCCGTGTGCCAGGTCCTGAGCCAGTTGTTAGAGACTCAGCGAGTCAGTCCCTTTGTCCATGGAGCTTCCAGCCCCGTGCGGGAGGTGGGCTTCCAGTCTGTGCAAGAGCGAAACACAGGCGTCCCGCACGCAGCACGGTCGGAGCCTCCCGTTCTCCTGCATCGTCAGTGGATGTGTTTGGATGTATCCCTCCTTGACCAAGGGATTTTATCATCCAGACCTCCCCAGTTCTGACCCCTGGCTGACAGGTTCCTGCTGAAATGAACCAAGAGCCATTCAATTCAGTTCATCAAAACGTCGCCTGCACACTACTCTGGGCAGGATTTGTGCTGGTGTCTGGGGAGCCAGGGCTGATTGAGAGGGCTGGGGAGGAGGGGGTGAAATCACCCTCCTTGTACACGTCTGTGTGTCGTGATCAAAGAAACAGCCCCAACCTTCCCAGAGCCCAGCGAAGTAGGCGGGGCAGCTATCATTGCCCCCATTTTATAGATTAGAAAACTGAGGTTCAGTGAGATGAAGTGACTTGCCCAAGGATTGAGTTGGAGCCTATGTGGTGGGGCCTGGAACCTACCAGACTTCAAACCTAGGGCTTCCCTGCCTATGGGAAGGGGCCCTGGCCTGGTGGGAGAGGCCCCAAAGGCCCCCAGCAGCCCCTGAGGCCCATGTGTGCGTGTCAAACTTGGCGGTCAAGCTCTGGCCGGGGGAAAGGCAGGCACTGTGCCCTTCCCCCCACTGCCCATCACGAAGGGGCTGCCTGCAGTTTATGGGTGGAAAGGACTCGGTACAGAGTTTCTGCAGACTCAGCTCAGGGGCACAGGAACCCTCAGTCTCTGAGCCTCAGTTTCCCTCTGTCAATGATAGCCTCCAAAGAACATTTCAGCTTGCATGGCCCACATCTCTCCTCCAGTGTGGCCCGCCCTCGGGGCCGTGAAGGCACAGTTGGAAGCAAGGGTCTGTCAGACAGGACCAGGACTCGGTTCATGCTCCAGCCCCCCAGGGGGTGGGGGGCGCTTGTGCTCATGGCCGGCCCTGACGTCTGCACCCACAGCACGCAGAGTGAACTTGTTCCTTTAGGCTTCTGGGATCCCTGGGCCGAGGAGATGGGCCAGGGCCTTTCATTCTCTGTTTCACCTTCCCACCCAGTCCCCATCCAGTGACTCAGGGGACAGTGCTCCCTCATAGCTGGAGAAGGACATGTGGCAACATTAGGGCTGTTCACAAATATTCAGGTTCTCCCTGTTCCAGACGTGTGGCGGGAAATGTACTCTCCACTCCTTAAACTTAGGAGTGGCCATGTAACTGGCTTCAGCCAATGAAATTTGACAGCAGCCTGCCACCAGCAAGATGGGGGTGGCTTGGGTCCTGAGTGAGGATACCATGGAGCAGAGGCCCTGTCCACTCACAAGCAGGTGGTGTGGACAAGAACAAGAACTAAACCTTTGTAGTTTAGAGCCCCTGAGGCTTTGGGGATGTTCGTTACTCTGATATCACCCAGCGTATCCTCATCGATAGGTTTGGGGTGCGGTGGTGGGCCCGATGGGACAGCAAGAAGCTACAGCCTCGGGATTAACTGATCATTCTTCCTTTCTTCTTTTATTTTTATATACATTTATCCATTCATTCACGCATCCTTCTATCTGTTTGTCCATCCACCTGTTCGTCTGTTCGTCTATCTGTCTGTCCATCCATCGGTACATCCGAGGATTCACACTCAGGTCACCTTGACCATGAAGACCAACCTCCTCTGTCGTTCCAGGATGCCTGTTTAATGAAGACACACCTTCCTCCCTGCCTGCCTGAATCCTCTCTGTCCACAGTACCTGCCCATCCCTCCCTCTTTCCTGACCAGCCCCAGCCCCAGCCCCAGCCAGGGTGTCGGGGGCCAGAGGCCCACAGAGCCCCAGCCACCGCAGCTGGCCCAGAAACCCGTCAGCTGAGTCCCAGCCTGGAGGCACAACCGGGCTTTGCCAGAGAGAGCCGAAGCCTCATGGGGATTTGCCAGCAGTGGCCCCAAGACCTTGATTCCCCAATTGGCCCCAAGTTCATCTGTCTGGGGACCCTTGCCCTTGGTAGGCCTCCTCTGTCCATTCTGGGCTTGGCGAACGTGGTCGCCCTAGAAGTGTGCTCCTAGCACCCCATCCCCGCTCTTGGTCCTTCCAGAGTTCAGAGTAGCTGTAGGGTTGACCTTGAAACCCAGATCTTGTTTTTAAAAAAGGAGGCAGAGCCTTAAGGTAGGACAATTGAGTTTTAGAGACATCGTCAAATGTTGGTTGGCTAGGGGAGCCCCCTAACAAGCCTCTGTTGTCTCCTCTAGGGGCTCCCCGGCAGTGGGCGCCGAAGCGCTGTGAGAGCAGAGGCTTCCCTCGGTCTTGGGAGGCAGGGTGCCCTGGTGGTGAGTCCTGGGCTTGAATTTCTTTTCACCTTTGGGAGGTCCCCGAGCCTCAGTTTTCACATCTGTAAAGTGGGGGTTTCCTCAGCTTGTAGGCTGGTTGTGAGATGTGATAGGATAGTAAAAATGTGTAACGTACCATGCACGTAGTTAGGTGTGCGATAGATTGTAGTTACTATCGATGGTGGTAGTGCTGTGCACGGGACAGGACCTCGCTCAGTAACAGACGGGCAGAGATTCGGTGGCAGAGTGGGGTGATGTGGTGGTCATAGTTTTGAGTTAAGTCCAGTTCGTCTTGTGGGGGAAGCTGAGACCCTGGGTAAATGCTGGGACCAGGATCAAAGGCACAACTCAGTGCACATTTACCAGAAGAAAGGAAGTATTCTCTTCTAAAACTCCTACTGTGTACCAGGCCCTAAGGTGGGCAGAGTAGATCCGTGATTTCTTGGGAGCCTCACATGGGCTCTCAGAGGGACCGTTAGCTCCATTCTGCAGATGGTGCAACTGAGGCTCAGAGAGGCCAAGGATCTGGTCAAAAGTCAGACAGCGAATCAGCCCAGGGTCCAGCCCAGGTCCCTGTCTGCCCCGCTGCCAGAGCTCCTTCTTGCACAGACAGCACTCAGGCCTCTGTGCTGCTCGCTCTCTCCGGCCAAGGTCCTGTGTGAGCGGCTTTGGCAAAGCCTCTCCTCAATCGCAGAGGAGACTTGCCTTGCCCTGGGGCCTGGCTTTGGCTGACACTCTGCTGGAGTGTGGGCTCAGGTCTGCTCTGGGGCAAATGGGCCAAGCTTCCTGGGGGTCTGAGGGCCAAAGGAAGGGGGTGGGAAGTGGGCCAGTGGGCACAGCTGGCAGTGGCACTGAGGAGTCAGCAGGTCACTTCCCAACACCTTGATTTTCCTCCCAGGGCCCTTTCCTCTCCTCTCCACCTTCATTCCGGGGCTCATCTCCCTCCCTCTGGTCAGAGAGAGAATCAGCCCTAGGGCACCTGCACTTGGTTTAGGCCACAGTCCCCACTGCAAAAAAAAAGGCCCAGGGACAGAAGGAGAGACTTGCCCAGTGGCAGAGCCTGAACCAAGAACCTGGGTTCCAGATTCCCGGCCCAGGGCCACTTCCTCTGAATAACCACTAGGCTGATCCTGTTTCTTGACAAGGCACCGGCTGGTTCCGTGGGAAGTGGGAGCAGACGATCTGAATTCTCAAGGAACGTTTGGGACAGAGTCAGCACAACTAAACCACACAGCGTCCCTCGTCCTCGCTGCCCATGTTAGGGTCGTTCCTTCCAGGAGTGAGCCCTCTGGGCAGCGCATAACCCAACCCCCGAACTCTCACAGTGGAGTTTCAGGCATGGTGGTCCCTGAGCAGGATGGAGATTTGGGAGACAGGGGACATTCCTGGCTTCCATTTTTCCTACTCCATGCCGGCCTTTGGGAAGGCTGACCGGGAACCCTTGCACCAGACTGGGCCTCCTCAGGAGACTCTTACTGTGCCTTCCTGTTGCGGTTTTGACTTTGGAGAAATGCTCCGGCCTTGAACTCATCGAGGGCTGGCCCCATGTGAAGCCCGAAGTTTGTTCAGCCGTTTTGGGCTCCTGGTGGCAGGGAACTCGGCCTTAAGCAAAGTCCAACTTTGACCGCAGGTTTCCAGGGCGACTCTGGAGCGGACGGACCTATTTATATGTGGTGGGCATTATATCACCACTTCCCTCCACGCTTAGTTTGCGAGGGTTTTTCTCCAGAGGGAGGAAGCGTGACCTTCTTCCCACCATCACTTTCACTTTTCCTGGCCCCTCAGAATTGGGAGACTGACAGGATGAAGAGAGGCAGTGCCACAGTGGTGAGGGTGTGGGTGCAGACAGACCTGCCTCTGAAGCCTTCAGGTCTCAGCTTACATGTCACCTCCTCCAAGAGGCCTTCCCTGACTACTCTTTCTCTGTTTTATTCTCTTAGCAGTATTTACCACTGTCTGAGCTATCTTGTCATAGATTTGTCTTACTTTCCCTCCAGCTAAGATGTCAGCCCTCAGGTCAGGGGTTGTATCTGTTCACAGATGTATCCTCAGTGCCTAGAACAGTGTCAGGCATGTAGGTGCTCAACAAAAGCTTGATGAATAAATGCCCAATTTGGGTGGGTTCCCTTCAGCAGTGGTATTCAAACTTCAAGGCAGTCAGAGCCCCAGGTGCTTATTAACTATGCTGACTTGGTCCTTCCCTGAGAGGGTTCGATTCCATGAGGGTGGGGTGGGCAGGGTTGGGTGGGCAGGAACCTTCAGCAGGTCAGGAAACAATGGGAAATACTGGGAAGCATCCCTGGGGAAACAGCCCAGGACGCTGGGCCTCAGCAGGGCCCAGAGCCCCAGGCTTAGCTGTGGGTGTGGCTCTCTGAACACCCTTCCTTGAAGATCTTGGGAGGGGCCTCAGGGGCCGCAGTTGACGGTCCCCGAAAATGAAGCCAGACTGTCCCTGCGCAGGCATTTGTATTACAGGTTCTACTTTCTTAGGAGTCTTTGTTTAACATCTGTTCTCACTGACCCCAGAGCATGGGTTCAGTCATTTCCTAACTGCACTTAGATCTAAACCCCGACCTTGGCCCTGGACCCTGCTCTGGTCCTTTTTTGCCTGCACTCCATCTCGTAGGGCGAGAGGGGGCTGGGAGATGTGCCCACCCACAGCCCATAACCCGCCCCCCTGTAGACCACCCTGCAGATGCTGGAGTGCCCTGCCCCACAGGCCTGAGCCCGCGTCCGGGGTGTGTGTGAGGCCCTTCTCTGGGCCGTTGTCCCGAGGGTGGCTGCACTGCAGGTGTGAGCACTGCTGAGCCAGGGTGGCCGTGGAGTGGGTGTTGGGTCGGTGTGGACCGAGTTTGAACGTGTGGCCTGGGGTACCCACACGCTGTGCCCAGGGTGGGAAGGGAAGGGGACAGGCTGCGGCTGGAGCCTTCAGACGCGCTCTTGCTGGGGGCTGCAGAGCTTTGTCTTGTTCCTCGTCCTATTCCCAGGGCCGCTCAGGGCCTGGTGCCTGGCTCGCCCTCTCCTTGCCTCTCCCCCAGTTTCCAGCCTGCACCCCCCATAGAAAGCAAGCGCGGGAAGGGGTGGGAAGAAGAATGTAAATGTGTCATTTCCTTGCCACGTATGTTCATCATTTATTTAGGGCCTGCTGGCATGTCCAGAATTTTCTTAAGTTTCCATGTTTAATCCTCAGAGTGTCCAGGGGGTTAGGTCATGTTTTCCCCATCCTATGACACTCAGAGAGGTGAGGCGACTCATCCGGGGCCACACAGCTGGTAGGACACCCTCCATCCCCTACTTCAAGACCCATGCTCACAGGTGGGGGGATCCCGTTGAGAGGAAACAGCCAGAGTCTGGGGAATTGGGTGGGCACTTGTGTGTGGGAAGGCCTGTCTCTGGAGGGGTGATGGGGTGATGGGGGACAGGGTTGGGTGTGGCTCCAAAGTACGTTCATACTCCAAAGTATGTCCTGAAGAGGTCAAGGACACTTTTCAGTCCCACAAAAGGACTGGGGCCACCAGGGAGTTGGCAGTGTTGAGGGACAGCTCGGGAGCCCTCCAGGCCCCAAAGCCACTAGGGGACCTCCCAGAGCCTCCCAAAATAACCACTGGTCAGATTAATGCAGGGCTTTGGCTGTACAAATGCAGCGTCAGCTCAAACCCTGGGTTTCCCCTCCAACTGGGCCACTAAGAGAAAGTGTCCCCAAAGGCGGGCTCTCCCAGGCTAGTGTTCCCTTGGGAATAGGCCGAGTCCCTCTTGTCCCCTCAGGTAAGGAGTGAAGCCCTCAGTGACCCCTTGCAAAGGCTGAGCCATTGGCCAGGGCTCCTCAAGTCAGTCTGTGTTGATTCATGTGCCAGGTACTATGCTACTTCCATGGTCATAACTGCCCATGGGGTGGGACAGTTATTATCCTCATGTTGCATAGGGAGAAACTGAGGCTCAGAGAGGTGAAGTGTGTTGAAGTGTGTTGAGGTCACAGAGCTGCGAGCAGAAAGGGAGAGATGGACCCAGGTCTCTCTGACTCAGAGCCCAAGGGCTCATCCTCCACCACCTGCCTGGTGTTTGCTGAGCCCTGGGCAGTGGGGCCAGAGGAGCAAAAGGAGGCGAGTTTTCATTCCCACTCCCCTGGGGCCCCAGGCAGACCGGAAGGTGACTGTGTGGCATGCTGGGGCCTGCGGGGAGCTGGGGTGGACAGGGAGCGGAGTGTGTGGGGGGTGATGGCGTGGAGGGGTAGGAAACCCAGCCTGGGCAATGCCAACCCCTAGCAGGAAACATGTTTGCTTGTTCGGCCAGGCTGTGGGCAGAGGACAGAGGTGTGGGGTGCCCACTGCCACAAACCGGAGATGGTTTCTAAGGGTAGAGGGTAAACAGTCGCCTTGGCTACTTGGGTATCTACCTGGGGTGATGGGTCAGCTCTGGAATATTCCAGGAAGTGAAGGAAGAGACCTCAGGCTCTGAGTGTGAGGTGGGGGTACAAGCTGGAGGAGCCTGCTGCCACAGAGGCCGGCCCCAGCTGGGAAGCTGGGGTCGTCCCCCTCCAGGGAGGGGTCCTGGAGTTGGGACACCAGGGAGGCTTCTGCTCCGGTCAGGTTGGCAGCTCCTGTGTGAGGGGAGAGAGGGGGCGTCAGGCATATTTCTTAAGAATCAAGACCCCTTTGTTATCCCACACTGGGCTGTCCACTGTCCATTTCATCTGACCTCCAGCAGGAGGTCACTGAGCAGGCTCTGAGCAAGGCCTGGGGGTGCCACACCGACAAGGACAAACTCACGGCCATCTCTGGGGAGTTTCAGTCCTCTCTCTGTCTCTTGGGTTCACATTCTCTGCCTGAGGGCTTCGTTCTCACCTGGGCATTCCTCACGGGACACTGAGGGTGCCTGCCCCAGCCGATGTCCCTACAGCTACACCCCCCCCCCCCCGCTCTCTCAACACCCAGATGTCCCCACCTCTGAGTTCACTAGGTGTGTGTGTTGGGGCGGGGGTGGTTGTTCTCCCGAGGCAAAGGTAAAATCAATGTGTTCGTGACGGAGAAGACAAATACCCAAGGGCCAGTTCTACCAAACCTATGTAGTTATCATTGTGTCATTGTGACTGGAGCTACAGAGGAGAAGTGCAAGGGGAGGTCAGTTAGTGGAAGAACCTGATCTAGTCTGAGAAATCAAGACAAGCTCCCCCGAAGAAGCGGCCATTGGATAGAGATGTGAGGCGCAAGCAGGAGTTAACAGGCCTAGTTAATACCTCAAGGGTATTAATGGCAGAGGGAACAGGGTAGTCAGGAGGCTGGGTGCAGGGAGCCCCAGGCAGAGGGCAAGAGATTGGTAGATAGGGTGGCAGGGTCAGCCCACATGAGCTTCTCTGTGGAGGTAACAACAGAAAGGAGTTTGGGAGTTTTCTTGAGAGCCAAAGGAGGCCATTGGAGACCTGTGACTGGTGGGGGGGGGAGGGGGCAGCACTGAGTAAATGTTCCATAGGATGTGTTTTTTCTGGCTGCACTATGGAGAATGAATTGGAGGGACTAGGAGGAACCAGGAGATCCATGAGCTGGCGGCAGCAGTGGTCCAGGCGGGAGCTGATGGTGGTTTGGATGAGGGAGGTGACATAGCAGACGGAGAGAGATGGACAAATTTGAAATATATTTGGGAGATAAAATGAATGATTTGGTACCCGATTGGATGGGCGAGGGGTGGGAAGAAATAAACACTTGAAGGATGGAGTTCTGGTTCCTGGTGAACCGCAACCCACCTCGTGGGGATCAGTGGCTCTCATTCGACAGCTCTAGAAACTGAGGCTCAGAGACAGGACTTACCCGAGATCACCTAGCGCACGAGTGGCCGAGCCTGGATTCAAACTCAGGTTTACGTGTCTTCGAAACCCATGCCCATTTCCTCTCTGATTATTTATTATTTATTTATAGAGAGAGGGAGAAAGAGAGGAAGAGAAACATCGATGCGAGAGAGAAACATTGGTTGGTTGCCTCTCTTATGTGCCCTGATAGGGCACTGCACTCGCGTCCCAGGCGTGTATTCTGACCGAGAATCCCACCTATGACCTTGCACTTTGTGGGACGATGCTTAACTGAGCCACACTGGTCAGAGCTTTCCCATGGTTCTCTTTCTGCTTTTATCTCCTCCATTAGGGCTTTGGGAAATGAGTGGCAGCTTGAGAGAGGCTTTGGGAACCCAGGTCCCCGCTGAGGAAACACCCACAGTTTGGGTGCGGGCCCCAGAAAGTCCACAGCCAGGAGCCCCAGTCGGAGGGCTCATTCGAGAGCAGCTTCAGGGAGGGCAACTCGGGAAGGACACCAGCCTCTTCCACCCCTGGCAGCCAGGACAGGTAAAGCTGCGTGTATCCTGGGGAAGCTCAGGGTCTGGGGATAAGCAAGGACTCTGGAGTCTGGCCTAGAGGTTGAATCCTGGCTCCATGACCTCTGAACTCTGTCTCTAAGACTCCCTTACCTTGCTTATAAAATGTCTACAATTTCCGACTTGCAGGGCGATGAAGCTCTGGCACTGAGAAGGGGCCTGTAAATTGTAGCTATTAAAATTCTCTTATGCTATCGTGGGATTTTAAGTAATACTGAGAGACTCAAGCAAATCCTCAGAGCCCACGGAGGAAGCGGCTGGCACCGGTGCTGGCAGACACCTTGAATTCGCACCCTTGCTCTCCATGGCTCAGCAACACTTACTCTTCTCCAGGGGGTCTCTCGACCCACGCCGCCCACAGTGCACCTGCCCTCCTCCAGGCCTTTGAATTCTTAACGGACCAGACTTTCCATGGCTGTCTTCTTGCTGTTCTGACCTTCAGGACTCCCAGGAAGTGAGACTGGGTGGAGTTGCCCAAACAGCTGAGCAGCCTGGAGTGACACCCTCACTGTCTGTTAACTCAGACAGTCAGAATAGATAAGACCATTTTTTCCCGGAGTATGTTTAAGAATTCAGTGAGATAATGTATGTGAAATGCCCCACACAGGAATACATAGTACTTCCCCTTGGGTTGTCGTCATGGGTTTGTGCCTCTCTTCTTTCTGGGCCACGAGCCCCACAGAAGGTAGAAATTATACCACAATGACCTCTGAATACTCAGGGTGTGATAGGATGCCTAACACATAGTAGGTGCTCAGTTAAGCCCTGTTGAATCAATGGGCTCTCTCTCCTGGTGTCGCCAGCAGTGCCTTGCACACGGTTGAGAGGCCGGGTAAGGTAGAGGTTAGGAGAATGGGTTTTGGAATCAGGTAGATTTGGGGTTCTCATCCTGCCTCTGACTCGTAACAGCTTTGATTCTCTGTCACTTCACTTACCCCCACAGGGTAGGATTATGAGGCTTCTTCCCAGGGTTCTGTGATGGTTTGTAATCACATTAACTTGTGCGTGTGAAATGCTTAGTGTGTTTCAAAATGGAAGCTGCAATTATAATTAATCAATTAACTCCCATGTATGTGACTGCTCAGTGCAGTGGGCCTATGTGGGTGCTTTCTCAGTACCCCCTGCCCTCCTAGATAACCTTGGCTTTGGTTTGGGGAGCCATATATAATTCCAGGGGCTTACTCTACCTCTGGTGTTAGGCAGGAGTGGAGCTCAGTCAGTAAATACATTTCAACACCCTGGCTCAGTGGTCATTTTAGAGTTGGGCATGTGACCCAGACCTGTCACCCCAGAGCAAACCTCAGGACTTTTAGGAAGTCTGGGACAAAGATGGTTCTCTGATACTCCACTGAGCACAGATGAGGTGATGTTTGTCTTTGGAATTGCTGGAAGGTGTCTTGGAATTACAAGGGGAGTCAGTCTTGAAAAAGGCAAGGCAAGTGAAAGAAAGAAACTAGGTCCTTGCTGGCAGTGTTAAGCTGCTGGATCAAGCCTTTCCTGAAGGACTTTTTAAAAAACATGTGAGCCAATAAATTGACTTTATTATTTACGGCTGTTTAAATTGGGTTTTCTGTTCCTAGTAACAAAAATCATCCTTATGGATACAACCCATACATTTCTCCACCTTGTGTAGCTGTCACTTCCTTTCTGTGGGTGGGGTGACATCGGCTCAGGCCACATTTCCTCCACGAGTACATGGACTCTGTGAGAACCAGCTGACGCTGCTGCCTGTCGGAAACCAGACCACCCAGTAGTCAAAAGATTATGGAAACATAAAGAAAACCAGAGCAGGGAAAAATCCAAGTGAATGCTTCCAGAATAACCAAAGAGAAAAAAAAAGTGGTGGCAACTGTAACAGCAAAATCATTGACCACCACACTCCTGATTGAAGAGTGTGTACCTTGACCTGAAGGGTGCGTCACCTCTGCAGGGAATGTTCGTTGCTTCTGGCTGCCAGCATCCACTCCCCTGGAGGCCAGTGTTCCAGTTCCCTTCCCAGGAATACCTTAGGAGTCCCACTTTCACTAGCTACAGGTGGGCAACAGTAGCTCCTTTACTGGAATCGAATGTTGTTGCATCCCTGAGTCCGGATCCTCGCCATGGTATTCCGGCTGTGAACCCAGTATCATATCTCCTGCCATCTAACCTCTGCAGTGTTCTTGGTTCTCGGCCTGATGCTCCAGCCCTCTGTGGAGCCTGTGAGCTCCCAATAGCTGAAGCTAGTGAGAGTCATTTCTGTTGCTTGCAACCAGAGTCCTCGGTGATACACCTTCTGATGGGGCTGTGACAAAGTGGGAGAGGCATCTGTCATTTTTTTGAGAGCTTATCAAACGCAGGCTGGGTGATTTCCCACCAGGTTCTGGTCCTACACTCGGTGGGTCCATTCCTGGGAAGTCAGGCTGGGTAACTGCGAAGGGTCCTCAAAGTCATAGAGCATTGTCAGGGATCAGACATTGTCGGCAGGCTGAATGCATACATGTGTAATGATGCTGAGGTGATGAATGGAACATAAATCAGTTTCAAGGAATCCTAAATTCACATTTAGAAAAATCGTTAGGTAGTTTTTCATCCAATGACTACTGAATGTAAAATCTGGTTAGATGTTCACGTGGAGAACGGGTGCTGCTCTTCAAAATGTAAGACTCACAACGGGGGTTTGGTGAGCAGAGGGTGTGTTCCCCAGGGCCTCTGATTGGGTCTCCCTCCCTCCCACAACCCGCTTTCCCTCCAGAATTGCATTCTGATAGATCTCTGGAAACCGGCTCCTCCCACTGGCTCCAGAGGCGGCACGTGACTCAGATCTGGCCAATCGGAGCATTGAATTTCCCTGGTCACAGTGATTGGTTCAGGGACGGGGACCCCCATCCAGAGCCAATGAGAAGTAGGCAAGAGTTTGTGGGGGGCTTTAGGGAAGGAACTGCCCACCGTGGTTTAGAAGATTTAAACCTAAAGAGGCCCAAAGCTCTGGAGTCTTGGCAGGTGTCGCAAGGTGAGAATGAAGGTGTCCGTGAGCGGAGACCGCGCAGAGGAGAGGGAGTCGAGAGAGACAGAGAGAGCGAGCCCCTGAGTCCTAATGAGGTGGGCTTGGGCCTGTGCTCAGGCCTCGAAGAGCCAGGTGACTCCTGGACTCCTCAGGGACAGGAGCCAAAGACTCCTCCTTTTTCTTAAGCCACTGAAGGGTCCCGGGGACACACGGGAGAAGTGTTGCAGGTATTCCGAGACTCATGTAGACACCCGTCCCGCTACTGCCCCAGAAACGGGTGTCTCGGGAAAGGCACATTTCAGTGCCTTTCAACCGGGAGGTATCAAGGGGCCTGCTTTCCTCGTAGGGTGTGGCTTCGATCCGTACCACCTCGCTGAGGGGGACCCATCTTAGAGTTGCCAGGTTTAGCAAATAAAAACACGGGACTGCTAGTTAAATTTGAAGTTCAGATAAACAGTGAATAGTGTTTCACTATAAACGTATCTCATTCAGTGGTCGGGACATAGTTATACCATTATTCTCTGAAGTTCACATTTAACTGAGTGCCCGACATTTTGTCAGGCAACCCCGCCCCAGCCTTCCTCAGAAGTCGCCCTGGACAGGTTTGTTCCCCAGGTGAGGAGGAGGCAGGCATGGGGCAGGCATGGGGCATGCGAGCTGACGCTGGATGGAGTGGGAGGCTGCGCATGTCAGAGTTGCCTGGGGAGGCGCTGGAGAAGGGGAGAGGGGAGTGGGGTCGCCAAATGGGGACCTTGAGACCCAGCAGAGGAATGCATGACACTCACTGTGCCTGCAGTGGCCCCAACCCCCTTGAAGAGGAAGCTCTCTTGTCCCCCCCCCCCCCCGCCCCTCGAGGGGCCTACGTTTGCACCTCATCACCTCCCGACTGTCGCTGATTGGATAAGGATGGGCATCTGACCCAAGGGCAGCCAATCCAGGGCCAGACTCTTACTGTGACTCAGTGAGACTTGAAGTGGTGTGAGCTTAGGGATGTGGAGAAGCCTAGGCCACAGGCAGTGGGAGCTGAAGCCAGATGGAGATGTGGAGAGAGGCTGAGAGGCCGGGAGGGGCCTGCCAACTCAGAGTTTGTGAGGTCGAGAAGCTAACCTAGGTCTTGACATGACCCTACTGTTTTTTAAAATCCTCCCCTGAGGATATGTTTATTGATTTGAGAGAGAGAGAGAGAAACAACAATCGGTTGTTGTGCCCCTAGAACCCACAACTTTTTGGTGTATGGGACAATGCTCCAACCAACTGACCCACTTGGCCGTGGCCAGATGTGACCCTACTCTTCAGAAGCTCCTAGTCTCATGGTGAGCAGGCCCTTAAGGAGTGAATACTATGCTTTGGAGTGAGAATAGGGACAGGCAAAATATGCTCCTGGGGCAGAGAGGAGGCAGATGCTAACTGCCTGGCAGGTTCAGGAGGGCTTCCTGGAGGTTGGACAGGAGATTGGATTAGAGGCGAGGGCTTGGCAATTGACTGTCTCATAGGGACTCAGGGATGAAGCTGGCCAAGGAGAGGGGAGAGACCAGGGTCACATGAGTGCTTTGGGGAGCCAGGTGGGCACACATGAGTGAGCTCAGTTGGTCAGGTGTGAAAGGGATCCTGTGGCCTTCTGGGTCTGGCTTCTATGTCCCACTTTTAAAATGGCAGGGATCCACTAATTGCTGTCTAATTAAAATAAACCACAGTGAAATGATAAAGAGCTAATGTCACTCTGGCCAACTGGAAAATCCACGGTCTGTGTAAAGCAGCTGCCCACTGGAATCGCCAGGGGCAGTTTTACGACATAGGATTCCTGAGCCACACCCCTGGAGAATCTGACTTAATTGGTCTAGAGTGGGACCCAGGCAACAAAATATTGTACCAGCTGCCCAGGTGATTCTCACTTGATCCTAAGGTGCGGCTCAGGCTGAGAACCACGGTCCGAAAGGAACGCCGGTTGGTGCCTTGCAGCAATGTCTTCCCAAATCTCTTGATTTCTCAAGGAAAGCCAGGACTCTGGATGTTTCTGGGAAACCTCCTTATTTTGAAATGTCGGCTCGACTTTAAAAAAAAAGAAGCCACAGTTGGGGAGTACTTAAGGTCTTTATCCTCACTGAAGGTGTTTATGAGCTATTTCTGTGTGTTTTGCAGGTGAGGAGGCAGAGGCTGTGTAACTCACCTACAGCTGGGATGCCAGACCAAGACGCATACCCAAACAGTCTGGCTCCAGAGCCCATGCTTTTCTCCACAGCGCCCATCTGCTGCCTGGACCTGGCTTATGGCCCAGCAGTTTGTGACCTCTGGCAGGTGAGTGAGAGGGAAAGAGGGCCTGGGGCAGACCCCTGACCCTGATGAAAACGAAGGAAGGAGTGGGCAGAGGGTGGACAAACTGCATCAGACACTCGCTGAGTGAGTGGACGAAGGGAGCCCTCCACCCTCTGTCGTGGCCCCCAGCGTCTCTGAAGCCCCATGTGGCCCTGCCCTGCCCAGGGAGTGGAGCCCCGCGGCTCTGCTTCCTACAAGGCCCAGCACGTTCAGGCTTGAGTCTCCATCAAAACAGTGCTGGCTGGGCCAAGATGCTGCAGATAAATGGGCTCACCTGGTACTGGGGCTGCTGCCGGGGGATGCTACAACCTTTGCTTGTTGCCGTGACTCAGGGCAGGTCATCACCTGGCGGCAGCGATCCCATCTTATGCTGTGAGCTCCAGGCTGGGCCCTGGGAGGCGTCTCTGTCTGAGGCTGGGGAGACCCACCCAGGGAGTGTTGCTTCTGTAACCGCCTTATAAGGGAATGCTGTCTTCCTTTAGGCTTCAAGGATGGGGCTGGGGTCATTCAGGGTAAGGCGAGAGCAAGAATTCGGTCAGCTGGTGGGACTGGGTAGGAAGAAGAGGGTGGGTATTTCCTGTGTGCCTTTTGTGTGTGTGGCACCAGGCTCGGTGTCTTTACATCTGATTTCTTAGTTTTCACAGTTTTGAGGGGTGAGTGCTTTTTGCTGATCTCCCCTTTACAGATGAGGAAGCTGAGGCTCAGAGAGGCGAGGTGACTTGGCCAAGGTTTCATGGCTGGTCAGTGGAGCTGGGATTGGAGTCCAGGTTGTTTCCTGGCTGTTTATCTTCTCTAGATACGTCCTCAGGCCCCTCCTCAACACCCACCTAAATCCCACTCACTGCAGACCCCAAAGCCTGACTGTCCTGCGCTGACAGGCCGGGCTGTGTACAGCTCAGGGGCACACTTACAGGTCACAGGCATCTCGGACAGGCCTGATCAAGAGCTGACAAGTATACAGAGACATGTGGGCATTCGTACAGGTAAACTGCAGAGAGATTCGGGGCAGGCAATTGTTAATACGCCAATCAAATCATATGATGAATCTGTGGCCACCAGGCCAAGAATCGTTTTGACTGAATTAGAAATAAGTACGAAGTTGTATGTTGTTGTCTAGCTAAAACAAGCAGTGATTATTTTGTTTCCCAGGTCATTTTTAGCTTTATGAAAGTACTTCAGACATCAATTTTATCTTTTCATCTCTGCTAAGAACCCCCTTCCTGCCCCTCTGCAGACAGGCTGGCCAGGTGGTGTGTGGGCCCATGTCTTAACTGCTTGGCTCTCTTTGCTTGTCGGTTCAGTCCTGCTTCAGCGAGGTGAAGGCAACACCCAGTGGAGCATCTGAACTTGGGTGCTGGGGAGTCCGAGGAAGAGCCCCCGGGGCCCAGGCAGGACTGCTTCTCAGGAGGGTCCCATTTTGTTAAGTGCACTAGTCATTAGGCCGCGGGAACCTGGAAGGGGGAGGTGCCTGCTGAGTGTTTAACAAGAGGCTAGCTTTCTGGCCTGGTGCTCTAGGCTCTTTCCAGCCACGCCCTGCCTGGTGCAGCCCTGCAGCCTCTACCCTTGGTCTTCCTCCTTTGCCTCCAGACCCTGGCCACTCAGCAGTCTCAGTGTGTCACATCTCCATACCTTTGCGTGGACTCTTAGATTATGCAAGGGACACGGTACCAAGCCAGTCTACATGCCTGGAAGAAGCAATGTCTGGCCCGTTGTAGAGGCAGTTGGTTGGGTTTTGATTGTCTAGCACCCAGAATCCCCGGGGATCTTCCCCTGCCCACTCTTAGTCTGCTGCTTTGCAGGAGGCTCCTCCCTCTTAGAGACGAAACATATGACCTGCCTAAGCCAATCTGGTCACTGTTTTCCTTCAGCCACAGGGATTGGTTCAGTCAGAGCCAGCGGGACATGCTAAGATGTTGTTGGGGCTGCTGGAGAGACCCAAGCCCTCCTTCTCCTGGACTTGAGTCTGGATTTCAGTTCTCCAGCCTTCCCTCTCTGGAAGCTCTCTGCAGCCTCCTAGTAAATGCCCCCTGAGCATAAGGAAGCCACATTGGATTCTGTTGCTGGCAATCAAGGAGCTCTAGGGAAGACCTCCCTCAAATCTACCCCTAGCTCCGGGTGCAGGGGAACCCAATGCCTCTTCAGTGGTAGCTAGATGAGGCGGGATGGGAGGGGGGAAGGCTGCAGTGAAGGTGCCCGGAGGAGGGCAGTGCCCCGTCTTGGTCCTGGGTCAGACCACGGGGGGCAGTGCCCAGTGAACTGCCAGTGAGGAGCAGTCTGGGCCTGGCAGCCAGGACTTTGTGCAGAGGGGCCTCCAGCCCCAAACCTAATCCTTTTTGTTCAGACCTGGGAGCGGGACTGGAGAGGTGCGGGGGAGGGGAGGTGGGGCTGTCCTTTTTGGGAGGCACCCTGGCCAGAATCACATCCCAGGTGCCAAAGTGAAGCCCTGAGTGTGTCGGGAGTGGGTTGGGGGAGACTGCTGGTAGGAGGTAGAGGAGAGAGGCAGGCACAGGCCTTGGTGCCCACGCCTATGCTTCCCCGGCAGAAGGGGGTGAGGGGACCTGGGGGGAAGGGGAGTAGGAAAAACATTGGCTTGGAGACAGATGGTTCTAGTTTTGAATCTACCTCTGTCACTAATCAGCTGTGAGGGCTTGGGCAGGTCACCCCACCTCCCTGAACCTTGGTTTTCCTGTCTGTAAAATGGGAACAATTCTGCATGCTTCCTGGGACTTTTGTGAACATTGAACAAGGGTGAATGGTGTAAAATGCTCAGACTGGTGCCTGGCGTGAGCAAGGAGTCCACCAATGTTTGCTTTCATTATTACAGAGAGCAGGAAGCCCGCTTCAGACGAGCTGGGGAGATTCCCCGAGGGGCTGCCTTGGTTGTAATTCCACTTCTGAGCTGATGGACCTCGGGCAACTGACTATGGCTTCCTCCTTGGCTGTCGGTTTGCTCCTCTGTAAGATGGGGACACTAGCAGTTTCTATTCTAAGAGTAGACCTGAGGAGTAAAGGACCCAGTTCACAGAAAGGGTTTAGCACCGTGCGTGGCCTGTCGTGGGTGCTCAGTTGCTGTCACGTCCTTCCCCCCACCTCCTCCTCCTTCGTACTGGATGTGGCACAGCGGGAGGTGTGGGGAGGAGAGAAGCCCAGACCTGGAGGTACAGAACTAGGCTATGCCTTGGGCATTCTTTGGGTGGGATCTTGACCTCTGGGTCTCAGTCAGCTTCACATCTGTTAAATGATGACCTTGGACTTGATGGTCCTGCTTCTGACTCTAAAATTCCACTCTGGGGGAAAAAAACCACACAAAACAACGTTGCGAGTTAAATGGAAGCCTGAAGTGAAGGTAGCTCCTCCTTGCTTGGGATGGGGCTGCGCTTTTCCATCAGAAAACCCTTCGTTTTGCCCTGGCTGGTGTAGCTCAGTGGATTGAGCTTGGGCCTGCGAACCACACGATCGCGGTTCGATTCCCAGTCAGGGCACATCCTGGGTTGCAGGCCAGTTCCCCACAGGGGACTCACGAGAGGCAACCATACATTGATATTTCTCTCCTTCTCTCCTTCCCTTCTCTCTAAAGATAAATAAATAAAATATATAAAAACAAAACAAAACAAAAAACCCCTTTGTTTGGCAGGCCCTTTTTGGCTATGAAATGGCAGGGTCTCCCCACCCCCCCCCTCCGTCGGGCCTGGTCCAGAAGGAGAAGGTCATCACCAAGCGAAGGGCATGGTTCTGGGTAACGAGGAACAGGAACTGGGAAGTTATCTCTCTGCCCCTGAGAGCGACTCTGGAAGGCTCAGGTCTCTGAGCCGGTTGGAGATGAGCAGGGGCTTCCTCAGTAGGGAGGGACTTGGGAACGTGAGAGCAGCCAGAGCCAGGAGCCGCTGGCATAGAGGGCTCTGGCATGGTCTGAACATAAGCGAAATGCTCACTTTGATGTTTCTGCTGGTTAGGCCCAGAAATAGCTCTCCATTCCCCAAATCTTCAGGAGGGCCTATTGCACCCACAGCCTGGTGTCTTGGGGCCTTGGGATGAGGCGGTCAGGGCACGGAGGGGCTGGCAGACAGCAGGGTGGGATGAAGGTGTGGCTCAGGCCAAGAGCAGAACTGGGGGTAAAAAGACGTGGGCTGGAAGCCTCTGTAGGAGGGTCGGAGATATCTAGAAGGGCATTGGGCTTCCCGCAGCGTGGGGCATGGGGTTTCGAATGACTTTATTTTGAAATAAGGGCCACAGTGAACCTAGAAGGCGTGGAGGCTTTGGGGTTCTGGTTTTATGTTCGTCCAGTGTGGCCTCCCAGAGGGGAAGGGTGTCCCCCGTCGGATGGGGGTGGGGTGGTGGGATGGCAAGACCCAGGCATGGAGCTGAGAAGTATGAGATTGGAGTGGGGGACTCGTGAATGGTGTCACCACAGAGGGCAGTGGGTTTGAGTCACAGAGGGCCTGGCATGGTGGGTAAGAACTTGACTTTTTTCCTGCAAGCAGTAGGGGCGCCGTGGAAGCCTCAGAGCGGGAGCAGCAGCAGCAGCAGCAGCAGCAGCGCGTAGCGGATGCACTGGAGTGGGTTGGAGACGGGAAGGAGGTGGGGAATGAGCATTTGGTGTTGGGGACAGTTCACTCTAGGGGTTTGTTGTGGCCAGATCAATGCACGCTAGTGACCAAGGGAGGGCGAGAGGCCACCTCCTGTGGAGGCGGGCACCTGGGTGATGGTCCTGGAGGCGGCCCGGTTTCACCTGCCTCCATCACCAGCTTCCTCCTGGTCCCCACCTTTCCTGTGATTCAACCCCTCTGAGGTCTTAACATAGAGTTGGGGGAACTTTTAAAGCCTGTCATTTTGGAGGTGACTCAGTTAAAGGGGCAGGGCCCCAGGGAGGGGAATCTCTCTCCCCAGGAACTTTAGCATAGTCCCCACACCTACAGGGGTCACAGTTGGGGTCACAGTTAAGGTCCAGCCACCACACTAGCTGAAACAGATGCAGAGAGGGGAAGGGACCAGTGCAGGCTTGAGTGGCTGGGGCAAAGGCCTGGCTCAGTTCATGTTCAGTCACTGTGTGCGACTCTGGGAGAGCCTCTTCTCCCTGGGCCTCTGTCTTCTCATCAGTGAAATGGGACAACCAAGTCTGCACCGAAAACCCAGCTTCCTCTCTCCTCTCGCTTCCTGGCCTTTCTGCCCCTCACCACAGACACGTCTTTGCCTGGGCCTTTGGTCACATGTACAGGTCCTGGATGTCTTTCAGCTCACAGGTGCTCTGCCACCTCCTCTTTTTGACACTGGCTTCCAACCCTCCTGGGACCCTGCTTCTCTTGGGGATGCTCCTTCCTAACCCTGCCGTGCTTCCCCATCCCGGGGTCCTCCTTGTTGCTGTTCCCCGACCTCCTTGTCACCCTCCCAGTTTCCGAGAACTAGGCTCACAGCCTTTCCTCCACCCTTTCCCACCATCAGCCAGGGTGGCGTTTGTAACCTGTGGATGACATGTCTACCACCCTGGTCACTCGTTCCTGGAACTTCTCATCTCTAGGGAGAGCACTCCCTTCAAATGCCCATTGCCCGAATGCTCACCTTGTCGCCTCTCGGGTCTGCTCCTCTGGAACCCTAATTCTGAGCCCTCCTCCCTGACGGTGGCCACGCCCCAACTCCCGGATCCTCCATACCTTCTCTGAGACCCCCAGCACAGTTCTCCTGAGCACTCCCTCTCCCTCCTCCCAGGCTCTGCTTGCCCCCAGAGCCTCTCCTCCCGGTCACCCTACCTTCCTCTTCTCCCTACTTGCTCACTTGGGCACCGCTGATGAAAATCATTGCCCAGAGGGTTATGGTCACTGCAGACCCACGGTGTTCAGTCTCAGCCAGGCCCTTAGCGCCTCCCTTCAAACCTTCTTGTTATGGGCGGTCCTCTCTCCTGGCCATCATCCCCTGGCCCCTAGCTGCTGCCCACTGCCTCACACAGGTGAGGTGACCTTGCCTGTTACCTCAACAAGACCCTCAGGTGTTGGTGGGAACACCCTCAGTTTCCCATGCCCACCTCTCCACCCGCGACACCCCATCTTCACCTTCTGTCTTCTGGTCCCCAGGCTGCAGCCTCCTGCCAGGGGCACAGCTGCCCCCCCGCCATCCTCTCCTGGACCCTATTCTCTCTCACCTTTCCCAGGACTGCACACCTTCAGTCATCCCTGTTCTCTCCAGCCCTTCTGTGGCTCAGCCCTCACAGCCCATTGTGTCTGCCTCCACATCTCAAAATAAGGACCCCAGACCTCCCTGGAACTGGTGTCTTCTCCCTAGGTACTAAGCTCGTCCCTTGCCGGGGGACCTCCCAAGTGTGTCTTTGTTTCCCCCTTCACTGCCATCTCCCCACCCCCATCATCCTGCAGAAGGATACCGGGGACATCATTGCCAAGTTCCGTGGTTAACCCTTTATACCTTAGCTAATGCCTTCTACCATTTTTTTTCCTTCTGGAAAGTTCTCCCTTCTGTGATGGAGTCTCCCAGTGGCCTCCACTATGAACATTTTTTTCTGGTTTGTTGGTAACAGAACTAAGATCTTCTGGAAAACAGCATGCTGTGCTAAGGAGCCACTTTTCCCAATTCCCCTTGCACCTGGGGGTGGCCAATGAGGTGCAAGTGAAAGCTGAGGGGAAGCACGGGACGAGCATGCAGGAAAGCTCTGTGTTAGAGTGCGGCCTGCCTCAGCCAGGAGGCACATCTGCTTTTGCTTCTCCCTTCTTCTTGCTGTTGGGATGTGAGTGTGATGGCTGGAGCTACAGCTGCTTTATTAGGACCACGAAGTGACCTGGAACATGGAAACTAGGGCCAAGGCTAGCCAAGCAAGAGCTGGAAAAGCCCGAGTCTCTGATGGTGATGGGCTGCTTACCTGCCTCCGTACTTCATTTATGTAGGAGAATGCAGACACTGCATTTTGATTAAGCCACTGGTTTGGGTTTTCTGTTGCTTTCAGCAAAATCCAATCCTAGACTGCATGAATTCAGAATGGTTTTCTGGCTTTTCTTCTGTCTCTCAGGCTGCTCCTCCTCTTGTCTTTATTTGTGGGCACTCGCTGTCCTGCTCCTAAGGCCTCGCCCCCTTTTTTTCTCTATCCCATACTTTCTAAGTAATTTTGTTCTTGCTCGTGACTTAACTTCATATTCTGGTGTCTTCCAATCTGCAGCATGACTCCCCCAGACCCAGAGACTCCAACATCGAACCAGGATGTCCCACAGAGCCCTCCGGCTCGGTGCCCTGCAAGGGTTTCCTTGTGTGACTTCCCCTCCCAGCTCAGCTGGTGAATCTTCGTCTGCCTACCTGGCCAAGTTGCAAACCCAGGAGTCATCCTCGTTTTTGTCTTCCCCCACTTACCCCCTCAACTCCTCCTATGCAGCTACCCATCCAGATCTAGCAGTTTCCCATTTCACACCCATTAGGATGATGGCTGTTGTCAAAACCCAGAAATGACAAGTGTTGGTGAGGCTGTGGAGAAACGAACCCTTGTGCATTGCTCAGTGGGAGTGTGACGTGGTGCAGCCACTGTGGAAGACAGAACAGTGATTCCTCCAAAAGTTGAGCACAGAATCACCATATGATCCAGCAATTCCACTGCTAAGTAAATGCTCCAAAGAACTGAAAGAAGAGTCTCAACGAGGTATTTGTACACCTATGTTTATAGCAGCATTATTCACAATAGCCAAAAGGTGGAAGCTGCCCACATGTCTGCCGATGGATGAATGGGTGAGAAAATGTGGTGTTTCCACACAATGGAACATTACTCAGCCTTCAGAAGGAAATTCGAAACATGCTACAACATGGATGGACCTTGAAGGCATCATGCCGAGTGAAATAAGCCGCTCACAAAAGGACCAGTGGACCTGGAGGATTCCAGTTCAATGAGGTACATCCTCAAGTAAGTCCTCAGTGTCATCGACAGGTTCTTAGAAACTGCGACGTTAAACAAAACGAGCATAATGAGACCAATTTTACCACAGGCTGATTGACATAAACACCAGTTAAATTCATACAGCGTATTTCTGGTCACAGAAACATCAGCAAACTTCTAAAGAAAGACCCAAAACACTTCTAATATTAGATATTAAAATAAATGTGAGAATGCATTTAAGGAAGGGCGATTAATAGAAACAAGATCCTTATTTTCTAACACACTTATTCCAGCTCAGGGTTTCGGGTGGCTGGAACCTGCAGCCCAGGACACAGGTGGGACCCACCCTGGACAGGGCACACCCTGCACCCCCATACTCACTCAGGCTGGGGTAATGTAGACAGGCCAGTCCACCTCACACTCACTTCTTTGGGACACGGTAGGAAACCGGAGGCCCCAGAGAAAACCCACGCAGGCATGGGGAGAATAAACCACACAGACAGTGGCCCAGCCAGGTGTTGGGTTTTTTTCTCATCAACATGATAATAAAATAACTTTGAATGAAGCTATGTTATTCAAGGACCTGCAGTAGCAAAAGTAGTCAAAATCAGAGAGACAGAAGGTACAGTGGTGGCTGCCAGGGCCTGGGGACGGGGAGTTAGCAGCTAGTGAGGACAGAGTTTTAGTTGTGGAAGATGAGAAAGTCCTGGAGACAGGTGGTGGGCATAGCTGCACAACAATGTAAATATGCTTAAAGCCACAAAACTGTATACTTCAAATGGTTATAAAGTTTTCTGCTATACATATTTTGCCACAATTAAAAGAAGATCTATCAGTTTTACTTCCTAGATGATCTCAAATCCAGCCCTTTTCTCCATCACAGCTTCTGCTCCTCCGTGGGGCCCCCGAGGAACCTTTGCTCCGGTGTCTCTGCCCTCAGTGATCCTCTCGGGGTCCACCGCCCAACCCCCCTTAATTGGTGTCTTTTATAAACCTCACATCTGTTCATATCAGGTCCCCCCACAGAGCCCTTCAGGGCTCCCGACTGCCTGTCCGACTGACTGCGCCTGGTCTTCAGGGCTCTGGTCCACCCCATCTGTGTTTCCGGCCAGCCCCTCCCTCTTCTTGGGCCAGTGATCCACCTGGTACCTTGGACTCTTTCATTCTTCCGTGCCTTTGCAGGCACTGTCCCCTCTGCCCTTTGTGCTCACAGTGACACCTCCACCTTCCCCTCTTTGTACAGCCTACTCATCCTGCTGAATGCTGCTCACGAGTCGCCTCCTCTGTGACTCCGAGGTTGATATGCATCTCTCTGGCCTCCATGTAACTCCTTGTCATCTACATCTATTACTGTGCACACACCATGCTGCTCTGTGCTCATTTGCATGCATTTCTGCCCTCGGGCAATCGGTCAACTTCCCTCCTCTTCCTCCAGGAAGTCCTCCCCCACTTCTCCAGCCCACAGTGCGAAGTGCATTTTCTGAGTTCACAGTCTCTTGCAACTTGTTGGGCACACCGTTGCCGTGTTTGATTGGACCCTGTCATCTTCACTTCTCTCATGAGGATTAGTTTTTCCTCTTTGGTGAGCTGGTAAGAAAGCTTCCTGGTCGCAGGCACCATGGCCTCCGTTCTCTTGCTCCCCAGCCTCCAGCATGGGACTGGCTGCCTGGGAGAAAGGCAGAAGTGGACATTTAGTGGGCTACTTGGTGCCAGGCCTTCTCATGCCTATCACATACTCTTGCCCTCCCAGTGACTCTGAGAGATGCATTATGGTTCTTGTTCTTTAGATGAGACCGAGGCTCAGGTTGGTGGGCGGGTACCACAGCGTGGCTCGCAGGGAGTGAGGGTTTGAACGCAGGCCAGGCAGACTAAGCTTGTGCTTTGCTTCTGGTCAAAGGCTGGGCTCCAGAAAGACTTGGTGGGTGGGACTGGGTGGGATGGGCACACACCCAGGACATGTCTCCCTTACCCAGGGCAGGCTTGACGTTTCTACAAACTCAAGTGCACACAAGTTGGAGGCGGCATGGAGGGGAAACAGCTCGTGGTGGTCCTGGCTCCAGGCCTGGGGAAGGATCCAGGGCTGTGCAGGCGGGTGGAGAGCTGGGTGGCGGTGGGGCAGCGGGCAAGTCTCCCCGGTTGTCCCAGGCAACCCCAGGCTGTGCCGCTGCTCCGAGGGTATAGCCTTTCCCGCAGCAACAGCGCATGTATTTTGGGGTCTGTGTATCTATTTTAAGATCTCAGGCAATTCCTGTCACCTTTCTGACTCTTATTTTCCTCATCTGAAAAATGGGAATTTACATAGTTGTCTGTCTCAGGTTTTGGGGGGGCAGGTCCTTTGCAGGGATGGCTGTGGCAGTGACTTGGTGATAAGAGAGTCCCCTGTCCTTTTGAGAGGCTTTGCCTCCTCTCAGGGAGCCTGTGGCATAGAGGGGGGAAAAGGGTCCCTTGCCCCAGTTCACATATAAGAAAGACAGAGCCTGTGGCCCTGGACTGATTTGCTCTCGTCTCACAGCTAGTGAGCAGGGAGCTGGGCCTCTGAGCCTTTGTATTTGACTTAACCAACAGAGAGAAGCCAGCAGGTAAGAGGCTAAATCATTGGAATTTAGGGCCAACTGATGGAGAGTTTAATGGTGAAGGACTGAGCATCGGGGGGAAAAGTTATCAAATTACTAATTTAGAGGATTAGAGAGGGAAAGTTAGTTGCCCCAAGTCACAGAGCAGAGCAGATTGGTGGCAGAACTAAGCCCAGAATTTAGCTATAATGACCAAGCAATGACAAAAAAGAAAAGAAACCTCAACTAACACTAGTTACTGTATCCATCTGGTGTTGGGCTCTCTGCATGTACTAAACAGTTAATCCCACTAGCAGCCTGGAGGGTGAAGGGCCTCTGCGGTTATTTTCAGATGTAGCTATAGAAGCTCCGTGAGGTGACTGCGCGTGTCCATGGCTCATGCTTGGCTAGTCAGAAGCCAACATTTGAGCCCAGATTCGACACCCAAACTGGTGTTCTCACCCACTCTGTCCCGCCTCCTTGCTTGCCAGTGTGGGCTCGAGCCTGGAACCTTGAGTATTGGCCAGAGGCTCTGCAGCCCAGAGCACCAGGTTGGGGCAGATGGCCGGGCTGGTTGCTGGGTGCCAGCTGTCAGGGCCGCAGCCCATGGGCAGCCAGGTGTGCAAAGACTTCATCAAAGGGGGGTGGGGGTTAGGGGTGGGGGGATGCGCTGGCTGTGGATCAGGAGGTACATGCTCACCTCCTAGACCTCAGTTCCCATCATGAACTATAGATGTTAACTGATTGCTAAGGTGCTTCCTAAACCCACATTTCTGGCCTCAGTCCTTCAAGGGGCTTCTGAGTTGAGGTTTTGTGGGGGTGCCAGGGGGCCCCTCCCCTTCTCCCAAGGTGTGAGCCACCCAGGGAACATGGGGCTGGCTGTCATGGCAACCCTGTGTTGCGAAATGACGTAATTAGAGTTCCAAACGTGTGAAATCAAATACAACATCCGCAAACACAGCCTGGGGGTCGGCATGGCAACCGCAGGGCACCAGGACGGGCAGGCGCTCCCCGCCCACATCAGCCAGCTTGGCTTGGCCACTTGGGCCGGCACAGAGGCAACTGCTCCCTCTCCTGGGGCATCTGCAAGACCCTCTGCTGCTGCCTGCTGCTTTCTTCCTCTGCCTTCTGGTTCTTGTCCCCCCAGGGGCCTGTGCCCCTCTGGTTGGGACGCTGACTCTTGCACCAGAAGGATCTGGGGTCCCATCCTGACACAGAGCAGCTGTGAAGACTCGGGCAATTAGCCTCACTTCTTGAAGCTTCCTTGCCTTAGATGTGAGCTGTTATTTCTGTGTTTTTTCTTCTTTCTTCCCCTCTGTTGTTCTTTCCCTGCCTCCCACCCTTAGGGCTCCTGCAGGCCCTGGGAGTGACTGTGGTCTGGAGCCTGGGCACCCAGGTAATCAGTAGCCCCTGCATGGCTTTGCCATGTGATCTTATTCTTAGGTCTTCCCTTATTTGGACTTGGGTCCTCTCTCTAAAATAAGGGCACAGCCCTTTTGTCTCTTTCCAAGTGTGGCCCAACGCCACCTGCATCAGCGTGACCTGCGTGTCAGGTTAAAAGATCAGATTCCTGGATTCTTCGTCTTGATATTTTGATTCCTTAGGTTGGGAGTGGAATCCAGGAATCTGACTTTTAACAGGCTCTACAGGAGAACCTGAGGAATATGCCAATGTGAGAACCCTTGAACTAGATGGTTCCAATGCCCGGTTCTGATTGGCCTCCAAGATCCAAAAGTCTGGCTCTGATTGGCTACCTTCTGGGGTCCCGCTTTTTATGCAGTGGCACTGTTGTCATCAGGCCAAGGGAGCCTTCCTGTGGTTCTAGCTCAGTCTCTCACTCTCATTTAATCAACGGGTGTCTCTCATGCCAGGCCCTGGACTGGTACTTAACTCTCCCCAGCAGTGAAGACCTGTGTTTGTGTGTCTGGGGGCAGGACTGGGGAGGCAGAGCCCACCAAGCCACTGCTTTTCTGTGACTCAGTTTCTCAGTTTCTTTGTGTATAAGTGGGGATAACAATTTGATCATGAGACTGTCTTGCTACCCCTCCGCTGGGGCGGGGCTCAGGGGAGAGGACGTCAAAGGCGCGTTCTCTGGGGACATGTGGAATACCAGGCACCATGCTATATGCTTTGCATAGTTCACTCATAAAATGTTTCCAGTAACTATTATCATTTTAGGGAGCGAGGAGAGGGGAGAGAGAAAGAGAGGCAGAGAAACATTGATGTGTGAGAGAAACATCGATGTGCCTTCTGAATGCAACCCAACTGGGGACCGAACCTGAAACTCAGGCATGTGCTCTGACTAGGAATCAAACTGGTGAGCTTTTGGTTCGTGGAACGGTGTCCAGCCAACTCAGCCACACCAGTCAGGGGGCTCTCAGTAAATTTCAAAGTAGGGCTATCTCCCCCCATTTTACAGTTGAGGAAACTGAGGCTCAGAGAGGTGATGACTCATCTGGGGTCACTCAGCATGTAGCCAGTTTGGAGTTGAAACCTGTTCTCCTCCCTCCCCACACCTGCCTTCACTCCTCTTGCACTACCCCGTGCCCTCTCTTCCCCATCTGTTTTCCATCAAAAGGTCTAGAGAGAGTTTTCTGTGCTGTCTTCATGTCCTCACTCTTCACCCCCCGCCGCCCCCCCCCCCGCCCCAGCCGTCTTGGNGCACCTCACCCCCCGCCGCCCCCCCCCCCCGCCCCAGCCGTCTTGTCCCCACACCCCAGAACTGCCAAGCTTACCAAGGACCTTCCTGGGGCAAAATCCAATGATCTTGACCTCCAGGCGGTGCTGATGCTGGACGTTGCTCTCTCCTCCTGCAGTGTACTCACCTCCTGGGCTTTACTTTCCCCACCTCTACTGGGGTTCCTTAATCTCGTAATTTAAAGGATTGTTAAAAACCCAAACAGTTGTTGCAAACCTGCCACATGTCTACTCTGCTAAGTTGGGGGATACATGGGCAACAGACCCTCGAGGTGCTTGTCTCCCTGAGCAGAGAACACTGTGGGCTGCCCCCAGAGGCACCTTCTCTGCTGCTCTTGGCTGGGGGCTGCGGGTGTCCTGCCCTGCTCCTCTGGGGACTGCTCCTCTCCGCATGCGCTGTCTTCGCAATCTTGCCAGCTTCCAGCCTGAGGAGTTCCCAGGCCTCAGTCCAGGGCATTCTGTAATGAGCTTCGGCCTGGGATGTCCACAGGCCACCTGGATCCTATTACCTGCCCCTAATTGTTCTGGGGACTCTGGGCAGCCCCTCTAGTCCCTCCCACATGGAGTTGCCATTGTACTTTCTCTAAATCATACTAGTCTGACTGTGACTGCTCAGTGCCACAAGCTGGAATCTTCAATCTTTTACCTGCCTAGCTCCTTCTAATCTTATGAGAATCACCTCCTCCAGAAAGTCCTCCAAGACTGATCAAGTGGCTGCTCTGTGTGCCCCCAGCCCACGACGCTGGCAGATCCCCTCCAGCATTGTGAGATCCTTGAGCTCAGAGGCTGGCACAGAGTAAAGCACCAGTGAAGGTACCTTAAATAGAGGCCGAGAAGCTGTAAGAGCTCACAACCCCCTAGTCCCAACCTCTTGTTCTACCAATGGGGACACACAGGCCCAAAGTCTCAAACAGAAGCCGTGGCAGAGCCAGGACTCAGCCCCAAGTGCCTAGATTCCGTTTCAGAGTTGGTCCCATCAGAGCACAAGGCCGGGGTGGTGAGAGGCCGCTGAGGAAACAGTGCTTGGGCACACTGAGTCGTCCTGGGCCCCATTGTGTCCCGGGCTTATTTTCTCTGGAGGGAGGCCGTCAGTTCTTTGCTCTCTCTGGTGAAGTGCTCCTCACAGCGAGTACACGAGTGTTTGCAAAGTGCCTACAGGGAGGCTAGGAAGCCAGCGGGAGCTGCTGCGGCGTCATGCCTCGACAAGGAGGGAGGCTGCCCACCGAGGACCGGGCTGGTCCGGAGGGGCAGAGAGGGAGGTTGAAGGCTGATGCCGTGGCTTGACGTGCTGCAGTGAGACTTGCCTGAATCCAAAGCAGACTCCTGAGTGTGTGTAATGTTAATAACATTTTCTTTTTAACGTGTGTCTCTGTCACTTGTAATCAAGATGGCACTGAGTAATAAAGATCAGGACAAGCCTGGTAGTTTGCTCTGAAATGCCTGGTTTTGGGGGAGTGGAGTAGACGCAGTCGGAAGACAAGCCGAGATGGAGGGAGGCTTCGTGGGGGTCCTATGACAGCGGAGACCGTGATAACTGGGGAATTCGCTCATTCATTGGACCACTCTGAAGGCCTTTTTGAGTGCCTACTGTGGGCCATAGAGTGGGCTCAACATAGTGGGTCTGCTCTGGGACCCTCTTCTGTTGGTCCAGCTCTCCTGGCGCCAACACCACCTTGTCTTAATTGCTATCGATGCATGTCAGTGGTGGTGTGTGCTAGTGTCAGAGTCCTCTGAGGCCACTTTCACAAAAGTGCCAGGGACTGGGTGGCTCATAAAACAGAACTGTATCTCTCACAGTTCCGGAGGCTGGGAGGTCCGAGGTCAAGGCACAGGTGGACTTGGTGTCTGGCGAGAGCTCACTTTCTAGTTCACGGCCGGCTGTCTTCTCTCTGAGTCCTCACGTGGTGGAAGGGATGAGGGAGCTCTCTGGGGTCCCTTTTATCAGGGCACTAATCCCGTTGGTGAGGGCTCCACCCCCATGTATAGTCACCCCAGCAAAGGTCTGACCTCCTAACACTGGCACACTGGGCACTCGGTTTCAACCTACCGATTCTGGGCCGGGCACAGACGTTCACTCTGTAGGAAGTAATGCAAGGCCTCCCGCGTCCTTCTTCACATTCGACTTGGCCGTTCCTGCTTCTCTGCATTTCCAAATAGATTTTAGAATCAGCTTGTCACCTTTCGGATATGTCTATAGACACACAGTGAGCTGCTAAGGTTTTTATTGTGATTTTATTGAATTTCCACACCAATTTGAGGAGAATTGACATCTTTATGATAGTGAATCTTCTGATGCATTATGTTTTGTTTAAAAATAAGGTTGATTTTATATTTTCTTTCATAGAATGATAAGGCAGAGAAGTTAGAAATGCAGACAAGTAGACAGAAGACATTTTCTTTTATATTTATGTCCACACTCACCAGTGCTAACTCCATGGTCTTGTTTCCTACACATTTTATTTTACATAGGTGGGTTTATAATACTTAGTGGACAATTATGTATCCTATGTAATAATGCTAGAATGTAAGTTTTCATGTTATTTCAAAATCTTTATACACATGTATTTCAATGACTNTTGAATTTCCACACCAATTTGAGGAGAATTGACATCTTTATGATAGTGAATCTTTTGATGCATTATATTTTGTTTAAAAATAAGGTTGATTTTATATTTTCTTTCATAGAATGATAAGGCAGAGAAGTTAGAAATGCAGACAAGTAGACAGAAGACATTTTCTTTTATATTTATTTTATGTCCACACTCACCAGTGCTAACTCCATGGTGTTGTTTCCTACACATTTTATTTTACATAGGTGGGTTTATAATACTTAGTGGATAATTATGTATCCTATGTAATACTTAATGCTAGAATGTAAGTTTTCATGTTATTTCAAAATCTTTATATACATATATTTCAATGACTAGACAGTCATTTATACATTGATATTGCAAAACCTACCTCTCTAATCCATAATCCAGAAATGGAACTATTCGGTCAAAGATATAAGCATTTTAAGGCTCTTGACTCTTATCATGGAGCCAGCCCCTGGCAGAGTTGAGGTGCCAAGCCACGTCCCTAACCCCATCCAGTTTTCTCCTTTAGGGCCACCGGCTTTAGGACGAACAGGCAGTGGGGGGACACAGCCTCGTTCTTCCAGCCTTGGGTCATTCTTAGCAGCTCCACCCCAGGTTTGCCCAGGCTGCTCCGCTGAGGTGAACCGTGACTCAGGACGGTGGAACGAGCCACCCTCCCTCATCAATCAGGGTGACGTTGAGAAGAGACAGCCCTTTGCTGGGCCCCTGCAGGAGTGGGGCTGAAGGACAACATTCCTTTAGGTGACACTCTGCTGTGGTTTTCTGTATGTTTTTTATGTTCTGTGCTTTGTGGTGGTAGTAGGAGAGGTAAGGGGTGGGGTCAGAGTGCTGAGGAGGAGCTCTGATCCTTTGTTCCCGTGGGACTGTGAGTACGAGGTGGTTTCAGTTCTCTGAGCCTTGGTCGCCTCACCTGTCAAATGGGACCAACACCTCCAGGACTCCCAGGACTGCTGAGAGTTTCAATGAGATTGCATGGCGGAAAGGCCTGGTGAATGAATCGAGGAGTACAGGGCCAGGTGTTCAGAATGAAAACCCTTTAAAAAAAGTTTAAAGAGTTTATTTATTTTTTAGAGAAAGGGGAAGGGAGGGAGAGAGGGAGAGAAAGATCAATTGGTTGCCTCTCGTGAACCCCCAACTGAGAACCTGGCTCCCAGCCCAGACCTGTGCCCTGACCAAGAGTCAGACCTGGGACCTTACGGTTTACAGGCTGGTGCTCAATCCCCTGAGCCTCACCAGCCAGGGCATGAATGAAAAACCTTCTTGTAGTCATCGAAGAGTCTTTTATGATGTTCTCAGATCCTTCCCTGTCTTTTAGTCTCAGCCAGAAGGCCCTCGCTGGGCTAGCCCAAGGGTCTGTGGTCGCGGCTCTTCCCGCTCCAGGCTGAGCTGTGGTTCTCTCACCAGGTGTCAGCCACACCCGTTTCCTCCATCCCTGAAGGCACTCATGCCAGTCTTGGCAAGAATCTTGAGGCCCGTCTTAGTCAGTTGAGGCTGCTGTAACAAAAATACCGTAGAGTAGTTGGCTTGGCAACGGAAATCAATTTCTCTCAGTTCTGGAGCATGAGGAGTGGAAGATCAGGTGCCGGCAGAGGGCCGTCTTCTTGCTGTGGCTTCATGTGGAGGAGAGAGAGCATCTCTCTGGGCCGCTTTCCCACACATGGGAGAGGGCCCTAATCCCACACAAGAGGGCCTCACCCTCATGGCCTAATTATCTCCCGAAGGCCTCACCTCCAAATACTGTCACGTCGGGATTCGGGCTTCAACATCCACATTCTGAGGGACACAGACATTCAGCCCACAGCAGGGCCCAGGGCAGCAGCTTGGTGGGGTTTGCCAGTTGTCCTAGGTGCTTCCCACTTGTCCAAGATCAGCTGCACCGTCAGCACTCAGGACAGCTGCTCTCCGCTCCACGCCTCACTCCCCCCATCCAGGGGTGATCTCGGCACTTCCCATGGCAGATGCCACCTCTCCATGAACTGGGGCCCCTTTGGTCATTTATTTATTTAGAAAATAAATTTTATTGATTATGCTATTGCAGTTGTCCCATTTCCCCTCCTTCATTCCCCTCCGCCCTGTGCATCCCCTCCCACCCGCATTCCCCCCTTTTAATCCGTGAACTGGGGCCCCTCTGGTCCTGATCATGATGCTGGGTGATGGCTGGACCCGATGCCGTTGGAGGCCCATTCGGTCACGGGCTTCCTGTGCTGGAAGAAGCAGTGGTGTCAGCACAAGCTTCTCCCCACGCCCCGTGTTTCCAGTCTCGTTGGTGCCATGGCAACTGAGCCAAAGGTCAAATCGCCACCGTAAGCTGCCTTTCTGCTCTTCACGTCAACACACCACGTAGTACTTACTGAACCAGCCCAACAGGGGTGACTTTCACAGACACCTCCTGGGTTTCCTGAACACAGAAGGTGAGGAGTAGCGGACATAAAGACCCCAGTGGTGACCGCGCACACAGCAGGCACAGTGTCGGGGCTGCTGGTGCCTCCTCTGATCCCCCAGAAGGGCCATGAGGCAGGGGTGTGGGTGGGAGGTAGCTGAGCAGGGACTCAAATGTCTGTGTGTCTGTTCCAAGTTCTGGTACGTCCTGGGCACCGCATCCTTCTGGCTGCCACCTGCCCACTAGCCAAAGCTCCACCCTGCCCTTTGCCAGCCGTGTGAATTACAACTTCCTTAAGCTTTAATGTCCTCTTCTGTAAAGGAGGATAAATACGATATTCCTCCTTAAAACAAGGGTGATAATAATCTCTATAAAATAGGAGTACAATAATCTTTCCATATTGGGCTTTTCTTTTACATTAATAGACTTTGGAACAGTTGTAGGTTTACAGAAAAATTGAGCAATAGTACAGAGCCACCAACACACACCCCTCACTTTTTTATTAACATTGTGCTTTAGCGTGGTACATTTGTTACATTGTAATTGGTATATTATTTTCAGTTATATATTATTATGCTGTTATTAACTAATGTGTATGGTTGGCATTAGGTTTCACTCTTCGTGTTGACAGTCCTATGGGTTTTGACAAATGCACGATGTCATGTACCCACCAATACAGTGTCACCCAGGATAGTTTCACTGTCCTAAAATGCCTGTGCACCGTGTGTTCGTCACCCTTCCTGCGCTACTTCCTTAGCCCTTAGAACCCCTGACAATCATTGATATTTTCACTCTCTCCATAATTTTGCCTTTTTTTTCCAGAAAGTCATACAGTCACTCAGACTGGTTTCTCTCACTTAGCGATATGCATTTAAATTTCTTCCATCTCTTTTCATAGCTCGATTCTTATTTCTTTTTATTGTTCAATAACATTTTATTTTATAAAAATATTTTATTTATTTATCTTTAGCAGGGAAGGGAAGGAGAGAGGGAGAGAAATATCAATGTATGGTTGCCTCTTGTGTGTCCTCTGCTGGAAACTGGCCTGCAACCCAGGCATGTGCCCTGACTGGGAATCAAACCATGATCCTTTGATTCGCAGGCCTGTGCTCAATCCACCGAGCTACACCAGCCAGGGCATAACATTTTATTATATGGCTATAGCACATTTGTTTATCTGTTTATCTTGTTGCTTCCGGTTTGGGGCAGTCATGAATAAAGCTGCTCCAAACACTCGTGTGCAGTTCTTTTGTGTGTGGGTGGGTGAAAGTTTGCACCTCATTTGCATAAACACCCAGGAGCTTGGTTGCTGGATTGTGTTTAGCCTTGTAGGGAGCGGCCACACTGCCTTCAAGGTGACCGCACCATTTACACTGCTACCAGCAGTGAACGGGAGTCCCTGTGGCTCCACGCCCTCACCGGAATTTGGTGTTGTCAGTGTCTTGGATTTTAGCCCTTCTACTAGATGTGTCGTGGCGTCTGACTGTTGTCTCCATGTACAATTCTTTAATGACATTCGATATTGAACATCTTTTCGTGTGCCTGTTTGCCATCCGTGTATCTTCCTTGTGAGGCATCTGTTCAGAACTCTTGCCCATCTTTTAAGTTGGACTTTTTGTTTTCTTCTTAATTTTTTGAGTTCTTTGTATGTTTTGGATTAGAAGTCCTTTATCAGAAATGTGTTTGCAAATGTTTTCTCCCCATTTGTGGTTTGGCTTTTCATCCTCTTAACAGTGTCTTTCATAGAGCAGGAGTTTTCAATTTTAAAGAAGTCGAGCTGGTTAAGTTATTCACTCAGGGATCATGCTTGTGATATTGTATCTCAGAACTCATCGACAAACCTGGTCTCCTGGATTTTCTCCTATGATACTTTCTAGCAGTATTTTTTTAGGTCTGCATTTTACATTTAGGTCTATGATCCCTTTGGAGTTCATTGTTTTGAATGTGAAAGGTCTGTGTCTAGATGACTCTCCTTCCTTTTCGTTTTTTCGCTTGTGGATGCCCGGGTGGGTTTTCTAGTGCCATTTGTCAAAAAAAAGCCCCTGTCCCTTCTCCATCGACTTGCCGGTGCTCGTCTGTGGAAGATCGGTTAACGATACGTGTGTGGGTCCGTTTTTTGGCCTCCATTTTGTCCCGCCGGCCTGTCTGCTTATTTTGGCAACCTCACCCTCTTGATTGCTGCAGCTGTGGGAGGGGTCTTGACGTGGGTAGCGCCGGTCCTCTGACCTTGTTATTCCCAGTATTGCGCTGGTTGTTCCGGGTCTGTTGCTTTTCCATATAAATTTTAGAATCCGTTGGTTGATATCCACGAATAACTTGTTTGCATTTTAATTGTTTTTTAAATCTTTCTTAAAAATTTTAATTGTTGTTCAAGTACAGTTTTTTTGCCTTTCATTTTAATTGTTATTGTGTTGAATTTGTAGATGAAGTGGGAAAAAGCTGACATGTTAACAATATTGAGCATTCCTATTCATGAACATGGACTATCTCTTTATTTAGATCTTCTTTGATTTATTTTATCAAAGTTTGGTAGTTTTCCTCATTAGATCTTGTATGTTTTTTGTTAGATTTACACCTAAGTATTTTACTTTGGGGTGCTAATGTAAGTGGTATTACATTTGTTAACTTTAAAATTCCAATTGTTTGTTCCTAGTGTATAGAACAATTTACTCTTTAAAAAATATTTATTCATTTTTAGAGAGAGGGGAGGGAAACATCGTTGTGAAAGAGAAACATTGATCTCCTTCTGCCTCTTGAATGCACCCCAAAGGGGGACCAAACCCATAACTTGGGCATGCGCCCTGACCAGGAATCTAACCTGCGACCTTTTGCTTTTTGGGATGACGCCCAAACAACTGAGCCGCACAGGTCAGGGCATGAGCAATTGACTTTTGTTTATTAACCTTGAATCCTGAAACCTTGCTGTAATCTTTTAGTATAATATTATAGTTTCAGGAGTTTTTTGTTGTTGTTCTAGAGTCCTTGAGACTTCCTACACAAACAGCCATGTCATCTGCAGACAAAGACAGCCTTATTTTTTCTTTCCCAGTCTGTATACCTTGTATTTAATTTTCTTATATTATTGCATTAGCTACGACTTCAATATGCTGTTGACTAGGAGTTGGGAGAGAGAAGAGATCCTTGCCTTGTTCCCGACCTTGGGGGGAAGCCTCTAGGTTCTCACCATTAAGAATGATGCTGGCCATGGGTTTTTTAATAGTTTTTTATCTAATTGAGAAAGTGTCCCTCTAATCCTAGTTTGCTGAGGGTTTACTATTTAATTTTTTTTCTTTTTGTTTTCTGTTTCTTATTATGAATGGGTGTTGGATTTTGTCAACTGCTTATTCTGCCCGTATAAGGTTTCAAGGAGGTTAAATGAGTTAGTGCACAGGAGTCTGGAGTAGCCAGCACAGGGCTCACATGCAGCCAATGGTCAACATACGTTATAATTGAAAGGTAATATTGCACGTCAAATGTGTTGATAGCTGGTATATAGAAGAGCAATTGAATTTTGTACATTAACCTTGTATTCTGAAATCTCATTATAATCCCTTGACATAATAGTTCCAAGTGGATTTTTTTTCTATTCTTTGAGATTTTTCAGTGGATTCCAGAGCAAATTGCCTGGGTTCAAATCCTGATTCCACCACTTACAAACTATGTGACCTTGAGTAAGTTACTTAACCTCTCTGTGTTTTAGCTTCCTCATCTGTAAAATGGGGGTAGTAATAGTGTCTTCTCCATAGAATTGCCTAAGGATTAAATCAGCGAGTATCTGTAAAATGCTTATCATAAAAACACCTGGCACATAGGATGTCCTATACAAATATCAGATACTATTATTATTACAAAACACCAGGGTCCTCTCCTTTTTATTGCAGCCAGATTGTTATACATCAGAGATGCCACTGGGGACAGGTGGTAAGAGCATGAGTGGCTGTGTGATCAGGAGGGTGGGAGGCAGGAGAGAGGAATAACATGGTCAGACTGGTGATGTGGATAGCTCTGTCTTACTTCTGGGTGGGAGATGGACTGGAGGCGAAAGAGGCTGTTGGAGTGTCTAGGTGGTGGGTGGTGGGGCTGGGCTAGGGCGACACCTGTGGTATGAGAAGTTGGGGCGCTGTTGAAAGGACGAATCAATAGCGCCTAGTGACCCATCAGATGAAGGGGAGATGAGGAAGAATCAAGGACACCGCTGAGGTTACATAGTAACTATTTGGTTCATTCCACCAGAGGCTTGGCCAAATCTACAAACCACCTGTTGTGTGAATAGAATTTTGCTGGAGCGCAGCTATTTACGTGTTGTCTGTGGCTGGTTTTACATGGCAACAGCAGTTGAGTAGTTGTGACAGAAACTGTAGAGCCCCACATATGTATTGTCCAGCCCTTTACAGATAAGTCTGCTGACCCTGGAGCCAAACAGTTATTCATTTCAGTAAATTAAAAAAAAAACAGTTAAAATAGTATTATGACGTAGGCATCATTTTTAATCCATCCATCCATTCATTCAGCTTCTATTTCTCGGTGCCTGGCCTGCCCGCCTCTGTCCAAATAACTGGTTTGCACGGTTGGTCTGGGTGCTGTGGGCAGCGGTCTCAGAGGCAGATGCCTGCTTTCACACATGAGGACGCAAGGGCTGTAGTGAGGTCCTCGGCACATCTGGACCGTGCGGCTGCCGGCCCACACGTGGGGCCTGCCTGAACCAAGCTGGCCTCTGGGGCTGGGCAGTCCAGGCTTATGGGTCTTCTGGGGTAATCACATTTACACAGAGCTTTTCTCAGACATGGTGTCATTTACTCTAAATGACAGCCCCTTGAGCTCGGCACCACTGTGTCGATCAAGATCATTTCTCCACTGTGCCGATCAAGAAACCGAGCTGGAGAAGCGATTAGCTCAAGGCCAAGAGAAAAAGCAGGCAGACCTCTTCTTGGTTGGAGGTGAATATCCAGAAGGGGTGACTGTGGTCTCAGTTTCTTCTCCCTTGAAACTTAGGGAGCAGGGCAGGAGTGTCCACTGGGCAAGAGCCCCCAGACCCCCGAGCCATCTGGCACCTTCCGCTTTGGCCCCGACCAGGGGTTACAGATGTGATCCTGACACTGTGGGAATGCAGCTTTGCAGCCGTAATTAGTTTATTCCTGAGGTCAGCAGTATAAATAGTAGAAAAATGTATTTCCTGTTCCAAGCCAAATAAGCAAGTGGCAGCCAGTTGGCTGGGTGCCACTGATGGGATCTCAGCCATGCGTGTGCCTTGCCTTTGGCCACGAGTTTGGGCGGGAGAGCCGAGGAGGAATGTTCCTCCGCAGGCCCAGTCCTGCCCTTGACTGGTGACTTACTGGGAAGGCTCCGAGAGCCCGACACCCACCCAGGCACTTCAGGTTCCTGCTGCAATTGTGGGGGCCAGCAGAGGTGGGCGGACATATCCGGGGGGCAGCAGCAGGCCTGGCCTTCATGGCAGTGGTCACTCCATGTGCCTGGCACGTGGCTGGAGATGAAGGGGTGTTGAATGAGCAGATGAATGGGGTGGTGCTGACCTTCGGGTGGAAGGAAACCACGTGTGGGAGCAGAGGTCTCAGCAGCAGACGAGGGGACAGAGCCATCGTCCCCTTCCCCAGGTTTGCTAAAGGCACCAGAAGTCAGAGTCCTGGGCTGTTCCATCTGGTGCAGAGGTAACCAGATGGCTGGCTCACCTTATGGAAAGTGTTCACCGTCCACAAGGATTTTTTTTAGGTATTTGGATGCTTTTTTTGTGATATGTATGTCTATATGCCCTGCACTTTTTATTAGGTTACTTGTTCACTCATGTGTTCATTGCTTTGCGGAGGTGTTATGTGCTGGTTAAGCAGTGAGGGGGTGCAAGGATAAAGGTGCCCCCCCTTTGTACGTGTCAGGCCCCCACCTAGATCCCTCTGTCCACCCTCACTTTCCTTGGCTGCCCACTGCTCACCTTTCAAGCTGTAGCTTAGAGGTCACTTCTACTAGAAGGTTCCTTGCCTGCGCAGACGAGCCCCCCTTTCCACACCCCGTGTGGTCTCTGACAGAACCTCTGTCACTCTGGGAGATTCTGGTTTGCTCGTCTGGATCTCGAGGGAAGGGCCTGGTTCCGGTTCTGGTTCTTCACCTCGTCCTGGAGTGGGGTCTGATTTAAGGTGGGCCCTCAGTAAACAGCGAACGAATGAGCGAATGAAGGAATGAATGAATGACAGATCTCACACTCCTGATTCACGGCTTTCATCCCCTGCTGAAACTTTTTCTGGTGCCATAAATGGCACTGTGTTCTCTTCCTCCCAAGTGTGGCTCACCAAACTCCTTTCTAGAGACTGTTTACACTCCACAGGGCAGACCCCTTTTTGATACTTCTCCTCCTTCACGTTTTTTGCCCGTGAACTAAAAGTACAGAAAGAGCGAGCATCTCACCTAGGCTCACACGGCCAAACTGAAGCCTGGTGGGAAGCTGGGTGGAGTGCTGAGAGCATTCTTGGTGCCAGAGCCTCTGGTGGAGGATGGCCCAGCAGGGGAGTGGCAGGGCTCTGATGCTGCCTGGGGAGAGCCCCCCAGGGACTCCCGGGGATGGTGATGTGGTCCCTTTCCTGCCTGGGCACACGCTGCCACTGCCCCCCTGGGGCCCCTCTTCCTGCAGGACACTCGCTGCTCAAGCCACGGATTTGACTCAGGTCCAAGCAAAGATATCCTGAAAACTCTGTGGGACCAGCTGGGCCTGTGGGTGAGGACTTGCTCACCTGTTGCACTGTCCCTATCCCGGGCAGGCTGCCTGTCTTTTTCAGCTTCTTCCAGAATTCTACCCGGAACCCACCAGGACTTTTTACAGTCGACACTGTGGCGCTCGAAGAGCACTTTCTCCTACAATCTTATCTCTGGCGGCCCCCGCCCCCCTCACCGGCATTCTGGGCCTGAGGACCCACAAACTTCCATTTTACCATCTGTGGGTTCATTCATGCTGGTTCATGAAGACTCACTGCCCTTTTCCTGTGTGGGACCCCCGTCAAGCTTTCTCCTGTGACCGTTAAAATGAGCAAATACCAATTGGCTTTCTCTATTTCTTTCATTCACAAGATATATGATTCTCTTTGCACCTGAGTAGGTTTATGGCGACTGAAATATAGAGTAACTGAAACTACCCTCAATTTTGTCTCCCTGCTGTCTCCTTTCATCTCTGCCTGGTTTGGGACCACGTGGTACAGAGGAATCGCGACGTTGTAAATTATGGTTGGGGCCTGGATGGAGGCAAAAACTAACAGGGACCACAGGCAGAGCTGGCTGAAGCCCCGAGCCCGTCCAGTCTGCCAACGAAGGCTTTGCTAAGGAAGCAGCTGCCCAGAGCCATACCAGGGCACCGGGTGGTGGGCAGTGCTGGACCCCTGAGTCCTTTTTCCCCACCTCTCTCCTGGGTGGTGGCAGCAGCAGCAGCAAACCCAGGGTGTGTGTGGCTCTGAGCCAGGCATAGGGCCTGGCCAGGTGTGCTTGTCACTGGCTTCAGACGCCCTGGAGACAGTACTTTCACCATGTCTGTGTCACCTCTCATCAAGCACCCCAACAGACATGTCTCCCCAACCCTCCTGCCCCCAGACCTAGGGTGCCCCTCACTTTCAGACTGTGGAAAATCTCCAAGCTGGGCCCATGGACAGGGGGTGGCACAGGCGCGGTCCTCACTGGCTGGCCACCTCCTGATCCGGGAGGAATTCGCCGGGAGAGCAGGGCTGGGGCAGCTGGTGTGCTGTGTTCTTAGCTGTAACGGAGACGCAGCTGGTTGGCACGGGCTGGGGCCTTCCCATTGGGCCGCTGTATTTGGAAGTTCCAAATCCTCAGCTCTCCTTGAACAACGAGGAATTCAGGACACTGATCCCACTGAGGATGAAAAGGCCAGGAGTCCCCAGACACCCTGCCCCCGACCCCCTCAGGGGTGTTTGGTTGAAGCTATCATCAGATTTGGAGACACGGTGGCTGGGGGGCAAGGGGGCAGATATCCAGCCTGCATAGCCAGTGCTGCCTGGGGGCAGATTTGGGAGAGGGGCTAAGATGGGAGGGTGTGATCAGTGCAGAGCACTGGCTACCTGCCAGGCAGCCTTTGCTGCATCTTATTCCTTCATAACCTCATTTGATCCGTACAGCCAGCCTCCTTTTGAAATTGGTCTTATTCATCGAGGAAACTGAGGCCGGGAGGGGCCGTGGCTTACCTGAAGGCCCTCGAGTGGCAGGGAACTGTCTGGGGTCCAGGCCAGCCTCTGCAAAGATTTCCTTTTACACAGGCTGGTTATGAATCCCATCCCCACCCCCCACCTCCCCAGAATCTCCAAGGATTGTGACAAATTGAAAATCCTATTAGTGTTAAATTAATGGGCTTTTCTTGTGGGGCAGCGGGCTGGAACGGCGGCAGAGGGTTGAGAGCATTCACTGGCAGAGGGTGTGGGCAGAGAGCAGTGGTGGGCCTGCCCATCCAGAGCCCCCCTCCTGTCCTTTATTAACCAGCTCATCTCTCTGGCTGAGCGGCCTTTTATCTGGGAAGGGGCAACGGCACTTTGAACCTTGGAATTAAATTCTGCTGGGGCTTGGGACAAAGGACAGAGCCCACAGACTATCACCCCTTCCTCCATGGCCTGACCTGGAAACAGCTGAGGGCGAGGGCTTGGGGGCCAGGGGTGATCATCTCAGGCCCATGACCCTAAGGGGAGGGTATGTGCCTGGCAGGAATGGAGGAGAGCTTTGTGCTTTTCCAGGCTGTGGCAGGTCTCAGCTGGTGAGTCCCAGAGTGCAGTGGCTGTCGGCAGCTGGCATTCAGGGGGTTCTGTGGACTTCTCTCCTGCCATCCCACCCACACTGCTTCTGCAGAGCTGCAGACACAGTGTAGTTCTCATGGGTGTAGTGACTACCGAGTCCTCCTGCGTGCACTGGCTGTGCACGGGCTGTGTGGGCTGTGTGTATTGACTGCAGCTGGGCACTGTGTAGGGCTTAGGGGCGCAGCTCCAAACCAGGCAGACACCGCCACTCTCATGGGGTTGGGGTGGAAGGTCAACAAATCAACAGATCATACACAGCACGCCAGGTTTTGATAGTTTACAAAGAAAAGTACGTTAAGGAGAAGGTCAGAGATGAGAGTGGTCAGGAGAGGTCCCTCTGAGGAGGGGACATGTGCACGGAGACCTGAGTGAAGTGAGAAAGGGAGCGTGTGGCTTTGGGAAGTGGACAGGATGAGGTTCTGGGAAGAGGGAACAGCGAATGCAGACCCTTTGAGACCAGAGCCTGGCTGGGGAGCTGGAGGAAGGGCAAGGAGGCCAAAGTGGCTGGGGTGAAGGGTGGGAGGGAGTGAGGGGGCGGAGGGGCGGGAAGGAAGCATGATCTCAACTCCCCATTTCACAGTTCTGCCCAGGCGGGAAAGGCAACCTCTCAGGGTTACAGATCCAGGTAGTGGCAGGACTGGGACCAGACATGGGCCTCTCAAAGTGCATGGCTTTTACTACTGCTGCACAGCCAAAATGGCATAATGGCAGTGAAAACTATAACATGTACACCTTATTGAACACGTACTCCACAGCAGGCGCTTTGCTAAGCCACTCTTACATACATTGGCTCATATACTGTATATTTCACATGTATGAATCTTAAGGGAATTACATCATGATATACCCATTATGCAGACTCGGGGGCTGAGGATCAGAGGAGCAGAGAGACTTGCTAAGGCTGCCTGGGTGAGTCGAGCCGTGCCTGCCTGATGTCAGAGCACCTCCTGTAGCATTCAGGCACCTGTGGTCCCCCGTGTGAGACAGTCACTTGGAGCCCGTGGGGACTGCTGCAGCCCCGGCCACACAGTTTATCTGCTCACCTCCCTGTCTAGGCTGTGAACTCCTGGAAGGAAGCAGGAAGAGAGCTGCCCTCGCCTCCCACCCTGGTCGCCGGTGCTCGCCCCTTTGCTGGGTGACGGGATGAAATCTTGGGACTCAGATGTGACTGGCACCTCTCAGAGCCCAGCGTGTACCTTTTCACCTCTCTGATCCCCCTTCTAATCCTTCCGCGAGCTCCTGCTGCCCACCTGGTCTGCCGGAGTGTGAGCTGCGGGGAAGGACTCGAGAACCAGACGGCACTCTCGTTTCCATCTCTGTGATCCCCGCGCCGCGCCCAGGGCCTGGTTCAGACTCAGGGCACAGTGTTGTTGAGATGAAGGGATCGTGAGTTACATGAGTTCTGGGAAGGGGATTAGGTGCAGAGTGAGAAAAGAAAGGCGGGAGGGACACACAGAGAGACAGGTAGGGAAGCCCAAAGAGGGGGACTCCAGGCTGACACTCACCCTGGGAGGGAGGGAATGCAGAGGACGACTCTGTCAACAAGGGAGGCAGGAATGGATAGACAGACCTGGACGTGCAGAGAGGCAGAGAGACCGAGGGAGGTAGATGGGAGGCCCCCCTTGCCAGTGTGGGATCGGGCTTCCTGGCAGTGGGGTCTAGCTAGTGAGGCTTTTCAGTAGGTCAGGAACTGGACAAGGATGGGCTGGTTAGGAAGAACACCAAGGAAGCTGTGAGCAGGGCTTATCTGTGGGGGAGGGGTGTGGGGGAGGGGTGTGGGGGGGCAGAGTAGGTGCGTGGGCTGGGAAGGCCAGGGAGCCCTGAGCTGAGATTTCATGTCCCTACACCTCCTGTTCCTGGCTGGGTTGTGTGGGCCTCTGGGCAGGGAGTGTGGCCAAGGTCCTCTGGTTTCCCAACAGTCTAGTGCCAGCTTGAACACAGGGTGATGGTGATAGGGTCGGGGTCACAAACGGCCCAAGGACCATCCTGATTTCTTGTCTGGCCATGTGCCCTGATGAACAAATATGGTCACTGAAGTCTGAGGGATTGTGCCACTTGCCGGATGCCCCTGTCCGCCTGTCTTCTCTACCCCTGCTGCTTTTCCTTAGGTCCCAGACTCCCCACCTCTCACCCGGGCCCTTACACATGTCCTTGACTACTGCCTGCACCCGCCAGGCCCCTACAAGCCAGTCTCTACCCTGCAGCCCAGGGGATCTTCCACAAGCACAACCTGACTGCGTTGCTTCTCTTCCTAAATCTTCAATGACTCCCTAGTACCCACAGGTCCTATGCAGCTTGGCCCTGCCCACCCTTCCAGCCCAGTCACACCCCTTCCCGTCTCAGACCTTTGCTCTAGCCACACCAATTCTTGGTTCAACTTTGTCCTAGCGTGTCACTGTCATTCCTTCTTCAGAATGTCATTCTCTTGCCTTGTCTCCTGGCAAACTTCTAGCTGTACTTCAAGAAAAGATTCTAATGTCTCTCCCTCGAGGAAGGCTTCTCCCATACTCCCATTCCTGAGGCTGGCCTGGGGACCCTCTTCTGCTCTCGTGGCCACCTGTCACCATGGAGCAGTCCGCATAGTAATCGTTGGGGTACCGGTCCTCCTTCCTTTTAGATGCTGAGCCCAGGGAAGAGCAGGACCATGTGCTATTTACTTGTATATCTGCAAAGCCTAGTACAAGGCCATGTGTAAACTATGCCCTTAGGAGACATTTGAATGAATAAAACACGGGTGGGCTGTGGGAGCCTGGTGGGGTCTCTGGGCCTGACTGCAGCATGTGGGGTCTTGGAGGTCCCATTCTGGGCTCCGGCATGGAATGAAACAGACACTTCGCCCTCCCCTGGCGAGGTTATTTTGGTTGTGGCAAATAAACCCCTCTGGAAAATGTGACTGCCTCTGATCCCCGTGTCTTCACTCCTGACGCCTTTCTTTCAGCGTGTAACGAAGGCGGCGACCTCTGTTAATAAAGAATAATTATGGGGCTGGATTAGAGAGATTATCGGGAACAGGTGGAGCCCCTCGCCCCACCCGTTCTGCCCCATGGAGGCGGCAAGGATGAGCTCACACTTTCCCCCTCTCCCGGGGGATGCGCCACTGGGGCCCCGGCCGTGGCTGCTAATCCTCTGGGGAGAGGAGAGAATTCTCCTGCCAGTCGCTTCCCACCGAATCCCAGGTGAGATTCCAGGGATCAGCAGAGAAGGGCCTCCCCAGCCCAGCACAGGCCCTGATGCTACCTTCCCACCCCGGGTCCAGAAAGCGGGAAGACGGTGGGTGAGAGTCAGTCGTGGGGAGAGCTCCTGCCTGGGCAGGAGGCCATGTGGGTTCTTGCCCTGGCTCGGTCCCTGGCGCAGGCCTGGTGGCCAGGGCCACTGTTCCTGTTTTGCCCTCAGTTTCGCCATCTGCATGATGAGGCAGTGGGAGCCTTTCCCAAGCTGGGCTCTGTAGAAGCAGTTCCACTTTTTAAATACATAAGAACTCAGGGAATAAAAGTCTCATACAATGTAAATACACAGATTTCCTTAACTTTTATAGACAGAGGGGTAAAGATACTATTTAAATATGAAATATAAAATAATAGATGGCCCTGGTCAGTGCAGCTAAGTTGGTTGGTGCATCATCCCGTAAAACAAAGCATTGTGGGTTTGATTTCCAGTCAGGGAGCATGCCTAGGTTGTGGGTTCAGGCCCCAGTTGGGGAGGCTATGAGAGGCAAAACTATTCGATGTTCTGCTCTCAAATCAATGTTCCTCTCCCTCCTTTCCTCCTCTCTAAAAAAATCAATAAGCATGTCCTCGAGTGAGGATCGAAAAATACAATGATAATAGATGTAATTACATTATAGATATAAAGATAAACATTAAGAAATATAAAATAAATTTGGGTCATGGAGGGAAAAAGGGAAGAAAAAGAAATAAATTCTATCATCACTCTTCATAACAGTTACTGTTCACAATTAACAGCAAAAGATTGATTATGCCATAGGAGTGCAAAATCAAATTGACTTTGCAACATAGGAGTGCATATATTCTTTTGAATTGGTATTTTGGGATTCTTAGAATATAATCTTAGAAGTGAAATTGCTTGGCCAAAAGGCAGTTTTCAGTAAATGAGTGGATAAAAAAGCTGTGATACATTTACACAATAGAATACTATGCAGCAGTGAAAAAGAAGGAACTCTTACCTTTTGTGACAGCATGGATAGACCTGGAGACTATTACGCTAAGTGAAATAAGCCAGTCAGAGATAGACAAATACCATATGATCTCACTTATATGTGGAATCTAATGAACCAAATAGAAACAGAGGTATAGGAACAGACTGACAGTGGTCAGAGGGGAGGAGGAAGTGGGGACTGGATGACAGAAGGTGAAGGGATTACCCAAAGATAATAATGCATGACCCATAGACAGGGACGATGGTGTGGGGATTGGCTGAGTGGGCAGCGGCTGGGTGGAGGTGGGTAAAGGGGGAAAAAGTGAGGACAACTGTAATAGCATAAACTACAAAATATAATTAAAGATAGATGAGATACCTTTTACTGCTCTCTCTTAAATACATCTTGCAATAAAAGGAAATGAAATAGGTTGCAGCATCCGGAGACCCGAGATGGTAACAGCACTCTGTATCAGAACCGTGGACTACTGCTGAAACAGCTCAGCGGGAAGTGCACAGCTCTGAGTCCTTTTGTTAATGATAATAAAGATGGAGAATTCGTAAATTAGTTACCCACTCCAAGAAGTTAGAAATGTGGCAATAAAACAAAACCCAAGGAAATCATAAGGAAAAAGTTTTAAAATAAAAGCGGGTATTAATGAATTAGAAATCTGAAAAATACTAAAACTAATAAGGATTATTTTTGAAAACCAAATAAAATAGATAAGCTTTTAAGTAATATAATCCAGGAAAAATGGAAATAATACACATTTATAAAGTAAGAAATGGTTATAAGGAATTAACCAAGTTTCAGAGGAAATCAAACAAATATGCAAGTATACCTGAGAACTTGGATGAAATGGGTAATTTTTAAAGAAAATATTACTTATAAAAATGTACCTAGAAGTACATCTAGGTACATTTTTAATCTACCTTAAATGTACCTTAAATCTACCTTATTTTAACCTATTAAAATCTAAACAGATCAATAACCATAGAAGAATAGAAATAGTTACTCCTAAAAAAATCACTAGGTACAGATGGTTTCACAAAGGGATTCCACTAAACATTTAAAGAATTATTCATGTGATTTAAATTGTTTACCTCGTTCTAGGGCTAATTTTCTTTATATAAAAAGAGTTCTTGTACATCAATAGCAAAGTCCTGACAACTCAGTGGAGAAATAGATGAAGTATATGAGCAGACCACTCACGGAGAAGAAGAAGAACGGACTCTGAGAGAAGACTGAGAAGATGACCTACCCTACTGAAAATAAGAAAACCACTACAGTGTGATAACCATTTTTTCATCAGAGAAAAACCAGGAGATTGGATAAGTCATGGGCTAACACGTGTGTGGGGACACGGGAATGCTGATGAAGTGCTGGGAGCGATGCAAATGGCTCCCGCCTCCATGGAGAGCGATTTGGCTGTGTCGTTGCCTCTGACCCAACAATCTTACTTCAAGAAGCTTTTCCCTGAAACAAATGTACATGGATTCGAAATGACATTCCAGCAACATGTGTGGGACAGCAAGAGAGGGGAACCAGCCTGAGTCTCCTGGGGGAAGAGGGGTTATATGCCTTGCTCCCCTGGAGCATCACACAGCCATCAGCAAGGACGGAGGCAGCTTCCTGTACCAAGACTGGCAGTTGCCAAGAAACACTGTTAGCCAGGGAAGAAGTATATTCTGTTACCTGCTCTGAAAGGGCATGTGTGCACATTTGCTAGTATCTGTCTAGAACAAATCTGGGAGCACACCCCAGAAGCAAGTGAGAGGGGCATTTGTTGGCGTGGCTAACGCATGGCTATGGACAGAGCTGGAGGGGAACTGACCTTCAGTACCTGCCTTCTTACACTTTCTGAATTTTGTATCATGTGTATGTAGTGCTTTTTTAAAAACTAGAGTAATTTAAAAATTTAAAGTGAGCAGAAGTTATCTGGGTAAGATAGGAATATGGGGACAGACACATAAAACTGCCCAAATTCACTACTACCAGGAAAATAAAAATGAACACATTTCATGTTGTTTTGGCAAAAGTGAAAATGATCCTTCATCTTCAGAGCAGAGTTTTGATTTGACCTCTAGAACGATAGGAGCCCTGGGTGGGCTGTGATCAGGGGAGTGAGGCTGGAGGGAAGGATACAAGGCGGAAGCTGTGTGGTCACCCAGGTGAGCCTTGGGCGCTGGGCCGCAGGCAGGTGCTGGGGGGTTAGGGAGGAGGAGGTGATTGAAAAGATTTTAGGAGGTGGAACCAACAGCTGTGGAGATGAGTGAATAAGGGGGACTGGGGAGGGAGAGCTGGCCTCTCCTGTGAGTGCCCTGGTGTAAGCTGAGGTTGGTCAGCAGGCCTGAGACTGAATGTTTACTCCTGGGACAGGCTACTTCCTTGCCTGCATTTGCAATCTACATTTAATCAAACTATTCCTGAGATGAAGGTGGTGCTAAGGCTGGTATCCCATTGTTCAGATGGGCAAACCGAGGCTCAGAGCAGGTCAGTGACTTGCTAGAGTCCCAGGAGATCTCAGGCTCTCTGAGATTACGTCTTGCACACTGCCCTAGACCTCATTTTTTGTCCCCTTTGTCCATAAAAGCTTTGGGCTGGATACTAGGGTAGGCGTCCCTCGGACATATGTGTCAGTGTGAGTTGCCAGCATCCCTGGATGTTCTCGGAGCTGGCAAAATGCCACTAATGTCACCTTAACCTGAGCAGTTAGAGGTCAGAACGGGCTTCTCTGCTTGACTCATGAGGCTGACATCACAAGTGACAAGGGTGACAAGGGTGTCAGCTGGGCGGGACTTTTTTCTAGAGGCTCTTGAGAACATCCGCGTCCATGCTCATAGGTGGCTGGCCGAATCGGTTCCTCACAGCTGTAGGATTGAGGTCCTCATCTTCTTGCTGTCTTGGCAGGGGGCACTCTGAGCTCCTGGCAGCCACTCGTGTGCCCCCTTCAACTCAGTGGCAGTGCCCCCTTATCTTTCAACTCTGCTCTGACCTCTGCCCAGCAGCTGGAGAAAACTTGGCTATCAAAGGGCTCATGTGATTAGATTTGGCCACTGGGTAATCTTCCTCTTGTCATGTGATGGAACATACCTTATCATATTCACAGGCTCTACTCACACTAAAAGGGTGGTGGATTACGCAGGGTTTTGGGGGATCATTCTCAGAATTCTGCCTAACACTCAAATGTACACACCCATCAATATATAATAGGAATAAGAATGTATGTTCGTTCAACATGTAGTTGAACTTAACTACAACTTAACTACGCTCAACATGAACTTAACTACAGATAAGTCCTAGAAACTTCTGTATGAATAGAGTTAGTTGCTCTCCACTGGCCTATGTAGTAGTTACTATGCTACTATGGTCCTCAGTTTATAGGGAAAGAAATGGAAGCTCATAGAGGTTCAGTAACTTGCCCATGGTGACCCAGCTGGAGAAAGGAGGGGCCTGAGCCTGAACCCAGCTTGGTCTGATTCCAAAGCCAGTGCTCTGACACTTATGTGGACAGGTCTAACACTTATGTGGACAGGGGACCATGCCCAGACATGCAACAACACACACACCTGTGCATGCATACACATGTGTGTCAATACCCTGTACACTGTGCACACTTGGAGAGGCCCATCTGTGGATACCCAGGCACCCCCATGCCTGCCAGGTTCCCTGGGGCCTGGAGTTAATGAAGATGCACACAGAGCCCACGCAGTGCAGCCATGGGTAGAGATGAAAGGCAGGGTGTGCCTAATAGCTCTCCAGGGTCTGGTTACCCAGGGCTGTGGCTTCTCAACCGGGTGATTAATAGCCCGGCACTGGCTCAGCCCGGTCAGCTCTCAAGGCCTCCTGCCCTCTTATTAAAAAACATCCCTTGATGTCATCCCTCCAGGGAGATCAGTGGCAGCCGAGGGGAGTGGGACTGCCAGGGGATGGGGTCTCAGTGTCCTCTCCCCAGTGCCACCTGGCTCCCTTGGTGCTCACCTCCCTGGGAGCTGGCTGGGGCTGATGTTCCCAAAGAGGTCTCCGGAGGCTGGGTCCTGCTTGGCTGTGGGGGTCACTGTCAGTGTGACTGGGTAGCTGAGCCCATAACTGAGGTCAGAGGAGGTCAGGGCACTTGAGCCTGTGGTTTGGAGCTTTGGGAAGCTAAAAGGGTTTTGGGTTCTCCTTGCCTCAGCCCATTTCTGGGTGTCTGACATCAGACCCTCTTGGGTTTGAATCTGGGCTAGTCTTGTGACACCAACTGCCCAGAGCCTCCAGTTCTGGGTGACATGGGGAAAGGGACCTCTCTTGCAGGTCTCTCAGGTCTCGCAGGTCATTTGCTTCTCAATACTCCTTCTCCTCTTGGCTCGGGTGACCCAGCACACTTCTCTTTCCCTCCTGCCCCCTGGCCAGGCCTTTTCTGCCTTCTGTGCTCCCTTCGAGCCAGCATAGCTGTGAGCGTGTGCTCTGGAGCCTGCCCGGCCCCCTCCTCAGGACCCACCGTTCACAGCCACGTGATCCTGCTGGTTTAGTTTGACAGGGCACTGAGAGGGAGTCGTGGCCGTCTTCATTTGTATGGGTTAAGGTTTTTTTTTTCCCTTGGCAGCTGTTTTCGCTTTTGGAGAATTTCACGAACAGCCCTTGGGGGAGGAAGGGCTCTGTCCCCTGGAGTGTTGTGAAACCCGTGTCCTTCAGCTTTCCTCAGGCTGCCTCTTTCTCCCACTTCTCTGGATGGTTGCTAATCCTGTGCGCCCGTCCCACGCAATTTCAGAGCCCCTCTGGGGTGGGTAGGTACACACACAAACATGTTCATTCATGTACAAGCACACCAGCACACGTGGGATCCTGCTAGATAAGGGATCGGCTGTCTTTTTTAGGGGTATTCTGGTAAAGTTTAATAACAGGCTCTCTGGATAAAGAGAGGCCTGATTGGGCGTTTGCCAGTTTCCGTGGTGCAAATGCTTCCACCACGGTCAGTTGCAAGCTACCAATGTGAGGTTGCTGAATGCGGAGGTGGGAAGAGACCTGCAGTCAACTCCTGTGAATGGGCTGTGACAGGCTCCGGGATTTCACCCTCCTTCATCACTGTCCCCCTAGTGCCTGACACGGTGCCCATCATGCCTTTAGTGTTCCAGCTATGTCTGTCACAATGCAACATGTGCACCTTCGAGGGGCACCCACCCCTGCTGACTTACCCGAGACCTGACCGTGACCTTTCCTGCACCATGCACCCTCACACAGTCAGACATGCCCCCGCCAGCTCACATCCACCAGTGTGCTCCAGCAAACACACTCTTGTAGCCCTGCTCACTACAGTGTGTGCACACAGAATTCACACTTCCACCTAACGTGGGGCACGCTCAGTTCTGCATGTGGGCCGAGTTGCAGCTTTTTCTGCACGCACGCTCTTTAGTGGGTGTGTGTGGCACCATGCTGGCCCTCGACTGATGCTCATGCACAGACGGGTGCACACTTCCAATCATGAGCATGTACACAGGCGCCTCCGTCACTGGTGTGCATGCCCTGGCTCACACAAACACTGGTGCACTTCTCTGAAGGAGCAGAAGTGGGGGTGTGAACGTAAGTGCTCTGCTCATAGAACAAGCAATGGCTGAAACTCAGCCTTTCGCACCTTCAGCATACACACCAGGCACACCCACGGCTCACTCACCACCCGCCCTCCCTCTGTCCCCCGCATCCCCTGCAGGCATCTTACCCACCCTGCCATAACCAGGGGAGCTGGCCGGGCTGGGCTGGTGGGTGTGGTGTTTGGGAGCAAGAGAGGAATTCCAGGCGGCCCCTTCTGCTCCCCTGGCCAACGTTAAGTGCCTTCAGACTGAAAAGAACCATCCAGAGAGGCTTTTCCGGCTAGAGATTAATGTCACTGAAAAATGTGGGTCCCGAGCGATTAATGCAGCCTTCTTTGCCACACATTATGTGAGTGCACTAAAGCGAGAGGGGGCTCATTTCTGGCGTGTTTTTGACCTGCTTGGCTCGGAGTAAAGGAAGAAGAGAAGAAGAGCCTGGGGCCCAGGAACCTGCGGGTGGGGGACTCCTGGGCAGAGGAAGAAGCCCCAGGGGCCAGGTGGGGTAAGGCGGGGTTAGCCAGGTCCAGGGCCCTGGGGGTACCCGCCAAGTTACCACAAGACTCAGAGGGCAGGTAATGCTGGACCCCACCCGGGGCTCCAAGCTCCAGGTGGCGGAGACGTGGCGGTGTGCGAAGGCTCCTGGTGGTGTGGCCTCAGCCAAGGCTGCTGGTCCCTCATAAGCTGCCTCTCAGCACGGCCCGAGGGACCCGGATTTAAACCCGGTTCTGCTGCCGTGGCTCTCAGGGCCTCATCTCCTTTGTCTTCAAAGGGCAATGATGTGGGGCCTTCCTCACAGGATTGGAGTGAGGCTCCATGGAGATTAGGTCGTGAGTGCTCAGTAATGCGGCAGCCTGTCGAAGTGACGGCAGCAGGGGTGTACGTAGTGTGAAGGGGCGCCTGTGTGTATGTGTGTGTGTGAGATAGAGACTGATGCTCTGAAGCAAATGAACCCGGGCTTGAGTTTTCCATCACGTGGTCCTGAGCAAGTGATTTGTCTTCCTGAGCCCTGGTTCCTTCACCTGAAAGATGCGGTTTGGTAGTAGCCCATCTCCAGGTCACTGTGAGGAAGAAAGGTGCTCATACATAAAGATCACATACATGTAACAGGAAAGTAATAAAGTGACATAAGAATAGCCTCTGTGTTTCAGGTGCTCACAACCGTAAACCTGCAAGGTGCCTGGCTCCTGCCGCGACTGCAGTAGGGGGTGGGCCAGGGGACGGCCCTGCTGTGGTAACAACTCCCTTCACTGCCTGGCAGACACACTCGGGCTCCAACTGGCTGAAATTTGCAGTTGTGGTCCATCCCCGAGAGTGGGGTGAAGAGGGTGGGTGACACAGGAGAGGCAAATGGGATGGGGAGTTGAGCTTCTGGCCTGGTCGGGGAGGAGTAACTCATTACAATGCCCAGGAGCTTCTGTGGATGGGCCGGGGAGACAAGCTGGTGGTGGTGGGGTGCTGCCGAGCCCAGCCACCCACGGTGCCAGGCACCGAGGCAGGTGCTCAGTGTCCTTCCCTCATCAGTTTCACCCAGAAACCCTGGAGAGCGGATCTCAAATGCTGGGGAAACGGAGGCACAGAGCGGTAAGCAACCTGGTTCAGATCACACAGCCAGGAAATGGTCAAGAAACTGCTTTCCGAGAAGCAGATGGCTCCATGGCCAGGCAGAAAGGGCCAGGCTCCTGAAGGCAACACACCCAAGAATGTGTTCCTCACACAGGAAAAACACGAAGTGGGCCATGTTATTTCTTGGCTTAAAACACCTTGCAGCCTCGCTGCTCTCTGGGCAGAGCCCTGGGGCACCCCCTGACAGCTGTGGGTCCTGTGCTCCGCCCTCCTCCAGCCCCAGGTGGCACCGCAATTACGGTCACTGTCTGAATTCTAGCCACGGGGCCTCCTCCCACTGCCAGGCGGCTGTGCCCTGCCTGGGCTTCATCTCTCAGCATCCAGCTCCGGGGAGCTTCCTCGCCCCTCCCATGGTGAGACCGGGTGCCCGGATTTAAGCTCTAACAGCCCTCGCGCAGCAATACTCACGTCAAGTGAAACCAGGCTGCTCACGGCTTGTCTTCTCTGCCAAAGGCGAGCTCCGTGAAGACGGAGCAAGCGCGCAGCTTCTGCTGAACGTTGGGAGCATCTCCCCAGTGCCTGGCACGGGCAGCTGAGGAGAAACCGAGTGGTGGATGGCCCGGCTGGCCTCTGGGCATGAGCCACTTCCCAGGGGTGCTAGGGCACAGTGTGGGGTCGCAGCTCCACAGCAGGCGAGGTGAGGAAGCACAATAACTAACAGGTGGCTCCTCGAGGGTCTCCATACGCAGCCCTGCCACCAGCAATGAAGGGACACAGCGGGGTGTCTGTCTGGAAGGCTGGCCAGCCTCNTCCATCCCCGAGAGTGGGGTGAAGAGGGTGGGTGACACAGGAGAGGCAAATGGGATGGGGAGTTGAGCTTCTGGCCTGGTCGGGGAGGAGTAACTCATTACAATGCCCAGGAGCTTCTGTGGATGGGCCGGGGAGACAAGCTGGTGGTGGTGGGGTGCTGCTGAGCCCAGCCACCCACGGTGCCGCCAGCAATGAAGGGACACAGCGGGGTGTCTGTCTGGAAGGCTGGCCAGCCTCGTTTTGGGTCCCCTAAAAGCCTTTGGCTCAATTCTGCACCCAGAATTATGAACTAAGGGCCACGAGGGAACGGAATGCAGGGGTGAGGGACTCCTCTGGATGGAAATCAGTCCTTAGAGCAGCCCCCGAGGTGGGCACCGTCGTCGTCGTCGTGTTCCCACTATCGTGTTCGTGGGAGGCGGGTGGACTGAACTTGGTGCAAAAGGAGGTGTTGTGTGTTGGTCACGTGGTGGTTTGCAGATATGCTCCTAAGCTCTTGGATATTTCTCTTTTCAAGAGGTGGCTTAGCCCTGGCTGGTGTAGCTCAGTGGACTAAGCGCGGGTCTGGGAACCAAACGATCGCGGTTTGATTCCCAGTCAGGGCACATGCCTGGGTTGCAGGCCAGTTCCCGGCAGGGGACACACCAGATGCAACCATACATTGATATTTCTCTCCCTCTCTCCTTCCCTTCCCCTCTAAAGGTAAATAAATAAAATCTTAAAAAAAAAGAGGTGGCTTAATTCTCTTCTCCTTGGGTGTGGGTATAGTGGTTCACTTCTAATGAACCAGATCAGGTCATAAAAGCATTGCATCTCCCACCTGGCTCTCTTCTGCATCACTGGCTCCAGAGCAAGCCATTTGCCACGTCTTGAGGGTACTCAACAGCCCTGTGGGGACCTGGTGAGGCACCAAGGCCTCCTGCCCGCAGCCCTGTGAGTGAGCCGTCTTGGAAGTGGATCCCGGCCCCAGTCAAGCCTTCAGATGACCATGGCCCTGCCCGACATCCAGTCTGCAACCTGGTGAGGGACCCTGAGCCCAAACCACCCAGCTCAGCTGCTTTCACATTCCTGACCCTTGGAAACTGGGAGATAGTGTGTGATTGTTGCTGTTCTGAGCCGCTCAGTTTGAGAGGATTGCTTGGGACTCAGCGATAGAGAACTAATCTGTCCATTTGGATGGAAACCGCTCTGATGCCAATCAACAGTAGATTAAGGTTATGCACATGGTGGAATACCGCAGAGCAATGAGAAGAAGTGAACTACAGCCACAGGCATCAGTGTGGACAAATCCCACAGACCTGGTGAGTGAGAGGAGTGGATGGAGGCGAACGCTGACTGTGTGAGCCCACTCCTGTGCTGTGTGGTAGCGGCAGCACAGAGCTGCAGTGATGGATGCCGGGAGCTGGTTCCCCTTGGGCAGGGGTGGGCAGGACGACTCATACATTTATGATTTGTGTGCATTTTTTCTATATTAGACATCAGTAAAAAGTAAAGCAAAAAAATGCTGCCAGTTGGGGTGAGACATGTGGGTGAACTCGCATCTGGTTGTAGGGTGTACACTGGTTTGGAGGCTACAGGCCCCAAACCTTCCAGCAGGCCAGCCTGTGGGTGGTGGGGTGGGGAGAAAAGGGTTGGGTGGCTCCGGCCACTCCCAGGGCTTTGGCCTGGGGACTCACCTCCACAGCCCCTTATGCTGATGGACAGGAAGGGACAAAGTCTCAGCCCCCAACCAGGGTTGGGGTCAGCTGAGGGGCTTTCCAGGGCAGCGCTGCTGGCAGGGGGAGCCTGGCCTGGCTTTGTGTCTGAGGGATTTGCTGTAATCCTGGCCCTTCCCGGTAGCCTGTCTAATCCCCACCCGTGGGGCTGAGCCCTTTCAGGGTTTGACTTTGGCCTGGAAAGCTCCCAGAGGGGGCTGCATTCCTGCCCACAGCATCCCTGGTCCTGGGAGGGAACTCGTCAGGGCCTTGCCCCTCCATACCGTGCTCCTCACCATTGGGGTGCAGGCAAGGGGGAAGTCTCAACAGCTTAACTGAATTCAGAAAAGTTAAAATGGTCACGTGAGAATCGTAGTGTCTGGATTTCTGCTTTGAAGGAGATGGTGTGCCTGCCCACTGGGGCCTGGGCTGTGCATGTTTTGGGGGGTAGTGTGTGAGGGGATGCTGGACAGGATGGGGACTTGCCTGGGGGTGGGTAGTGGCCTCCAGGGCCAGGTAGGAGCTTCCTCTTTCACTTTGTCACTCACTGCACAAGCTCCAACCATCCGGACTTTCTCTTCCTGACACTCACCAAGCTGATCCCTGCCTCAAGGCCTTGGCACAGACTCCCACGCTGCTTGGGATGGTTCTCCCCTGATCCTTGCAAGGCTAACTCCAGGCTCAGCTCCAATGTCACTCCTTCCAAGGGTTCTTCCCAGAGACCCCATCGTCCAACTTTGTCATATTATCCTGTGTCTAGGTCTTATTTGTTGCCTCTCTTTGGTCTATCTCCCCACTGGAATACGAGACTCTTGAGAGCAGGGGCATCATCTGATGCCCTCCTACTCATTCTCTCCTCCCAGAGTCATGGCCAGTGCCTCATGGGCTCACAGGGCCTACGTGCCGGGTCTGTGAGGGAATGAATGTGAGAGGGCAGAGTTGGTAGAGGAAGAGCAAGCAAAAAAACCTGGGAAGGCGGTGATCCTGTTCAACTTGAATTATATATATATATATATTCATATGTATTTTTTATATATTTATACACACACACACATANATATATGTGCGTGTGTGTATATATATATATATATATATATATCTTCACTTACACTTGTAGCTAGCCCATAAAATCAGCATTTTTACCTCATTTCGATAGAGGAGAAAACGAGGGATACAGAGGTTGAACAAGCTGACCAAGGCCACCAAGCAGCCTGTAAGTGGTGGGTTACCCCACCTAGTGATAGAGGGTGAGCACCCAGGAAGAGAATGCTCGCTGGCCTTGGAGTCCACCGTTAGTCATACACTGGAATTCTCATCACATTTCAGTGTCACTTTGGACATGCGTTCCTTTGGCTTGACTGTTGCCCTCTCAGGAACTCCTGTCTTCATCTTCTCTCTTAGTAGCAAGAGAATTTTGCAGCGATGGTTGTGGCAGATGCAGGGCCCGGTCACTGCGGAGGGACTGGCAAAGGCTGCATTCTAACCTGCTCACTTTGCAAGTGGAGACACTGAGGCCCAGGAAGCAAGAATAGTTTCCTTAATGTCGCCCGACAAGTGATCACTAAGTGCTTGTGGAGTGAATAGGCACAAACACATATATTCTAGACGGGGGCATGGCTTGTTTGCCAAATTCCAGGTAAAAACACTTTGACTTCCAGCAGGTTCTCCCCACTGCATGGTGTCCAAAAACACATTCACTTACATGATTGCAGGTAGGTGGAGTCTGGTCAGTATCAGCAGTCATGTCAGCACTGACACATATTTAAAAATAGTTTTACAACCGTGATATATTATTCATTTTACTAGTGGGGAGAGTGAGGCCCAGAGAGGTGTGGAGTCTTGTCCAAGGCTGCACAGCAAGTTAAGAGGGAGTGTTCAGATTTGAATTTAGCTCATGTATAACCTTGGGGGCTTTTTCTGTGCCCCTCTCCAGGAGTCCCCGGGCTGGCCATGGGGACGGGGACCCAGGGCCAGGGTGTATGTGTACATATGTGCAGGAAAAAGCAGTGGCTTCCCCCCTGCTGCTCCAGGGAAGGTTTCTGGTGGCTGAAGCTTGTGGTTTGTGTGGGGTGGAGGCCACCTGAGGTGCGTCTGGGATCCCCGCCCTCCCAGCTGCCACCTCCCCCCCTGTCTCGGGCAGGCGGGTGGATCCTGTGCTGGGACTTGCCAGAGCCTCCACATCAGGTGAGGCTGCAGGTACATTCCTCCTCCCTGCAACCTTCCTGCTGCAGCCGGGGGAGGGGGGAGCAGGCACTGACTAATTCTGTACAAATTGGCTAATATTCCAAAGAATGCCATTCTGTAAGAAAGTAAATATTTAAATACTCAAGGCTGGGCCTTCTCCGCCTCCGCATGCTGGCCTTGCCACCTGCCAAACGCTGGCAGAGCCTCTGGGAGGCTTCTTGGGGTTACACACCTGGCGGCCCCTCACAGAGCTCGGTGCCCCCCAGACTGGGGCGGGGGATGGTGGATGTGCCTCCTAACGCAGGACCCTAGAGGGCCTGCTCTGATGTCCTCCCCAGGCAGGTGTGGTACGGCCTGGGACAACAGGAGCTCAGTGAGCGCCAGACGGGGGGTTAGGAAGTCTGAGCACTTTGCTGTATCACCTTGGGCCCCACGGGTCTGCTCTTTGGGTCTGTGTCCCCATAAACATGGAGAGTGTGTAGAGGACTAAATGAGTGCCCTAGCTACGCCCCACTTCACACCTACTAAAGCAAAATTGGAGGGGCGCGGCCCAGGAATCTGCATTGTTACCAAGCCCATGGGTAGCATGATGCAGCTGGTCCAGCGCCCTCTGCCTGTTCATGGGTGGAACTCACGAAGGCTTCTTTCAACTCTAGGTAGAGGGAAGGGCATGCTTGCAGAGGGAACAGCATGAGCAAGGCCAGGGAACCTGAGTGGTCTTTGGGAAAGAGAGGGGAGCATGGATTGCGGGGCTGGGCTGGTGGAAAGAGAGGCAGAATAGGTGTGTGGGGGGGCTCGTGGCGAAGGTCCTTGCCTTGTTTTCCTCTGGGCTCCTGCAGCCCTCTTGATGGGCCAGCTCAGGGCGTGAGAGGCTTCCTCATCTCAGCCTCCTTCTTGGGCCACCTGATTCCTTTCTTTGAACTCCCAGGCACTACCTGCCTCCCGTGGGGCGCACAGTCTCACTCTGTGTGACTTTACACACTCCTCTCCGGGCAGCGCCCATGCCCTGCCTGCCCTCTGTTGAGTGTGGGGTGTCAGGTGCTGTTCTGGCCACTGCTCTCACGTGATCTCACTTTCATCCCACAGGAGCCCTGTGAGGTGGGTTCTGTTACTCTTGCCACATGACAGAAAGGTAGAATGAGGCACAGAAAATTGTTTGTTAATGTAGCTTGCACAGGAGCACACAGGATATACAAGGGGAAGACCCCCCCCCAACACACACAATTATCTTCTGGAGTGTGGGCCCTTTGTCGTACAGACTTTCCCTGCTAGGTGAGTGTTCTAGGAACCTGTCTGTGCCAACGCATCAGCTGGTGTTGTTGTGAGAGGCTGTGTTTGGCTTCAGTGAGTGTTTTTTGGAAGACTCTTTAAACGCATTTGCCCATTTCGTGATGGGTGACTTACAAGTGCACCTGCCCACACCACACTGTTTGGTAGTTTTTTACCAAAAACGACATGATTCCCATGCCCCACCTTCTCTATTCACCCAATCTTGCCCCAAGCGACTTTATTTTTGTTTCCCCAGGTGAAAAAACCCTCAAAGGGAAACGATGTGGAAGAGGTGAAACAAAAAAAAATGGCAGAGGCACTTAAAGGCATCAAAACTGATGAGCTCGAAAACTGCTTTGAGCAGTGGGAAAAATGTTCAATAGGTGTACTGCACTGAATGGAAGGTCCTTTGAAGGTGACTGAAGTTTAAACATATAAAAATAAATACACAATTTTTGGTAGATAAGCTCCGGGTTTTGGGGGGGTCTCCCCTTAAATGTGGAGTTAGGCTTTGATTCTGGGTCTGCCAACCCCACGGCCTGGACTCACACCCATCATCTCTGCTGTCTTTGAGGAGTCCCTCCAGGGAGGGGCGTGGCTGTGCTGCCCTCTGTGCCCGCAGCTCCCAGTGCCGGTGGGAGACCTGGGAGACCCCACCCAGTGCCAGCCACAGGAGTCTGCTGTGGATGTTAAATAATTCTTCCCATTTTTAAAGATGAGGAAACTGAGGCCCAGGAAATCAAATGACTTATTTAAGGGCCTCGAACAGATAAACAGCAGAGGTGGTTGTCTTATATTGGGTCCCTCTGCGTCAGGGGTTTGAACGCAGTTTACCTGGGAGGTGACTTCTGGGTGTACAGGTAGATGAGTTGGGAAGTAGGAGAGGGAGGGGTTGGAGCCGATAGAGGGTGTGTCAGAAAGCAGGTGGGCACCGTGGGCAACTGGGACTTGGGGAGAGTGGAGAGCAGGCCTCAGAGTCGTCTCTCCAGGGGGCGAGGGGAAAGGATGTAGAGGCCGGGCTGTTTGTCCTCCCACCCCCACCTCTTTGGCCGAAGGCTGTTCCAGGCACTTCTGGCCCAGCGTGTACCTGTGGCCGGGGAGGCAGAGTGACAGGTGTTTGTGTGAGAAGCTCATGGGCTGCTGGATGCCGAGGGAGCTCAGGAGGGGCCCCTGCAGCCTCAGCTGTAGCAGTGTTCACAGCTTGGCTTTGAGTCTAAATCCGTCTGTCTGGCCATCCATCCATGCACGCCTGCATCCATCTGTCCCCCAACTCATTATTCATCCATTCGTCAATCCGTCGTTCATCATCCATCTATCCATCCATCCATCCATTTACCCATCCACTATCCCGAGTCCTCCTGGGTACTTGACACAGTCCCCACAGGGCCAGAGAGGACTGACCTGGCTCCTTCCAGCCCCCATCTTTCTCCACAGGGGCTGCATTTCTGGCAGCTGCTGCGAGGAGACCAGGCAGAGAGGGAGCAGTCTGGGCTCATGACTCTTCAGCTACTTGCAGGCTCCAGAGGTAGCTGGTGCCGCTTGCATCCCAGGAAGTCCCTCAGAGTAAACACAGCTGCCACTCGTGGACTGGCCACTGGTAGCCTCAGAGCCCCAGCTGTCCTGTCTCAGTGCCCGTGGGGGCTCTGTGCCTGGCTCCCCCATCAGGCTCTCTGGTGGGTGATGGACCGAGTCTGGGCTGAGGACATCCACTGGGTCTTTTCTGGGCAGCCTGGAGAGGCCGAGCAGTGCCATGGTGCTCCTGGTACCCCATTCCCGCTCCGTCATCTCGGTGCCCAGAGGGGTCACTTGCTCAGATAAAGGTTGTCCTGGGCTCCCGTCCTGGAGAGGGAGTAGGGACAAAAAGCTGTCACTGAGCACCCACTAGGTGCCAAGCCCTCTGTGTAGTGGGTCCCCCTGAACCCTCAAGTCAGTGCTATAGATGGGCATTCTCAGCCCCCCCCCCCACCCTGCACCCTCGAGGACACCGGGGCTCAGAGCGGGGAATATCCTGTTGGGATATTTCCACACGGGCCACACAGCCGGTGGGTGTTAGTGCAGGCACGGGCCCAGGTCCCCCGGACTGGAGCCTCCCCGTCTTTCCCAGCCGCTGGCCCCTGGCACAGCTGCTCCCGGTCCTGGCTTCATCGAGAGTTTCCCCTCCCCTGTCATCGCCACCGTCACCGTCACACAGGCCCAGATGGGCCGGAAGCTCCTTCCCTCCCCGGGGGCCGCACTTCCCAAGCACATGCCATGTACTTGCAACAAAGGGTTCAGGGGCCGAGTAACCTGCCAGAGGCTGCAGACTGCCCTGTGGCGGGCGGAGCCCGTACTTGGAGCAGGGCAGACCTGAGTTCCGGCCTTGGCTTCCCTCTTTTCTTGCTGTGTGACCCTGGGTAAGTTACCTCACATTTCTAAGCTGTTCAGTTCTCTCATCAGATGGGAGAAACATGTACCTGTCCTGCAGGGAGAGTGGGACAAAAGCGGGAAGGGGGCAAAGTGTGCATGGTGCCGAGCTCCCTGTGTCTGACCTACAGATACTCCACGGATGATCGGGGAGGACTGAAAAGGGTCCGATTCTGTGTGAGTGTTTCAAGGCCTGGAGGTGCTAATTGTAAGCCAGTATTATTTACTCATTAAAGTAGTCTCTTTTTGTGCCCAGGGAGACTCTTATTCGCCTGGCCTAGTGCCTTTCACAGAGTCTGGGGCATATCTTTTTTTCTTCAAATGAAGTCACACCTCAGATTTCAATGGTGAAAGCAGGTAACAGTGGCTTTGGTCACATAAAAGCTGGGTGGCTGCTCTGTCTCTTGTGCCCACCCCCTGACCTGTCTCTTGGACTCCTCTCCCCCACCTTGGCAGCCCTTAAGGTATTTGTGAGGACACAGCCCCAAGAAGCACAGTGTGAGGGCTCCTGGGGTCCCAGCCCTTGGAAGGGGGGAAGATCGACTTGGTGGACACTAGAAAGGCCTCCCCAGGCCAGACGTTGAGTGAGTGAGTGAGTGTGTTGTGCACACAGAGCTGGGCCTGGGGACAAGGGGACAGCCTTGTCACTCCCTGTTCACTCCTGCTCCCTGGGGGCTTTTCCTCCCTTTCCCATGGGCTGTCTTTACTCAGCCAGCTCTCCCTGTCCCTCAAGGGCTGGCGGGGGGAGGGGGGACTCATGGGTCAGCTCTGGGTTTTGTAATGATGATTTAGAAACTGCCAGGTAGCGGTGGGGACTGAGGCACTGCTCAGGCCCTAGTCTCGGCCAGGCAGGAGGTCCCTCTGTCCACCTTCTCTGGCTCCTTCTCCGACTGTATTCCCTGGAGCTCCTACCCGTCTGGATTCTCTAGCCCATCACCTACTGGAAAGGCCCAGAGAGGGATAGGACCTGCTTGATGTTGCACAGCACCTCAGTGCCAGGGCTGGACTTGGGGGCAAAGGTCTGGGTCCACGATGAACAAAGGAGGCGTGGCTTCTGGGTGGGAGTCCCAGAGGGACTTTGTTCCAAGTCTTAAAGATCACTGGCACAGGGCTATTAATCAAGTGGGGCCCCAGGGGTCACATGAGGGGCCACTTCTGTTCATATTTCATTGTCACTGGCCCTGGCTACCTGCCGGCCTCCATGCTTAGGGTTGAGGCCTGAGAAACAGGGCATGTCTCTGTCCTCGGGAGACCTGCGTTCCAGCAGGCACATGGCACAGGTCCAGGCTGCATTTCCCACTACGCAGCTGCTGAGCTGTGTGACCCTGGGAACAGCCGTCCACCTCTGTGCCTTGGTTTCCTCTCCCATCATATGCAGTTACTGGGTTATAGCCTCCCAAGGTCTCTGTGGATGCTGGCTGCGATGATTAAGTTTGGGATTGCCATCATAGTATGCTGTGGGCCTGGCATTTTGGATATTACGTGTGTGTTTCACCATGACTCTGAGAGCGAGTGTTACAGAAGGGGAAACTGAGGCTGGGAGGTGCCACGCTCAAAGTCATACATCAAGGAAGTGATTGGGCTGAATTTTAACCCAGTTCTGTCTGCCACACCCCACTGCCTTCTTGGTGCCACCTCCCACCTCAGTAGATCCTGGGAGGGCAGGTCTACCCTTGCCTGGCAGCCCCGGGCCCACTGGCTGTACCTCTCCCTGTCGGGCCTGCCAGGATTTCCAGCCCCCATGATGGATGGGTCTGGGGATGTTTTCTTCCAGGGCGACCACGAAGGCCAAGGGCCCTGCCAGGGTCTTCTCTGGCTTTTGTCCTCCCTCCCCCACCACTTTCCCCAGGGGACCAAGCTGAGACTGCCTGGGCCTGCCTTCCCCCTCCCCTCTCATAGCTTACATTCCTCCAGAAGCTTCTCCCCCAGGCTGGTGGGCGGGTCAGCACCTCCCTGTGCATAGCCCTCTCCTCCTGCTCTACTCCCAGGTCTCGACAATGGGTCCCGGGGCTCCACAGGCTCCTTCAGTCCCACCTAGCGTCTGTCTGACCCCCCTGGTGCATCCCAGGGGCCTCCCCCGACTGCCTGTACTTGAGCTGCCCATGCAGGGCAATGCTTAACTCAGAGGCATGAAGGCCCAGTGCTTGAGGGGAAGACACAAGTGGGCAAGTGGAATGGTCTTCAACCCATGGCAGCGAGGCACCCACCTACCTGGTCTCTGTGGAGGGCACTTCCTGAGCATGGTCTTCTCCACCTGGGAAGGTCAGCATTCAACTGCCAGAACTCGCCAAACCTCAGTTTGCTCATCTGAGGAACGGGACTACAAACACCTGCCTCCCAGAGCCATGAGGACTCAGTGAGACCCTAACAGACCTCTGGTATCTTTACAGAGAAGGGATGTGCAAAATTATGTGATCTAGATGATGGGGGAAAAACAGTACGAATGTGCCAAGAGGAAAGGCATGCTGGGAAGGACACTCCGGAGGGAATGGCTTGTACAGAGGCCAGGAGGTGTGATGCTATGCGAGTGGCAAAACCAGCGGTGACCAACAGGCGGTGTAACCATCAGCTCGCGAGAACGAATGGTTAAATTCTCAGGAACTGGCAAACTGGTTGTGAGGCAAAGCAATCACCAAAAACTAAGTTATATAAGCTTGTGATTGAACTAATCGTATTACAAAAGAAAAGCAACACTCAAAGCTCATTCGATCCTAATCATGTTACTATTATCTGTTCTCTGGATGACCAGTTGTGTTCTTCCTTCCTTCCTTCTACCTGCATGGTGGAAAGGCTGCATGATGGTGTGCTGCTTTGCATCTCGCCCCAGCTTTGTGCCCAGGGTGTCAGGCTGGTAGCTTGGAATTGGCCATGGTGAGAGCATTCTTGGAGTGGAAATTGGCCAAGGCCACACCTCAGGCCCCTCCCACGCAGAGCCTGCTGTCAGCCATTTGCCAGCTCACCGCCAGCTGACGCGTGGTAGGACCTCATGTGTGCCAGGCTGTGCACACACTGTGTCCTCTCAGCCTCTCAGCGACTCTGGGAGGCTGGCACTGTCATTGCCCCGTTTCACAGTTGCAGAATGCAAATCTCCTTTCTCTGAGTCCTGTAACAAGCGGCAGACCCAGAAGCGTTCCTGGTGTGAGGGGTGTCTGCTGAGGGTGGCCGGGGATGTCCCAAGCCCCGACCTTTCCCTCGTCCTCGTCTTCCCACAAAGGAGGCCGGACCTGACGTTTGAGAGCACAGAGGCAGAAGGAGCCTCAAAGGCAGCCTATAGAGTCCCTCTAGCCTGCCTCTGGCCTCCCAGCTGGGAAACTTAGGGGCCAAAGACCCTGAGAGTATAGGGATGGCCATGCCCGGCCCTTCTGTGGGACAGTCCTCTGAGTGTCACCTGCCTACCTGCTTAGCTTGTGGCCTCTGCAGCACAGATGGTGCCAGTCCCAGCTCCAGCTCCAGCTCCAGCCCGCCTGCCAGGCTGCGTTTCGCAACCACCCAGGGCTGCCGCTTGGCTGGGTGGTGGCTGGTTTGTAAATACATGTGTTTTTGGCACCTTCACCCCATTAGGCTGTGTAATTGCTGTGCACCACACACAGCTGACACGGCCTAATGGGGCCCTGCCGATGTGGCACCCGGCCCGGCGGCTCCCAAGGTGGGGCCTGCGCCCCTTTGAAGCCAGTGCTCCCCTTCCTGAGGTTCTGGGATGTAGGGACCTAGTGTCTCTGAGCCTTAGGGGACCCCAACTGTGTACTCTGAGAGGCAATGTGGGGTCGTGGGCTGTGAGTTCACTCAGACCAGGAGCTGTGTGGCTTGGGTGAGTAATTGCGCCTCTCTGAGCTTCCACTTCCTCTTCCTCATCTGCAAAAACCAGGCACAACAACAGCTCTCTCTGTTGTTTTGGGAGGATGAGATGAAGGCCACCCGGCCATGTTTGAGAGGGAGGCTGATGCACACACAAAGCACTCTCCTTCCCGTTTTGTAGATGGGGAAACTGAGGCACAGGGCGGGGAAGCCACTGCCCAAGGTCATGCAGCACCTTGGCCAGGGCTCTTTCCATGCCAGATTCCAGATCCCTTACTCACAGCTGTGGGGCTGAAAATTGTTTCAAAGGAGGCCTAGAGGGGGGTGTCTTCCTGGTGTAAATTCAACTGGCATTTAACAAGCTCCTTCTCTGAGCTCTTTAAATGGCTTCTGATTCCTGGGGAAGCCAGCTTAGAGCAGGAGCACAGAGAGGCTAAGAGACACGTCCCTGGTCACAGGGCAGGCTGGGGCCAATCCTTGGCTCCGCAGACCCAGATTCTGGCCTTGCAGAGGGATCCGGGGTGGGGCACGTCCCCTCTTTTGGGCCCTTGTTTCCCTTGGAGCTGGCAGGGTGCCAGGCAGGGGTTTGAAAGAGGGTCTGCTAGAGGGGATGGTGGGAGAGAGCACGAGGGAGTTGGGGGCCTGGTGGGGTCAGGGGACCCACAGACACTGGCCCTGTGTACATTCACCTTCCTGCAGCTCTCTGCAGGCCCTCCTGCACAGGGCACACTTGAGTGTACACACATGCGTGTGCAGCAGGTCAGCTCCACATGGACCCCGGCACACACATGCTGATCTGAAAGATCATATAGGCACCTGGGCACATGCACACGCTTCCCCGACCCAAGCACCGGGTGACTGTTGGTTTGCTGCCTTCTTCACTCCCTTACTCCCCAGGAGACTTTCGGAAAGGGTATAGAAGGGGAAGAGGCTTCTGGGGTATCTTTGTATTGCAAACAAGTGCTCAAATTAGCCTCTGCATTTCCAAGGGTAAAAGGGATGAGTGGGCCTTTCACCCCACTCCGCCGTGGGGTTACCCAGACAGAGCCAGGTCAGGAGAGGGAAGAACTTTACAAAGCATGGGACCTCTGTTAGGAGGGGCGAGAAGGACAGTTATTAACGATGTCTGTGGACATGTCTGGTGTCACAGTTGAGACCTACCCTCTGGCCTAGATGCCATTTGCCTAACCCGCAGGCCTCTCCAGTCTTGTCACCTGACATTTCTTCACCCATGACGGATGCTCCAGTGGCACCAGGCGTTTGCTTGGGCTGTTGCCTCAGCCTGAACCAGGCTCACTGCTCCTCAGGAGTCTTTCCTCTTCCAAAACTCCTTCTCTGGACCACCTCAGCCTGGGGCTGGGCCCTCCCTGGGCTTCTGAGATTCTATCACAGTGTACCATTTACACGCACCCTCCCTTGCCAGACCCCTTGAGGGCAAGGGTGGAGGTTTAGTTGGTTTTCACATCCCCAGTGCCTGGCACAGGCCCTGGCACAGAGTTGGTGCCTGGAAGGGGTTTGCTGAGTGAATACACGTTGGTAATGAGCCCACACCCTATCCTCCAATCTCCACCTGTCCAGTCAGGGCAGAGACCCGGGCTCCTGGGCGTTGTCTCCCCAGGATCCTTGGCTCTTCGGGGCCTGCCCTTGCCCGTCCTGGAAGGTGGTTCTTGACCCCAGATGCCTTCTACCTCTCTGAGCTGCTAAGGTTAGGAGAGGGCTGGAGCCCTGAACTTTCTGGCGCTTTGGCTGGAGCAGGGTGGCCAGGGCAAAGTCAGGGCAGGAAGAGGGCTCCTGACCAGCCCCTCTGTTCAGCCACTCATTTGTTCATTGTTTCAGCTGCTGAATTCTTTTTTTAAAAAAGATTTTATTTTATTTATTTTTTAGGGAGAGAAAGAGAGGGAAACATCAGTATGAAGTTGCCTTTCACGTGTCCCTTACCAGGGACCTGGCCTGTAACCCAGGCAGGTGCCTGGACTGGGAATCGAACGGGCAATGCTGAGGTTCATAGTCCGGCGCTCAATCCACTGAGCCACATCAGTCAGGGCTTGGCTGCTGAATTCTTTACCTGATTTGTGCTACTTGCTCTTGTTGACGTCTCCCAGCAGCCTCCCAAGAGGGAGAGGAAAAGAACGGGAGAAGGGCCTAGGCAGTCCCTGGAGGGTGACAGCCACTGGAGAAGAGGGGACACTTATGGGTGTTTAGGCCCCAAAGCATCTGTGAGGGCCCGCCCCACTCACATACCCTCACCACAGGTTGTCACACTTATACCCACTTGCACACTTGCTCATCCTGGGCCTCTTGCGCCTCGTACTCGAGGCACCCTGGGCCTCCCAGCTACAGCACTGCCTCACACCCCTGTCACAGTCTCACACTCGGTGTCCTCGCAGTCACATTTTACCCACCGTGGGTGCTCACTTCTGTCCCCTCTTCCTCAAGGCCCAGAACACACCATGGTGTGCTCCCACGCCGGCACACCTGTCATCACCCTTGTCTGTGTCTTCTCCCACACACATTCACACACACCCTCGCACCCACAGCCTGAGTGACATGGGATGCTCTCCCACAAATGCAGTCCTGATGCTCACGCACATGGCTGTGTCCTCACTTAGCTCACACACCTGGATCCCCTGTTACTGACAGCCACCACTGCAGTCTCAGATGCTACCCAAAGGACCCTGGGCTCCTTGGGTACTCAGGCTGGGTCCCTTGGCGGGGGGTGGGGGGGGCAGGGGTTTCCAGCTGCTTGGGCTGGCCCAGGGTGGGGACAGGGCCCTGGCCCGGGTGCAGGGCTGGGCAGCAGCTGTGTGGGCTGAGCTGGGATGCCCGCACCTGTGCAGATCTGCCTGGGCAGAGTTGGTGCCAGCATGGTAGCCTCGCCCTCTGCCCTCCAGCTTATCGGGGCAGCCCATGCCAGGCTGGGGATGCCAGCCTCACATTCCTGGAGTGTCAGGGAAGCCCAAGGAGGGGCAAGGCAGGCAGGCCTGGGCTAGGCCTGGGCTAGGCCTGTCTCTCTAATTTCCAACCCCAGTTTCCAGGCTGTGTGATCTCGGGCAGCAGGTTGTGAACCTCGGCTTTTGCCTCTGTTAAACGGGTGGATGACAACCTTCCCTGCAGGGTGGTGGGAGAGCAGAGTAAGGTCTTACGGAATTCAGGGCTCTGCTTTCCTGCTGAGCCCCACTACCTTTACCCCATGCCCTTTTCTACCTGTGCTGGACATCTCCTCCCTCACCTGCCCTCTCCTAGTCTTTGTAGAAACAGCATTATTGAGCTACCATTCATGCCCTACAATGCGCCTATTTAAAGTATACGATGTGGGGGCATTCAGAATATTGACAGACAGGGCACCCGCCACCACTGTCAATATTGGGCCATTTTCGTTACCACAAAGAGAGACCTTGTACCCTTTAGCTTCCACTCCCTAGTCCCATCCCCAATCCCACCACCGCCCAGGTGGCTGTTCACTTACTTTTTGCTTCTATAGAGTTGCCTGTTCAGGACATTTTATGTAAATGGTATTATATGACCACATTATGAGGCCACATTATCAGAGGCCACATTATGCCAAAGTTGTGGCAACCAGAATGTCAGTGAGCCCTAGAAAAAACAAACAGCCCACGAACACGTACACACACACACCAAACAGTGACGTAGACATTATGTGCATGCCCAGTTTACTGATGAAGAAACTGAGGCTCCAAGAGTTGAAGTGACTTTGTCCAGTCATGCAACTGCTGGGGAAGGATTTGAACCCGCATCTGTCACGTCCTTGGAGGACTGGACGTGACCCCCCTCCTTCCTGCTCCTCCCACCCCCTGCATCTCAGCTCTGCCCCAGTGCCACATTGCTGACTCAGTTCAACTCAATCCAGTTTCTCTGTGCCCAGGTGCGTGCCAGGTCAGAGCTGAGGAGGGCAAGGTTAGAGGTGGTGGTAGGACCTCGCTGGGATTTATTAGGTGCCACCCCTGGGCTGGGCCCCAGGGTCCAGATCGGAGCAAGACACTGTCCCTGGAAGCTGAAGTCAAGGTGTGGGAAGGGTGCAGACCGAGGCAGGGCAGGCACAGGAGGCTGGGTGACAGGGCAGGAGGTTGAGGGGGCGGCGGGAAACTGGCCCAGCTGGACGAAGGAATTCAAGGCAGGCTCCCTGAAATGGCAGCACTCCAGCTGGGTCTGGGCAGCTCCTGAATGGGGCATTTCTGGCAGAGGGAACGGCATGAGCAGAAGCATGGAAAAGAGAAAGAGGGAGAAAGAACACAGTGAGCTTGCCACCTAGGTTGGTTCTGTGGGTGGGAGCCTATGGCGTGATGGGAGATGCTGACGGGTGGGACTCAGAGACAGAGAGGGGCTTGACCCTGAAGGCCCAGAGTACCAGCAAAGAACCTCTGTCCTTGTATGGGCGATGGGGAGGAATGGTGACTCTAGAAGGGGAGGGACATACTTTTGGAGAGCTGCTCTGACACAGACCAGGGCCGGCTGAGGCAGGGGCTGAGTGAGCAGCAAGGGAGACTCTGGGGGACGCAGGGAGGTTAGAGGTGGCTGTGGCAGAAGGAGGGGTTGACACGAGCCTGGGGTGGGGAGAGAGTGTGCTGAAGATTTGGAAAGATCCTGGAGGTGAATCCACAGGATTGGACCCCTAACAGCCCAGAATCCTTGGGCCTGGGGAGAGCCTGGGGTTTGCTAACTGATTTTAACCGAGAATCCCTGTGTCCAGGTGAAATCTACAGACCCAGTATTTCACAGGACCACGAGGCTGAATCTACATTTTGCTATGCACAAATAGCAGAGCAAGACTGTGGGATCTGAAGACACAAAGCCCAGCTGTGGAGACGGACAGCAGGTCAGTGGTTGCCTGGGCTGGGGCATCAGTGAGGAGAGGGTAGGAGGGAACCTGCCAGGAGCATGGACATGGTCTGTATCTTCCTCGTGGTGGTTACCAGGGTTACTTGTTAAAATTTATCACACTGTACATTTAAGACCTGTGCGTTTTACTGGGTGTAATTTGCAGCTCATAAAGAGAATAAAATTTAGCAGCTACGAATTGGTTAAAGAGAGACAGCTCTGGGGTGAGGCAAGGGTGGGGGTGGACTCTGCTCCCTTGGGTGGCCCCTGCAGCCCAGGTAGCCCAAGCTTGGCCGGAAAGGCCTGCAGTGTGAGGCTGGGCCCCTTTCCTCATGGCTCCCAGCAGGTCCACTGACACCAGCACCCACCACCCCGCTGGGGCTGCCGCCTGCAGGAGGAACCCCGGGCTGTCCCTCCTGCAAATCCAGAATTAATGAATCCCAGGAATCCGCTGCCTGTGAACAGCCTCTTCTTTGGGGTTTTGCTGAGAGCCATGGGGATTAGGGTCTGGCAGGCGGGGCTCCTCCTCCCGGGGGGCTCAGTTTTCACCCCAGGAGAAATCTGAACTGGCCCCCAGTCCCCCACTCTCATTTCCCCTTTGCAACAATCCCTTGTTCTTACAAGAGGCATTATCTACCTAATCCCCACCCGCTCTGGCGGGCCCTGGGGGGCAGGAGTGCCCGGGGGGCCACTGCTGCCTGCTCTGGGTGCCAGAGGTATCCCCTCCTCAATCCTCCTGGCCAAAGGGGCTGGACCATGGGGACAGGTCGAAGTGGCAGGGCGTGGATGGGCCCCATGTACCAGGCCTGTCAGCACCTCCCTGAACACACACATGCACGCACATGTACATGCATTCACACTCACTCTTACACGTGCATACCCCTTGGGGGTTTTGGAGTTGGCTGTCGTGACTAAAACAGGTGATGACTGGCACCTCTGTCCCTGCCCCTACTTAGTTCTGAAGGGGTCAGCAGTACAGGGGGCGGGACTGGTGACTCGGGCAGGGATAGGCTGCGCCAGCTGTCAGACGTTGTGTATACCCCCTGCAGGCGTGGGGGTCAGACAGACCTGACTTTAAATTCAAAGTGTACCACCCACTGACCATGTGATCTTGAGCAGTTTCCTTTTCTGTGACACGGAAATAATGAGAGAGTTTTCCCCAGAAGGAAGGGAGGCTTACATGCAAAACGGACAGAGCTCTTGGAACAAAAGCTCAGTAAGTGGTGGTTTATTTTTATTAATTTAACGATGGTCCCAAATGTAGGCCTGCCTCTCCGTCCAGCCCCGGATGCCACAGCCACCTGGATGTCTTCACACGTGCAGTGGTGGTCCCCTGGCACTGGACCCCCTAACATTGTGTCACTGGGGAGGGGTCCTGCTCCCTGGTCACTTGAATGAAGTCTCATTGTGTCTCCCTGTCTCCCTCTAAGCCTTTGCCAGCTGTGACTACCTCTATGCGGGGGAGGGGGGGTCCCTGACAGCCTGGGGAGTATGTGAGAATGGGTGTTGAGGGTGGTAGTTAGGAGGGTGAGGCAGACAGGAGTCAGGAACAGGACCCCTGACAGGGGACGGGGCAGGACCCCAACAACCTCGGCCAGCACCACAATTCACTTTAGGCTGTTCCCAGCCAGGGCCCTGGGGTATTAGGAGAGGTCCCCTGGGATAAGGCCAAAGGGCAAAAGCTTTGTGATCAGTGTCTAAGGCCACTCAGACGGCTTGAGGTGGCTCCGGGGGACAGATTTGGGAAAAGATGTCGACTTGGGCCTTGGGGGGGACTCCCTCACTTCTGGAAATTCAGAAGGGACAATGCGGTGTTGTCCTTACTTTCTAGTCTGTTGACATGGGGAGGCTCGTCCTGCAGTTCTGGAAGCCCCCTGGGAGTTTTCACTGCCCCCCCCGCCCCCCCCAGGGGGCTTGACTCCAGTCACAGGAGGAGGGCTGGGATGCCCCTCCCTCACCCCCCTCACCTCCCCTCTATGGTACAGAGACCCAACGCTGATGCCTGGAGCCCCCATGACCTGGATCTGGACTCAGGGTGGGCCGGTCACTCCTCGAGGAGAGTTCTGTGGGGCCAGGGGACCTGGAGTTGGTTCCCAGGCTGCCGGCTCCCTGCTGTGTGACCTTGGGCAAATCAAGTTTCTCTGGGCCTCACCGAGTGGGTGACACTTCATTGCAGGGGTCCCCTTCAGCTCTGCTCAGTGAGAAGGGCTCCATGATTTGAACTCTTTCCTGTGCATCTGGGTCCCCTGCTCTGGGGCATGGAGTGAGGACGCTCGGAAGAGAGGACACTCACTGGACTGTTGCTGGGCAGAAGGACCTGTGGGCCTGGGTTCAGGTTCTGCCTCTTTGGGCCTCAGTTTCCTGCCTGTGAAAAGAGGAGGCTGGGCTCTCTCAGCTAGGGTCCGAGGGCCATCAGGGGTCGGGTGTGTGGGAGGGTAGGGGAGAGAGGCCATTGGCTGGGCGGGGCGGGGCAGGAGTGGCCCTCACTCAGGGCTCACAAAGGGGCCGTGTGTCCTCCACGGGCCTTGCGGGGCGGGCCGGGCGTCCGCTGTAGGGATGGGGATTTGGCTTGAGAGTGAGGCTTTATTATGTTTCCTTTTTAATTACGATGGTCCTGGCTCCTACAAGGGCAGCTTTTGTTGGGGCAGCTTAGAAGAGGGAGGGTGCAGGGCCGGCCAGTCTGGGGCTGGAGGGGTTCTGGGGGAGGGGCAGCTCTCAGACCCCCTCTTAGTTCCTTGGGCAGGGAGGTGCGGGGGGCACGAGGGAGGGGACAGCTGCGGGGACGGGTGCAGCTGAGTTGGAGCCAAACAGACACTTCTCTCTGCTCCAATTCTTTGCCAAGCTCCACTTTCTGCCTGGCAACACTGGATACTTGACCACCCTCCTCCCTCAGGTGGCCCTTGGGTACCTCAAGTTCAACATCAGCTTCCCCTAAACTGGCTTCATCCTCAGGGTTTTCCATCTCGGCGAATTCATTCATTCAACAACTAATTATTGAGCACCTGCCTTGCGGCAAATCTCGCTCCAAGCACTTGGGTGCCTTGGTGAGGAAAAAGGCCCCACTGCCTGTCTCGTGAGGCTGCCTGGCTCGTTCAAGCTCATCATGTGTTTGTCCCTGTGTCTCTAGGAAAGGGCAGGGGTTGCTTCAAGCCTGCCCGGTGCTCCTGGCTAAACTCAGCACACAGTAGGCCCTATGGGAATGTTCCCTTGCTGAAGAAGGAGAGAACCAGGCGGAGTCTGAGGCTGAGGAGGGTGCTTGGCCTGGAGAAAGGCGTGGAAGGTGGGCGTGAGGGGGGCGGAGCAGAGCCGACTGACTGCCTTGCCTTCGCGCACCTGGTGTGTGCGACGCTGGGTCACCTGTTCCAGAGCACGTTGGTGATTCTGGGCTCAGAAAGAGCACATGAGAAAATCTTTAAATAAAAGAGAGGTTAAATGAGCTTTAACGACAAATGACTTTAACAACAACAAGCCCCAAGTAGAAGAGTTTAAAAAATGGAATTCATTCTACCCTAAGAAATAAAGCAGGTAAACAGCTCGGACAGTTACCCCTGCTGTCTCCCCGGTGTGTTACCTTGGGCAAGCCACTTTGTCTCCCCACGTCTGAGTTTCTCTATCTGTAACCTTGAGGGGTTGCTGAGAGGGTTGAATGGACTAATGACCATGAAGTTCCAGAGTATTCCTCAGGCCGTTGGAGGGGGTGGAGGCCATGGTCATTGTAAGACAGAGCCCTTCACCATGGAACCTGCACAGCTCCTACCCACCACAGACCCCTGCACCCCCCGAAGCTCCAGGGTCCTAACCCTGTAATGCAGGGGTGTCTCTGAGGCTGGTAGCCTTACTCCCTGGACCCCAGGTTTGGTCACCTGAGACTCCGGCTACATTCCTTTACCTTAGGGTTAGAGTCGAGGCTCCTAGGCTGTCTGGGCCCTTGGACCTTGGCCTCTCCATCCCACTTCTAGCTGAGTTCCTCTGGACCGCAGGACCAGGCACTACTGAGTCTCAAGGGACAGAAGGTGTCGGGCCAAGCCCAGCGGAGCGCTTGCAGCAGAAACTGCAGTTTCACTCCCACAGGCCAGGTTTTGGGGGAGGGGAGGAGGTTCCTCTGGTCCTACCCACAATCCCCCGCTCTCTGGTCCATGGTGGGGATCTCAACCCCAATCCTCAGACAGGTCTTCCTAGGCCACCCGAAATAAAGTAGAACGGCTGCCTCCGCTCCTGGGAGCCCTGAGCCCCTGACATACAGCGAGCGTATGGGCTACACACCCAGGCTCTTGACCCGACTGCCTGGGCCAGGGTTTGCTGACTCCTGGAAGGTGGACCCCCTGAAGGCAGAGACTTTGGTCTGTTTACTGCTGTATCACAGCCCCCGGGTGGACTGAGCTGTTTTTGCCTTTTACAGATGGGGAAAACAGAAGTTCAGAGAGGGCAGCTGACTCTTCCAAAGCCACACAGCAGGTCTATGGCAGTGAAAGGAGTCTCGAATCGCCTTTCTCTCTGGAACCAGCCCCCATATTCCATCCTGATTTCCAATAGTCGAGTACCTCCCCCACAT